>NC_133390.1:146493582-147693582 GCF_047511655.1 Castor canadensis
CAACTATAAATAAACTAGGTAAAAAATCTGTCTTTTGGCAAGTTTGTGTTGTAATTGGGATAAAAAGGGGGAAAAGGTAAAATAGATGTCATATTAGATTGATGATTCAAGTACAATAGGAAAGTATAATGCAGAGAATAGGATAGAAAATGGTGAAGATGGGGGCAGTAAGCCTCAAGGAAAAAATAATATCCAGGAGAAGGAGTGCATATTTCAAGCATCTGGAGGGGAAGCATCCGAGGCAACCGGTGTGGCAAAAGTAAAGGCCATGAGATTGGGACTGGAGCTGCAAGTTGGTGTATGGGCACTAAGCCAGTTTAGAGGGCCTTGAGGGAGGACTCTACACAACACAGCTTGGATCAAATTTGAACACTCAAGCACTGGAGCAATGCAATCCCATGAGCAGACTCATTCTGCTGCTGTGGGAGGACAAGCTGAAGGTAGTCAAGGACACAGAGACCAGGGAGGAGGCTCCTACGATATGTGCCTCCCCAGCTCTACCAAGCATGTGCAGTGTGCCCCACTTCCACCACAGAGCAGTGATTAAAATGAAGAGTCATTTCTCCTCACTTTTATAAACACCAAGGAATATGAATCTTTGCCAATATGGTACCTATAGTTAACCCCCTTCTGGATACCTGTGTATCCTAAAGAAAAACTAATGAATTGCAATTTCAGTTCCACCCAAGGAAAACTCTCTCCATTCTTTGTTCCATGAAACTACATGCAAATTAAAAAATCACAGCCAGTTTTAGTTAAGGAGAAATAATCTACACTATTCTTCACTGTTCTGTACGTACTATGCACATTACCTTATTACACAGGCATTCAAACTTTCCTTAGAAAAGCAAAAGTATGTTTCCTAAAAGTTCTTATAACAAAACATTATTACTCTGTTAAAAAATAAACTGTGACTGACAAGAAAATGAGAAGCAATTCATACATTAGGACATAAATTTTTCTTAATGGTGCTAACAAGTCTTATTTCACCACCAGACCTTTTTAAGTCTATTTGTCTTGATAAGTAGAAGCAAGTAAAACATGTCATCTGGCACAAATGCCATCTCTTTGTAGCTGTACACTAAGTCTTTGGTAGCCCTGGCCACCAGCATCAAGAACTAGCAGCAGTCAAGAGGAAGTGAAGCAATAGGGCTTCTGTGGACACAGAAGTACTTATGAGCAGTACCACCTCTGAAGGAAGGGTTCTGCTACAATGGATGAACACTTCATCTTTAGTACCCCACTCCTCTCTAGAGGGAGTGTAACTAGCACTTTAGCAACTGCAATTTGTCAAGTGCAACTCTTCAGTGAAGGCAGATTCAATTTGCAGACGAGAACAGCTCCTTTTCAAAAAAGCTCTAGTTCCTTTACTATTTACTAGCAGCTTTTTGAAAGGGTATATTGTGGAGGGAATGGAGAATAACAAATAAAAACCAAATTTAAACTGATGTGTTTTCTTCTTTGATGTAAATGGAAATCTTTCTGTACTAGTTAAGAGTATAAGTTGTGGAGTAAGACACCTTGGGAAGGCATGGTGACTGTCTAAGTGCTTTAAGGTTCTTCAAAGAACAAAACCTAAAGGATGTGTGCATGGATACACACACACACACACACACACACACACAGCCACAGAGAAAGAGACTAGTTTTAAGAAACTGACTCACACAATTATAGAAGCTAGTAAGCCTGAAATCTGCAGGGTAGGCCACCAGATTAGAGTCCCAGGAATGAGTTGATGTGGCTAGATTGAGTCTGAAGGTCTGTCTAGAGGCAGAATACCTTCTTTGAGGACTTTAATCTTTGGGGCTTTCAATTGACTGGATGAGGCTTACAAACATTCTGGAGGATAATCTGTTTTATTCAAAGTCTATTACACTAAATGGAACTGGGTCTAGATGGCCAGTAACTTAGTACTATGGCTAGCAAAGTGACACATAAAATTAATTATCATACTTGGTTTCCTATTCCAAAAAAGAAAAAAGTACAAAAGATAGCTGTGGTTGTTGCTCTATATAAGATAATCCAATAAAATGCATACTAGCACTCATATGTCAAAAGGGAATTTATTTACTTATAAATGCTGGCCACCACTGTCATTATTACCATCACCACTACCAACAGTATTTCTACTACACAGTAACTGTAGTATCTTCACCTGTTTTAGTCATCATCGGGACAAGTACATATAGCTGAACTTGTACTTCATATGGAACTTTAATGATTTATTTTTAGGTATAATTCATGTAATAACAGTAGAAAAGGAAGCTCAGCCAATGAACACATGAAAGATTGACTGATTATACACTACTATGAAGCACAACCTCAGTGTAGGCACAGCCTTAACCTCACACATTCTACACTTGATGTGAGTTTGGAAGCATCCTCATCATTATCTATAAAGCAAAACTGATTATAAAGTAGTACTTGGGACATGGGGTAAGGCAAAGGATATAATGGTTGGTCCTTACTAATGTCCATACTTTTCCTCACATGGAAAAAAACTACATGTAGAATCTGACACAAAACATAAATGCAAAGTCTTCTCTTTCTAAACCAAACTCAGACCACAATGTCTAAAGGTCCTTTTGTATTATTCTGACAAAAAAGGTGTTTTTGAACTATCTAAAGACTTAAAATGCAATCACAGCTTCTCTTCATCATTGACATTTGTTATTTCCTTGAATTCATTTGTTGAACTTATTTGTACTTTTGATAGCAGCCATAACCATGATTAATATATGTACGTACACACCCTGCATATATACACACATATATTTACTCTATTAGATCCACTTATACCCAAGTCATAGTTTTTAATGAAAACACAGTATTTATCTTTTATCATTTTGGTTTTTAAACAGCTAAGTTTTTTATGTCAGAGAAATACACGCACTCCCACGTTTGCTAGAGCACTAATCTCAACAGCCAAAACACAGGATCAACTAAGGTTGTCCATTGATGCATGAAGAAACTGTGGTATAAACGCATAATGGAAGAGTTTTAAGCCATAAAAAAAGAATGAAATTTTGTCACTTATGGCAATGTGGATGGAACTGGAGGACATAATATTAAGTGAAAAGAATCAGCCACAGAAATAAACATGTGGCATATTTTCACTCATTTGTGGAAGATAAAATTCTGATCTCATAGCATAAGAGTAAAATATGGTCAGGACAGACTAGGAAAGGGATTCAGAGATGATAAAAAAAAAATTAGATGGTATCAAAATATAGTTAGGTAGGAGGAATTAGTTGTAGTGTTCTGTAGAAATAGGGTAACTCTAGTCTATAACAATTTATGATATATTTCAAAATACCCAGAAGATCTGAAGGTTCTAAATACATAGATATGATAAATGTTTGAGGAGCTGGAAATACTAGTTATCCCGATTTGATTATCATATATTATATATGAAACTGTCATACTGTACTCCATATGATTATATGTCAGTTTTTTAATTTGAAAGCACTCAAAAAAGATAAGCTTTTAAAGTATCTATTATCTCAGATTGAATGGATTCTACGCTATTCTCTGTGAAGGGGTAAATAATGGCTTTATTCTCATGTAAAGGCACATCTCTTAGCATTTTCAGGGAAAGGAGAAAATTTTTCTTATCTGTAGATAATATTTTTACTATGTTTGACTATTTCTAGTCCCATTAATACACATGAAGGTGAAACATTAACCTTCACAGAAATTATATATGCAAGAGACCACTGTTTTTTTTTTCTAACAGCAACCCATTAAAGGGTCTTGAAATCAGCTTACTCATTTACACCAAATGGTCTGTTTGTTTCTTTTTTGCTGCTGTTGTTGAGACAGAGTTTCACTATGTAACCAGGCTAGTCTCAAACTCACAATCTTCCTGCTATGTTTTGGTTTTTTTGCGGTACTGGGAGTTGAACTCAGGGCCTCCACCTTGAGCCACTCCACCAGCCTTTTATGTTAGGTATTTTTGAGACAAGGTCTCCGGGAATTAATTGCCCGGGGCTGGTTTTGAACTGCGATCCTCCTGACCTCTGCCTCCTGAGTAGCTAGGATTACAGGCGTGAGCCACTGGCGCCTGCCTATCTATGTTTTTTAAGTGAATAAAATAAATAACCTAGATTCGAATAAAGCAAATTATATGTCATAAACCAAAAGTTTCATGACACTTTCATTTCTAATGTATGTAATGAATGCATGTATATTGCGTGCACATGCATTATTGTGTATATATGTGCTTGGGTACTTGAAATCATAAAACGTATCTTATTACACTCAGAGTCAAGTTCAAAAAGAGACCAATGTTCTTCATTTAATTAAAGAGGTTCAAGCCACATATAAGAATCAAAGTAAAAAAAATCTATTATTAGACCCAAATTATGTTTCATTAAAGAAATTAGTAACATGGCAAATATAAATAAAAATTTATTCACACATATAGTTAAGATAGCAATGATTATAATAAAGAGATAAGTTAAGGAGTGAACTGGCTTAATATCTAAAATATATTTCATTCTTAGCTGTAATTATCCTCAGTAAGAACTTACTATCCGAAGGAAAGTTCCTCAACATTATAAAAGCTATATATGACAAACCTACAGCCAGCATTATACTTAATGGAGAAAAATTAAAACCATTCCCTCTAAAATCAGGAACCAGACAAGGATGCCCACTATCTCCACTCCTATTCAACATAGTACTGGAATTCCTAGCCAGAGCAATTAGGCAAGAAGAAGGAATAAAAGGAATACAAATAGGTAAAGAAACTGTCAAAATATCCCTATTTGCAGATGACATGATCCTATACCTTAAAGACCCAAAAAACTCTACTCAGAAGCTTCTAGACATCATCAATAGCTATAGCAAAGTAGCAGGATATAAAATCAACATAGAAAAATCATTAGCATTTCTATACACTAACAATGAGCAAACGGAAAAAGAATGTATGAAAACAATTCCATTTACAATAGCCTCAAAAAAAATCAAATACCTAGGTGTAAACCTAACAAAAGATGTGAAAGACCTCTACAAGGAAAACTATACACTTCTGAAGAAAGAGATTGAGGAAGACTATAGAAAGTGGAGAGATCTCCCATGCTCATGGATTGGTAGAATCAACATAGTAAAAATGTCGATACTCCCCAAAGTAATCTACATGTTTAATGCAATTCCCATCAAAATTCCAATGACATTCATTAAAGAGATTGAAAAATCTACTGTGAAATTTATATGGAAACACAAGAGGCCACGAATAGCCAAGGCAATACTCAGTCAAAAGAACAATGCAGGAGGTATCACAATACCTGACTTCAAACTATATTACAAAGCAATAACAATAAAAACAGCATGGTACTGGCACAAAAACAGACATGAAGACCAGTGGAACAGAATAGAGGATCCAGATATGAAGCCACACAACTATGAGCAACTTATCTTTGACAAAGGAGCTAAAAATATACGATGGAGAAATAGCAGCCTCTTCAACAAAAACTGCTGGGAAAACTGGTTAGCAGTCTGCAAAAAACTGAAACTAGATCCATGTATATCACCCTATACCAAGATTAACTCAAAATGGATCAAGGATCTTAATATCAGACCCCAAACTCTTAAGTTGATACAAGAAAGAGTAGGAAATACTCTGGAGTTAGTAGGTATAGGTAAGAACTTTCTCAATGAAACCCACAGCACAGCAACTAAGAGATAGCATAGATAAATGGGACCTCATAAAACTAAAAAGCTTCTGTTCATCAAAAGAAATGGTCTCTAAACTGAAGAGAACACCCACAGAGTGGGAGAAAATATTTGCCAATTATACCTCAGACAAAGGACTGATAACCAGAATATACAGGGAACTTAAAAAACTAAATTCTCCCAAAACTAATGAACCAATAAAGAAATGGGCATGTGAACTAAACAGAACTTTCTCAAAAGAAGAAATTCAAATGGCCAGAAAACACATGAAAAAATGCTCACCATCTCTAGCAATAAAGGAAATGCAAATTAAAACCACACTAAGATTCCACCTCACCCCTGTTAGAATAGCCATCATCAGCAACACCACCAACAACAGGTGTTGGCGAGGATGCGGGGAAAAAGGAACCCTCTTACACTGTTGGTGGGAATGTAGACTAGTACAACCACTCTGGAAAAAAATTTGGAGGCTACTTAAAAAGCTAGACATCGATCTACCATTTGATCCAGCAATACCACTCTTGGGGATATACCCAAAAGACTGTTACTCCAGAGGCACCTGCACATCCATGTTTATTGCGGCACTATTCACAATAGCCAAGTTATGGAAACAGCCAAGATGCCCCAGCACTGACGAATGGATTAAGAAAATGTGGTATCTATACACAATGGAATTTTATGCAGCCATGAAGAAGAACGAAATGTTATTATTCGCTGGTAAATGGATGGAATTGGAGAACATCATTCTGAGTGAGGTTAGCCTGGCTCAAAAGACCAAAAATCGTATGTTCTCCCTCATATGTGGACATTAGATCAAGGGTAAACACAACAATGGGATTGGACTATGAGCACATGATAAAAGTGAGAGCACACAAGGGAGGGGTGAGGATAGGTAAGACACCTAAAAAACTAGCTAGCATTCGTTGCCCTTAATGCAGAGAAACTAAAGCAGATACCTTAAAGCAACTGAGGCCAATAGGAAAAGGGGACCAGGAACTAGAGAAAAGGTTAGATCAAAAAGAATTAACCTAGAAGGTAACACCCACGCACAGGAAATCAATGTGAGTCAATGCCCTGTATAGCTATCCTTATCTCAACCAGCAAAACCCCTTGTTCCTTCCTATTATTGCTTATACTCTCTCTACAACAAAATTAGAGATAAGGGCAAAATAGTTTCTGCTGGGTATTGAGGGGGGGAGCGGGAGGGGGTGGAGTGGGTGGTAAGGGAGGGGGTGGGGGCAGGGGGGAGAAATGAACCAAGCCTTGTATGCACATATGAATAATAAAAGAAAAATGAAAAAAAAAAAAAAAGAACTTACTATCCAATTGCTTGTGTTCTTTTTCCTACTTAGAGGAAAACAGGTAAATGAGAACTGCCATTGTTATTATCTAGACAGGGTAGAATATGATCTCAAAATAAGTTTGTCCAAAGGAAGAAACATATATATGAATAAATGAATAAAAAAACAAAGGAGGAAATATTTTTAAATTGGATGATTTTCAAAAAGAATTTTAACATAGATATTTAAAAATCCCAATTCTAAGAATAAGTAACAACAATTTGGTCACAACAGGGTGTAAGACACAATTACCAATTGTGAATTATCACACACTAAAAACAGTTGGGTTAATTACAAAGAACCTATGATCAACTTACTTAAGTAACTCTATTACTTAAGTCCAAGTATATCCATATTTGCAATAAATGTTACCTATGAACAGATTATTACACTAGGCAAAAGAAAAAATAAAAAAAGAATCCAGCTACTTGCCCCTAGAGATGATGCAAAGAAATGGTTGGAAAAACAAATGCCTAACAAATTTTAAGCATAAGAAAAACTTGTGAAGATTAACACAAGACACAAAGAATCTTCTCATATCACTAAAGATGAATATCTGCTAATGTAAACAAAATATCTATGAGAATGATAGAATAATCATGAATCTTCATACTTAGCAACACAGCTTTGAAAAATTTAAAGCAAAACTGACAAAATACAAAAACCAGCAAATCTATAACCAGAAATACTAAAAGAAACTGAGGAATCAGGCAAAACATTTGAGGGATGAAATTTAAAAATAATTAGCCAGGCACTGGTGGTTCATGTCTGTAATCCTAGCTACCTGGGAGGTTGAGATGGTGTTTTGAGGCCAGCTGGGGCAAATAGTTCGCAAGACCCCATCTCCAAAATAACCAGAGCAAAATGGGCTGTAGGCCAGCTCAAATGGTAGAGTACCTGCTTTGCAAGCGCAGAGCCCTGAATTCAAACCTCATCCCACACACAAAAAAAATTAAATTGATCTGTATTTTACATAAATCCTGCATTTAAAAAGACAGAATATAAATTTTCTAAATTACACATTGAACATTTATAAAAACTGACCATGTGTCAGATCAGAAGCAAGTCTCAACAAAGTGCCTTCTCTATTGTAGGCAGTTAAATTAGAAATTGTAATAAATTTAATTTTGTTTGTCGCAGTGCTGGGGATCAAGCACAGGACTTTGAGCATGCTAGGCAAGCACTCACCACTGAGCTACATCCCATTCACAAAAATGTTCTTACAAAGTATTTGTCTGACAAATTTACAATGTCAGATTAAATCGAAGATATTTAGAAATATTTAGAAATTAACCATGATGAAAGTACATCCAGTTAAAGTAATACTTAGGGGCTGGAGGCAAAGCTCAAGGGGTAGAGCACCTGCCTAGCAAGTCTTGGGTTCAATCCTCAGTACTGAGATGAAACAAAACCTTATAGTCATATTTACTTATTATCTTAATTTAAAAATAATAATTGTATGAATACAATGTGCTATTTTGATATATGTGTAAAAAGTGAAATGATTAAATCAAGTTAATTAGCACACCTGCCACCACATTTGCTTACCATTCCTTGGAGTGACACTTGAAATTTACTCATCAGTTTTGAAATATTCAACACATCATTAACTATCATCACCATCTGTATAATAGATCTCCAAAAAATATGCCTTCTTTCTAACTGAAACTCTGTACCCTTTAACCAACATCTCCTAATTCCCTAACACTCATTATTATGTGTATTTTCTAAAATACAAGAAGCACTCAAAAGAAATTCAATTTAGAATAAACTAGACAAATTGAAGGAGAAACAACGATAAAGGGGGAAGAAGGAAGAAGAGAGAAAGGTAGAAGGGAAGACAGCAGAAATTGAACAGAAATGGAAAAAATATCAAATAGAACAAAACCATATTCTGGTTCACTAGAAAAACTAATTAGCCAGGCAAACCTCTATCCTAAATAAATAATATTGCATAAAAAGGAGACTACAACCTTAAGTAAAGGGTTTTTCAAAATCAAAGGAAATCTATAATTAATTCTATGCTAATACATTTGAAAACATGAATGAAACAGCTGGTTCTCCAGAAAAACTAACACAGATACAAAAAATATTAAAATGTGTATAAACCAATAGTGTTAAAGAAACTAAACTATCCCTGGTTTTCTAGCAATCAGAAAAAAAAAAATTTAAAAAAAAAAAAAAAGCTAAACCAAAAATCAAGCCTGTATTCTACTCCAAAACCATGACCCAGGCAGTTTCACAGCTGAGTTCAACTTTCTTATCAAAATAAGAGAGTTTAGTAAATGTAGTTTCAAAGTAAATCTAATGAAATGAATAAATCATCTCAATCCTCTGATAACCTGTCATAGAACAGAATAAAAGATCTAATTTATACTAGCAACCAAAACAAAATAGCTAGAAATAAACCTGATAAAATATTTTGTTTATGACCTCTAGGTACCTTGTTCAAAGACCTACAGTACTAAGACTGGAATGCTCCCCAATTCATCTGTTGATTCAATGTTACCTGAATCGTAATCCCAAATTTTAAAGGAACATCAAAGACTCCAGAGTAGCCAAGACAATTTTGAAAATGAAGAAAGCAGTAAATGGACTTATTTGATGAAGAGTTATGATGTTACAGTAATCAAAACAGTTTATATTGATATAGGAAAAGACAAGAGGCAAAAACAATAATATGCAGGTCAAATACATCAGTGTTTATCTGGATGATAATATATGGCAGAAGAGCATTATAGGGAAAGGGTAAGTTGTTCTGGGGCAACTGGTTATCCATCTGTAATTAAAATAAGGTAGAAACCTATCTGATGCCACAAACAAAACTAAACATTGTCATCCCTTCGTATCCATATGGGATTGGTCTAGGACCCCTGAGAATATCAAAACCTGTGGATAACCAAGTTTTTATATGAAATGACATAGTATTTGCATATAACCTATATATATTGTCCAGTATACTTTCAGTCATCTCTAGATACTTATAATTGCTAATACAATGCAAATTTTATGTAAATGGTATTATACTATATTGTATAGAGAACAAGAACAAGAAAAAAAGTCTACATGTGCTCAGTACATGTATTTTTTTGGTTTTTTTTTGGTTTCTTGAAACAGGGTCTTGCTATGTAGCTTGGACTGGCCTCAAACTCAGTGTATAGTCCAGGTTGGCCTTGAACTCCCAATCCTCCTGTCCCAGCCCCTCAAGTGCTGGTATTATTGGTGTACACCACCATGCCCTGCTTCAAATGAAGTTTTTTTTTTCCCCAAGTATTTTTGATCTGTAATTGGATGAACCCGTGGATGTAGAACTCACAAATAAGGAGTACTGACTATACCAAGTGGCATAAAGATCCAATAAATATTCTCAAAGCTGAGCATGGCAGTATACACCTGTAAACACAGCACTAGGGAGGCTAAAGGAAAAGGATCACAAGTTCATTGGAGACCAATCTACACTAGTGAGTTCAAGGACTGCTACAGCTACATAGATAAGACCCCTTTCAAGAACATATAGGACACATTTTGGTTGAAGAGGTATTTTTTCAGTCACACCAAAACAGCCTGATAAATCAGATTATATTAATGCTTCAACTTATTCCAACAAAGACAACCACAGACAAAGTAAAAGGCTAAGTCACAGATTAGTATTTTTACACACATGACACACAATCAGTATATAGGATAATGGTTATATTAAAAGATAAAGACAGGACTGGAGGTGTGGCTCAAGTGGTAGAACATCTGCCTAACAAGCTCAAAGCCCTGAGTTCAAACCACAGTTCTGAAAAAAAAAAAAAAAGACAATATGCAAAAAGTGAATAAAGGATATCAACCAGTTATCTACAGAATAACAACAAAATACCTCATTTAATACCTAAAGACAATATAGGTATAAGTTCTGACAATGCCAAGAATTTCCAAGGATGTAAAGAGAATAAAATCATAGGAAAACTGGCACAACTGGTTGGGGAGCAATTTGCAATGTCTAGTGTGATGAAGCTGAGCAGTGCTCTGCAATTCAGCAATTTCTTTCCTGGTCATATCCTCCAAAGCAGCTAGCACTTCTGTCCAGTGCTCTGTTACACAAATATGCTCTCAAATGTTCATAGTAATAGCTCAAAATTAAGAAAAACATTAACATCCAACAGAAGTTGGATGTTACAAAGGGGGGAGGCGCTACAGTTACAAAAGGGAAAATACATAGCAGATCCATCACCAGAGCCAAACATAACAATGAGTGGTAAAAACAACTGCATAATACCATGCATAGCATGTACCATCTGTATTAAGTTTGAAAATATGCAAATCAGTATCAAATGTTGCTTATAGACATTATTTGCTTGTATAAAAGGAATGAAAACATATATAGAAATAATAAATAACAAATCCATTAAAAATATTTCTGGGATGGGTCAAACATTATAGATGGAAGAGACATACCTTTGTATTATTATGCTTATAATATTTTAATACAATGATGCTGTAATGTACCAGCTATTACCTTAGATAACGAGTTCCTAAATTTTTGTTAAATAACTGTACCTCATAGTTTACATATGTATGATATATATTATTTTGTATATGTCAAATTACATAATACAAAAGTTAATAAAAAGAAACCATCTAAATTAAGAAGAAATTTTCAGATTTAAAAGACATCATGTTTGGGGGGAAAGCAATGCAGCATAATTGCCTTAAAAGATGGTAATAGTATAGAACTTAGGCATTCTCCAGCCATTCAGACAGGAAAATCCAGGCTCAAGGGAAAAAACTCCAGATGGCCTCATGCTTTTTCACACTGGGTAAAGGAAATGGCAACAAGTCTAGTCCAAAAGTTGTAAGGTAAGGAAAGTCAGCTCTGAGAACATGGTACCCCAGTGAGTTGTGAGTTGCTATCTCAGATACAGACAACAGGTAGGGCAAAAGGACAAAACAAATCCTTCAGAGAAGAGAGTATTCAGGAACCCCACCTGAAGGTACCCCCTAGATACAGACCACTGAGAGGTTAAGTAGAGAAGGGGTGTTAGAGGTGAATGGACTAGAGTTAAGAATGAAACACATTTACTGAAAAAAAAAAAAATGACCAAACAAAATCATAAACATGACCAGAGGAGCTAACAATTAAGGGCTGTATAAAATAATCATGAAAAAACAGAGTAGTTGAGGGAGAAACATGAGAAAAAAAGGCATTATTAAGTCTCTTTTTCCTAAAGGAGGAATTGATGTTTGGCTGTTTAAGTTAGGAAATGAGTACAAGAGTATTTCTTATGTCATCCATTTTATTAAATATTTCGAACACAAATTATTTTTAAGAATCAATTAAGTTGACAAATGACTAATGCAAAGTAAGAATCAAGTACCAAAGCATGTAACAATTTGCTTTTTTAAAAAGCGGAGCCAACTGACAGCATGCTATCAGGATCAGTGTCTTTCATGTGCTTTCCACTACACTGTCCTAAATGGGGAAGAAAGGAATGGAATCACAAGTAGCTTGCTTGGAATTCTGCATAACCTTGAATGCACCCCTGTGAGAGTGTGAGGCATGTGAAAGCCATCTGTGTTGTAGCAGAAAACAAGTTGAGAGCCACTGAATCAGAGCACTGAAATCAAAGAATGAATGCAAACTGGTTCTTACCACCAGAAGGAAGCCATGTTCACCAAAAGAAGAAAGCAGGACAGAAACACTAAAACAGACCAGCAAAGAACTATGAAAGAAAATCCTAAATCACCATTTGGCCAATAATTTCAAATTGCAAACCCATCAAATCTTTACAATTTCTAATAACTAACAGCAACATGGATGGGTTGGGTTTCTAGTCCCTCCATTCTCTCAAGGGTCCTCTGGAAAAGGAACAAAAGAATTAAAATGACAAAACAAAGAAAAAGGTATAGGATTAAGGTTAAAAAAAAAAAATCACAAATTGAATGACTCCAGTGATTCGATGTTGAAAGATTCTGTGAGGTGGTTGAATCTTAATCTAAAGGGCATTATTTTATTTATTTTTAATCCACACTTGACTTTAAGAAAAAAACTTACAGGAAAACACATGGACCAAATTAAATGGAGAATCTTCATTGTTACCACTGCTCTGCTTAAGGCCTGGAGAAGTGGAGTATTTTAATTATTATACTTTATTCAGGAACAAAATAAATTTATAAATAGTCATAAACAGTTTTATATACTTATGCAAAAAATGTCTTAGTCTCAAAAAAAAATTTCCAGTACTTTAAATACTAAAAATATCTCCTTTTGAAACCCAACATGTTTTTTAGGTTTGCACGATAGACATTCTATCCTAAGGGCCTTTCATGATGATGGTGTTTTTCCAAGGTGTGTCATTCATAATCACACAGGTGATTCATCAGAGCTTCTTTAGAATTAGATTTAATACTCAGGACATTTCTAGGCCCTTCCTTGTGCTTTGACCTATGAAAGATGTATGTGTGGGGCAGAATTAAGCAAAAAAGAAAATCAGAGGATGGATTTAAACACTGCATGTGTTAAAGCATCTTAGAGAAGATAAAACAGTTAATTCTTAGAGAACCAGGTAAGTTTCATTAAACATGTGAATAAAATCATTACTTTTAACTTGGTTGATACAGTGAAACTGTCTTCATTTTAACCATTTCCCTACAGAGTACAAAAGAAAAAAATAGAAGGAGCCATTCAAGCCCATCCAGGCATACCCTACCATGGCTAATCCTATTCCTCTTAAATTTTCTACCTGGGCTTAATTGGCACATTGGGCCTTCTGTGGACATTCTCACAGAGCAAGAAACAAATGGGATCTAAGAAAATTAGAGAACAGCATCAGATAGAAAAGAGTAAATAAAATCAAACATTTCAAATAGCTTGTTGTGAACATTTCCTTTCTGAGAACTGGCTCTATTAGTAGAGCTCAAGGAAAATTTCCTTTCAGTACTCTCCGTCAAATACATTATGATTTTGTTAGTGCAAAATCATATGGAAGATAATATCATATTACTTAGTTTTCCTTTCAAAGTTTAAGGCATATTTTAAAAATTATCCACTGATTAAAAACTAGCTAAAAGAAAAAGAAAATAAAAAATGTGAAGAGAAGGTCTGGGGTAGCATTATTTCAAATTTATCTTTAAAGTTTCACCTGCAGATTTCACAGGGGAAGATACTGGAGCAAAGGTGGGTATTGAATCCTCCCTGCAATGCTCTGGAAAGGCACGAACTACAATGTCTTGATTTTGTTGCATCAGTGGACCCAACTATAACCTCTAGACCAGTCAGAAAAAGAAGACAAACTCCACACAGAGTAATCTGATATAGATGAAGTCTGGGATAACAACATGAAGGGTACTCCTGTGCTACTGCTTGCTTACATAAGTGAGGCATCTAGCAAACAGCTGAGTGTGGCAAGATTCCTTTGGGAAAACTGGAATAAATCTGTAGACATCTGCAAAAAATCATCCTATAGATCCACAAAAGAAAAGCTCATGAAATGACATCAAAATATGCTAACCCTAAACCAGTAGAAAATAGCTCTATGTTTCTAGGTGACAGGTTCTTTGGTTATACAGTGTACGCACAAACAGACTAGACATGCTGTCATCTGTTTAATGTGTCAACTTGGAAGGGACAGTCTTGCCCAATCTTTTAGCTTTAGAGAAGTATCGCCAATGACTCTTGAATGAAAACAACAGAATTGGGAACTGAAAAAAGCCTATTCCTTGTATATTTTAGTTACATTAAGAAAAATAACAATTACTTTGCTTAAAGTTGAATGCACTTTTAGAAGTATTAATCATCAAATGTCAGAGCAGCAAGGTCCTGACATCATCTACTCTAAAACTTTATTTTACAAATAAGGAAGCAGAAGTCCAAGAGGTTGGGAAACTTGCTCAAAGTAATGTGGTTTGGGGGAAATCAGGATTGTATTAGTTTCCTGGGGCTACCATACCAAAATACCAACAACTGGATGGTTTAAACCAACAGCAATTTATTGTCTCAATTCTAGAGGCTGGAAATTTGAAATTAAGGTATCAGAATGGTTGGTTTCTTTGAGGGTTATGTAGAAAATTATTCTATACCTCTCTCCTGGCTTCTGGTAGCCTCAGGTGTTTCTTGGTTTGTTGAAGGCATTTTCCCTGTGTCTTCACATCATTGTCCTGGTGTGGTGTCTGTATCTCTACCCAAATTTCTCTTTATAAGGACACCAGGCATCTTGGATTAGGACCCACCCTAATGGCTTCATTTCCAAATGACCTATGTCCAAATAAGTTCACATTCTGAGGTTATGAGGGTTAGAATGTTAACATACCTTTTTAAGAAGACGTAAGTCAACCTGTAACAAAAACTATGAGCAGAACTCTACTCAGGACCTGACTAAAACACAGGTCTCACAATTCACGCCAGTGAACCTTTGGGTTCTTAAGACTCCTTTGCTCCTGGTACACTGTGAGGTACACAGGTGACAGACTATACTTCAAAAGTCAGATATGACTTCTACCCATAAGTTCACATCTTGCAAAAGATAATGAAAAATTCAACCACCAGCAAAGAAAAACTATCATCCCATTTGGTCACAAGTGTTTACTAATGTATTTTAACTTCCTCTCTCATAAAAATGCTTGAAATATTCCTGCAATTTAGAAATGTGGTTTACCTGCATCTCTAAAATGTTTAGTATCTAGAGGAGAGAATGTAGAAATAAGTCTATAGAGGAATAACAAATACAATCTACTCCTCCATTTTTCCCAAGGCCACCCCTCTCATGCATCTTAGTCTGCCTAGAAAAGCAAACACCTCTTTGGAGTTGGTGAGAATAAATCTCAAGGGCCTTGAATTTCAATCAGGCCTCAGTTTCCTTCTGCATGGTTAGAGGCACCAAAACATACAGTTCAATGTGGCACCAGTGCTTCAGCTAAATTGCATTCTGCAACTTCTTCTGTCCAAACTATTCAATCATCACTCACCCTGCTTCATAAGTATTCTTGAGTCTGAAGATATTTGTCATATTGTCTCACTATTTTCCATTATAAATTATAAATGACATCTGTAATACTGAGTCATAAAAAGTCTACTCAAAGAACTGTATTAAAAATTACACGGAATCAATTTCCCTAAGTGGCCTCTTGACAAACATATTACCCACTCTTTTCCATTAAAGCCTTTAGAATCTTGATGTACGGCTGACCTTGGAAAATTGGGAATTATGTTTTACTGCACAAGATCTAACAAGTTATTACAGTTCAAAAAAAGGAAATAAATAAGAGCTGAACATGATTAGACTGGATCCTGATTTTGTTGTTGCTTTTGTTTTTAAGCCTTGAAGAACTACTGCCTCAAAGAACTGTTTTCTATAATAGTATAAAGAAACCCATTAAATAATGGTTAAAGGTGGTGATGGACAGGAGGTTAAGTAAGAGTAACAGAGGGGGTAAATTTGCTCAAAGTACATTATACACATATATGGAAATATCCCAATGAAATCCCTTTGTAAAATTAATTTACAGTAATTTAAAAAATTATTTTCTATGGAGGACACAGATATTTAGAGTGAGAAGGGCATGTGAGCTACTCTTAATGCAAATCTGTTTACTGAGTAGGACACTAAGGTTCCTGGATGAAAGTGGATCAGAATTAATTGCTCAAGTAAGCTATCAACCAATACTTATCCTTACCCTTGTTTGACTATTTGAAGAAACAAAGCAAGTCTGAATGCAGAGATTTAGGCATTTCTTTGTTTCAATAGGAAAATATTCCTTCAGACTAAATTTCTGTCAAAAGGACAATTTTTAAATGTTCTTAAAAATGCTAGGGTTGAGTGTCTTTGCTCCCATTTCCTGTATGGAGAACACGAAATGTTTCTCTCTCTTTTCCTCTCTCCCCTCTACCTTGTTTATATTTTATCCTGTTATACTAAGATAAATACTTGTTAAAACTTAAAAAAAAAAATGCTAGGGTTGAAAAAACAGAAACATTGAGCTGCCCTGGCTATATGCTCTGCCTAATCATTTAGCCCAGGGAATATGCAAAAATACTGAGTTACTTTATATGAACTGATTGCCTTCCCTACCTACATTCCCTCTATTACCAAATTCATCCAAGTCTATGTCTTAAATAATCATGTCCATATATATCAGCTCCCTAAGCCTTTTTCTCCTCTGTACTGAGGAGTTAAAAGTTTTTACTGGGACGTCTATGAGAATTAAAAGAAAATAAAGGAAAATGCTTGGCATATAGTTAACACAAGTTACATGACTTTCAGTTCTTGATTCTAAACAGAAAGCAGCACTTTCTCTTTCTTTCAATTCCAGTAGCATTTCATTACTGCTTTTCTAACAATCTAACCACACTATACATAGTCTTTCTTCACCTCTAAACTCCTATGCAACCCACCCTCAGTGAATTCCTGCCTGAATGCTTCAAACATAAAATTCTTATTTGCAATATTGTATTAGAATTCCTATCTAGAGTCACTAGGGAGGCTAAGGCAAGGGGATTGTGAAGTTAAGGACAATCTAAGCAACAAAGTCAGAGCCTGCCTCAAAAAACAACAAAAAAAGCAACAACCAAACAGTCTTAACTCTGTAAGTATGTAAGTATATTGCTCATAAGAGATGCAAAAAACAGTCAATATTATCCAATCAATAATTTTAGTAAGTTTGTAAACTTTAATCATTTGGGGGTTTTTTGTTTTGCAATACTGGAGACTGCAATACTCCAGTACTGCAGCCCTGGGTTTCACTTACTATGCAAGCATTCTACCACCTGAGCCACATCCCCAGCCCTCTTGATTCAAGACCCCTGATTCCTCAAAGCCTAAAATCAACAAAGTCTCTTCTGTGGGACTTTAATAAAGCCTCAGGACAATCTGCAGCTTCTCTCCATCGAATCCAATTCCCACTTTTCCCTTTGGCTTTAGTTAGCCCTGCCTTTTCAAGGTTCCCAGACAAGCCATCTTCATTTCTACCATGCAGTCTCTGCATGTGTCATGACTGAGTGGATTCTCTGTTCTTAGTCAGAGATTTAGGTACATCCACTTGGGTACCATCAACTCCATACATTTTTTTTGAATAGTCTAAGCCATCATCACTGTTTTCTTTAAGTACTAGGTGGAAAATTTTAATACTTGGGTTATATAGAGCCCTGTATTACTAGCTATCTTTTTTATACAGGAAGGATATTTAAGTCTCTTAGTCTGTTTTCTGTTGTTATAACAGAATGCCTAAGACTGGAAATATATGAAGAAAAGAGGTTTATTTTGGCTCAAAAGTTCTAGGTGCTGGGAAATCCAAGAATCTGCTCAGCTGCTGTTAAGGTCCTCATGCTGCTTTAATTCATTTGGAAAGCAAAGGGGTAGGTAGGTGTATACGGAAAAACCAAAAACCAAACTATGATGGGTAGCCTCATTTTATAACAATCTGCTCTCATAGTAACTAATCAAGTCCCATCAGATCAAGAACCCACTCCTGCTAGTCACATTAATCCATTTAACACTTCCTACCAGGCCCTATCTTCCAACACTACTGCATTCAGGACCAAACCTTAACATGACTTTTGGGGAGACAAACCACATTCAAACCATAGCAGTATCCTAACCAGAATGTGTTTTTCTTGAGGACAAGGACTGGTTCATATTCTTTCATTCATTTAGGCATTAAATATTTATGAGCACTGGTAATATACAAAGGACTGGAGACGTAAAAAAGAAATTCGTAAGATACAGCCTTCCCTCAAAGACCTCACAATTTTGTTATCCGCCACAATGCCTCACAAAGTGACAAGCACACAAGTTCTTTACCCAGCTTTTTTTACTGGAAGGCTGACTAATGGAAAGCTTAAAATATGTTTTGTCTTTTTGTCTAGCACTAATTGATTACCAAAGCAGTGAGGTCTTAATAAATCCTTCTTAAATAAGTGACTGAAACTCTTAAAAGAAGTGATTATTTCTAAATTCCTTCAGTGTTGCTATTATCTACCTTTAAAACTAAAGACCATCAAGATTAGACTCTACAAGAGTATATTTTACTATTAGAATAAATAAATAGTTATTTCATTGTAGGCAAGGAAAAATCCTTTCCCTCATATCTTCTAGGTTCATGACTGAGGCCCATAGAACAAGGAACTTGTATGTAGGAAACGCATACAAATTTATTAATATAAATACATGACATGGGTGCATTCATAAGGAAAGAAGACCTAAACCAACAAATAAATCCGTCTTTTTTTGGGTGGGGGGATCTGGGGTTTGAACTCAGGACTTCATGCTTGCAAAGCAGGTGCTCTACCACTGGAGCCACACCTTCAGTCCATTTTCTGTGGTTATTTTGGAGGTGGGGCCTCTGGAACTACTGGCCTGGACTGGCCTCAAATTGTGATACATCTGATCTCAGCTTCCCAAGGAGCTAAGATTATAGTTGTAAGCCACCAGCACACAGCTATATATAAAGTTGATTCTTTTTTTTTCTTTCTTTCTTTCTTCTTTTTGATAGTACTGGGGTTTGACAGTCTTAAGCTTGCTAGGCAGACCCTTTACTGCCTGAGCCACTCTCCCAGCCCTAACCTATCTGTTTTTTATGCTGTTTGATGTAGAAGTAGAGACTCTTAGAGAAATCTAACTGGATAAAAAAAATATGATCCAATAAACTGAGGAAATATAGCAAATTGTGTTTGTCCAGATTTTTCTGTGACCTTTTGTCATCAGAGATAAGGACACTCCTTTCCTTTAGCTAGAATGAGCTACTTCTCAAAGCTTACCTGCTTCAGCAAAGGTCAGAAACTCCTTCCTAGGTTTTGTGACCTTTTTCAAGGTGGGGTAAGTGAGGGTCAGTTGACTGCTTCTGGTGTTTTCACAAAAGTCACAGTGCCATGTTTTGGGGTATTATGTTCTGAACCCCATCAATATCATAGAATCTTTAGGGGAAAACATTACTTTAAAATATTTTCCTTTTTGCTTCTGGCTTCTTTTATAGTCGGGAAGTACTTAATGTATAACTTGCACTTGTACAATACTCAGGTAAGACTTTTTCATTTACATAACATCAAATAATACTCTAGAGATTTCTTGATAATCATTTTGTTTGCTAATAAAATTAAAGACAACAAACTAAGTTATTCCATATTAATCTTACCTTCTCAGTGTTACTTATCTATGGCAATAAATGAATAAATGTATATGACCAAAAGTGGCTGGACTGTTGTAACCACCATTTAGTCTAATTCTGGAGGGGAAAAAAAAGCACAATGAATGAATATGCTTTAAAAAAATAAATAACTTTAAGCTGAGAGGTGTAGTTCAGTGGTGGAATGTGTGCTTAAAATGCCAAACAGAAGCTTTGGGTTTTATTTTGGGGTTTTGGGGTGTTTTTTGAGACAGGGTCTCATTATGAAGTTGGGATGGCCTAGAACTAGCTATGCAGTACAGAAGTCAAATTCACAAACCTCCTGCCTGAGGTTTCTGAATGTTGCCACCCATACCCAGGCTCTGGGTTTGATCTTTAATACTACAAAAAAGAAATAAACAACTTATTGGGGTAGATTTGCCCATCATAAAATTCACCGTTTTTAAGTTTCCTGTTTGATAAGTTTTAATAAATTTATATGGCTGTCTAACTGTCACCACAGTCTAATTTTAAAGCACCTTCATCACCCTCCAAAAGTTCTCTCCACCCATGTGCTCACTCTTGCAAATGTGCTTTTCTATGATACATATTTGGAGGAAGGCAGAGTTAACAGCAGGGAGGACATCTAGATCTAGCCTGGCCCCACCTGTCCCCAAAAAGGAGTAAGCTCTGATACAGCTCCACCACAACCTCTGGAAAGTGTGGGATTGATTATTATGGGGAATAAATACCTCACCTCAGCTGAACTCTCTCCCTGCAAAGACCATTCTTTATAGCTGTAAAGGAGACGATTAGCCAGAAATGCCCATCCTTAATCAGTAGCTGCAAAAGAAATCATACTGGCCTCAAATACAGGAGGAAGAATATTTTTTTTAAAAGTCACTCACACTGTACTGAAACAAATAGAATGTATGAAAGGACCACACAAAACCAAGATCAAAATTAACAGCATTCCTTTCATTCTGTTTCCAGCAAAAATACAATACAAAAAAAAAAAAAATGAGCAAAAGTCACATGTCCAACTCAAAGGGACACATAAGATGAGAAACAGGAGCACAGATTCTCCAAAGGAGTCTGGGTGAGGCCAGGGAGTCCCTGCCTAACAAACATGAGGCTCTGGGTTCAAACTCCAGTACCACCAAAAAAAAAAAAAAAAAAAAAGACGACAGCGGATCTTGGTTTTATAGAGGAGAATTACTAAAAACTGGAAATCCAGTTTTTGTTTTTATTTTGTTTTAGCACATGAAGTAGCACCATTTGCTTTTCTTCTAAACCAGCATTCAGCCTGAATAGTATTAAATTTTAAATTGTCCACACTGTTGAAGATGGGTGATAGGTACATCAATGTTTATTATGTTCCTCCCCTTTAATGGTTTTAAATTTCTCCATAAAAAGTTTTCTTTAAAATCTTAACACACACATTCTCTCCCATGATTCCTGCTGTGCACAGCTGATTCATGTAAATTTTACAGAAGACACCCTTCTCTGGATAATTTTAACTTTTCCTAAAAATAAACATTCCAGCCACCAACCCAGTGAGGGGGAGTAGCTCAGGAATGCAGTGTCATGGCAGATGGAAAATCAGTCATTGTGGGAAGTGAAACAGAGAGGCAAGCGGCATAGGAACTGATACAGTGACATCTGGGTTCCACGGGACAACCTTTTAAAAAGTAAGCATTTCATCAGCTGCTGGAAGGCGTTACACAGTTGGTAGCAAACAGCAGTACTTGGTGACAAAAATGCTAAAACCATAATGCACTTTCTATTGTTTAACACACTGGAGGAAGTATACATGGAATGCTGAGTCAAAAGCAAATATGCAGACTCATAGCTGACTAGAGGAGACTCTTTGGAATATATTCAAGTTCTTTAAGATTTAAGACCAGATTCATGCTACTGAAAGCTGGATTCTGTCCTGACACAGAGTAGACATTCAGAAATTTTAATAGACTGACATATTCTGATACTTTAATGGATTTCTGTAATATTTTGGTTTAATAATACAAACATATACACACTGAGGGATGTGAATAACCTTGAAATGTCTCAACATTCACTCCAATAATAAAGCCAGTTGCAAACTATACATAAAGCAGTAATTATGACCATCCTTGTCCCCAGTAACCAAGAGAAACCTTCTCAAGGGTCAGATTATTGCAGCTACCTGTCTGATGCCCTTGAGGCCTCTCTACAAACTTTAAGCACTCATTATTATATTCTGTAAGAAGGACTGTTTCTGGGATTGCCAAGAAGAAACTTTACAGTAGTTTCTAAACCAGAAAGTACTACTGTATAACTTCTGAAAGAATCTGTATTCCGTTTTCTGACAACTCCCATGACCCAAGTCTCCATTTACACTCCAAGTGACAGTATCCCTGTACCATAGTCCATAGAACAATGGTAGATACCCATTCAAACTCACCTTGATACATTTGCTCTTGGGGGAGAAAGCATGGCACTCTTATGGAACATGTGACTCAGGAGGTAAGGAGCCACTGTGTTCTAAAATGTGCACAGAGGAGCAGAAAGGCCTGCAGAGGGGGAAAAACAAGGAAGATGAAGAGACCAGGACCCTTCTTCTTCAAGAGAGGCTACCAAGCCCACTACCCTGGAAGAAGGCCATGGATAACCCAAAGCTGTCCCCAAGCCTTCATGAAGTTCAATAACACACTTACGTCAGTGCCTGTTGAATCACTTGCACTCCTCCTGTATCATAAAATATCCATTCTCAATTCCAGATGAGTTTGGGTAGGTCTGCTACTACCTTGGCAAGGAGTCCTGACTGGCAGTGACACCAGCTCCATCTAGATCTTTTACCTCCAAATAAGCCACTAAGTTTTCTGAGTAAACTTTTGAGATTCCTTCCTTTGCTCTGTAGGGATTCTCATCTCATCCCTCGAGGAGGTGGACTAAATCAGGGCTTTTCAGTGTGATTCATATGCCCCTCTACCTGAGTTAAATTCCATGTAGGACCTCGATATACCAGTGTATGGCAACTGTAACACTTAAGCTGATCTGGCTTAGTGCTCCACAGTATACAGTACTTGTAGGGAACCTCGTTGAAAACTTGCTGGCTCTGCCTGGATATACCACCCCCCCACACGAAGAGCAACTTCACAGAAGCCACTCCACGTTTGACCAAAGACAGAGGAAGATAAGAGGGTAAAGGGCTCAATCCCTCAGAGTAGGAAGCTCAGGGAAGACAAGTCACTTCTCCCTGGCCAACGCCTGAATCCACAGCTCACTGAAGGAAAGCAAAGGCTTCCAGTCCTGTACGTAGGTGCCAGCAAAAAGTCAAGGTGAATTATGGTTGATGGCTCAGCAGTCAAATAGTACATTCCAGCAAGCCCACCCCGAAAATGGAGTAAACTGCTTTTCGCTATGAGAATTGACCTTAAAGAGCAAGTGAACGAGGCAACTGATAGAGGTAGAAAGGTTCTCAGTGGGCCTAGGTACCACTGAGGGGATGGGGTGGGGAGTGAAGGAGGGCCTGCCTTGCTGGCTTTCCTTTTGGTCTTCCTTTTGGGTCAACCATGATCCTTGACTACAAATGAGGGGGAGGGAGAGAAGCTCCATATGAAGACTTTTAAACAAAGGGCTTGGGTATATGAAATAAGTAACGAAGCAGGGATCTAGAGAGAAAATGATTCTTCAAAGCAAACTCCAAAGTCAGACATTACCTGGGAACTTGTTAAATAACACTAATGACTCCCACAAACACTCAGGCTTTGCAGATATCTGCGTAACTGTGTTTTACAATCTATCAACACTTCAAACTAAAGAATATCTTCTTCAGAATCATGGGCATTAGCAAGAAGCACCTTCAATTTTTGCTTAAATAAGTCTTCCTTTACTTGGCAACTTTCAATACAGTTACACAAGCAGAAGATTTTTAAAAACACTAGTTAGAACTCAACTAGTTTTAAAAATAATTGCAAAATAGGCTGCTTCATGAAACCACGCCTATCAGAACAACATTAATCACAATGACTAATATTTACTATTAATGATTATAATGAGTATTATCAATAATGCCAAATATTTATTAAAATGGTTACCTGGTACTGTGCTAAACACTTTATATGTATCATTTCACTTAACATTGTGAATAACAGATGATAAACACTGCAGTTAATGTAGGGGTTTCCAATGCTGCTGGTCCAAAGAACACACTTTGACAACCAGTGTTTTAGAGACCATATTCTTTTCTCCTACTCCCCTAGTCTCCAAGCTTTCTTACTCAGTGGTTCCAACCATGTGATATGGGGATCAAAGTGCATAGCCCCAGTCTTATCTATCAGGTCTGGTCCATGCGCTGAGCACTACCACTGTCCAAAATAACCAAACTGCATGCTGGTCACCCCATGTAGCCTTTTCTTTCTTCTAATTACAAATTACCTGAAATGTCATACAATAGCTGTTCAGAAATCAAAATGTATTTTCAAACTATGTTATTTTTAAGGTTGCTTTCTTAATAGCAACAACACTCTAAGGTTAATTTATAACATCTAAACAGATAATAGAACATCTTGTTTGAACTCCTTGTCTTAGAAGCATATCCTAGTATCTGCAAAACATGATTAAGTACCTGAACATCTTTATATTAAGCACAAGAATAATGTCTCAATTAATTAAACGCCTCAGTTAATGCCTTCAAGTACTGTTGGCTTTAAAAAGGCCCATATGAGGTAACAAGAAAGGGAAAGAAGCAGAGTGCTGACACATGCTGGTTACACATCCTAAGTGAGCTCTCTGTGCTCAGATGAACAATCATCCTAGAAGTGAGTTAACATTAATCCCATTTCATTAAACCTAGTATTTAACAGATGGGTACAAAAGCTCGGAAAGATGTAAATCACTTCCAAAGGTATAGGTTAACATTAAGACCTTGATTGCAATACAGGCCTTTCTGCCTCCAAAGCTCAAATTCTTCCCACAGGACCATGCACAGAAGAATTCATCAAGTAAAAATTTTTACTATTATGGAAATGCAGTGATATGTCTCAGGCCTGCAGACACTCCCTCACTCAACACCTCACTTAATACGTACGGAGACTATAGCAAATGACCTAGAAAGATGGCCACCAACATGTCTTCTCCCTCCTTGGGACATGCATTCTGCTCTCCCATCAAGAGGTGGAGTCTGACTGAAGGTGTGGCTCAAGTGGTAGAGTGCCTGCTTTGCATTTAGGAAGCCCTGAGTTCAAATCCCAGTACAACTAAACAAACAAAGAAATGATAATAGGTAGAGTATTTCCTCTCTCCTCTTGACCTCAGAATTTGCTGGAGAAATAAGGTAGTAGTAATAGTGTACCCGATCAGGAATAGCATTCCCTTAGGAAGCCTAGCACTTCTCACGCTCTCTGAGGAAGCCGCTGCTATGCTGTAAGGAAGCTCAAGCCAGGCTACTGAAAGATAGCTTTTGAAGGCAGAGAGCTGTCATGGAGAAGAACTGAAAATGTAAGTGAGGTCTTCTTGAGCTTATAGTGAATAACTTGATGCATCCAAGTGTGTAACTCCTGGCAATGACTTAAGAAAACAGAAAAACTGTCAAGCTGGATTTTCTGACCCATTTGATTGTGAGAAGTTTGAGGCTGCTTGGTAACACAGTCAGAGATGATTGTCCCTAGTCAAGAAACAGTATCAAGGAGTAAAATCCAACTAACTTGGCACCTGCCAATGTAAACCATAGTGTAAACTGACAAATAGAGCACAGAACAGACTGATTTATTTATATCTTTGACACAACATCCCACAAAGAAATAGATTGGAACAAAATTTCTGCACCCTAAAAATTAGTCATGACTCAGGTACAAAGAATGTACTGGTGCCTCTGTTTCACTAACCTACTGCTTTTTAATGTTTGACACATTAATTTCTCGTTGCAAACTCCCAGAGGAGAGAGGCAGATCATCAGGCTTGTCTGTGCCTCTAGTGCCTAACCCAGGGCAAGAATAAATAAAAGACTTACTAACTGAAATCTACATATGAAAAGAATTAGACTAGTCCTCACTCCAAAAGAATTATGAGACCAGGAACAAATAAGAAGTCAAGGCCAAGTCCCTCTAATGCTATACAAAACATCAGTATAAAACAATTACTGAGGGCCTGTGACATGTATAAAATTTTATTTTTCCAAACTCTTACACAGAAATCTATCTTTTATTATTAATTTGATACCCAAAAGAAACCCAGTGAAACAGACAATGTTATTCCTAACACAGCTGAAGAAATAGATGCTCAGAGAGGTAACATAATTCACTCAAAGTCATTTTGTTAATGGCAATGGTGTATGGTGCGTCTCTGGTCAGAAGATACTCGAATTCTTTGTGTACCATGTGGAGGAATCCACGGCAGGACACACTAAGTGTAAATGGAGTTTATTAAAAGTTAAGGAAAGGAATTATAAAAGGGGGCATGGTGGGAAAGTTAGAGAAGGGAATTACAAAAGAAGGCTTGGTGGTATCAAGTGGAACCTGGAAGCAGAGTCTTTCTCTTTTCCAGGTGCTTTTCAAACTTATGCTAACATATGGAAAGGGAAGAACCTTGTGATTTCTAACCAGTAAATGATGAGTGGGGATGGGCATGGGTGGTCCCAGAGTCAGGTGATGGTGGTTTTAGTTGCCCCAGATCTAATATGTGAATAACTTACATTCATTTGCAATTGAAAAGAAGGCTCAGAGAAAGAGAGGAATGTCCAATCTGAAATACATTATTAAGTCATATATTTTCTAAGAGTCCTAAACTTCTCCCTAATTCTATCCTGCCTCACTTTCACAAGAAAAACCACAAGACAAATGCAGGAATCCTGAGTAATGTGATGTTAGTTTCATCTTCTAGAATCCTTTCCTCAAAAGCTTGATGATTTAAATTTCAAGAGGTCCTAAAAAGAATCTGAATAAATTACAGAATAACATAAATATTAACAGGAATACATTACAGGGAATCATAAATTATGAATACTAATTCACAATATATAGTAAAATTTTCAAGTAATGAGAAATGGAATGCTAGACCTGGTACATACCTCACCAAAATCTATGTGATGTAATACCTTTGTGAAACAAATACCGTAACATTCTTTTTCCACCTTATGTCACACTCCCAAAATATATCTTAAATGTGTGCATGCATGTATGTGGACATGTCGGGTAACCATTAATAAAATAACATGGTGTTTTCAGTAATCTTGAAATCAGAATGCTATTGTCACATACATAACATGTGACAAAGTGACGCATACAGAGGTCTCATTTCCTATATTACTTAATGATGGATATTCCAAAAGGTTACTACCATGTAAGTTTCTAAAAGGAACGTAAAAAATGCTATGTATCTTTACATTATTTGGGCAATAACTATATGCTGCACACTTAGGCCACTGCAGTGGAATGTCATTTCCATAGAATTCCCAGGAACTGTGAAATACAAGGACACTCAATCTGTACTCGTCTGTCACTTCCTTAATCAAGTATCTCTCAAATATAAATTAAAAGTAACAGTGAAGAAAGGTGTGTGGGAAGAGCAGTAACCATAGTAACACTATGTCTTCCAGGGAGGACTTCTCAGTACCTATTGACCCCTCCCAGGGTTTACTGCTAGAATACATCTGGACTCCCAAAGTTTTCCAAGGACCCAGGGAATCCTTACTCTCATCCCATCATTCCCGGAATCCCGAATCTGGAACAGAAGCACAAGAGGAAGTCTTGTATCACTGTGAGATGATTACCTTGTGGCTACCTGGCATGATTTTGGTTGTTAACGACGGTTTTCTGCTACAAGCATTTAGTGGGGGTATATCCTAGTGAGAATCCCAGCAATTGCAGATGTAATCTAAATATGCATGTATCTAAATATGCATGTGCAAGTGCCTACACAACTAACAGGCAAACAGATATTTAGGATTTCATGACAATTTTGGAATGAGCTACCAATTTTAAAAGCACTTTAGTCACTCTGCTTCCCTGGATCATAATGTCTGTAGAGAAGTTTACCTTACAAAATAGACCAATGATGCCCTCTACAGCCCTCAGAGAGAATCCAAGGTACTTACTGAGTTCACATAGTTGAGAGAGCCAGAGTCTATTTTTTTAATAAGAATTTGGTTTTTTTTACATACGAATAAGAAATAAAAGCACAGGTCAAGTATGTATGTTGGGGGAAAAATCAAAGTATAAAGGTCTAACATTAAGGTGTTAATTAAAATACAATCTTGAAGGACATATAGAACAAATTCTATACACGTCATTTTGGCTATTCACAAAGACTGTTTTCAAAAGAATTATTTAAAACATTATTCCTAAGGGAGAAACAGACTGAGATGAAACTTTTTAAAGAAAAGAACTATACCACAAATTGAAGATTACAACATTCCCTGACTAGAACTGAAAAAGAAGACAAGAAATAACCCTAAGCTGAAGTAACTTCCCTGTTCTTCATAAACCTCAAAGAAAGAACCTTCATCTTTGGGACAAAGAAAGGGTTAGTAGGCACCTCAGAAATGCTCTAGAATGCTGAAGGCCTGTTCAGAGACAAAAGAAAAAAGCACATGTTCTTCTCAGGGAAGGTGGTTGAGAATCATGTGTGTAAATGCACATATGTATGTAAATAATCAGAGAATCTGCATGAAACATGACAAAAAGCTATACATATCAGTCAAAAGAACACAAAGTAAGAGGATAATCAGCATGGGGAAAGTTTGGATCATGTATCAAAGAAAAAGAAGAGTCATTGATCAAGCCTGGAAAAAGCTGATTGGCATGGGCCAAGGAAGAAAAGATGAGAAATCACAAGACACATGACGGCTGGAAATACAAATGTATCAGTTTCATAGGAGTAGGTGGGCCATCTTCCCAAGTTCCAAGATGAAAAAAGACCAGGTCAGGGGAACAGTAATTATCAGAGTGCTTAAAGTCTAGCTCGAGAGTTTATAGTAGATCTCATGAAACAAAAGGATTTTATCACTTGAGCAAGGAAATAACGTAACGAAAATGGTATTAAGAAACAGTATCCTGGTACTTGTATAGATGAGCTAAAAAGGCAAGATAAGCAAGGCAGAGAGATCTTCCAGATATTAACACAGAAAAGCAAGCAACAAGGATTGAAATCAGAGTTTTGGACCCAAGGCCCAAACTCCTCAGATTCCATATGCCAGGTCTAGTGTAGCCACCCACCCCTAAACACCAAATAAAGAGGCATGGTGAAGGCACAGATTTATTATACGACTTGAGACATGCCATGGGAAGAGACAGAGCAAGCACTCAGTTCATTGTCAGCCATCTTCAGGGTACACCATGAGCTGCAGGTTTAAATAGATAAAAGAACTAGGGGCAGGAGACAAAAGGTATGCATAGTTAAACAGTCCCAGGCACAGGTGTGATTTTGCCAGGCAGAGCAGCCTTGGTCATGCAGGCGATCTGGTGGGTTCTTGACTAACAGACAGCAATCTTGGTCTGGTCCAATTTGGGGAAGTTATCACCTTGAGGGAGTAATCTGGTTTCTGTTTGAGAGGGTTACTCTGGCTTGGGATGTGAAATGTTCTCACTGGGAGGGTGGCAGCTCCAGGTGGCTCTGGTTCCTGGTCATAAAGATATAGTCGGTTCTGTCCTTTCTGGAATCCAAGGTGATTGCAAAGTGGCTGCATAAAGAAAGGCTTAGAGCAAAGACAAATACAAAATGGAGGCAGGGATGCAAACTTCTCCTGTGTTTATTAACTTGTAGGTCCAAGTAAGGAGTCAGTGCTTTTCAGCAAAAGTAACTTGAACACCTCTTACACTATGAACTGGGAAGAAAGGAAAGAGAAAGAGCAAATCCTATACTTTGCAGAGTAGATGCATTAAATAGGTGACTGTGAGTGAAGGATAAGGCATCATAGGTAGTATCAGGAACTTTCAAAGCAAAAGCCTGTTTAGAAGAAAACTATAATAAACTCTATTCTTCATTTGATATTCTCAGGGATCAATTTAACCAGAAAGTTTTTAGAAGCAGGAGTAAAGTTGAGACTGAAAAAAGAATGAGAAGCCAAGGCTGTATTTAGTCATTTACAAAAAAAAGATAAGCTTATACTCATGGGGGAAAGACTGGGTCAAAGAAGCCCAGAAAACTGAAGTATCTGGACAGAAAGGCAAGAACATTCAGAAAAAGAAGTTCCCTTTCAAATGCAATGAGAACTTTTCTCAGTCATCAATATTCAGAATAAATGCCCTATTGAGTGAGAGGTACCTAAGAGCTGTAGGCTAGTAGAATTAACTGGGTAACTGTTGTTAAGCTTTTAGGAATTTTATTTTGATTTCATCAAGTAATCAGTACATGTTTAGCTGAATACTTTCCCCAGAATGGACAATGCAATAGAATAATTGACATATAATGGAGAAAATAACAGTATACATTAGTTTCATGTTATCAATCAGTATGCAAACTCACTGATTCTATGTCTTTGAAATATAAAGCTCTTATAAGGAATAGTGTTACAGAATTAAGGAATAACCAGAAGATGACCAGTAACAAAAGAAGGATCCTTTTACTTTGAAAACTTTTACAAAGACAAATGTCATTGTAAAACCATTCTCAGGGATACAGGTCATACTCTCATTCAAATTTATTTTGTAAAGAATATAACCATTTAAACTGTTTTGATTTATTTTATTACAGCTACTTCAGTTTTATTTTTCTCAAAATTTAGTAGAAAATCAATACCTAGAACTCAACTTATATGAAAGTACTTACTTAAATCTTGTTTTCAATGTGACACACCAAATCAATGAATCAATTTTCAAATGAGTGCTGGTGACTTGCTCAGTGCCACATTCCGCTTGTGGTAGACTAAAAACCTAGGACACAAGATTTAAGTGATTCATTGAGGCAAGCTGGCAAGACAAAGCCTAATGACTGCCCATTTGCTATTCAACTGCCTCTTTCCCTAGAAATTTAAAAGCATTGTTTTTCATGTTTACTTTTACTTTAATGGGGAAATTACTGTCAATTCTTGGTCGTGTTTCTCTTTTTGTGGAGTTCTAAGGAATGCAAAGACTAACTGAAATTTAGAGCAGAACATAAAACATAATTGCTATAAAGGAGTGATGGAAAAACATACATAGTAAATATGTAAAGAGAATTTTCTTTCAAGTAAAATCTCTTTTCCTCCTAAACATTAATAAACCTTTAGCCATTCTTAATTTAGATTTAGAATATGATTTAGGCTTCCTAATCCTCTTCCCCCCAATAAAAAGAAGACAACTATCAACAGCAAAAGTAAAAGCTTTCAGCCTTCCCCAATGGGTGGGAAAGAGGAGGAGGGGTCATTACACATTCTCCATGAAAGACAAAGCCAGATCCACATATCCACATTCCAAGGAAATCTGGCTGGTTCAAGTTTTTCCTTAAATACAGACTGTCACTAAGCCAGGCTCTGTAATCTTCCCAGGCTGCCATTGCTAGGGAAGCCAGGAATCCCTTCTAATTAATCAAGCTCTCCCAACAAAAATTTTCCCACCCACAATAAAGTGGGTTGGGGGAGGGGAAACAGCAAAGCAATCTTTGTAGCCAAAGAATTCTAGACTTTGGTGTAATACCTAACTAATCCAAGAAAACAGATGCAGGAAACAGGAAATGGTCTACAGAGACAGACAATGAGGTAGGAAACTTTCACAATACTGCTTCACTGGAGCCCAAGTTAAACATTTAAATCTTAAGATGTAATTATTATTGGGAGTGAGGCCTGGCAACAGTCTATACATATACTTTTTAAAACCAGGGATGGAACCATAAACTTTCCCGAAGCACGTATCACGTGCATTATTGGATACTTCTAACAGTAACTTTTTATTAGGATTTTTTTTCTCTTTTGGTTTTTCTAAAGCTTTGTGTTTCAATAGATAAATGTCCATGATTAATACCTTATGTGTCCATGTTTATTTCTTACTTCCAGTTGCAAAGGAATTGGCCTTGCCTTGACCTTATTAATTTACTAGCCCCTTGCAGCCAGTTTAGTCCAAGGTAACTTCCCTGAACGCTTACTCCAACAAGGTACAAGGAGGTGAGAATACAGAAGGATGCAACCACTTAGACCTATTGTTCTGTCAGGGCTTACATGGGTAATAGTACACCGATTGCCTCACATCATGAGACTGTGGGTTGGATTCCAAGTACCACCAAAAAAAAACCAAAGGATAAAAAATAATGAAATAAATCTGTACTGTCTACTATAGCTGCTACTAGTCACCTGTGTCTATTATACATTTAAAATGTGGCTACTAAGTATTGAGATATGCTCTAAGGGATATATTTATATGCATTATTATATACATAAATCAATATATGTACATGTGTATATATATTTTGGACTTTGCAGGCAGTAAGACCTTTGTTGCAACTACTCAGCTCTGCCACTGTAGCACAAAAGCCGCCAGAGACAATACACAAACAAATAGGAGTGGCTGTGTGCCAATAAAACTTTATTTGTAAAATCTTGCAGCACTCATCTGGGCTATAATTTAATACCTCTGTCTGGTCTAGACTTTTCCTTACCCTAGAAGTTGATAATTTTAGAAATGTTTTAATATTGGGATGGGTGCAAAGCTTGATATTAAGATCTCCTTGGAAGCTTATAGAGACATGTACCTACTGAGGAAGGCTAAAAATAGGAGAAGTTTGGAACTCATGGAAAGTTAATATTACATTTCAGACTAACCATGTTCTGGCTCAGGGACTGCCCTCACCTGGCCTGGGAACCACCTATTCTCTTCCCCACTCATTGATTATTGGCTGGAAATCACTTGATTCCTCCCTTGCCATAAATTAGCATAAATTTTAAAAGCACCTGGAGAAGACAAGAATGCTCTCTCTACCTTCAGATTCCACTGAATGGCTCCACCATTCTCCCTTTGTATTTCCCTTCCCTAACTTTTAATAAACTCCATTTACAGCTACGTGTACTTCCATGGATTCTTCCATGTGAGACATGTTATTTAGAAGTCTTCTGATCACAGACTCCACTGTACCGCCAACACTACTGCTACCACTTCTGTCAACTAAGTCACTGAAGTATAGGACATACCTCCCAGCCACAAGTTGCAGTGGTACAGACATCAAGAGAGCCTGAAAGTTGTAGTTAAGGGCTCTCATCTTATGTACTGCTGCCATTTTCTGGCAATCTGTCAGTTATTGGAAAGAGTTCAAGGCCAGGGCCACAGAAGGTAAAAAAGAAAAAGGCATTCACATAAAGGAAGGTCAGGAGAACCTTCTTCATTTTAAAAATGATAAATTGTTTATGTAAAAAATTAGTGTCATTCCAGGGGAGGTCTTAGAATAAACAACCAGATGCAAGTGGCAAACTATTTGGTGTCCATCAGTTGTTCTGTTATTTTGGAAATCATGCTCTTCAAGTATTTTTCAACCCAGAGAGTAAAAAAGTAGATGCATTTGTAAGAAAAACTTGCATAAATTAATTTCTTTAAAATTTCAGTTATTCACTTACTTTTTGTGTATCAATGCACAGACACAGATTTAAAATGACATATCAAAAAACAGACCACATCCAGCAACCCCACCACTGCCACTCACCAGACGCAACCACAATGAAAATTTAGGTACCTGATCTTATATTTACCATCATACTTCTAAATACTACGTTTATATTATAATTTCTTATTTCAGTTTTATATATTATCTATGGAAAATGAGTACTTAATACTTACGACCAGCCTCTCATACTTCTCTTTCCCCAGTCTTTCAAAACTTGGGAGTTCAAAAAATCATGAAATGTACTCCTTGTACAAAGCTGAGTCACTTAGCATACTAGCTTAAGTTCCTGTTTTTGCACAATCTTATGTTTACTTAGAATTAAGAGTTGCATCATTTTGTTGTTGTTGAGTTTCCTATATTCCCATGCTAAATCAGTCACAAGCTCTCTGGCCTGGAAAAACAAAAAACAAAAAACCTGTTCTTTATACATTGAAATACACAAGGTATTTTGTTTATTTTATTTTTGTTGAAGGCATTATTTCATGAAACCCTCTTTTCTGCTCCAATCAGAAAGGTTACTCTCTAGCCATGATGTAGAGATGATCTGCTTAGGCCTGCATGTGCTAGATTCCTTATTCCTGGATCTCACATCTGATTCTTTTTGTTTACTCCCATTTTGAAAGACTACATATCCTTTTTAAAATAGGACATACTGGAAGGACATTTTTCTTTGCCTTTCCATCTTTGAAAATGTCTCTGTTACATAATATGTGATTAAAAATTGGGCTGTGAAAAGAATTCTCAGTTGGACCATTTTTCTTAGTATTCTATGTTACCAGTAATGAAGGTATTATTCTACTGTTTCCTGCCTACTGCTGCTGAGCAGAAATGTTCTGATTCTTGATCATCTCTATGTGATTTTCTTTCTTTTGATGCTCTCTAAAGTCTCAGCGTCCTGAAATTTTAGGATGATATGCCCTAGCACAACTTTTTCAGTGATTTTGTTGGGTACTCATTCATAACCCTTTCAGACAGAACTTTGTATACTCTGTGGTAAATTTTATTGTGCTGCTTCTTTCAGAATGCTCCTCTCTATTTTGTTTTTTCTTTCTAGAACTCTAATTTTTCATCTCAAGATTGAATATTTAATTTTCTTGTTTTCTTTCCATTTTTTACCTATGATCTTTTGTTCTACTTTATGGGTAATATTCCTTGATGGTTGTCCCGTACTTCACTGAATTTTAATTTTTATCTTTTTTTTTTTTTAATTTAAAGAGCTCTTTCTTATTCTCAGGAATTTCTACTATTTATAATATTCTGATCTTTTTTCATTATTATACTAGCTCCCCATTTTGCTCCGGAATACAAATTATAATGTAAAGTCTTCCTTTCCTTACTATAATATTTCTGACCTTCTGCATTTGTTCATTCACTTTAATCTGCTTCTCATAGCCCAAGTTTACTTTAAATATATTTTGTTTTGCTCTGACAATAGAAATTATAATGTAAAGTCTTCCTCTCATCCCTAAAATCTCTTTCTCAATTTGTTCATTCCTTTTATTGTTTCTAATATTTCAAGTTTTCCTTAAATCCAGGCTGATACTCTTTTGTCCATTCATAATTAAAACAATGAAATTATAATTAGAAGCTTTGTGCACATGTGGGACTTATGACTGATGGGCTGTGGGAATCCAGTAGGAATCCATGTTTCATTGTTAGAACCCAAATGTAGGCTATACTAATATCATACAAGTAAACGACAGATTAACAACTACTACTGAAAATAAAAAGAGACATTTCAAAATGACTAAAGCTTTAATTCAATAGATATACCAATTATAAATTTACACATATTCATTCTCATCTAGCCTCAAAATATACAAAGAAAAATCAATAAAACTAAAAGGAAAAATATATAAACTTAAAATTGTAATTGAACAACTTTCTGAATAGGACCCCAATAGCTCAGGAAATAAAGCAAGAACTGAAAAATGGAATTGCATCAGATTAAAAAGTAACTGCACATCGAAGGAAACAATTATCAGAGCAAAGAGACAGCCTATAGAATGGGAGAAAAATTTTGCCAGCTATTCATCTGACATAGGATTAATACCCAGCATATATAAAGAACTAAAAAAATTAAAACACCAAAAGAATAAATATAATACATGGGCAAATGAATACTTTTCAAACAAGGAAGAACAAATGGCCAATAAACACATAAAAAAGTACCTAGCATCTTTAGCCATAAAGGAAATGCAAATCAAAACATCACTGAGATTCCTTCTCACCTCAGTTGGAATGGCCATCATGAAGAAAACAAACAACAACAAATGCTGGTGAGGATGGACAGGATAAGGTTGGGTAGGTGAAGGTAGTGGAATAATTCTGTTAATGGGAATACGAGTTAGTGCAGACACTATCAAAATCAGTAAGAAATCCTCAAGAAACTAAAAACAGAACTACCATCTGATTCTATTATACCATTTCTGGGCATATATCCACAGGAATATACGACAGCACACAATAGAGATACCTGCACAACCATTTTAGAGCAGCACTATTCACAACAGTCCAGTTATGGAATCAGTTAAGGTACCTAACCACTGATGAATCAATAAAGAAAATATGGTATAAATAAACTATGGAGTATTATTCTTCCATAAAGAATGAAACTGTCATCTACATGAAAATTAATGAAACTAGACATCATGGTAAGTGAAATAAGGCAGGCTCAGAAAGACAAATATTGCATGTTTTCTCACAGAATCTAAAGCTTAAAAGAATACAAGGACATGAACATAAAAAGAGGACTATGGGGAGGAAGAGGAGCCAGAGGTGGCAGAGAGAAAAGGGAAGAGGGGAAAAATATGATCAAAGCACATTGTATGTATATATGAAAAGGTCATAATGAAACCTATTTTAAAAATGTGGCAATTTTGAAAATTTTTAAAAGAGGGGTTCTGGGGAATGAGGTTTAGAAAGACCAAGAGAGGACGTGAACATGATCAAAGTACATTACATGTATGTATAGAAATACCACAATGAAATCCCTCTTTGTACAATTAATGTACACTAATAAAAATTGTAAGAAAAATACAATTGTAATTGGAGATTTTATTTCATTTCATAGCAACTATGCATTCACACTGATAGTTTATCACTCAAAAAAACTTTGCCACAAACACTAAATGACAATGCAGAAAACTCAGTTTGTAGTTCAACTTGTTATACTGTAATTCCCAAAGTCCTTCAGTAAACCAACTTGTTGGGATCAGGAAGGAGACACTTGGAGTACTTTTTATAAAGTATAATACCAAATGCAGTATTCACTCACTACAGACCTTATGAGGAACAACATAGTTTATTTTTTTTATTTTTTTTTAATTGTACTGAGGGTTCCACTGTGACATTTAACCGAAGTTCTTACAATATATCATAGTTGAAATCACCCCCTCCATCATTCTCCCTTATCCCCCCATTCCTGGAATAGTTTCAATAGGACTCATTTTTCCATTTTCATAAATGAGTACCTAATATTTCCACTATGTACACTCTCCTACACCTTTCTACCCTACCACCTCCCACTGGTACCAACCCCAGATAGGATCTGCTTTACAATCCTGTTCATAATTGGAGATTTTTTAAAACACTTCCTTCAACTGGATTGAACAAGTAGACAGAAATATTACTAGATACAAAGCAGATTTATACAACATAATTATCAAATCTGACCTCTGTGTGTGTGTGTGTGTGTGTGTGTGTGTCACAGTACCTGACCATCATATTTTTCAAATGCTTATGGAACATTCAGCAAAATAGAGGAACCTGCTAAATACCAATTAAAAGATGATTATTAGAAGTTCCCAAACAAAAACATTATACATTTGAATAACCAATGGATCAAAAACAAAATCACAATGAGTATTCTAAATTATATTGACTTGAATGATAACAAAATCCCTACATTAATTGCATCTGTATCAAACCATGAAGAATAAATTAATATAGAAAATGCTTAAAGAGAAATTTATAGTTTTAAGTACATATATTAGAAATGAAAGATTTGATGGCAATGGCTTAAATTTCTGCCTTAAAAACATGGAAAAAGGAATAAATGTACCCTAAGAAAAATAATACAGATAAAAAAAAAACTGATGAAATAAGAAACAAGTACATTACAAGAAAAAAAAGTCAAAACCAGAAGTTGGTTCTCTGAAAAGACAAATAAAACCAATAAACCCATAACAGCACTAATCAATAACCACTCCTTTAGAAGGTTGAGCCTGACTTTCAGGACATTTGGAACCAGGATATAAGAGCCAAAAAAAGTAGACAGTCAGTATCCTAAGGCCCTAGAGGTACAGATGAGATAAGGGACTTAGGAATGAACTGTCATTCATACAAGACCTTAAGATCAGGAAAGGAAAAAGAAAACAGCAAAGAAGTGAAAGAATGTCTGCAAAATACAAAAATACTATCTTCTTGCCTGACTCAATTGTGGGGTCAATACTACCCACAAAGTGACAGACCACTAAAGCACAAAAATCAACACAAAATCTGGTCTAAATCCACTTAAAAACCAATAGCTCCAGCAGAACCAAACTATTCAACTGCTCTACAGAACTCATAGCTCTTTCCATGTATGCATATGTGTATAGAATATCACTGAACAATCAGAAATTATAAACACAAGCTGGGCTTCAGTGGATCATGCCTATAATCCAAGCTACTCAGGAGACAGACATGAGGAGCATCAAGGCTCCACAATTCAAAGCCAGCCCAGGCAACTAGTTCACAAAACCCTATATTGAATCCAGTCAAAAAATGGGCTGTCAGAGTGACTCAAGTGGTAGAGTGCCTATCTAACAAGCGTGAAGTTGTGAATTCAAACCCCAGTACCACCAAAAAAAAAAAAAAATTACAAACACAGCTGGGCATGGTGATGCATGCCTGAAATCCTAGCTAAACAGGAGGTAAAGGAAGAAGGAGCATTGTCTGAGGTTACCCCAGGAAAAACCTAAAATATCTTATCTGAAATATAACAAAAGCTCCAAAAAGGCTGGGGATGTGGCTCAAGTCATAAAGTGCTCACCTAGTAAGCACATGGCCCTGAGTTCAACCTCCAATATTGCAAAAAATAAAAATAAAAAATTACAACACATGAACAATCCAGCAATTCACCATTTACTCCATACTAAGTAATTAACAGCGCAAGTAACAGAACAATCTAAGAGACTATTAAATAAATTGCTTTAAAATTATTCAGGAGATAAAAGGAGAAAATGAATACATATTTTAAAACTACAGCAAGTGTATAAAAAAAGAACTGGTAGAATCTGAATTTTTATAAAATAGCCAATAAAAAGTTACAAATAAAAGTCAAAAAAAATGAAGCAGTTAACAGTAGAAGGGATTATCTAGTGAACTGAAAGACAGCTGATTAAAAAGCACTTGAATTAAAAGCTGATAGTCAGGCTAGGCGGGGAGGGGAGCACTGTGAATACAACACGGAGAGATAAAGGAAAGAGAAATAGGAAAGGGTGATGGCCATGGAGCACACATAAAAGCCCACTAGAGCCGTGGTCACTGAAGAAGGCACATGGTGACAGCATTAGTAGCAATAGCAGGCCTCTTTTTGTCCACGACATGTAATCTGTCAGGGCTCTACGTCAAACATTTAGAAAGGGATCCCAGCTGAGCGTGGTGGTGCACACATGTAATACCAGAACTCAGCACTTGAGAGACATAAGTTTGAGATCTGCCCAGGCTACATAGCATGTTCCAGCCTAGGTTACATAATGAGAGCTTATGTCAAATGAAAAATAAAACACACATACACACACACACACACACAAAAGAAAGCGATCCCAATGCTGGAATCATGAGGCTTTCAAGCTACATGATTAAGGAAACACTGGTCCCTTGGCCATGTAATCAGAATCAGGGACATAACCACCAAAAATGTGTAGAACTTGCAGTATGATGGATCAGAACCATGTCTCTACCCCTATCCTGCAAGCTTGACATTCATGATTGAGGTAACTTCCCTGCCTGCCATGATCTGGAAACTGGGTTCCAAGCCTTTCAGGTACAGTTACAAAATGGAATAATATGGTAGCAGAGTCTCCCATGTCAGTGTATGTGGCTTAGAATCAACAAACCACCTCTGACATAATGAAGGGCCTGAGGTCCAAGCTTTGCAGCTGACCAGAATAATCTGTCCTACCTACTAGCCATGGCCAGTTGTGACAAACCTTTTCAAGAGGCTCCCTCCATTTCTAAGCAGACAGCTTGCAGAGGCTCAGCCTGAGACAAGTTAATCTCACTTTTCCAGAAATATGGACTAGTCATATGACATTATCCAACAAAACTCATGGCTCATGCCTATAACCTCAGCTACTTGGAGGCTGAGGTTGATAGAACAATAATGTCGCCATTTCTAAATCAGTGGCCATTTTACCCTCAGACCTCAATTGAGAAACTCCCAAGGACAAATTCCCGTGCTCTAAGACAGCCTCACCCCTACCAGAGACTGCTGGGCATGCGCTAACTTCCTTAACCTCCCCCTTCTATAAAAGCCACACCTGACCCAGGTTTGCTGCTGCGTCGTCTTTTCCCCAGCCAGCCTGGCAGTTTGGGCGTGCCATTAAACTTTGCTCTATGGACATGAGACTTTTCTCATAAGCTTTCTTTTTGAGTGGCGTTTTTCCTAACATTTGGTGCCATGACTTGGATCGGGTGAGCTCCCAGCACTGACCTTGCTCTCCCAGCCTCCCCCACCCCATCCTGCTCTCTCTCTCTCTCTCTCTCTCTCTCTCAACTCCCATTCCCTTCCTCTGGGTCTGAGCTGCTTTGCTGGGACCCCCGATCCTAGAAAGTGCCACTCTCTCACTAGCTCACAGGTAAGTTCCTCTGCCCCAGCGCACCTTCAACTGCCATCCACCACCAGCCAATCTTCCCTGAAGGTCCTCTCTCCCTCAGTGAGTCCTCCTTGCACGCAGAGCTGTGATCTCTCTCTCTCATTTCCTCGAAAACCCTAGCCCTAGGTCACAGCTCACTCTTGTCCCTGGGAACCGGGTTCCCCACTAGGAACTGTGGAACCCCCGTGGTGAAGACATTCCCTCTAGGTGTTCCACATTTCTCTCTCTCTCATGAGGATCCGATATTCTGGGGACGCCCGCCATATCTCTCCTCAGGTCAAGCCTCACCATGGGAGTTGGACTGTCCCAAATTCCTTCAGACTCCCCACTGGGATGTCTTCTGGCCAACCTTGGGACCCTCCGCCTAACGCCCAATCTTAAGCCACAAAACCTCATTTTTCTTTGTAATCAGGTCTGGCCCTAATACCCATTAGACAATGCCTCCAAATGGCCACTTAATGGCCCTTTCAATCCCAATATTTTAACAGATTTATTCAATCTCTATGAGCATGCTGGTAAATGGAAGGAACTTTCCTATGTTCAATCCTTTCCCTATCTCTGCACCAAACCCTCCCTCTGTACTTCCTGTTCCCCTGCGCAGGTTCTGTTGCCTCTAAACCAGCTTCTAAGCGAGCCAAATCCTCTCCTGAACCTCCTCCTTCCCCATGTAAACAGACTTCTTGTGCTGCTCACACTGCCTGCCTCTTTGTATCTTCCTGAGGAACTTTCCCGTCATGGAGTTAAATAAGCCACTCCCTGCCAACTCTGGCCTCATGACAATTCCAGCTCTGGGGAGCTCATGCTCCCTCCCTGTGGGCTGAGACCAAGCCTGAGGTTTATTCAGGTATGCCTCATGCTACATTGGGGGAGTCCTATTTGATTATGGCATCTGACGACTGTTTCTCTTTCCTCTCTCCTGTCTAATGTCCCTTTTTCCTCAGATAGTGACCGGAGAATGGAGGTTTTGTGTTGCTGAAAATGTTCCAGTACCAGTCAATGGGAGCAACCTAGAGACACAGGTGATGGCTAATCCCTCAGGCGTGTGTCATGCCTCCAGGCTCTGCCTTCCCCTCCCTTACCTAAGATGGAAGGACACCTTTTCTGCTTCCTCCATGTTCTCACCGCATGTCCTTTGTCTCTGTCTGCCTTCCCCTCCCTGGGCTTACTGGGACCCTGCCTCCCATGAAAAACTTGTAACATGGTACCTTATGACAAGTTATACCAACTAGTTTGCCAGGCTTCTCAACCTAAAGTAACTTTAAATCAGTTGCTTTACAAAAAGCGCTTACAAAAAACTGCAGCTGCCATGCTCACGCCCTAACTCCGCCCCCACAGGGGGAGGAGGGAAAACAAACAGGTGTGCTCCTGCACAGGGATGTCAGCTGCTGGACACAGCAAAAACGCCTGCCATAGCTAAGAAAATCCATAGACAGGATGCAGCACATTCTGGGCCGCCAGCCACACATGGCGATGGCTGCAGCCTGCCACTACTTCCCCTAGAATAAATGTGCACAAAGTACACAGGAAGGCGGGAAGGGCGACAGGCTGCAGGATCAGGCCTAGGCAGTCAGGGTCATTTGTCCCAGGTGTGTGTGGAGGGAGTGGCGCCTTCTACAGGCCCTGCTCCTAGCTCCACCTCACACCTTGGGACATCAGACCCAGTCCTTGTAAGCCAATTGTTAGCTCAAGGTTATAGTTCCAGAAATAGCAAAATGGACATTACATTAAGTTTAGTGGTCTCTAAACTTCTCTTTTAAAACTTTCTATACTTTCAGCCTCAGCATAAATTTTTCCCTCCAAATATTAACACTAGTTGTCCCGTATGGTACTGTTATTGGCCTGAGATGCCCTCTGAATGCCCTTCTCTAACTTTACAGATGATTTATTCCTTTGTTAAAAGGTAGCGTTTATTAAAGAGGCTGCCTGCTGTTAGCTAAAAGACAGGATCCTAGCGTTTTATTCTTTCTAGATGGACCTGCCCCATTCCAGTCTTCTGGCCTGTCTATTAAAACGTTAAAAAAAATATTAAAAGCTTTGTACTGAGGCCTAGCCTCAATATGCTTTGGGTGACCAAGAGAAGTGGCCTTCACAGGGTTCCTTAAATTACAATACCATACTCCAATTAGACCTTTACTATAAAAGTTAAAAAAAAGTAAACTGAGGTCCCCTATACAAATTTCTACCTTCTAAGCCACCCTAATATCCAGAATCTCCTAATGGTTGCTTCCCCCTTCAACAGGTAATGGCAGGAAGAGGACAAGTCTATGTCCCCTTCCAGCTATCAGATCTAAGGGAAATTAAAAACATCCTAACAGCTATACTAATGCCCAGACCAATACATCCAAGCCTTTATCTCTGTGATCCAAACCTTTAAATTGACATAAAAGGATATTATGCTTCTACTAACCAGACTCTTATCTCATTAGAAAAACAATGAGTTCTAGCCCAGGCCACTCAGGTTAAAAATGATTACCATTTACAATGACCCCCAATACTAGTGGCACGTGGAAATGAGGAAATAAATGTGCCTGCCTACAGAGGCACAGGCAGTCCCCTTGACAGATCCACACTAAAAGGGGCTGGTGATATGGGTCAAGCAGTAGAGTGCCACTTTACAGACATAAAGCCCTGAGTTCAAATCCAGTACAACCAAAGACAAAAAAAGATATTTGGGACTGAGAAAGTAGCTCACTGAAAAAAATGTCTGCCCAGCATGTGCAAAGCCCTGGGTTCAATTTCCCACCATTGTTAAATCAAAAAAAAAAAAAAAACTAGTAAGAAAGATAACTGGCATTAATGTCACTTCAGCCATCTCATAGTGGAAGGAAGTAGTTTAACCTAGACCAGATCCCTCATTCTTTAAAGTAAGAAAACTGAGGCCCAGAATAGTTCAGAGACCTGCTCTCCAGAGTGTCAGATGTCAATGTAAAATAACAACTTGGCTTTACAGCAACACCCTAAAGAAAATCCGCTTATCTTTCTACAACATCTTAAGGAGGCTATCAAAAAACATACCACAGTGGACCCAGAGTCACAGATGAGAGAGGTTCTCCTCAAAGATAAATTTCTAACAGTCAGCCCCAGATACTCGTAAAAAACTCAAAGACTGTGGCTGAAGGGAAAAACTCATTGAACCAAGTAATACAGCTAGCCATGTCTGTATTTATAGTTATGTCTGTATGTCTGGGACTTTATTAACAGAGAGAAAGATAAGAGACATGACCTCATTGCTGCCCCCACTCAACTGGGGCCTGCATCTCAAGTTTGCTACCATGGTGGACAGGAGGGGCACTTCTGCAAAGAATGCTTAAGGGGGACAGCCTGAGAGACAGCCCCACCCCCAACTGGGACCCTGCCCTCTCTACAAGGGTAACCACTGGAGGTCTAAGTGCTCCTGTCACCAGATGGAAGGCAAGGTGACACCTCCTATGGATTTATGGGTCCCGGCCTCCTGTCCATGCTCCACTTATTAATATCAATATTGAGGAGCCTCAGGTAGTCATAATGGTAGGGAAGTGAAAGATCATTTTCCTCCTAGACAGTGGAGCCTGTTTCTCTGTTTTACCTTTTTCTCCTGGTCCCCAGTCCAATGACAAAAGTTATCATTTAGGGCAAATCTGGCAAGCCCCTAGAGCGCTAGTTTACACGGCCTCTGACCTGCTCTTTGAGAGACCTCCTCTTCTGTCACTCTTTCCTCATAGTACCTAAAACTCCAGTGTCCCTGCTGGGATAGGATTTACTATCTCAATTCAAAGCTCAAGTTCTACCACCAGGCAGCTATCTCTGATGCCCACTCCTTCAGAAACAAATAGATTCCACAATGTAGACTGATGAGATGAGTGTAGGGTGAGCCAGGACAGCCCTCCCTATTCAAATAAAACTCAAAAATCCCTCACAGTTTCCACACCCAAAACAATATTCCCTCAAGCCTAAGGGACAAGGCCTTATGCCTATCATAAATTCCTTAAAAAACACCAAGGGCTACTAATTAGTTGCTCTAGCCCATATGATAAATTTAAAATTTTTATAAAAGTTAATTTTAAAATACAAGTTACAAAGTAAACAACTGGAAAGGATATAGATAGTTGGTGAATGTATTTTTTGAGAAGTTAAAGGAAAAAGAAATGTTTTTAGATGAGAAAGGATTTTGTAAAAAAGGGTTTATCTTAAAGATTGTTTCAAATAGGAGGGATAAAAACAAGCCATCAAAGGGTTTAGTATGTTATATAAAGGTCTGAGTAAGTTTTAAAAGTATATAATAAAAAGCTTCGATGTGTGATAAAGTTAAAGTTGAATATAATCTAAGAGTTGCCTAAAAGATTTTTAGGGTCATGTCAAACTAAAATCAAATTCTCTATGTCTATAAAATAACAAGGTTATCCTAATATTGTTCTGCTCTGAGTAACATCTACAAAAAACCGTTACAGAAAAAGATTTTATCAAAGAAATTATCTGTGTTTTCTGTTGATCTTGTCAAACTTTAAGTACTACTAAATCAGAGTTCATTTGTGTATTTGCTCATGCAACAGTCTCTTAAATGACTACCTTCTAACTGTGCTCAGTGTCTAGACTTTATCTAAATATGGTACAAACATTTCCAGAGTTAAAAGTGTCAATTTATGTAAAATGATGAGCTAAATCTTTTATCCAAAAGTGTTACATTTAACCTGCATCCTGACAGTCAGCCTCTAGTTGCCTTTAAAGGTCCCACAAACGCTTCACAGCAACTAACCTAGACAGTATTGCCACAAGAATTCAAAGACAGCCCTCATCTTTGTGGACAGGCCCTAAGCAGAGACTTATTAGATTGGCACTACCCAGAGGCCACCCTTCTTCAATGCAGAGCCACAGAGCCCCTCATCTGCAGTGCAACTGAGTCCCTTTTAAAACTTTCTGGCCTCTGGGAATACCTCAATTATGTCTCCCTCAGGTCACCTATCTAGGTGAGCTCTTAAAGGGACAGATTCACTCCAAGTCATGAGTGCATCAACCCAATCTTCCATTTCCCTCCCCCCATACCATAAGACAGCTTACAGCAAGCTTGGGAGTTACAGGATTTTGCAGAATTTAGATCCCTAGGTATGCAGTTCCTTAGCAAAACACCTTTTATGCTCCTCCTAATATTCCTATTTGGGTCTTAAATAATGTATGGCCACCCATTTCTCTTAGAAAACTTGTCTCCAATAGACTCTGCTCCTCTGACTGACTACCTACCTTATCTTAACCTTCTCAGGGAACTTCTCAGAGAGCATGCAGACCAGATCCTGCCCCACCCTATAACAGTTTCTGTTAAACCAGGGGATCTTGTTCTCTTAAAGGATCTTCTACCCTCTCCATTGGGACTTTGGTGGACCAGCCCTCATCTGGTCATTCTTATGACAGCCACTACTGTCAGGCTCAATGGGATCCCCCAAAGGCAGCACCTCTCAAGGAACAGTTAAAAAAAGAATGGAGAAGGAAATTAGAGGACTCTTGAAATTGTCTAGGGAACAACATTTCACAGTGGTTCTCCTGGCCAATGCCCATCCTAATGGCTATGTTTCTTGCTCTCCTATTCTTAAGCCTCCTCCCTTGTATCATACTACATGTCTGGACTTCGGTGGACCAGCCCTCATTTAGTCATTCTCATGACACCCACTGCTGTCGAGCTCAATGGGATCCCCAAGTGGTGACACCTCTCAAAGAACAGTTAGAAAAATGGAGAAGGGAATTGGAGGACTCTTGAAATTGTCTAGGGACAACATTTCACAGTGGTTCTCCTGGCCAATGCCCATCCTAATGCCTATGTTTCTTGCTCTCTTATTTTTAAGCTTCCTCCCTTGTATCATATTACATGTCTGCTGTTGCTAATCAAAAGTTTAACCAGTTGTACCTCCAGGGATACCAACCTCTCCAAAACCATCCAGAGGACTGCTATGAGGGCCCCCACCAGGACACAGGAGCCTGAGGATCCTGCCCCATACAATGCCCCCTGCCAGCAGGAAGCAGCTAAAGAGACTGATGCTTTGCCCCAATTCCTGATCCTCAGCCCCTACCCTCATCATTATTAAAGAAAAAATGGGGGAGTGATAGAACAATAATGTCACCATTTCTAAATCAGCGGCCATTTTACCCTCAGACCTCACTTGAGAAACTTCCAAGGACAAATTTCCGTGCTCAAAAAAAATAGCCCCACCCCTACGAGAGACTACTGAGCATGCGCTAACTTCCTTAACCTCCCCCTTCTATAAAAGCCATGCCTGGCCCAGATTCACTGCTGCGCCGCCTTTCCTCCAGCCAGCCTGGCAGTGTGGGCCTGCCTTTAAACTTTGCTGTATGAACGTGAGACTTTTCTCATGAGCTTTCTTTGTGAGTGGCATTTTTCCTAACAGAGGTCAGGAAGGTAGTGGTTTGAGGCCAGCCAGAGCAAATAGTTCACACGATTCCCTTCTCCAAAATAATCAGAGCAAAATTGACTGGCAGTGTGGCTCAAGAGGTAGAGCACCTGTTTTACAAGCATGAAGTCCTGAGTTTAAATCGCAGTCCCCTCCACCCAAAAAGAAAGGTTCTGAAAGAAAGACAAGAACAGAGAGAATTAGGAGAAGCAATTCCTGAGGAGAAATTGGTTGTTTTTTAAAGCTGAAGACGTACATTCCATTGCAAGTCAGATAAATAAACAGGAGTCTATGCCTAGAAATTTTTGTCAATGTAGCACTTCAAAGACAGAAATAAAATCTTAAAAGCAACCAGACAGAAAATATATAGTAACAAAAGGAATCACACAAAGCCAGAGACGTAACTCAATGATTCTCCCTCTCCCTGTGAGCACAGGCTGCTTCTCACAGTAGGAGTTCCAGCCTCCCTCTGCTCTGAGCTAGTCCCTGTTCTGACCAACGGAACACAGCAGAAGTGAGATTACTGAGGCTGGTCCTTCTTTGTTCATCCAACCTCTTCTCTGATGCCTCAAAACTCAGCCATCATGCTAAGACAAGCCCAAGCCACAGAGCAGCCATGTGGATAAGAACTGACAGAGACCAACTAACATATCCAGCTGAGATTCCAACAACAGCCACCACTGACTGCCAGGATGTGAATATGCCATCTTTGATGGTCCACCTAGATTGAGACCCTAAAAGAAAGAAAGAAAGAAAGAAATAATAAATTGAGACCATAGATCACTGAAGCCCAAGATGAAAAGAGACCACCCAACTGAGGCCAGGCTATCTACATAATCATGAGAGATAATAAAATGGCTTGTTTTAAGTCACTAAGTTTTTGGGTTTTTTTTTAAGTCACAGATTCCCTGATTTATTACAATTCTACCAATTTTATTTAATCTATTTCCCATTTAAACATTTTTGAATTGTTGGAATATTTTGAAGCAATCCTGGACATAAGATTAAGCCACTTGTAAATCTTTTACATTTTGATTATGCTATCAATTAAAGACTTGAAAAACTCCCACAAAAACCCACAACACTACTACCCTAATTTGAGATGTTGGCTGTCTTATTTGTAGGACTCCAGTTACTAGTCAATCCTAGTAATCCTTCTCTCCATGACTTCTTGTTACTTCCTCAGTGTTCATCAGCACAAACCTCTACCTCAGTAGCCAGAGAGCTGGGAGAGGAAATGTTTGTCCCTTTGGACAAACATGATGGACATAGGTAAGCCACCAAGTTTTAAGATAGTTTTAAACATCCATAGATAATAAAACATTTTTATTAGTAATAACATACCAAAAGATAATAAAAATATTTTTAAGAGTGCTGAGGGGAAGTAATTCTCAAATTAGATTTCTAAAGCCAATTTATTATCTTTCCAGAGTAACACCAGAATACATTTTAGGCATACAGTGAAAGTTCACCACTTACACAGTCTCAAAGAAATCCTAAACAACATTATGGATACAAGAAGTAATTGTTAGCAATGAAATTTGGAAGTACGTTAATAAATCTAAATAAGCACTGAATTGGTTAAAAACAAGATTTAAAAAAAAAAAAGGCATGGACTACAGTGTAAGTAATAATTCTGAGCATTACGGATTATGTTAGAAAAAGCATCTATAGAAAAGACTTCAAGCAAACAGATCCTCAAAAGTATATGAACGATTTCTCTCTATCTCATTCTTAAAATACAAATTTTTAATATGCACAATTAAAAGTTTTCAGTGTCAATGTAGACAGAAGAAAGAAAGCTCAGAACTTCAATGCTTAATTAACATAGAACTCACTAATATATCAACTATTTTAAAAGATGCCATTCAGCATTACTTACTTTAATAGCAAATTTCTTAGATGCCATGGCTTACTGATTTCCACAGTTAACTATAGACTCTACAAAAAAGTAAGTTACAATTAGGTAAATAAAAATCTTTTTGTATGTGAATGTTATATAGGAGAAAAGTTGACTAATGTAATTTGTGAAATGAAAGTTCAACTATAATTGTCCTTAACCAAAATAATGTATTGAATTAACTTAAAAACTGCTCCAAACCAAAAGCACAGGCTTAGATTGTTTTCCTAGAGTAGTCCTCCAAATGTTTAAAGAATTAATATTAATCCATCACCAACTCTTTTTAAAAATAGAAGCACAAGGAAAATTTCTCAAAATTGTTCTGAGAGTAGTACTATCCTGATACCAACAACAGAGACATCACAAGAAATTATATGTGAATATGCCTTATGAAGAAAGTCACAAAAGTCCCCAGCAAAATACTAGTAAACCTAATCTAGCAACACCTAAAGAAGATTAAACACCATAACCAAGCTGAATTTCTCCCAGGAATACAAGACTAGTTTAACGTCTGAAAATTAATCAATATAATACACCAAATATCCATAGAACAAAAGGACATGATCATCTCAAATACAAAAATTTAAAAAGCCCAAAGCCATAATTTTTTGCTCTTAAAAGAATTCAACACAATACATGGATGCTCCTCAACTTGATTAAGGGCATCCATGTAAATCCTACCACAAAAAATCAAAATGATGAATGACTAAATGTTTTCTCCGCCTGAGTAAAAGACATGGTCTTCTCTTGACCTTTCATTCAACAATTTACTAGAGCTTATAACCAAGGCAAACAAGCAAGAAAAAGAAATAGAAGGTATCCAGATGAGGAAGGAAGAGATAAAACTATTTTATTCACAAAATAACATGTTCTTGTATACAGAAAACCCTAAAGAACCATTAAAAAGTACCTATTAGAATTAATAAACAAGTTCAAGAAGGCTGCAGGATATAAGATTCATGTTTTTAAATCCACTGTATTTCTACATATCAGCAAACAGCAATCCTAAAATGATATGAAGAAAACAATTCCATTTATAATGGCATGAAAAGAATACTTAGGAATAGATACAGCAAAAGCAGTATATGAGCAGGGCAGGGTGATACTTGCTTACAATCCCTCCCAGGCAGGAGGATCATGAGTTCAGACTAGCCTGGGTTACACAGTGACTTCCAGGCCAGCCTGACCTACATAGTGCATGGGGCCCTGTCTCAAACAAACAAACAAACAAACAAACAAAAAGAGCTTGGGGTGGTGAGGGGAGGGGGATGGAGGTGGGGATTCAAGTGTTAAGTAAAGTCCCCTGCTTAGCAAGTACAAGGCCCTAAGCTCAAATTCCAGAAATGAAAAAAAAAAAAGTACAATATTTGTTTTTGTTTTTGTTTTTTTTCTCTTTTTTCCCACTCCACCTGTTTTCTTTTTTTTTTTTTCATTTTTCTTTTATTATTCATATGTGCATACAAGGCTTGGTTTATTTCTCCCCCCTGCCCCCACCCCAAAGTACAATATTTGTATAACAAAAGCCACAAAACATTACTGAAGGAAATTAAAGACTTATGTAAATGGGGATATAACCCATGCTCATGGATTAGAATGACTTAATACTGTTAAAATGGCAATAATCCTCAAACTGAACTACAGATTTAACACAATCCATGCCAAAATCCCAGCTCACATTCTTATAAAAATTATAAGCTGATCCTAAAATGCAAATGAAAGTGCAAGGGATGTGGAGTACCCAAAACAATCTTGAAAAAGAAAAACATGATCAGAAGATTCACATGTCACCATTTACAAACTTAATATAAAACTGAAGCAAACAACACAGTGCTTGCATAAAAATGGACATACAGATCAAAGGAATAAAATAAAGAGTACAAAAATAGATTCTTATTTACGGCCAACTAATTTTCAATATGATGTCAAGAAAATCTGATGGGGAAGTCCTTTCAAACAATGGTGCTGGAACAATTGGATATCCACATGCAAAATAATACAGTTGATCCCTTATATCACAATACATATAAAAATTAACACAACATAGAGCAGAGATCTAATATGAGAGCTAAAGTACAAAAATTAACACAAAAGATAGCAGATATCCAATATGAGTGCTAAAGCTATAAAACTCTTAAAAGAAAAAATAGGTATAAAATTTTGTGACCATGTATTAGGCAATAATTTCTTATATATACCAAAGCACAAATAACAAAAGAAAAAAATATTAAATTAGATTTCATTAAAAAGTTTTGTACTTCAAGAAAATGAAAAAAACAACTCACAGAATGAGAAAAAAAAATCTAAAAATCATATATCTAATAACCATGTCTAGAATATATAAAGAACTTTTGTAGCTTGAAAAAAAGAAAATACAAATGGAAAACACAAAAAGATGTCATTATATTACCTTTAGGACAGTTAAATCAAAATGAAAACAATATCAGGTGTTGGTAAGGATGCAAATAATCTGGGATTCTCAGACATTGCTAGTGGGAATGTAAGATGTTGCAGCCACTTCAGCAGTTCTTCAAAAAAAATTAAGAGTTACCATTCTATGAAGCCAGTGTTACACTCATCCCAAAACCAGACAAAGACACCTCCAAAAAGGAGAACTACAGGCCAATCTCCTTAATGAACATCAATGCAAAAATCCTCAATAAAATAATGGCAAATCAAATCCAACAACATATCAGAATGCTCATTCACCACAACCAAATTGGCTTCATCCCAGGGATGCAGGGGTGGTTCAACATACACAAATCTATAAATGTAATATAGCACATTAATAGAAACAAAGACAAAAACCACTTGATCATCTCAATAGATGCAGAAAAAGCCTTTGATAAGATTCAACACCACTTCATGATAAAAGCTCTAAGAAAACTAGGAATAGAAGGAATGTACCTCAGCATTATAAAGGCTGTATATGACAAACCTATAGCCAACATCATATTTAATGGAGAAAAATTGAAACCATTTTCCCTAAAATCAGGAATGAGACAAGGGTGCCCACTATCCCCACTCCTATTCAACAATAGTCCTGGAATTCCTAGCCAAAGTAATAAGGCAAGAAGAATAAAGAGAAGGAATACAAATAGGTAAAGAAACTGCCAAAATATCCCTATTTGCAGATGATATGATCCTATACCTTAAAGACCCAAAAACTCTACCCAAAAACTCCTAAACACCATAAACAGCTACAGCAATGTGGCAGGATACAAAATCAACTTACAAAAATCATCAGCTTTTCTATACACCAACAATGAAAAAATTGAGAAAGAATATATGAAAACAATTCCATTTACAATAGCCTAAAAAAAAAAAAATCAAATACCTAGGAGTAAACTTAACAAAGGATGTGAATGACCTCTACAAGGAAAACTATAAACCTCTCAAGAAAAAGACAGAGGAAGACTACAGAAGGTGGAAAGATCTTCTGTATTCATGGATTGGTAGAATCCACATAGTAAAAATGGCTATACTATAAAAAGGAATCTACATGTTTAATGCAATTCCCATCAAAATTCCAATGACATTCATTACAGAGATTGAAAAATCTACCCTAAAGTTCATTTGGAAACACAAGAAAACACAAATAGCCAAGACAATACTCAGCAAAAAGAGCAATGCTGGAGGTATCACAATATCAGACTTCAAACTGTATTACAAAGCAATAGCAATAAAAACACCATGGTACTGGCCCAGAAACAGATATGAAGACCAGTGGAACAGAATAAAGGACCCAGATATGAATCCACACACTATGCCCACCTTATTTTTGACAAAGGCACCAAAAACTTACAATGGAAAATAGACAGCCTCTTCAACAAATGTTGCTAGGAAAAGTGGTTATCTGCCTGCAGAAGACTGAAACTAGATCCATGTTTATCACCATGTACTAGTATCAACTCAAAATGCATCAAGGACCTTAACATCAGATCCAAAACTCTGAAGCTAGTTTTACAGAAAAGAGTAGGGAATACTCTTTTCTGGTATAGGCAAGGACTTCCTCAATAGAACCCCAGCAGTTCAGCAACTAAGAGAAAGGATGGACAAATGGGACTACATGAAATTAAAAAGCTTCCACACAACAAAAGAAATGGTCTCTAAACTGAAGAGATCATCCATAGAGTGGGAGAAAATATTTGCCAGCTATACATCAGACAAAGGACTAATAACCAGAATATACAGGGAGCTCAAAAAACTAAAATCTCCCAAAATCAATGAGCCAATAAAGAAATGGGCAACTGAACTAAACAGAACTTTTTCAAAAGAAGAAATGCAAATGGCCAAAAAACACATGAAAAAATGCTCACCATCTCTGGCCATAAAGGAAATGCAAATCAAAACCACACTAAGATTCCACCTCATCCCTGTTAGCATAGCTATCATCAAAAACACCACCAACAATAAATGTTGGTGAGGATGTAGGGGGAAAAGGAACCCTCATACAATGCTGATGGGAATACAAACTAGTACAACCACTCTGGAAAATATTATGGAGGCATCTTAAAAAGCTAAACATAGATCTGCCATATGATCCAACAATCCTACTCCTAGGGATATACCCAAAGGAATGTGACTCAGGTTACTCCATAGGCACCTGCACACCCATGTTTACTGCAGTGCTTTTCACAATAGCCAAGTTATGGAAACAGCAAAGATGCCCCATTACTGACTAATGGATTAAGAAAATGTGGTATTCACCTCACCCCTGTTAGAACAGCCATCATCAGCAACACCAACAACAACAGGTGTTGGCGAGGATGTGGGGAAAAAGGAACCCTCTTACACTGTTGGTGGGAATGTAGACTAGTACAACCACTCTGGAAAAAAATTTGGAGGCTACTTAAAAAGCTGGACATCGATCTACCATTTGATCCAGCAATACCGCTCTTGGGGATATACCCAAAAGACTGTTACTCCAGAGGCACCTGCACATCCATGTTTATTGCGGCACTATTCACAATAGCCAAGTTATGGAAACAGCCAAGATGCCCCAGCACTGACGAATGGATTAAGAAAATGTGGTATCTATACACAATGGAATTTTATGCAGCCATGAAGAAGAACGAAATGTTATCATTCGCCGGTAAATGGATGGAATTGGAGAACATCATTCTGAGTGAGGTTAGCCTGGCTCAAAAAACCAAAAATCATATGTTCTCCCTCATATGTGGACATTAGATCAAGGGCAAACACAACAAGGGGATTGGACTATGAGCACATGATAAAAGCGAGAGCACACAAGGGAGGGGTGAGGATAGGTAAGACACCTAAAAAATTAGCTAGCATTTGTTGCCCTTAATGCAGAGAAACTAAAGCAGATACCTTAAAGCAACTGAGGCCAATAGGAAAAGGGGACCAGGAACTAGAGAAAAGGTTAGATCAAAAAGAATTAACCTAGAAGGTAACACCCACGCACAGGAAATCAATGTGAGTCAATGCCCTGTATAGCTATCCTTATCTCAACCAGCAAAAACCCTTGTTCCTTCCTATTACTGCTTATACTCTCTCTACAACAAAATTAGAAATAAGGGCAAAATAGTTTCTGCTGGGTATTGGGGGGGGAGAGAGGGAGGGGGCGGAGTGGGTGGTAAGGGAGGGGGTGGGGGCAGGGGGGAGAAATGAACCAAGCCTTGTATGCACATATGAATAATAAAAGAAAAATGAAAAAAAAAAAAAAAAGAAAATGTGGTATTTATACACAATGGAATTTTACTCAGCCATGAAGAAGAATGAAATCTTGTCATTGACAAGTAAATGGATAGAACTGGAGAACATCATCTTAAGTGAAGTTAGCCAGGCTCAGAAGGCCAAAAATCATATGTTCTCCCTCATATGCAGACTTTAGATCTAAAACAAATGCAGTAATATTATTGGACATGGGTCACACACTAAAGGGAGAACACATACAGGAGGAATAGGGAAAGGTAGGAAACCCAAAACTTGAAAGTGTTTGATGTGCCCACTGTAAAGGAACTAATATAGCAACCTTAAAATGACAGAGGCCACTATGGGAAGGTGACTGGGAAGTAGTGAAGAGGTCTGGTATAGATGATCCATTTGGGTTGTAATACACAGGAACATGAAAGCAATGCTAGGAATCTCTCTATATAGCTATCCTTATCTCAAACTAGCAAAAACTCTATGTCTTTATTATTGCTTAAGTATTCTATTCAACAAAATTGGAGAAGAGGGCAGAACAGGTTCTGCCTGGAAGTGAGGGGGGTTGAGGGAAGAAGGGGGAATGGAGGGGAGAAATGGCCTAAACAATGTATGTACATATGAATAAATGAATAAGTAAACCAAAAAAAATTACAAGTTACTCTATAACCCATCTCCATTCCTAGGTATATAGCCAAGAAAAATAAAAATATTATGTCCAAACAAAAATTATACAGGAATGTTCATGGCAGCACTATTCATAATCAAAAAGTGGAGGCCTACCAAATGTCCATCAACTGATGAGTGGAAAATTTAATTGTATCCATACCATTGAATATTATTTGATGATGAAAAGGCAAATACTCCTTTTTACTGTGTTCAGTCAGAGGATCTCTGGTCTGGAAAATAACAGCCATGATAGTATAAAGTAGGGCTATCCTACTAAAAAAGAGATTCAGGAATATTCACAAATGGAGGCCTTCCCCAAGCCACATGCCCCTGTATCCTGCCTAGACAATTCCAGATCAGAGACCAAATTCTCCCCATTCAGGGAACTGTACTAAACTAAAAGGTGCTAGGTCCCTGGCATTCTTGCAGTGGGTGGAAGGTCCTGAGGCTAGCAATGAAACCAGACCCCCTGATTCATGACTGCTTGCCCAACTCCCATTTGTTTCTCTGCTTGAAAAACATCTTAGGAACTTCCAGTTACTCAACTAGCCAGGCATGTCGACCCATTTCATCTGGTGATTGCAGATAATCAGAGACCAGAAACTCTCTCCCTCCCCCATGGCTTGGACCCTCCTATAAAACACACCACTCATCTCAGCCAAGCCCCCGCTCCCTGACCTGGGGGTGGGGTGGGCAGCCCTGCGGTCTGGATCTTATCCTAATAAATCTTTCTTTTCCACATGTGGCATGGTCTTTATTCAGCAGTACCTTACATCTAGTGCCAAAACCCAGGAGAGGTTAACAGGACACTCCGGCCTGGGGCTACTCCCTTGGCCTTTGTGTCCTGCCCTCTCCCAAACCCAGACTGCTGAATTGACCCCATGTGCCTCCAGACTGTGGATCTCAGATCTTACTGCCTTGCTGGCTTTCCCATCCATCATTAGCCTTTCTCTTCCACTGCTCTCCACCTGACCTACTCCTCAGACTTGGTGTCACCCTCCTGCCAGGGCTACCTGCTCTGCCTGGTCCGGAAGTCGTAGTGCTATGCCAGATACACTTCTCTCTGCCCACTGGGGTGCCCACTGCTTAGCACGGGGACACCTGGCTAACCAGTTGGGACATTTCCTGTTGGATGGCAACCCAGGCCAGGGACACCAGGAAACCCGTTCGGGTGACACTCTCACACTCCCACTCTCTCTCATTCTCTCTCTCTTGCTCTCCCTCCCTGTTTTCCTTTCCTCTGCCTAGGGTGAGAGCTCAACAGCCCCTCCAGCTTACTTTGACCAAAGGGCAACCAGACAATTCTTCTCTCCTTGCCTGAGTCACGTAAGGGAGGCTAGATCTTGACCTAGGTCTATACTGGCCTGAAGAGTAAACTCACCAAGGCACCTGCCTCTCTCTCCCCGCCCCTCCCTTTCTCTCTCTCACTCTCTCACTTTCCTTCTACATTATGGGGACCTCCCACTCTACATTAAACTGGGATGCCTTCTCCGCACCCTCCCCCTTGGTCTCCAAGACGATATAAAACCTAAGCGACTGATTTATTACTGCAACACTGTTTGGCCTCAGTACAAACAAGCTAGACAATCAATCACAATGGCCTGAAAATGGTACTTTTGATCTTCACACACTTCTAGGTCTTGACAATTTCTGCCATCGCAACTGCAAGTGATCCGAAATTCCATTCCTCCAAGTTTTCCTTTCTCTCTGCTCTTGACCCTCCCTGCTCCAATCTTGTAACACTGCTCAAATCCTCCTTGTCAGCAACAAACCCCCTCTCAAAGTCTGTGTCTCTCCCTCCCACTAAACTCTCTTACTTGTGACCTCATGGGCTCTGTCTGCCCACCTCCCAACTCCTCCTACCAGTCCTCTACATCAATCTCTTCTCCCACTTCATCCTCCCATGACTCAGAACCCCCCCTTCCACCCCTGCTAGCTCTCCCAAACATCTGCCACCCTATTGCTCTTGTACAATAGTTACAATTGACCTTGAGCCACTGGCTCCTCAGGAACCAACACTGCCAGCCTTGCCCTCAGCCCCTGCTATACCCTCACCCTTCTCTTCTCCACCCGCATCCCATACCCACTCCCATACCTTCTCCCAAGCATGCCCAGCCCATCTATATGCTCACCTGCTTTCTTGCGGGGCTACAGACTGCTTCCCATAGGGCAGTCAATATTGAGAAACTTAGAGAAATTATCCAGCATCCAACTAAAAACCCTGCCAACTTTTTGGGATGCCTGACAGAAACCCTAACCTGCTACACTTCATCTTAACTCTCATTTGTCTTAACTCCAGGAGGTGGCAGGAGCTGACAGCATTATCAGAGTTCATGTGCCCTTTTCCATGATTGATCTCTCTCTCAAATTGAAAAGACTTAACTCCTTCTCAAATGACTCAGCCTCCTGTATTAAAAAATTTAAATACCTAACATAAACATACGATATGACTTGGCATGAGACTCATCTTCCAAAGATGGAATAATTTTTCTCAACTCTCATTTTATTTCCCAATCCTTCCCTAATACTCAAAGAAAAATCACTTAAACAGGCAGAGGGTGGCCCTCAAACCCCCCAAGGAGATCTTGTGAAAATGGCATTTAAGTTATTTAGTAACTGAGATGAGGCTTGAGACCAGTAAAAGGCCCAGCTCTTGACGGCTGCCCTGAGACCACCTCCTCCAACTTCCAGACAGCCGGACAACAATGCACACCTCCAGGGGCCTGCTTCAAGTGCAACCAGACAGGACACTGGGCAAAAGACTGCCCTTCACCTTGCCCACCACCAGGACCCTGTCCACTATGTGGCCAGAATGGACACTGGAGGACAACTGCCCTTCTCTGTCTCTGCAAGGAAGGTCAGTCTCCCACTCAGACTCTCAACAGAGTGAAGGCCTCACAGACCTCTTGGGCCTGGCGGCAGAAGACTAATGTGGCCCTGGGACCTCGGCCCCCTTCAAGGTCACCTTGGAGGAGCCCAGGGTAACCGTCCAAGTAGCAGGTAGGCCTCAATCACCTACTTGGTGCTACCTGACTTCTCAGGTAAGCTTTATCCTTTCTTGCAGATCTCCGTGGTGGGGGTGGACGGTCTCCTCCACCAGACAAAAAAAAAAAAAAAAAGACAATTTTATTTAAATTTAAAACTTAATTTTAAAACACAAGACACAAAGTAAACAACTGGAAAGGATACAGATGGAAACTTCAATGTATGATAAAGTTAAAGTTGACTATAAGAGCTTAAAAGATTTTTAAGGTCATGTCAAACTAAAATCAAATTCTCTATGTCTATAAAATAACAAGGGTACCTTAATATTGTTCTGCTGTAAATAACATCTACAAAAAACTGCTATAAAGGAAACATTTTATCAAAGAAATTATTTTTGCTGATCTTGTCAAGCTTTAAGTACTACTAAATCAGAGTTCATTTACATATTTGCTCATATGTCTTAAATGACCATCTTGTAACAGTATTTTGTCTAACCTTTACCTAAATATGGTACAAACATTTACAAAGTTAAAAATGTAAATTTATATAAAATGATGAGTTAAACCTATCTTTTATCCAAAAGTATTACATTTAACCTCCATTCTGACAGACCCTGTTTGCCTTTAAAAATTCTATAAACCCTTCACAGCAACTAACCTGGACAGTTTTGCCACAAGAGTTTAAAGACAGCTCTCATCTTTTTGAATAGACCCTAACCAAAGACTTATTAGATTGGCGCTACCCAGAGTCCACCCTTCTTCATGAAAACTTTCTGGCCTCCGGGAGTACAAAGTCTCTAAGGAAAAGGCTCAACTATGTTTCCCTCAGGTCACCTACCTAGATGTGTTCTTAAAGGGACAGACTCACTCCATGTGTCATGAGTAAATCAACCCAATCCTCCGTATCCCACTCCCCCATACCATAAAAAGCAGCTTAAAGCTTTCTTGGGAATTACAGGATTTTGCAGAATCTGGATCCCTAGATATGCAGCTTTTAACAGACACCTTTTTATGCTCCTTCTAATATTCCTATTTGGGTCTTAAATAATGTATGGCCACCCATTTCTCTTAAAAAACTTGCCTCCAACACACTCTGCTTCTCTGGCTATCTGCCTTACCTTAATCTTCTCAGGAAACTTCTCAAGAGAGCATGCAGACCAGATCCTGCCCCACCCCTCAGAGGGCCCCATAACAATTTCTATTAAACCAGGGGATCTTGTTCTCCTCAAGGATCTTTGACTCTCTTTGCTGGGACCTTGGTGGACTGGCCCTCTTCTGGTCATTCTAACAACACTCACCACTGTCAAGCTCAACGGGATCCCCCAATGACAGCACCTTTCAAGGATAAAACATTGCCCACCAACTTCAGATTGTTCCACTTCAACAAAGGATGAGTACTCTTGTGTGCTGCTGGGCCCCATGCGGCTATGCCTCTCCTACAAACTCTCTCCCTCTTCTTCTCCTACAAAAGTTCTTAGTCCTCATCTGGCTCTCAATTTTCTGCCATAGGTAAACTCACCAACAACTGGCCTTGTCTGCAAATGAAGCCTGGGAAAAACTGTCAGCCTCTGCTCCTGGGAACCTCACAAATTTCCAAATTCCAGCCAACCCCCCCCCTTAATGACACCCCCCACTCAGCACAAAGCAGCTAGATCAAATGGCACCTATAATACCAACAAAAGGCTGGAATGTTAGGTCCCTGGCATTCTTGGTGTGGGTGGAAAGTCATGAGGCTAGCACTGAAACCAGACCCCCTGATTCATGACTGCTTGACCAACTCCCATTTATTTCTCTGCTTGAAAAACACCTCAGGAACTTCCAGTTACTCAACTAGCCAAGCATGTTGACCTGTTCCATCTGGTGACCACAGATAATCAGAGACCAGAAACTCTCTCCCTTCCCCATGGCTTGGACCCTCCTATAAAACACACCATTCATTTCAGCCAAGCCGCTGCTCCCTGACCCGGGGACTTGGTGGGGGAAGCCCTGCAGTCTGGATCTTAATAAATCTTTCTTTTCCACACATGGTGTGGTCTTTATTCAGCAGTACCTTAAAAGTCTGAAAGTATTGACATCAGGGTTCCCCAATGAAATAGCCTAGACAGATGGCTCTGAAGTGAATTCCACAACCACAAGCCCCACATCCATGTACAAAGATTTTGGTCATCATTTTAATGTTCCATTCTCAAACAGAAGTAAACAATACAGGAGTCCCCTACCATCAAAGACATAATTCTATCATGAAAGAAAACCAAATAAATGAAAAATTTACTCAGTTAAAGCAGATTGTGAAGAGAGACGGGAGGGGAAAATTAGGGAAAAGGAAGATATTCTATCTATAAAGCAAAAATACTTAAATAAAAAGGAACTTGCAGAAAACAACAAATTAAAATTATGATAGCTGAAATTAAAAACTTACTGGAAGAGTTGGAAGATTAAGTTGTAAATTTCTCAAGAACTTCAGCAGAAAAGATGAAAAACAAGAAAATAAACTAAAGGACCAGTACAGGAGAAGTAACATAAAAATTAGGATGAGTTGAGCGCTGGTGGAACACCCCTGTAATCCTAGCTGCTTGGGAGTCTGAGATAGGGAGAATCACAGTTTGAGGTCAGCTTGGGGAAACAGTTCGCAAGACTCCTCGCCCTCTCCCCGCCACATCTTCAAAATAACCAGGGTAACCTAAGGTCAAACCCCAGACCCCTAGGTGAAAACAGACCCATATTTGGGCATATCTCACAGTAAAATTTTAAGTACTGGGGACAAAAAGAATCTTTTAAAAGTTGGGGGGCATAGGATTCGAGGTAGAGAATACAAAGGGTTGAGTGGAAGACTTGGCCTCAAATTGCCCAAAGCAACTCTAGAAGTTGAAGACAACAGAGCAATATCACTAAAGTTCTGAGAAAACTGTTTCTAACTTCCAACTGCATTTAATATAAAAAAATTTTTTTTAGAGATGCAAGATCTTAAAAAAATGTTAAACACATCCTTTCTCAGGAAGCTACTAAAAATGTACTTCATCAAAATGAGGAAATTAACCAAGAAAGGGGAAGATATAGGAAACAGGAAGGCCAAGATAGGAGAAAGGCTGAGGAAAGCCCAGGACCTAAAAAGATATTACAGCATAAGAGATTTGAGTACAACGGGGAAGACATCAGTTCAGACAAGCAAGTCACAGGGCTCCAGAAGTGGTATGTTCTAGGTCTACATATACGCAAAGGATTTTAGATAACTGGTGAAGAACATGAGATTGAGTTAGGATAGTATATGGAAAGCTAATCAACTGAGTAATAACAAGGCCATTAACTGATTCCAGAACAAGATCTGTACAAAAAATATACAGAATACTTAACACACAGCACTTACAGTCATTATAGCAAACACTGAATCTTGATCTAACCACTATTCTGTTTACAATACTAGAAAAATAAGGAATGTGAGTATGTGTGCGTGGAGGGGGTGGTACTGAGGCATGCACTCAGGGCCTCATACTTGCTAGGCAGGCTGTCTACCACCTAAGTTACTCCACCAGCCCTAGGACTTAAAGAGAACAATGGTCTCTAATGCTCATGGCATGTTCCAGAAGCAAAGCCTAAGGTCAATGATAACAGTTATAACAAAGAAGAAATATGGCCTGTAAATGAGTGCTACAGACCCAATTCTTAAGTGTTAAACTCAGCTCCAACTTAAAAAACAAGGTAGAGAGATGACATGGTAGAAGGAAGAAGTGGGAAGGATGTCATTATTCCTAAATCTTGTATGTGACACTAGATCCCTGTTGGAAGGATGTACTTTTAGTACAATATAACAGAAATATAATGCAAGCCAGAAATGTCATTTTAAGTTTTATAGGTGCTTCATTTAATAAAAACAAACAGAAATCAATAAAACTGATTTCAATAATATATTTCTTTTGCCCAATATATCTAACACCTTAGCATTTCAACATGTACTTAACATAAAAGTATTTATATTCTTGGTTTTTGGCAGGGACAATACTAGGGGTTGATCTCAGGCCACTCAATTGCTAGGCAGGCACTTTATTACTTCAGCCATTCTACCAGTCCTACAGTTTTAACTGAGTCTTTGAAATAGTGTTTTATTTTTCCAGCGTATCTGTTTGGACTGGCCACCTGTCCAAACTACCATATAATGAATAAACAGTGCAATTTGAGAGTTCTATTTTTTTTTAAAGAAAATACATTTATTTCTGTATAATGAATTCCTTATTTATGAAACAGGCATAATAATGCCTAGCCCAAAATATTGAAAGAACTAAATAAAATGATACAAAGGTCTGAGAAATACAGCTCAGTGCCAGAGCACTTGTCTGGCATGCATGAGGCACTGGGTTCAATACCAAGCACCACACACACACATAAAAAGGAAAGAAAAAACATTAAAAACACCGAATGTCATGATTTATAAGTATCAGGCTGCCTACAAGTGTAAATTACTATCACTTGGTTAACTTTTGATTCTAATTTTTTAGGTGGACAAAATGTCTTTATTCAAATCCCAAATCATTTTAACTATGGTTTTTTTTTCTTTTTTTTGCAGTACTAGGGTTTGAATCAGGGCCTATACCTTGAGTCACTCCACCAGCCCTTTTTTGCAATGGGTTTTTTCAAGATAGGGTCTCAGGTGGCTTCAAACTGTGATCCTCCTGATCTCTGCCTCCTGAGTAGCTAGGATTACCTTTCTTTTCTCTTCTTTTGAGACAGGGTCTCACTATGTAGCCAAGACTTACTTTAAACTCTCAATCTTCCTGTCAGTTTGCCAAATGAAGAATTACATGCATGTACCACCACACTTGGCTTTGTGAGTAACATGAATTCTTTCAGTAACAAAATTCATGATTTAGAAAAATTTTAATTAAGTTCATCATCTTAACAAGCTCATTTAGACATAGGTGTAAATGGAAAGAAAAAAAATTTTAATGTGTTTTAAAACATTATAGAGGTTTTCCTGAAAACTTTACTTTTTATAATTAGTTTTCATTTATTACATCTTCTTACAGCCATTTATTCACAATTTTCTAATTACATTCCTGATGATGACCTGAATTCAACAAAGGAGTGAAGACACTATGCAAGTTCATTTATTTTTCATGATGCTCCCCTTGACTTTGAGCATTAGCCTCCAGTATATCTAACTTTGTGGTTGCTCCCAGACCTTAGTGCCTTCCTGGTGTTTCTCCCCATCCACTTCTGGTTTTTTACATACACAATGAAACTTGCCACCAAAATCTATGCAAAAATCATTCTCCACAATATGAAAGATTCTTCCAATGACCACTTTGTCCTTGGCAAGGCCCATGAATGTAAAAGGAGATGCAAAGGGTTCCACATTTTTTGGAGCCTCCCACTAGAGCTCCATCTTCCCCTGCAGCTACTACTGCCATTCTAAAATGCTCTAACACCTGAGCCCATCTGAGGGTCTGAGCCATGTTCAGTGCCTGTTCCTCCAAAGGGTCCTGAAAACTTCAGACAGATCTTTAAAATCATCTTATTTGAACCTCACAAACATAAAATCAGTCCTGTAAAATATTTTATGTTTGAACAACTTTGCTAAAAACTTATGGATTCCCCACCATGAAGGTTTTAAAGTATTAAAAAACACACTAGGGTAGATCAGCCAGATGGAGAAAAAGAGGAAGAGTTTTGTCAGTGAAGTGCCCAACCAAAGTTGAAGTGTGTATGATCCAATTTTTTAATTACATATAGTTTTCCCAAATGACCTTCCTGTTCTGAAGGCCAGGCAGACCACGTGGAAGGCCACAGCAAGGCTTTCAAATCTTATCTACCATTTGATAGAGTACAAGTCACATTACAGCGAAAGTTACACTTTCAACTCAAAATGAGGTTTTGTGTATGCGTGTGTTTTACTTTTGTTAGTAAAGCAAGAACAGCTACATTTTTTTTGGATGCGACTGGGGTTTGAACTCAGGTACATTTACTTTTTAAAGTCTGGATTCTTCAAAAAGTATCAACAATGCGTAATTCAAAAAATATGATCTATAGGAATCCAGAAATTAAAAAAGCAAATATTTTTATATCAAGCATTCCAAAGTAAAAATCAATAACAAAGGGAAAAGAAACAGGGTATTTTGAGTATTTTCAGAATCATGAGGCACTCAGCCTCAATGAATATAATCTTTTCACTTATTTCAGAATGTTTGGAGACTCAAAGTCACAATTTCAGGGCCCAAAGCGATCTTACAGATCACTTACAGATCTAACAGATCAGTCCTTTTATCTATTCCCCTAATGAGAATTTATGGGACCAGGCCAAGGTCTCACAGCTGATGATCTAGCCAAGGGCTAGCTAGGGTTTGGTTGGGCCCACTGAGGGCAAACAGGTACCATGAGTGACATGAAGTACTGCCAAGGTCAATGGCTAAATGGGCTGTCAAGTGGGTATGAACTTCCTCCTTAAGACATTACTCCCCTTCCTTATCAAGGCAGGAGTTTCCAATGCAGAGTATGACTTTAAATACAGCTGTGTTCTACTAATCAAAGAAGGAAAGGCTGAGAGACTGAGAGAAACTCTCTAATTAAAGAAAATGTAGTTTGAATTAATTCATCATTACATAATGTAACATGGCACACTTATTCTCCATTATAAAATATAAATAAGTGAATTCTTCCAAGATGAAGCCAAAATACATCTACCTGGACAGCTATGAGTTTGCATATCTGTTAAAGTTGTTTCACACAAGGAAGTGTCTTTCCCTCTGTTCATTATAGCATCAGGCACCAGTACTAGGAATGAATGCAAAACATGTTTAAAATCACACTTACCAATGGTGGCAGGAGTATATTCTCACAGGTAAGCAGCCTTCAGAGCAATGCCTAAAACTAGAGGGTGCTCAAGAAATGTCTGTTGAATCTAGCATGGTGGTACATGCCTGCAATCCAGACACTCCACAGGCTGAGGTGGGAGGATGTGAAGCCAGCTTACATGGTAAGACCCTGTCTCAACAAAAGGAAAAACTAAGAAATGTCTCCTGCCTTTTTATTTATTTATTTATTTTGGTGATACTGGAGTTTGAACTCAGGGCTTCACACCTGCTAGGCAGATGTTCTACCATTTCAGCCAGTCCACAAACCCAAGTAATGTCTCCTGAATGAAGAAACATTCCAGATAATTGAACTGGAGTCCTCTCCATTCTTAAAATTAATCTAATAATGAACCTAGAAGAGACCACTGCTAATGGGATGTTTTCCAAGCCTCTCTTAGATGGACTTGAACCTCTGTTTTAGATAATAATGACTATTACCTTTACTTCAGAATTAGTATTTCATTAAGGGTGAAATTGCTTAGTCGCAGGACAGTGCAAAGTGTCCCCTGGATTTGAACCTTCCATTTAATTCTTCCTGACTCAAAAACAAGTGACGCTGAACAGGATGACCTCCAGTGTCTCTTCTATTTCTAAACCTCTACCATCAAAAATCTAACAGGTTAAGGAATAAATAATGCCACTGTACAAATTCTTCCAGAGAAGAGAGTTAAAAAAAAGCTTCCCCACAACTGAGACAAGGGCAGTAGAAGAATGGAAAAACACAGTCGATCTACATATTAACAGAGGCAAGAATCCTAAACAAATAGAAACAATCTGCATGTAGCAGCCTACTTAAAAAAAAAAAAAATCACCACCAAGTGAGGTATGGGAGGAGTGCAAGGTTATATTTAATGCTGGGAAAAAAATCACATTAAAAAAAATGAAGTAGGAATAAAAAAAAAACCTACATGGTATTTTAACAGAAGTAGGCAAAAAGGAAGACAAACAATAGAAATCAACAACTATAGCAAACAAGCCAGGTATGAAGCCACACATCTCTCTAATCCTAGCACTTGGGAGGTTGTGGCAAAGAGGATCAGGAGTTTGAAGCCAGACTGTGCTACATAATGAGTTTGAGACCAGCCTGGAGTATGTAGCAAGACCGTCTCTCAAAAAACCAAACCAAAACAAAACAAAAACCATAGTAAACGTACTTAATGAGGAACTACTAAAAGCAATTTCTTTGAAGCAGGCAGAAAATGTAGAACTTAAGCTACCATTTACACTAGCATCTCACAAATTTAAAAAATCTAGAAATAAGCAATAAAATATGTGCAAGACCTGCTCACACTGATCTAAATTTAATGCCATTCCATGTACAATCCTGAACAGAGAATCTGATAAAGAGCAAGAAGGACCAAGACACTTCCAGAGAGGGGGAAAACAAAAACAAATGAGGACATGGAAACACAATGAAAACTCTTTGTACAATTAATATATCCTAATTTAAAAAAAGGGAGAAAACAAACATAAATAAAACAAAGGAGGGGGGGGTTTCTTCTCAGATACAGCAAAACTACTATTAGTTTACATTAGTAAACTAATGTAGTAACAATAAGGCCCAATGGACAGGCTACACAGACCAGAAATTATGTGCACACATGGAAATGACCTACAACAGAAACAGCACTGCAAACAACTGAGAAATGAAGACACTAGTCATTCGACAAAATATAGTCAACCAACTACCTACTCTTATCTGGGAAAAAAATGAAATTGGATCACTATCTCACAGAACACACAAAAAAAGTTAATTCTACATGGGCTTAAAACTAAAATATAGAAAACTAAAATCTTTTAGAGTATATTTTTATGAACTGAAGAGTATGGAAGGAGTTTTAAACTAGACACAAAAATTGCATACTATAGTGAACAAATGGTAGATTTGGTCCTATCAAAATTAAAATTAACTGGGTAGAGCACATGCTTAGCATGCACAAGGTCCTAGCTCAACCCCAGCATCAAAAAACAGCAAAATTAAAACTTCTCCAGAGACCACAGACCAGGAGAAAATACTTGCAATCCACATATCCAACAAAGGATTTACATCTAGAATACACAAAAAACTTTCAAAACTCAACATTTAAAAAAAAGACCAGATAATCCAATCAGAAAGTAGGCAAAAGACATAAACAGATATTTCACCAAAGCAGATAAACAGAAGGCAAATAAGCACATGAAAAGCTACTCAACATCATTTAGTATCTGGGAAACGCAAAATAAAACCACAATGAGATATCACTACATACCTACCAGAACAAGTGAAAAACAGTGAGGACACCAAATGCTGGTAAGGACGTAAAGAAAATAGACCCCTCATATCCCTGGTGGGTCTGTAACAGTGGTACAGCCACCCTGGAAGAGACAGGCAGTTTCTTATAAATCTAAGCATGCACTCACCATGCAACCCAAACACTGCACTCCTGAGAATGTATCCCAGAGAAATAAAAATAGACTCTAAAAACCTGTATGGAAATGTTCATAACAGCCAAACCAGAAAAAATCCAGATATCCTTCAATGGATGAATGGTTAACAAACTGAAGTGTACTTATACCATGAGATACTGTTCAGCAGTAAGAAGGAATAAGTGCCAGGTGACAATGGCTCACATCTGTACTCCTAGCTACTCAGGAGGCAGAGATTAGAAGGACTGAGGTTTGAGGCCAGCCCAGAAAAATAGTTTGTAAGACCATATCTCAAAAATACCCAACACAAAAAAGGCTGGTAAAGTGGCTCAAATGGTAGAATGCCTGCCTAGAGTGAAGCCCTGAGTGTAAACCCATTACTCCCTTAAAAAAAAAAAAAACTTTAAAAAGAAATAAAATACACACACAAGAACTTGATAAAAATCTCAAGAAGTTATACTAAATGAAGAAACTAATATCAAAGGATATAAACAGGTGTGGCTGCACACCTGTAACCCTAGTATTCAGGTAGTAGAGGCAGGATAGTGAGTTTGAGGCCAGTCTCAACTCTGTAAGACCTAATCTTTTTTTGCAGTACTGGGGTGTCGGAGACAAGGCTACCTTTGTGAGCCATTCTGTCTTGACCTTGCCCTGGAACATTTTGCGGTTGTTTGTCCCAACTTCTCCATCTCCAGCACAAGATGGTGCCGTCCCTGCTTCTCTTCCGGGAGTTTACCTTGCCGCCGGCGCGAACGTGCACCCTATCAGAAGTCCTATAGCAGAACCAGCCAACCAGCCTGCACCTCCTCATACCCCTCACTCCCTCAGCACATAAATACCCCTGTATGAACAATAAAATTTTGCAGCTTGATCAGAACTCCTGTCTTGCTGTCTCCTTCATGTCTCTTGTCCCTTCATTCTTCCCCTTCTAGGTTCGCTACCCACGCTGATGTGTCCTGCAGGACGGGACATCTGGCGCCCAACGTGGCTGTAGCTATTCCTTTGATTGCGGGGAGAACACCGTCCTCCAGAAAGGCTTGGGCCCAAGCAGAGTTCATGATCGCCTCGGCAAACGCAACCGAGAGACAGATCCAGGAGGAGAGTGAGGACGGCGAATGGTGAGTGACCCACCCTGGGACAAGCAGTGTCGTCACATGATTTGTTTCTTTCAGGCCTCAAGGAGGCCCTCAAGACACGAGGGGCACGTGTTAAGAAAAAAGACTTGAGGTCATTATTTTGTTACATAGGAGATTTATGTCCTTGGTTTCCTCTCGAAGGAACCATTGATGGTAAAAGATGGCTCCGGGTCGGAGACTGTTTAAAAGACTATTATGAATCTTTTGGCCCCAAAAAGGTCCCTGTGACAGCCTTTTCTTATTGGAACTTGATTGATGACATTCTCAAAAGTGCACCCTTTGATAATGGTACTTTAAAACTTGTTAAAATTGGGCAAAATGCTATGCAGACGGCTTCCCGCCCTCCTACAGGGGTCTCTGACGGTGGAGGACCCACGGATGCTGTCAAACATCTTCAAATAATCGAGCTTTTAAAACCCCAAATCCCTGAACTCACATATCACCCCTTAATGTTGCCTAAATCTCAGATTCCAGATTTAGATCCCAATACATTAGATATTTTGGGAAGTACCTTCTCCTTGCTTAACACTTCCAACCCCACCCTTGCTAAGGATTGCTGGCTTTGCATGACCACAGGAGCAATAATGCCCATGGCAATACCTGTTAACTCCACCATAAATAATCAGGATACCTGCCAATCTGGACTTCCCTTTAAAGTACAGCCTATGGATGCACCTACAGTATGCCTTCAAGGCAGGATGCAAAATAATTCTTATGATATTGACGTTGGGGTTAGTTCTTTTAGAAATTGCTCATCAGTTCTAAATTATTCCTCACCCACCCCAGCTCTTTGTCCCCCCAACGGTACAGTTTTTTTGTGTGGAGGAAACTCAGCCTTCCCCAGGCTTCCAGCAAATTGGACTGGTGGCTGTGTTGTTGCCTTATTACTCCCAGATATTACTGTTGTCTCAGGAGATGAACCTCTGCCCATTCCTAGCTTAGACACCTTAATTAAAAGACATAAACGGGCAATACAAGCCTTACCGCTCCTTGCCAGCCTTGGAATAACAGCAGCTATAGGCACAGGTACAGCTGGCTTAGGCACGGCTATACACTCTTACCGTCGCCTATCTCAACAACTTATAGATGATGTACAAGCACAGGTACAGCTGGCTTAGGCACGGCTATACACTCTTACCGTCGCCTATCTCAACAACTTATAGATGATGTACAAACTCTATCTGGAACCATTAAGGATTTACAGGACCAAATAGACTCCCTGGCAGAAGTGGTCCTTCAGAACAGGCGAGGCTTAGATCTGCTAACAGCCAACCAGGGAGGTATCTGCTTGGCCTTAGGGGAAAGATGCTGCTTTTATGCCAATAAATCAGGCATAGTATGCACCAAAATTAAACAGCTTCAAGAAGATTTAGAAAAGAGATGAAGGGAGCTATTTGAAAACCCCCTCTGGACTGGGCTTAATGGAATTCTACCCTACCTTCTTCCACTATTAGGCCCCTTGCTAGGTCTACTTTTAATTGTGATCATAGGGCCCTGCATTATAAACAGGCTGATACAATTCATTAAAGAACAAATTAACACCTTAGCCTCTAAGCCTATACAGGTCCATTATCATCGCCTGGATATGGAAGACTGTGCTCCTGAGACCTTCCTTTCAATAAAAACTCGCTAAATGCTCCATCTGGGTTTCCAAATTTTCTCTCTGCCACCCCCTCTTCTTATATAACATTCTTGACCACTCATTGCCCATTGGGCCCTCCTCCACTGGGCCCCTCTGCTTGGGGGAGGCAGCACCCAGGGAGAGTGATCATAAAGGCTTTTCTAAACGAGGGTGCAGGTACGACTGCAGGAGGGTGGATCCTAGGATCCCCAGACCCAAGACCTCTGTATGACATGCCCTGGTGCATGGCGGTTGGCATGCTCCTAAAAAATCCGCCTCCTCAAAAAACATGCCGAGGAGAGTCTCTTGAGAACTTAGCAAGGACGCTTGCTTACAAAGCAAAAATGATCTCCACCCTGAGGAACTGGGCCTCTGTCATCCCCTCTCAATAAGCCGACATATTCTGGTCATGTTTGTATAAGAATAAGGGGGAAATGTCGGAGACAAGGCTCCCTTTGTGAGCCATTCTGTCTTGACCTTGCCCTGGAACATTTTGCGGTTGTTTGTCCCAACTTCTCCATCTCCAGCACAAGATGGCGCCGTCCCTGCTTCTCTTCCGGGAGTTTACCTTGCCGCCGGCGCGAACGGGCACCCTATAGCAGAACCAGCCAACTAGCCTGCACCTCCTCATACCCCTCACTCCCTCAGCACATAAATACCCCTGTATGAACAATAAAATTTTGCAGCTTGATCAGAACTCCTGTCTTGCTGTCTCCTTCGTGTCTCTTGTCCCTTCATTCTTCCCCTTCTAGGTTCGCTACCCACGCTGATGTGTCCTGCAGGACGGGACACTGGGGTTTGAACTCAGGTCCTTCACCTTGAGCCATTCCACCAGCCCTTTTTTTGTGAAGAGTTTTTTTCGAGATAGGGTCTCTAACTATTTGCCTGGGCTTCAAACCACCAGATCTCTGCCTCCTGAGTAGCTAGGTTACAGGCGTGAGTCACCGGTGTCCAGCAAGACCCTACCTTTAAAAACAAATAATAAAGGATAAATATTGTACAGTTATACTAATGGAAGGTTACAAAAGACTTGAAAAAATAACACCGCCCTGAGGCTACCTCAAAATTCCTCTCCTCTCCTGTACCATTGCATGACTTGCACCCAGACACCTGTTCCCCCTTCCTGGAACCAACTACCTGATGACCTTTTTCCTCCTCCTCCCTCCCTACTTAAGGACCACACTTTACCACAACCATGAGCCCCTTACTTTTGGATTCATCCAGGCTTATTTGGTGCCCCTCTCTGGCTTTTAATAAAGGCCTGTCCAGTCTGTTGAGGTAGGTTCGTTTTCCTTCTTATCTACCCTTGCTTTGTTACATAGTTTGAACCTAACATCAATATACATAGCATCTGTGATATAACATAATTATGAAGATGGAAAACACATTAGTAGTTGCCAGGGGTTAGGAATGTGTGAAGGAGGTGTAGCTATAAAGAGGTAGCAGATGGGAGCCTATGGGCAAAAACAGTACTATCTATTGATTGTCGAGTTGGATATATGAATTTATACAAGTACAAAACACATAAACTGCACAAACTAGTAGTTAATCTAATAAACTCTTTGTATGAAGCCAATGTCAATTTTCTGGTTTTCATGTCTGTATTATAGTTATGAAAGATATCACCACTAGAGGAAACTGAGCAAAGGATACATAGGACCTCCTGTACTTTTTTTTTGTAATTTCCTGTGGATCTACAATTACTTCAAAATATGAAGATTTAAAAAACAATTAAAGCTTCTGTTCATTAAAATGTAACATAAAGAACTGGGGAGGAGAAGAATCATAAGCTAGAAGGCATTTACAAGACATAAAACCACCAAAGGATAAGTAATCCAAAATAAAATAATGCAATACAAAAACGGACAAATGCAGTGCCCAGAGTTCAGGCATCTTTGTCTCCTAGTCAAGCTTCTGCCAGCTGGGTAAGGCTGGAGGTAGTCGATGGGAGAGTTTCCTGAGCCCTTCTGTTATTTATGCTCGACAACCTCTATGCAACACCCAACCACAAGTCTTTACTCCACAGGGGAAGTAAGGAGCATGTCCCTCAAACTTTTTTAGAAAACCTGAGAATCACGGTGTCTCCACACAGAAGAATCACATACCAGGAGATCTGCATAACTCAAGCTCTCTCCCCTTACCACAGGCACACAGACAGCCACGTGAGATAAAACAGACAAAAAGTCACAGATGAGCCCATCTGCCTCCCTTGAGAAAGAAAGATCATTACATAGCGCTAAGGCCTGAATGTTGGTTGTAACCCTAAAATCACACATTAGAACCTAACACCCACTGTGATGGTATGAAGAGGTGAAGTCCCTGGAAGGTAATAAGTCCTGAGGGCTCCAACCTCATGAATGGAATGAACTGTTCTGGACATGTTTAAATAAATAAGTAAATAAGTAACCCTTAAATTTTGTATCATTCAAAATTGAAAAGAGTTGTAACTCACATATAAACTCATACATAGAAAATTCTAGTGTTCTATATTGAAAATAATGGGCAATGGGGCTGAGGCTGTAGCTCAGGGGTACAGCTTTTGCCTACCATGGTAGACCCTGAGTTCAATCTCCAGCACCACAAAAATGAATAAAATAAATAGTAAATAAATAAGTAACAGATCAGAGGTATGGCTGACATTTATAGCACAAAAAATGAGTCTTTCAGTGTATAATTTTTTTTGTCTTTAAAATACTGGTATTTTAACATTGATTTGAATGGAAGAAATACTATTAAGCGCTATATTAATTTTTAAATCTGATAACATTCTGAGGGTTTTCTAAACTTGTTTGGCTGATCATTAAAAAACAACTAAATTTTTAAAAATTTACTTTCCTAGGTCCTAAAAGTTGCTTTCAGGAGAAAGCAGCAAGCTCAGTGCCTAGGGCTTAAAAATGAAGTATTTTTGCCTTTTCTACCAGGGCTATCAATTAAGTCTAAAGTCAATAGAATTCTTATTTTATGGCCTGTTTATTAAAAAATTCAGGACAATCTCCAAAAAGATGAATTTTCCAAAGATGAATTTACATAAGCAGGCAGAAAAGCAAAAGCATATCATAAATCTTATAAACAAAGCTCATGCCCTCTGTCCTGCATTCTGGAGCCCACTTTCTCTGGCCTGAAAACAGGCATTCTTTCACCAAGAGGACACACATAATACAACCCAAAAACATGTGTGCATTTGTGTCTTGAGAGGGACAGACCCTAAGATCCTTAGGAAAAGTAATTTGGGAAGGCATGGAAGTAGTTAAACGATATCACATGATTATCCTGATATTTAAATACAGAGCAGAGATAAACTCTAATAAAGTCAGTGACATTCTAGATTATTCTGTGGGAAAATCTAGAGTACAATGAAATTTACATTTGTCTTTCTTTGAGTATTGCTGGCCTGTGTCACAAGTGAAAGCAGCCACCCTCAGTTTAAAAGACCAGAAATTAACTTCAGACTTCTAAATCTTTGATTTAGAAAATCATTGTGATATTATCATTTTATAAAAATTTTTAGCTATGGGAGCAGAAACAGAAAACAACAAAGACTTCTGGGTCACAACTACAATTCCAGAATGAAGAAATCAAGCTGGGAAGCTGGGAGTGGTGGTACAGCCTGAGATCCCAGCACTCAAGACGTTCAAGACCAACCTGGACCACTTAGCCAGATCTTATCTCAAAAAACTAAAAACTAAAAAAAAGAGAGAAGTCATTTCACTGCTGTCCACACACACATTAATTGTATCATTAAAAGCATTAAAATCAAGGAAGGAATCACAAACTTTTAACAAGACAAAAGAGCAAAATTCTCACTAGTGACAACTTAAGTTTAAAAAGGCAATCCAATGTAAAAAAAAGTCAGCCTTTCCTATTTTTCAGGCAGTAACTTTGAATGCCAAAGTACACTTGTGCAAAACTAAACCCAAACAAGTTCCAACAACGGAAAGAAATTAATACAAGCTACCAAAAAACTTGGATGTTTTTTCTTTTTCTTATCATTAAATGTACGTCAAACATTAAAATCCTCCACCAAGATTAATTCCATGGACCAGTCCTACCTTTTGGTCACTCTACCCACCCAGTCAGGTGATCCATAACGTGGGTCTTCCTGCTGTGCTCACAGCCTAGCAGGCCCTGAATGCGATGTTTACTGATAGGCAACACCTAAGTACTACTTAAACATCAGAAATAAACACAGGCACCCACAGGAAGTGAAGTCACCTCCTCAGGTTCAAATAAAACATCCCTTCAATTTCTGCCTCTTTAGACTTTTCAATTCCTCTAAGTCTCTGTTTTTTTTATTTTGTTCTGTTTTTTGGCAGTACTGGAGTTTGAACTCAGTGCCTTATGTTTGTTAGGTAGGCACTTTACCATTTGAGCCATGCCTCCAGGCCTTTTTGCTGTAGTTTTTAGGTAGGCCAAGTTTTTTGCCCAGGGCCAGCCTCAGACCAATATCCTCCTTTCTATGTCTCCTTATAGCTGTGACCACAGATGCTCACCACCACACCCAGCTTACTGGTTGAGATGGGATCTTGCTAATTTTGCTGGGTTTGGACTTAAACCACAATCCTCCAGATCTCTACCTCCCAAGTGGCTTAGTTTACCAGCATGAACCATGATGCCTGGCTCTGGTTTTCTTGTTTTATACAAGATAATAATTTCTACCTCGTGGGTACTGTGAGGATTGCGTGAGGTCAGATCTGTAATTACTTAGCCCAGTGCCTTGTATACAGCAGGTGCTCACTGTTAAACAGAAACATGATCACAGAAGGCACAAGCAGACATCACATATTCAGACCACTTTGTAACCCAAGATCCCCTCTGACAATTACTGCTTTCTAGTCTAGTTTGGGCCCTGTGTCCAAAACTCTGGTTTCACCAGTACCACAGAGAGAAAAAAAAAAAAAGTTTGAAACCCCAGTACAGCCAAAAAAAAGAGAGAAAGAGATAACAATCCTGGTAGTATACACCTGTGATCCCACCTACCTGTAATCCCAGCTACGCCAGAAACTGAGGCAGAAGGATTACCAGTTCTAGGCCAGTCCAGATAACTTAGAAACCCGATCTCAAAATTTTTTTTTAAAAAATTAAGCAGGGTGCCAGTGGCCCATGCCTAGAATCCTAGCTACTTGGGAGGCTGAGATGAGGGGGATTGCTGCTCCAAGCCAGCCCAGGTAAAAAAGTTTATGAGATCTCATCTCATAAACTAGACAGAAAAAAGCAGGACATGGTGGCATGTGCCTGTCATTCCAGCTACAGTGGGAAGCATAAAATAGGAGGATGGCAGTCCAGACCAGTGTATGCAAAAAGTGACACTCTGTCTCCAAAATAACCTCAGCAAAAAGGAGTGGGGCATGGCTCAAGTGGTAGAAAGCCTGCCTCACAAGTCCTGAGCTCAGACCCCAGTACCACAAAAAATAAAACCTTAAAAAAAAATTTATAAAGGACTGGGGTCTATTCAATCTCCAATACAAACTTTTCAAAAAGAGAGCTACAGCAATCTACAGAAAAGTCAAAACATGGACCCCTCCTCTAGCTCTACCACCCCACTTAATGCTGGGTATCAAGCCAGGGCCACAAGCATGCTAGGCAAGTGCTCTACTACCGAGCCACATCTCAAGCCCCACATTTTGCATTTTTAAAGTTATGTTGCATTCATAAAACATTGTTATGAACTACACAATGGTAAAGGTCAAGTCCCAACACAAAAATTTCTACCACTGTGATCTTTTCATTTCACTGTATGAAATGTAGAACTATGCATACAGGCAGGATATGGGAAGTGTAACCACCCTTTTAAATGCAAACTAGTGGTAAGCTGATGTTAGGACTTAAAGGGAAAAACTCCCTATTTTGGTTGGTATCATGACAGAAGTTACAGGAAAACACGGTGAACTGATGAACCCTCTTCAACTTTTTAAAATGCTAAGTTGGAATCATGTCATAGTTAAGGCATGTGATGAACTGCCTAGTCTGTCCTCCTGGATCCCTCAGGTCTTTTCTTGGGGAAGACTTGAGTCTGCAGGTCTGGGATGCGCCTGGTTGTGCCCTCCTGAGAAGCTCAAAGAGGTACTGCGGCTCCTGGTAGGTGGAGCCATGTTGAGCAGGCCCCAAGCAGCCTGGACACTGGTGAGATGGCCCTTGCTTACCAGGACTCATTTCCAACAGCTGGTGGGTTAAGTGCAAAGCCCGTCCTGTCTACACAGTGGAGCAGCACTGCGTCCCCAGAGCCAATCCAGATGTCGGGGACGACAGAATAAGGGCTCCAAAGTGGATTTTTTTAAAGTTTACTACTGAATCTTTATGACCTAAAAGTATTCGATAAATACCTGAATTAATGAATGAATGCGAAGTATACACAAATGCAATCTGTATTTGTCTTATCTCAAAATTTTCTGAGAAGAGGACCGTATTGGTACCTACGGATGCAGGAAGCCATAATCTGATGCAAATACCTGGGTTCCATTTTGTCCCATAAACAAGAATTTTGTTGACAAACATATTCGCTTTGAAGTCCAGGCTTCCCATACCTTGATGCTTAACAACTTCTCACCTCTTCGCAGTGAAGAGAAGTGGAAGCCTTGGAGAAGCATTCCGAAAAGTCTCAAAATTCAACCCAAAAAACAAAACAAGGTTGGGGGAGGGGAAAGATGGGCAACAGTTAGGACCCAATGAAGGAAATCTGAGGTCGCCAGAAGCTCCGAGTTCTTACCTACGATGGTGGCGGGGGTTGGGTCGGGCTTTACGTGCTTTGTGACTGCCCAGGGTCACTGGTGTAGCAGTAACTGGCCGTGGAAACTAAAAAAGCTGCAGGGTACAGGGACAACTTCAGAAGATTTGTGGGTTCGGGTTGCGTCCTTGTTTCCCCTTTCCCAGGTCACTCCCCGCGCGTTGGAACGCAGCCACCGCCCAAAAGCAAGATGACCCGAGCAGCTTCACGTCGGCGTGAAGCCAGAGCCAGGATTTAAGATGGTAGCAAAACACTAGGAAAGGGACCCGGATGACGCGAGGAGTCTGCCCACAAGAAAAATGGCCGCCGCCAAAGCTATCTTGACTTTCAAGGAGGGACCAAAATAAAAATGACCGCAGCGGCAGGCGATTTTGACGGTGGTAACTCCATGAATATGATTGACAGCTAATGAATCACGGTTACTCACAGGGTTATGTAGTTATGATCAAGAGAACTTAAAACTCAGTATTTCTGTGATGTTTTATGGATACCAGAAAATAGCACAAGAGCGGAAAATGTTTTTTGATGACAAAAGAATATAGAAGACAGGTTGGAAAGTAAAGGTGACTTTCACAATGCTAGAGAAACATTAAAATAGCCATGTTTAAACATAACTTCTTCCATAAGTTTTTAGGTCGTCCAGGAAACTGAAAGTTCTAGTTTTGAACCAAAAGCCAGAATACACGGAACACAAAATTGCCAAGCAAAGGGCACCCAGCGGGAGACCTTTCGACCTAACCATAATCCTCTAAACTTATGCCTGAGGGCGGAAGCTTCCTGGAGGGCGACAAGCTCTCACCACGCATGTCCGCTCTCCAACCCGACCCAAAAGGTAATTGAGGCCAATTCATTTTTCCTTGTTTTCGAGGCAGCCGTGGGGAGGCGGGGCTTTGGCGCTGAGCGACAGAAATAGGCGCTTTGTGATTGGTCAACTCAGGGACAGCGAGTCAAGAACTATTGAATACTGTCTCATTCTGTAAATACGTTGAGAATCAAAAGGGAAGTTCTGCGCTTTTTCCATGTGCTGAATATGATGTGCTATTTTAAAATTTCATTTTTAGAAATTTGTAGAAATTGACATTAAATAGTCTCCGCTCCCGTTCTTTCCGGAGCTCACCGCCGCTTTATCTGGCTAGAACTTCACGTAAATCCCGGAGAACCGCGGATGAGGAGTGGCTCCGCGCTACCGCAGAACTGCACATGCGCCGTCGCGTCACGCGGGGTGAAGGTTGCGTGCATCCACAGCGGAGCGCGCTGCCAGAGCTTCGATCTCGGGCCTGCTGTCTGTTGGCGGCCGCCCGGGGCGGCGTAGCGGCTGGTGCGCAGGTGAGAGCGGCGTGTGCAGCGGGTGGAGAAGCCGGCTGAGGAGAGGGGAGCCACCGCACCCACGGATGTCGCCGGTGTCCTCCAGTGAAGGGTATTTAGGGGCGGGGACCAGAAGGAGGCCGGAGAGCCTCCCTTTAAAGTAGTTGTAGGCAGTTTCTTCCATTTCCTGGATGGCGCTGGGGTTCCGATGTCGAAGGTAGAATCGGAATCGCTCACCTGTACGTGACGGAGGTGACAGCGTTCTTGGGCACTTCGTCCTTCACTGCGCCCCGCGCCGCCCGGGTCGCTCCCCTTCTCCGAGGGCGCGCCTTGCACCGGGCCCGTCCCCTGGGCACAGGCGTCGGGCAGCGTGGCCAGGCCACCTGCAACCGGGCAGAACCCAGACCCACGGGGCCCCTGCAATGCTGTGGGGATGCAAATGCGTCGGAGGTGCAAGAGAACTCCTGAGATCATGTGCATCCTCTTTTTCCATTGGACCGTGCCCAAGTCCTGTTGCTGTTTCAGAGGCTCAAAGTGTCAGTTAAATTCGTTAACATCGTCAGGTTTTGCATTGATAGATAATAGGTTTTGCATTAAGTTGATGGATGGATGGATGGAGATTGATGAGTAAGAGTTTTCCAGATTGTCCTAGGTTGTATTCCCAGTGCAATCCCAAGGAATGCTTCTACCAGCCCTTTGAGAACCCTGGTGCTGTGTTGGTCCTCCAGTGTTGTTCCAAGTTGGAGGGAAGGGCTGTGCCTGTTGCATTCAGCCAAGTTACCCCTGGGAAGGGGCTGACAGATGAGCCCGATTTTAGTACTCTTCGGAACTGGGAAAATATGTCATTCTTAAGTGAGATCAGAGTGGCACATCACAACATTCACCACAAAAGTAGGGCTTTGAAAGGAAAAGGGAGATGTCCTAAAGAATAACGGGAGAGGTGGGAAACTTTAGACTGCTTAGCTTTCTGAGTGGAGTACCTAACTAACTATAGAGCTTAAGGGTAAGAGTGAACCAACCTAAAAAGAAACAAAAAAGCAAGATTCTCTAGTTTCTGGCTGGAGGAGTGGCACGAGTGGTAGAGCACCTACCTAGGGAGCATGAGGCCCTAAATTCAAACCCCAGTACCATCAAAAATAAAAGATTCTCTGGTTTCTGCGCTGAGAATACAGTAGAGAAATAAAGCAAGTGGCTGCTACCTTCTGTTACAGTGAGTGGCAGTTACTAGTTTTTATGAATATTCACTGCTGTAACTAAAGATGAAATAAGCACAAATGAATTAATTCAAAGAAAACAGAAAAATGAGAAGTACAGTTTTGAAAAATGAGTCAAGTTGCCAAAAACTCTGAATCTATACAGTCACTAAACCTACACTTAAGTACATGACAACCTTGTGCTGTGGATGGAAGTCATTGTTCTTCTGTGCATGATGGAACTGAGGTACAGTGAGATCAAGTGACTCATTCAGGGCCTCACAACCAGTTGTAAAGGATTGAGGTAGAGATTTTTTGAAGCCCAAGCAGTATGATTACACATTTCATCCCTTTAATCACTTCATGACGATACATTCTTACTAAAATAATTTACTGTAGTTTACTTTCTGAAAACTGTAAGGCAGTGTTTTATACTGTACTAGGAAATTTAAGTTTCACCCTCTAGTAAGAAACATCACTGAAAGCTTCTAAACAAAGCAGAAACATGCCCAAATTTTTGCAAGATGACTGTTAGGAGTGTACAGCATAGATTAGTGGGAGCATACTGAAACAGTGATTCTCAAAATTCAGCTTCAGGATCATCTACAATATTTGTTAAAAGAGATTACTGGACACTACCTAGAGTTTAAAATTGAGTAAAACCAAGAGGTCATTAAAGGAGACTCAGAAGGAACAGATGAGTCCCAAGTACTTAAAAAGTTTCAAGAGTGCATCAACATACTTCATAGAGATCAAGTTCAGGAAAGGGTTGGTGATTATTATAGTTAAGATCTAAAATGTCCTTCAGTGGCCCATGTGTTAAAGGCTTGGTCAGCATCATGTAGCACTATTGGGAGGTGGTGGAACCTTTAGAAGGTGGAGTCTAGTGGTGGGAAGTTAGGTATTGGAGATGTTAAATCATTGAAGAATATATTGGGACCCTGACCCCTTCCCTGTCTTTTAACTTCTTGACCATTGTAAGGTGAACAGACATGATGTACTGTGCTGCCACAGGCTTAAAGCAGTAGGGCCAAGCTACTCTTTCATCCTTTTAATTTATCTTAGGTATTTTGTCACAGCAATTGAAAGTTGACTGAGACTGATCTTTTTTATTTTATTTGCATTACTGGGGTTTGAACTAGGCCTCACCCTTGGTAGGCAGATGCTGTACCAACTGAGCCACTTCACCAGCCTGAGGCTGATATTTCTAGTCAGAGCAGTCTCCATGGAAAATGGAACAAAAGTGGATTATTCGTATTTGTGGAGGGGGTTGGTGGGTTACTCAGGGTCTTGTGGTCACTAGGCAGGCACTCACCACTTGAGCCACTCTGCCAGCCCTTTTTTGTGTTGAGTTTTTCAAGTTATTTGCCAGGCTGGCTTTGAACTTGGATCCTCCTGATCTCTGCCTCCCAAGTAATTAGGATTACATGCATGAGCCACCAGCACAGGGCCTGGATAGATCTTTATTATGAAGTAGAAACAGGAAGTTGAAGGTGTTACTACCCCATAGCTACAGTGTCTTCTTCTCAATAGATCATCTCAGAAACGAAGGTCGACAGTAAAATAAAAATCTCAAAATGATGGGTAGAAATTAGCCTTTTATGGATTCAGAGCAGGGGGGCATATAAATTGACTGCTGTAGCACTAAGGGCCGAATCAACTGGACCTTTAATCTAAAATAATATGGCTATCTACATATTCCCATTCCCTTCCTGCCACCAGTCCCAACATCAAATAGCAGCCAAGATGTAAAGTCAGTGGAAGGTGAATGGAAGAATACTCAGAAAACTCCCTAACCACTACAGCCTTTCTGATAAGCCACAGCCTTCTAGTAGGCTGAATGTCACTTCTCAGTAGTTACTAATTAATTACTCACCTTTGACTGCCTACAGTTAGTGACACTCCCATACACGATTTGTGACACTTTCAGTATATTTGTTTTTTATCATTGAATTCATAGTAAAAGTCAGGAAAATGACAAAAACCATACAATACTTAATCTATGTATCTGTTTTAATCTTCATTGTACTCTGTGGGTACAGATCTCTTGACTTGGATGTAGGTCAAGCTGACTTTAAATGGTGGGATGAGGAAAGTGGTAGAATTTTGCAAAATGGAAACTGTAAAACTTAAGTATGATCTGTTGGCTCATCAAGAGTTGAAGTATGTTTAAGACTGAAAGGTGTATATATATATGTATATGTATATATATATATACACACACACATACACATACATATTGAAAAAAGAAAACTATTCTACTTGTCATGCTGGTCAATTGAATAGGCAGGAAGACAATATATGTTCCTTTTTTAAAAACAGGCATAAATACTGCACATTAACAGAATACCATGTAATGTTTCAATATGTGTTTGTGTTGTATAATGTGTAAATCAGGTTAAACATAATCTCCTGAACATTTGTCATTTCTTTATGGTGAAAACTTTCAGAATCCTTCTTGCTTTTTTGCAGTTCTAATTGTGTATACAAAAAAGTGTCAAAATTTTCAGTTATTCTAATGTAAAAAAAACTATTTTTTAACACCAATGATTGGTATTCAGGAATGAGGGATTCATAAATAATCTAAAGCCAACATTGTCATTGTAATTCAGTAAACTCCATCAAATATCATAATCACAGGAGCTGGGTTAATATCCTATCTTATATTTTCTTGACTAAATTACATTTTGTGGAAGTAGTCAAAAGTTACTTTTTCAAATACTTTAAGCAAAGTGGCAATGAAGACTTTAAAAAGAATCTAACTTACACTGTGTTTAAACAACCAGCAGATGGCGTTCAGCAAGCCCAGTAGGCAAAGTCAGAATCTTCTATTGAATATAGACCTGTTTTTGTAGTGAGCAATAGCAACACTTGATGGTTTTAGTTGACACTGTGTTACTTAGAGTAGTCATGAATCCAGAGCCCTGCTATTTGAGATTATCTAGGAAGCATAAGTGCCATTTTGCCTTCCACTGTACTGTAAATTCTATTACCAAGAAACCCGCATTTAGCTTGAAATACAATAAGTTGCAGAAAGCCTGCCAGACCCTAATGAGAGACATTGAAGAGCTAGTAATCTCTATAATGCAAGGGAGTGAGGAGTTGGTTTCTTAGACAGAAATGAAATATATAGAATATTTGTGGTCTGAAGTATATATTTTAGTGTTTTCCTTTCCATTTGTTTTGTCCTTATATTGATAGCTATTCACAAAATTACAATATTTATAATGAGGTAGAAGTGTAGCAAACTTACCCCCCATCAGTCCTCTACTCATTAATGGCCTGTTGTTCATTCTGTTAAGAATTAAGCTAAAGAAAACACAGCTAGCTAAAAATTAGCCCAGTTAATCTCAATCTTCAGTGGAGCATATAGACATTTTTTGCTCAAATTTTTGACAAGTGGTGTGAGACTACTGTTAACTATGATGCTCATGACATGAGAATGAGGAGGACATATCAGATGTAATGTGCTAGAATGCTTGATCTCAGTGACTCTTAGTGACCCATCACATGGGAGACTCAAGAAAGAGGATCTTAAATTCAAGTCCAGCTGGGGCTACTTAACAAGTTCCAGGCAAGCCTGGGCAATATAGGAAGAACCAGTCTGAGAGAAGTTCAGTGAATGAACCATAAGCACTAACATTTCAGGTTTTATTAATTGCTTATTAAATGTGACACATTATTAAGAAATTTTTGTTTCACACTCAGGAATCTCTTGTATCGAAAAGATACATCATTTTGAATGACTTTCCAAGTGTTTTGAGAGAAGGACCACCTCTAGGTAAATTGTATTTAGCTTAAGTTTGTTTCCCAAATTGGATCTTTCTTTCTCCCTGCTGGTCAGCTCTGTGAACCTTTGTAAAGTCAAGGGTTTTTTGTTGTTTTTGTTTTTTGATGGTCCAAGAGTTTGAACTCAGGGCCTTGTGCTTGTTAGGTGGTGTTCTACCACTTGAGACAAGTGTTAAGTCAAAATGTAACCCTAAAATATGTTCTATTGTATATGCTTGATTGTAAAAGCTCCATAAGAGGATATGAACAAAGTGAGTAATACATTCTCTCACTAATTACCATATCAAATATAAAATTTCAAAACTGTATTGTCTTAAAACTAGCAAGGAGCCTTACTTTAGTGAAATCTAATGTATATGGCCCTGGAAAGTTGATTTTGTGGACAGTAGAATACATGTTCTGTGCTGGAAAGCTGTCAAGTGAAAGAAACAGTAAGTTGATATTATATGCCAATGTTGTTTTATTCAGTTTATATATGTTAGTTTGGTTTTTCCAGACAAGGCCTCGCTGTGTATTCCATGATGGCCTCAAATTCAATATGTATTCCAGCTGGCCTCCATCTGATGATCCTTCCTGCCTTAGCCTCTGAAGTGTTGGGATTACAGGCATGTACCTCCTAGCTTCTCAGTGTCTTTATGTGATTAAATACAAAGACCCTGAAAGTATTTTGTAAAATAAAAAGCCCTATCATCTTGAGCTTAATCATTTTCCAAGTCTTTGGAAGAACACAGAATAGTTTGTCAGAAAATAGTTACTTGTTCTCTCACTTTCATTAACCAGTGCAACATATGATATATGGAGAATTTGAGGAAATGGGTCATGTAGGTATCCAGTAGACATTAAAGCAGTTAATCTTAAATCAGTCCCCATCAGTTACTAACCAGAAAGTACTATACTGGGCCTCAGTGATGTTTGGCAAATAATGAGTTTTCAACCAAAATAGATAATAACAGTTCCCAGGTTTAACGAAATCTAAATCTAGAAAAAAGAGACATAAATCCTTACTTAAGTTATCCTGATAGAAGAATAGACAGTTAAACACAGTATACATAAAAATAGAATACCTCCTTTGTCTTTAACTTACAAATGACCCAAAAGATAATTAAGTGCCAGAAGATAACTCCATTCTTTTCTGGGACCCCATTTTCACTCTTCTCAAGGAGTCCACAGCACATTTTGTTATATACTGTGACCTACATGCAGAGAACAATATAATACTTCCTAAAGTATGTTGTTAAATATTGTACTTTAATTTGTCCTGAACTTTACTTACTAAGTGAGTAATCCCAATTTTATTATTACATCCTTTTGTCCAAACTAGTTTCTTTCGTTTAAACTGTTTTTCTAAAAGCTTATGATTCAGGAAAAGGCTGACAAATGTTGAATTATATTAGTGATCCTGGGGAAGTAAATGGTGAATAGCAAAGATGTCATCTATTAAAAGTAATGTGACTTGGTAACCTCATGTTGAGAATAACAGAGTCAGAAGTGTTAAAAGTCACTTTCAGTATTGAAAGACTGAATATAAATAACAGTATTTGGGTTAGTCAGCTTTCTATCACTGACAAAAATCATACCTGAAATAAATCAACTTATAAGAAGGAAAGGTTTATTTTAGCTCACAATTTTGAAGGTTTCAGTCCATGGTTGTTGGGCTTCTTGCTTTTGGGCCTATGAGAGGCAGTACATCTTGGTGGGAGTGTGTGGCAGAGGAAGCTGCTTACCCCATATAGCAGGAACCAAAGAGACAGAAAAGTACAGGAGTCCCATTATCTCCTTCAAGGGCATGCCCCAGAAAGTGGTAGTTCCTACTACTAGATCTCACCTTTTAAAGATTCTGTTGCCTCCCAGTAGTGCCACAGACTGGCAACCAAGCCATTAGCATGTGGGCCTGTTGGAGACACATCCAAAGTATAGCAGTATCTTCTAAACATTTAGTTGAGGGTGTTTTGTGGAGCAGAATGCGACCTGTCCATCAACACAAGCCGCTGGCTATGGTATAGCCTCTGTCCCTCATTACTCTAAGTTACCTAGTTCCCCCCCTCCAAGTTATTTTACTGTATGTTCAAATTTCAAATGCTCTAAAGACTTTTCGCATGGTGGACTTAACAGTAAAATTTAATCATGACACATTTATGATTGACTTCCTCCAAAAATAGAACACATAAGCATGTCAATAAAAGGTATAGTTTCTAAAGTTTGCAAAAAGTGTGTCAGATAACCAAGCACTTTAAAATAGGAACAGGCCATAAAATACAGAAAAGTGCTAGTAAAATGGGACTGTTTGTATCATCACAATCTATAAGCTAATCACTAATCTGTGTCCCTTAAGTATGAAAATATAAGGAGACTTTATTTACTTTTTTTTTCTTGGTGGTACTGGGGTTTGAACTCACGACCTACACACTTGCTAGGCAGGTGCTCTGCCACTTGAGCCATTCCGCCAACCCTTGTTTTGTGTTGGGTATTTTCAAGATAGGGTCTCATGAACTGCTTGCCTGGGACTGGCTTTAAACCTTGATCTCTTGATCTCTGCCTCCTGAGTAGCTAGGGTTACAGGCATGAACCAGTGGTGCTGGCATAAGGAGACTTAAAAGTTGTCTAGAATCAAGTTCCCAAACTCAAGAGGTCATCAGGAAACAAACAGCTTTCCTGAGCCCCATGCATGTTTTCCAAATCAGACAGGAAAAAATCTGTTTTCAGTACTAACTATCTTTGTAGCCCTAGGCAATATCTTCAGTGTAAACTGAGTTGACTGTAATTTTGTTGGGTAGGATTAGTAGTGATTCAGGGAATCATGTATGTAAATGTAGAACCAGCACATGTTATTTCCATGCTTGACCGTTCTAATTTCAGTTGACATGCTAATTTAACATCCTTTAAAAACAAGGAACCTACATTCTTACTGCATGTTTAAGTATTAACATTTGATTGTTCTGTTAAAATTAAAAAGGGCTAAGGTTATAATTAACAGTAGAATGCTTTCTTAGTATGCATGATACCCACCCTGGGTTCAATCCTCAGCGTGGCAAAAATAATTTTAAATTACCTTAAAGAATTTTAAAGCTCTTCATTTGTGTCATTAGAGCAACTAATAACAAATCTAAAGAACACTATGCATAAGTATTTCCAAAGATTTGTATAACTTTCCCAACAGATAATACTGTTTTACAGTTTTTGACTCAAAGTTAAGTATTGCTTTTTAAGTTTCCCCAACCTATCCCTTTGTATCCACAATATATTTCCTTTTGTTAACATTGCACTACATTGTAACCAAAAATGCTTAAGTCCACTTTTATTGGAGTGCTTTATAGTACTTGTAGCTTGTAGACATGGTTTGAGGGAGTTTATTTTCGGGGAGTTTTTTTCTCCTTTAACTGTAATCTGTTCTTAGGTGCACTGAAGCCAAACTATGAACTTTCAGAACTTCTGGAGAGACTACAAAGTTCTGGTTGTTATGGTACCTTTGATCGGGTTCATACATTTAGGGTGGAACAGAATCAAAAGCAGCCCTGTTTTCCAAATACCTAATAAGGACAACATTCCTGAGCCAGATAGTCTGGCACTTGCAAGTCGACCAAAGAGCCAAGTCCAAGGGAAATAATAGGCTTGCAGTTCAGGTAAGTTCCTTTAATCAGGTTAGCTATATGAGATATACTGATATTGGGAAAGTTGGTTTTCTAGAGCTCCAGCAAGAAAAAGCCTAAATCACAATTACCTGTTGTGTTTATTATAACCCGCATAGTTCTTTGTTTTTTCTGTAGTGCCTAGGTTGTTCCCTTGTAAGTCCTCTCCAAATTGATTCCTTTATTATTGTTTTTTCATATGCTTATTTGGACACGACCTGAGTAGTCTTTGATAACAAAGTTTTTTGTAGAAAACTTTCCTCGCTCAGCTTGAGTATTTCTTTCAGACCTGGACTTGGCTATTTCCCCAAAGAACCCTGATTCCTTTAGGAGAAAGTTTTGCCTGTTTTTATTTCTTGAAGTAGTATGTTGTAGTACTTCTTTTGATTTTGAAGATAGTCATTTTAATTAAGTTATTCATCATTGTAAGCAAAAAAAAAAAAAAAAAAATCTTCCTGACCCTGTGCATTCAGGGCTGTATCTGTGCTGGTAACTTTTGGAACTATGGATCACGTTGTTTAGAAAAGCGAGTTTTAATAGAGCTGAACTGATGCCCCTAAACATCGTCTATAAATCAGCCCAATGTTTGGTTTCATTTCTTTTTCTTTAATTTAAGTCAGCAAGTTTAACCAACACTTGATTTTTTTCCTTTCTCATTTTATAGACTACTAGCTAGAAAATATTACTCATCTCACTACCAAGAGACTGCCAACATGGCATTCTACTTTTGAAAAGTAGTGTGTCACTATTTATTTGTTAAAAAATTTTCTAACTAGAAATTTCTAAAATCATTTTACTAATCATAGTTTCTATTTTTGTTTGTATGTTTATGTATTAAAGTCTTAAGGTGCAAATTACTATAAATACATCACTTTGCTACAGTTTCATTTAACTGTGTGTCTCAGATTTTACTGAATCTGGAATAAGCACTGAGATAATAGTTAGTCTTGGCTGTTCATGGCACAAGATAAATAGTGCCCCCCACCCCTTCATGCCTTCAGAAAACATTCCTCTACCTTTTTGGTGAAGGGAAAAAGCTGGTCATCATTGCCTTCTCTTTATTTGAATCAGTTGCCTTGGTTACAGCCCTTTAAAGTGAGAGCATTAGCCAAAATAACACTTTGCATAACATTCTGTCTTCTCACCTCTTTATACATTTTCAAAACACCATTTTGGTCTCTACCACAGTGCTATGCCATACTCTGAAGAAGTATTCTAGGTTAAGTAGTTAGATTGGTTTTATTAATGCTAAATTCTCTCCAAGTGACTGACATGCTTAGCATATTCCTAAAAATAACTATTAACTAATGGTTGGCTTCTTTTTTTTTTTTTCCCATGGTCCTGGGGTTTGAACTCAGGGCCTATTGCTTGCTGGCAGGTACTCTACCTCTTGAGCCACTCCACCAGCCCAGCCTTCACCTTGAAAACATAAGGCTTCAATAGATAAGATCCATGACCTGAGGTTTTTATTCTTGTCACATGTTATTGTTAGTGTCAGGATTTAATGTCTCAATTCCTAATTTATAACTACCATTTAAGGCAGTAAATACAGCAGCTATTATTACTGTTTCTGCTTGTCCATTTGGTATATGACAACATTTTATAGTATTTAGGTATTTGAGATCAAATTACAAATCAGATCCTACATTGTTCTTTGTCATCCAGCACATTCTTTGGGTTTTGTATTTCATTAACCAACTTTTTGCAGAGGATTAGTTGGTTAGGACTTTGAAAACAGAAAAATTATTGATTAGTAGACAAAAACAATAGAAAATTAGCTCTGACTTGAGCCAGGTATTTAAAACATGGTTTGTTCATTGATACAACAATGTGTCTTGCAGGTTTATTCAACTAAATATAGACTGCATTAGTGAGTTTCTGCAGTAGGAATGCTAATAGCAGTCTTGTTTCATAATTACTTACAAACAGGATTTGACATAAATGCTTTTTTCTTACTCCAGTAAGACCTGAAGTCTTACTAGACTCCAGGCAAATTCTTAGTTTTAATGATTTTGGGGAGAAGAGGCAGCATTAGGGATCAAAACCAGGAGCTTGTACATACTAGACAACTGTTGCATTGCTGAGCTACATCCCCTGCCCTAAATTTTTGTGTTGGCAGTACTGGAGTTTGAACTCAGGGACTCGTGCTTGCTAGGCAAGTACTCTACCACTTGAGCCATGCCTCTAGGCCTTTTTTACTTGTTATTTTTCAGATAAAGTCTTGCATTTTTGCCTAGAGTCCGCCTCAAACCATCAGCCTCCTATGCTTCCCAGAAGCTAGGATTTCAGGCATGTACCACCATGCCTGGCTTGTTGGTTCAAATGGGGTCTTGCAAACTTTTGCCAGTCTGTCCTCTAACCATGATCCTCCTGATCTATGCCTCCCAGGTAGCTGAGATTACAGGCATGCATGACCATGCCTAGCCTCACCCCTGAATTCTTATTTTTATAATGTAATGTTCTCTTCTGGACAAATGGCAAATAACTGTTCTAAAAGATTTTTAACTGCATTGTGCATCCCAAAATCATTGAAATGTAAACACTTTATTGCAGTCGAGATTTATTGAAAAATAAAAGAATACTGAGTTTAAGTTGGTTTACCTTTCTCATTTTCTGGAGGCTTGTGATAGTTGGCAGTTTCTTCCTATAAAAACTGGAGCACAACATTAAAGTAAACTTCAGTCTCCAAAAAGTCTTGGAATATTCTCTTAAAATATTTTATTTTTATTTCTTACAGAAAGAAGCAGCTTTGAATCTGAATTTGATATTAAAAGAAGAAATGAGAAACAACAGTTGGATTAGAAAGAACTGGCTTCTTATAGCTGGGGTATCTTTCATAGGTGTCCATCTTGGAACTTACTTTATACAGAGGGCTGCAAAACAGTCTGTGAAATCTCAGTCTGGAGACAAACAAAAGAATGTTGAATAATGAAGTGAAATAAATTTTTGAAATTACTACTATATGATTAAGTCATTATATGCTGATTAGCTTTAGAAACTAGAAATATTTAATTTTATATCCACAATGCTGCATATTCAGACTTTCATTCCTAAAGAATATATTTTAATGTTAAAACACATGACAGTGCAATACATAGAAAAATGTTTAACAAAATAAAAACCCTTCCCAAGTTACACTTGAAATAAGATGTTTTGTTTAGAACCTAGGAAGCCATCATTGTGTAAAAGTGAAGCACTGACAAATGAGAGAGCCAGGGCCACACTTTCTGTCTTGAAAGGAGTTATAGTATCATGCTATGGCCCTTCCGGCCGGCCGAAGCAACTGCACAATGGCCTGGGAGGTCATGTGTGCACGACCTCACAGTCCTCTGCTCTGCTTGGGAATCTTCCGGTCACCCACCCCATACTAAAGATTCTGACAACGTCTGTGCAGAATCATGTGTCCTGCTTCCGTGACTGTGGCTTATTCACAGCTATTCTTTGCTGCAACCTGATTGAAAATGTTGAGAGAATAGGTTTGACTCCCACCACTGCCATTAAATTAAATAAACATCTCTTGAATCTGTGCACCAGTTATCTCAAGTCTGAGGCCTGTGGTTGTCGAATCCCAGTGGACTTTAGTAGCACTCAGATTCTCCTTTGTTTGGTACGCAGCATATTAACAAGTAAACCAGCCTGTATGCTCACCGGAAAGGAAACGGATCATATCAGTGCTTTGATTCTGAGAGCCTTTTTGCTTACAGTTCCAGAAAGCACAGAAGAAAATGTCATTTTAGGACAGAGTATAATTGTACCTTTAAAGGGTCAAAGAGTTACAGATTCTACTGTGTTACCTGGACTACTCATTGAAATGTCAGAAGTTCAATTGAGGAGATTATTACCTATCCAAAAATCAAGTGCCCTCAAGGTGGCATTGTTTTGTACATCTTTATCTGGAGACTTTCCTGACCCTGGAGAAGGCTCTATGGTGGTTAGTTATGGAGTGTCTCTTGAGAATGCAGTCCTGGACCAATTGCTTAATCTAGGAAGGCAGCTAGTTAGTGACCATGTAGATCTTGTCCTGTGCCAAAAAGTTACACACCCATCTTTGAAACAGTTCCTCAGTAAACATCACATTATTGCCATTGACAGAGTTGGAGTGGCTCTGATGGAACCCCTGAGCAGAGTGACAGGTAAAAACACCGTTGGCTTTTGCCCCTTACAATTAATAAATCATACTTTTTTTGAGCAGGATATTTTTGGTTTGTATCACTGATAACATCTTGAAAAATTTTAGAACCTGCCAACTTCACGGCATGTAAATGTCATTTCTGGCAGCAAAACTTTCTGGAAAATGTCCTATACTTACTAAAAATGGGGTGATTGTAGCCATTTTCTTTGTATTTCACAGCCCATAAATATACACAGAATCTGTTTATAATATAACCCCCAAATATTTTATAGGTAATTAGGAAGTCAAATATTCTCATAAACATAAGATCTTTCATACTTTACCCAAATTATTGTACTGGAATTTACAAAGCTATAAAACCATGTTACATCCAGAAGGTAATTTTGTAGCTGGAATACCCCCTTTTTATTTTCATCATAATGCCAATGAACTGTACTGTCCAAATGGTTCCTGGTTGAGTGGGGAGGGGGTTGGTATGTGTACTTACTCTTTACCTTTAAATATCAAAAATGTTTCCAGCTGAGGGGTTGGGTATGGTGGTGCTTGCCTAAAATCCCAGCTACTCAGGAAGCAGAGGTAGGAAGATCATAGTCCAAGGCCACAAAAGCTTGAAGCAGACCCCATCTGAAAAACAAACTGAAAGCAAAAGGGCTGGGGGCTTGGCTCAAATGGTAGAGTGCTTATCTACCAAGAAAAAGGCCCTGAATTCAATCCCAAGTATTGAAAAAAAAAAAATTTCCACTGAGCTCTTGAGAACCAAAGTCATCTTTTACTTTCAGCATCTGTAACGGGCCTAGCCCACAGTAGAATTTCTAAAATGTTTGCTAAATTGATGGTAATATATTGAGTAGCATAAAGAATTATATAAGGCAAGAGATTTACTGTATTTCATAAACTCAGCAAATTAAAAGCACAAAAAAGGTTCACATTCACCCGCTGGAGCCAAAGAAAAGTAAGCTAAAGAATCCCTGATCTAGGCCACTGCATTCCCCTAGCAGGTCACTCTTCAATACCCCTTTAACCTCACAGCCTATCAGAAGGATGGTAATTTAGTTCTATACTGATGGCAATTTTTTTTCCCTTAGATTGGGTCTCACTATGTTACCCAGGCTGATCTCAAAATCCTGGGCTCAAGCAACCCTCCCACTTTAGCCTCCTGAGACTCTGGGACTACAGGTGTACATCATCATACCCAGCTTGGAATTCTTAAGTTACTAAACCACTGTTAAAGTTCACTGTTAGGAACAGTGAAGACTATCAGTCATCAAAAATGAGCAGCTAATTATGACAAATGTAAGGTACATAATATACCTCAATTATTACTCTACCTTTGTGCAGTTGTCAGGTGACTCTGGAAATAATTCTTTAGAGATCATTGTTGGTCTTAAAGGCCAAACTTAGCTTTTCATGAATCTGGCAGTTTTCAGCTTATGATTTCTGGGTATTCCAAATTATTTAGTCAGTTCTTAAATACGGAATGTGTTCCCAGAACCAATCAAGATTGTAAGTGAAAACTGGATTTCTACACTCCACTAGCCCACAATTATTATTTTAGCTCAGAACATAGCATTAGATATTTTAACCTCATTAATTTAAAAAGAAAAGGAAGCTGGTCCCCAAAGGGGTAAATTGTGTGGGTTTCAGTGTTAATATTCAGATTTAAACTAACATTATTATTTACTACAGAAATTTGGTGTTTCTTTTCTTCCATAATTTTTATTACAGTTAGATATTTTACAAACACAAGTCATCCTTGCTTCTCATTTACTCATGTTTTTATTAATTTGTGATTTGTAAAATTATAGTGTTTCATCTGTATAGGTGGGAGGTCAAAATACTTAGCAGACTAACAATAATGAAGTGAAACAAGTATGTCACACACTTTATTCTGACATAGTTTGAGTAACTATTTACATAAAAACAGTTGCGAGGCAAAAAATAGAGCCCCAAAGGAATTCAACTATAAGGACTACTTGGGTTGTTTTATCTCTTTTAAATTGAATGCCTTTAAAAAAGTAACCCTTCCCAGGAGGATTGGGAATTTCAGGCCAGCCTGGGTTACATAACAAGACCTGGTCTCAAAAAAGTTTTAAGAAGGAAAGAAAATAGCCTTTCCCCTTATATATCTCCCTTATTCCAGATTAGCAATGTTACTGCACTTCCTAAAAATGTATTTTTCTGTGCCGTTTTCTGAGAAGAGTACAATGCAGCTTTTAACAGATTGTCAAAGAAATCTATCAAAGAGATAACTTGATGCTAGAACACCTGCCTTGCGTATACAAGGGCCTGGGTTCGATCCCCATCAGTGTAGCCAAAAAAAAGAAAAAGAAGCTCTGCTATGTCACTTTAATAGCAGAATACTACTATCAGGTTTAAAAAAATGCATTTTATTCTTTATCCTATATTTCATATTTTAAGTAAGCTTTTCTGGGGCTTTCAGAATTAATACTAATTTATCAGTGTAAATGCTTGTTTGTTCTACTTTTGCTTGTACATTTTGTGTTTTCTATTCTTTACAAAAATAGGAGCACAGCCTATTGGTTCCTTAGACTCAATATCTTCTAGTAGTTATGGAAACTTGAAAGATTTGTGCTTTGCAAAATTTGGCTCCAAACATTTTTTTCATCTTAATCCTAATGAAGCGACTATCTGCAGCTTGCTTCTCTGCAACAGAAATGACACTGCATGGGATGAGCTGAAGGTAAGTGATGAACTTTGAATTCCATATCCAGGGGCTGAGACAGGGATGAATTATTGACTCAATGGATACTATAGTGGATTTTCTTTCATATTTTTTCCAAAATTTTCATTGTGGTATAAAAAAGCAAAAACAAATGGGAGTGTAGCTCAGTGGTAAAGTGAGTGCTCAGTCCTTGTACAAGGCCCTGGGTTCAATGTCAGCACCAGACAGAGGAAAGAGAAAGAGGGACAGAGGGAGAGAGAGAAGCAAGCACAGATACAAGTAAGCTAATTTAATTGTAATGGTATAAGTAGACTTGACATGTTGCCACTTATTTCTGCTATTTACAAAAAAATGAAACTTTTCTTTAAAAATGAACTTTTTTAAAGAAAAGTGAACTTTTCTTTAAAAATTAACTTGAATTGTGTGTGATGCTAATGAGTATGAATAATTCACCTAGAAAGTAAGTTCCCCAGTAAATACCCATCATCCACCTGTAGTAATTTGTTGTTCCCTGCCAACAATAACACATGCAAATTTTACATAAGGGAAATGATAATCTTTGGTAGTGATCACAAGTTTAAAGATTCACGTATGCGAAAAAATACATTCTTGGTGAGTCAGAGGTCTTTATAGTTCTCTGCTTATTATTGCAGGGTTGTAGCTGTATTATTTCCAAAGCAGTTTAAGAATAAATTTTATAACATGTACACAGCTCATTTATTTAGACTATTTTTTTTAGTGAAAGTACCAGCAAAGTACCTTGACCCAGATATTTTGAGGCCATAATTTATGAATCATAATTTGAAGAACAAAGTGTATGTAAAAGAAAATACTAATCTAGCTCCATGAAAAGAGACTTCTGGCTAAAGTATTTTTCTTTATTTGCTGATCTTTATTATTTCAAAGTGCATTTATTGCCTCACCACTTGACAACAGGTTTTGTTCTTTATCAGTTAACGTCAGGCTCTGTGAGAACCTGTACAGATGTTACTTTGAGACCATGTTTATGCTTTTCCACGTAGCTGATGTGAATTCTTGATCCTAATTTGTTTCTTCTTTAGCTCACATGTCAAACAGCATTACAAGTCTTGCAGTTTACAATTAAGGAACCATGGGTTTTGTTGGGAGGTGGCTGTACTGAAACTCATTTGGCCGCGTATATCAGACATAAAGTAAGTAAGATAGTCCTCTTCAGATTAGCTGAATTTTCAGATATTTTTGTTTTATGAAACAATAAGTCAAATCCCGATTATCACTCCCCAAATAGTTCCCTTTGTGCTTTCATATCTTTTTTTTTAATCCAGATTCTGTATATGAAAAAACATGATACTTATCTTTCTGAGCCTGGCTTAGTTCACTTAAGATGCTGATCTCCAGTTTTTCATCTATCTTCCTAAAAATGGCATAATTTTATTCTTCTTTACAGCTGAATAATATTCCATAATATTTATATTTCTTTATCCACTCATCTAGTCTGATTTTATAACTTGGCTATTGTGAATACTGCTGCAGTAAACATGGGTGTGCAGCTATCTCTATTGTAGGCTGACTATTGATTCCTTTGGTTATGTGTCCAGGAGTGATATAGCTGGATAATACGGTGTTAGCATTTTCAGAGGTTTTTTTACATTTTTATTACTATATATTAAATGTACAAAGGAATTTCACTGTGATTTTCCATACAGGCATATGATGTACTTTGATCAAAATTCACCCCCTCTATTTTCTTTCTTGTTTCCCCTCCCTCTACTTTAATATAATCTGTTAGATTTCATTATTCTTTTATTCATGTATATAAAGTACTTAGACCATATTTACCCCTCCTCCTCTGCTTTACCCTCTCCTTCACCCTCCCATTGTTACCCACCCCCAAACAAAACCTGTTTTACATTCCTCGCATTCATTTTTTTTAGCTTTTATATATATATTTTTAATTGTTCATTTATTCACATGTGCATACATTGTTTGGGTCATTTCTCCCCCTCTGCCCTGCTCCCCCACCCTCTTGTCCCCTCCCCCCCTCACTTCCAGGCAGAACCTGTTCTACCCTTTTCTCTAATTTTGTTGAAGAAAAGACATAAGCATAATAAGGAAGACAAAGCATTTTTGTTAGTTAAGGATAGCTATACAGAAATATTCCTAGCATTGCTTTCATGTATATATGTGTTACAACTGATTTTTAGTCATCTGTAACTGATCTTTACACTGGTTCCTGATCCCCTTTTCATGTTAACTTCTGTCACTTTAAGGTTTCTATATTAGTTCCTCTGGAGTGGGGACATCAAACGCTTTCATTTCATGTTTTGGGTTTTCTGCCTATTCCTATATCTCCTGTATGTGCTCTCCTCTTGTCATGTGATCCAAGTCCAGCCACATTGCTGCATTTGCCCTAGATCTAAAATCTGCATATGAGGGAGAACATACAATTTTTGGTCTTCTGAGCCTGGCTAATCTCACTCAGGATGATGTTCTCCAGTTCCATCCATTTACCTGCAAATGATAAGATTTCATTCTTCATGGCTGAGTAAAATTCCATTGTTTACAAGTACCACATTTTCTTGATCCATTCATCAGTAGTGGGGCATTTTGGTTGTTTCCATAACTTGGCTATTGTCCTCACATTCATTTTTAAGGACTAGATTCTATATGTGAGGGAGAACATATGTAGAATATGCAAAACATATTTTCTGGCTTACTTCACTAAATACAGTGATCTCTAGTTTCATCCATTTTCTTGCAAATGACAATTTCATTTTTCTTTATGGCTGAATAATACTCTATTTTACATATTTTCTTTATCCATTCATCAGTTGATGTAAGCTAATTCCATAGATTGGCTATCGTGAATAGTGCTGCAGTAAATATGGTGTGCAGATATGATATCTCTATTATGTGCTGACTTACATTCCTTCAGATATATGCCCAAGAGTAGTTATAGTAGGGTCATATGGTGGTTCTATTTTTAGTTTCTTTAGGAACCTCCTTACTGACTTTCATCATGACTGCACTAATTTCCATTGCCACCAACAGTGTATAAGGTCCCCTTTTCCCCATGACATGGTCAGCATTTGTTGTTTTATGTTTTCTTGATGACAGCCATGCTGACTACTGGATGCCGTTATGATTTGCATTTCTTTTATGGTTAAGGATGATGGACATTTCTTCATGTATTTATTAGCTACTTGTACTTTTTTTGTGGTATGGACTTTGAACTCAGGGCCTCACACTTTCTAGGCAGGTACTCTCTACCAGTTGAGCCACTCCACCAGCCCTTTTTTGTGCTGAGAATAGGGTTGCAAGAACTGTTTGCCCAGGCTGGCTTCAAATGGCAATTCTTCTGATCTCTGCCTCTTGAGTAGCAAGGATTACAGGTGTCAGCCACCAGCACTCAGCTATTTGTACTTCTTCTAAAAACTGTTCATTTGCCCATTTAATTAGTTAGATCTTTTTTTTTCAGTGTTTAATTTTTTGGAGTTAGTTATATATTCTGGATATATTAATCCTTTATTTGATGAATACTGGCAAAGATTTTCTCCTATTCTGTAGGTTTTCTTTTGATTCTGGTAATTATTTCCTTTGTTATGCAGAAGCTTTTTAATTTGATGTAATCTCATTTTTCAATTCTTATTCTTGTTTTCTGAGCAATTAGGGTTCTATTCAGAAAAGCTTTTCCTATATGCCTGTTTTCTCCAAGGGTTTTCCCTATGTTTTGCTCTAGCAGTTTCAAAGTTTCAGGTATTAAGTTAAGATCTTTGATCGATTTTGACTTAACTTTTATACAGGGTAAAAGATCTACATGTGGATATCCAGGTTTCCCAGCATCACTAGTGAAGAGACTGTCTTTTCTCCAACATAGATTTTTGATGACTTTGTCAAAAAATAGTTGGCAGGTTGTGTGGGCTTATTTCTGTGTCTTACTCTATTCCTTTGGCCTACATTTCTGTTTTGTACCTGTACCATACTGTTTCTGTTACTGTAGCTCTGCGGTATAATTTGAAATCAAGTATTTTGATATGTCCCACATTACTCTTTTTGCTTAGGATTGCTTTGGCTATTTGGAGTCTTTTGTGCTTCCAAATGAATTTTAGGATTGATTTTTCTGTTTCCATGAAAAATGCTATTGAAATTTGACAAGAATTGCAATCTATAGATTGTTTTCAGTAGTATAGTCATTTTCACAATAATTGGCACAATTACTGCTGCCAATCCATGAATATGGGAGGTCTTTCCATATTTCAGTGTCTTCTTCAGATCAGAGTTTTTCTGGTGGAGTCTTTAGGGTCTTTTAAGTATAAGATCATATCATTTGCATATGAGAATAATAGGACTTCTTCCTTTTCTATTTGTGTCCTTTTGTTTCCTTTTTCTTCCTGCTCTGGCTAAGAATTCTAGGACTAAAAATTCTCCACTAAGAGTGGAGAGAATGAACACCCTTTGTATCATTCCTGACTTTAGAGGAAATGGTTTGTTTTTCTCCATTTAAGACAATGTTAGCTATAGATTTATCCTATATATATTCTTTATTGAGAATCAGATGGCTGTAGCTGCATGGGCTTCCTAAATAATGTCTTAATAATAATATGTGTGATCTCGTTTTAAACAAATCTCAAACATTTTGCTGATATAACAGTACTGCATTTCAGACATTAACCTTCAGAAACTTCTCCTGGTGTACTGTGTCATTCAATGGAGTACGGAGGTCCTACCAGGCAGTCATTCAGAATAAGTTGATAGTGTAATTCTGATTCATTCATTCTGCTTACATGACTGGGAACATGCACTTTTACTGTAACCAACCATGTGAAGGGATTGCAGTCTAGCTAGCTAGTCTTACAAACCCATTAGCATAGTCTCCAAATTAAATAAAGGTGAATGGTAACTTTGTGAATAAGGTTTTGATCAAGTATTCTATTTTTCTGAAATATATTAATTGCTCTGTATGTATTCTCAATGGTTTTATTACTCTGTAGACTCATAACGAGGCAGAAAGCATTCTCAAAGATGATGGATGTACTCAAGCAGAACTTCAACTAATGACTGAAGCATTTTGCAGTGCCCTAGAGTCTCTTGCTGGATCTTTGGAACATGATGGAGGTGAAATTCTCACTGACATGAAGTATGGACACTGTTGGTCAGTTCAGGCAGATTCTCCCTCTGTCGTTAACTGGTCAGATTTGCTTTCACAGTGTGGCTGTGGTTTACACAATAACCAGGAAGAACTCAGCTGGTCTTTCTTAAGAAGCTCGGGTAATTCTTTTGCACCACAAACCTGCTTTCCACATGCAGCTAAGGACTCAACCAGCAACCTGACCGTGGACTGTTTGACTGCCAAGCTTAGCGGCCTACAGGTGGCTATAGAGACAGCCAATTTAATTTTAGACCTTTCATATATCATTGAAGATAAAAACTGATGCAAAAGAATGACATGCTTTTATTATAAACAAACTAGTCCATTGTCCATTAAGAAAAATAGTTAATATATTGTTCTTTTCCAAGTGCCTTTTGTACATATGTATATAGACATTTTATAAAATTATAGATGTGCTTACATAAGGAAATGTATGATTCTTGAATAGAAAAGTCATAGAATAATAAAAATTTTAACCATTTTTATTAAAAGTATTGTAGTTATCTTAGGAATTTCACAGTGACTACTACATGTTCTAAACTTTTATTGTTACTATTTTCACATCATTCTAAGAACATGGAGAAATAAAAATTATTCCTAATCTATGCTCTAGACTGGAAATACTTATTATAAATATTCTCTAATTGATTATATATGTTTAAAGTATAAAGTTAGATTCCAAAGTATCATAAAGCATCCAGTATATGTTACTCAATCAAAAGAGGTATTCAAACTACACATTTAGTGAAATTTCACTTTTTTTGGTGCCCTTTATTTCAGACTGTATTATTCAGTGGTTTAGTAATTGATGTAGAACCTGTTTTGTCTGAAATTGCTAGTTTGAATCACAGCTACACATTTTTGTTACTTTTAGGAAATGTGTGATTAGGAAAAAGATTAGTTTATATAATAACTAAGGCTGAAACAACTTTTTAATGTCTTCATATTTAAAGTGGAAGGGAAGAGGAATTGTTTATAGACTAGAGTTTCTCAGACTTGGCACTTTGACATTCTAAACTAGAACTGAATAATTCTTTATCATGGAGGAGTTATGCAGTGTATTATAGGATGTTTAGCACCACTTCTGACCTCTACTCATTAAAGCCAGCAGCACACTCAATTTATAAACCAAAAATGTTTGTGTTATAAATTGAGCACACTCGATTTATAAACCAAAAATGTCTAATGTTCCGTAGTGGGCAAAATTGTCCTTGGTTGAAAGCCACTGTTCTATACTGATAGAAAAGAAAGGAAAATAAGGAGTATTCTACCAGGATTTCAGGAAGCAGTGCAAGAAAAAGGAAGTAAAACTTATTTTCCTAATTTAGTCGATAGTGCAAAAAAGAAACTACAACAGCTCCCATATTCACAGTAGACACCTTGATGATTCACCATGGAATGTAATTTGAATTTTATGCAAATACAAAGTGTATTGGTAAATGAAAGAAGAAATATTTGATATAGCTAGAGGAGTAAATATGGAGCTATAATGGATGCTATATTAAGCTTTAGGAAAACATTTTGAAAATTTTTAGAAAATTCAACAGTGTAAAAGTTGAATGATCTGATCAGTGATCAGATTTATAGACATGATAAAAGGGAATCGAATTTTTAATTAACTACCTCCAATACTCATATAATCAGAAATAAATTTTACTGTGAACCAAAGAAAAAATTGTAACACAAGCTCACAGCAATGTGCTATTTATTGAAAAATCAACTAAACCTTAAGCTTCATAAAGTAGTTCTCCAAAATCATACTCTTTTTATTATTAGAATTAAATGAAAGCACAGTGTGGTAGTCAGCCTCAAAGGTGGTGCCCAGAGATCCTCATCTTCTAGTTTTCAGGCCCTTGCATAGGACCTGAGTCTGCACTCCCCTGAGTGTAGACTTAGTGACACTTAGTCACTTAGAACTTAGTGTCTCCCATTTCCCCCACTTGGTGAACAGCAATGTTTATGGTGGTTATCTTGTACCTACAGATCATCTTATGTTAGAAGTAAAGGGCAAATAACTCCCCTCTCTAGCTTCACAGGTTTATAGATAGAAAGGAACTATGCTGTGGATGCTGTGCTTAAACAACTACACCTAACCTGATTTCAGTTATTCTGGATTTCAGTGGGACTTTCAGGGGTCTTGTGAGGGGGTAAAAGTATTTTGCATATAGTAAACAGCCTCCACATAGTTCCCATTATTCCTACCTCCTGGTAATCCACACTTTGGGTGGGGTGGGGGGCACTAGTGACTAGTGATGGAATGTCACTTCTGATATTAAGTTGTAAAAATATACTCTCCTCATGCTTTCATTCTGGTGGAGGCCAGCTGCCATGTTGGAAACTGCCCACATAGCAAGGATTGAGGTAGGGTTCCAGTCAACATAACAGCCCATAAGAACTGAATTTTGCCAACAACCACAAGAGTGAATTTGGAAGCAGCCATTTTAGCCACATGAGAGACCTTGAAGCAGAAGACCTATCTAAGATACTCCCAGTTTGATTCCTGACCCACAAAATCTGTGAGATAGTAAATTTTAAGTCCAATTTATTAGCGAGGACAAGCTTATTTGTGAGTATTTACTAAAAACAAATGGGGGAAAAAAGCATTCTTGATGTCATACCTTTGCATTTTCATCAAACATAAAAAGTTTTCTTTTTCATCACACGTTTTATAGTCACTAACAAATAGTATATCACAAAGGAATTTGGGGATTATCATCATTCTCCTTGGCCCTATAATGCATTTCCAAATTGCTCCAAGAAAGGCTGACACAATGAATCCCTCCAATTGAAGAGTCAGGGCTGTTCACTTTTCATGATAGCTAAGTTTAGCTCTGTCATTTTTAGCTTTGCCATAAAATTTGATATATTCCTTGGTGAAACATGGGTTTTCTCATTTTAAATATGTCATAGATTTGTTGAAATATTGTTACAAGTTCATTTGTGCTTCTTAAAATTATGTACAATATTACTAGAAAATACTAGAAGTGTAGCTGGCCATGGGTAGTACATACCTATAGTCCCAGCTTCTCAAGAGGCTGAGACAGGAGGATTGCTTGAGCCCAGGAGTTTGAAGCCAGCCTGGGCAAAATACAGAGACACTGACTCAAAAAGAAAACAAAAAAGAAATGTGGAAGGAAGGGAGGAAGATACTGGAAATTGATCATAAATTCTTTAATAATTTAAGAAAATCATCAGTCAGGCAGGCATTGGTGGCAAAGGCCTGTAATTCTAGCAATTAGAAGGCTGAAGCAGGGTGATCTTGGGTTTGAGGCCAGTGTGGACTACATAGCAAGTTCAAGGCCAGTCTGAGCTATGTAGTGAAACCTTGTGTCAATAAAACAAGGCTGGGAGTGTAGCTCAGTGGTACAGCACTTGCCTAGTGTGCACAAGGCCCTGAGTTCCATCTCTAGCACTGCAAAAAATAATCATTTAAACTCAGTAAAACATGAGGTAGCAATTCTTGCTGAAAATAACTTTAGAGAAGCTTATTTGGGTGAAAATAAATTACAAGAAAAAATACCAACTAAAGCACTATTTTGTGACTTAAAGTAAGATGAAGAGCTCAGTAGTGCCTTATGAGTTACCTCAGCAGACTACAGGAAACTTTTGGTAACTGGTAGTTAGCAAAAAAGTAAGGGCAATGCAGAAGAGAAGTCAGTGACAGGTGCTTAGGACTTATGTGGGATTCATAGGACATACAGCATTGATTTTTATTGAACTGTAGAAGGCCACCAGGATTAGCATCTTATTAATCAAAAGGAGTTAGGATTTTGGCAACAAGGAAAAAAGTAAGGAAGTAAAGAAATTAGAAGAGCCTTTTAAATCAAAACACTTATTTGGTCTTACAGATATCTCACGCCTTAATTCTTCCACTGTAAAGAATATCTGTGTGTTAGATATTTTAAACAATCTATTAAGATATTTTACACAAAATATTTAAATCATATGCTATTTGTTTCTTTTGCTATCATAGACTTCCTTGAAGTCCTTAGTTTGTTTAATCAAAGCTGTTTAGGCATTTACATGATAGAAAGTTTAAGTAATTTTAAAGTATTTCTATACTAGCCATCATACTCTTTAAACCTACATTATGAACTGTTCTTTGGATAACCTTTAAGTAAAATAACATTGTTTGCATTCATATAAATCATGATGGTTATTTTTTAAGAGTATCATGTACAAAATCATTCTCATAATCAAAGCAGAGTTGTCAAATCATTGAATGAAGTTATTCCTTTCTGATAATCTTTGTGGAATAAGTCAAGGAAACTAAACATCTTACAAATGTTTCAGCTGTCTAAATAAATCTATTTCTTAATCTGAAGGAAAAGTCAGCTTTGAATATCTGATATCCTCATAATTTTTTTCACAAAGTTAAATGTTTACATTTAGTAGTTATGGTATCTCATAACCCTTAAATAATCTTGCCACTTACCTGCAAAATTCAAATTAAGATGCCTGAGAACCCAATTTTAAACTATATTTTGGATTAAAAGTAGGTTTATGATTCTTTATTAAGAATATAGTGAAGGGCTGGTGGAGTGGCTCAAGTGCACCTGCTTAGCAGGCATGAGGCCCTGAGTTCAAACCCCAGTACCGTCAAAAAGAAAAAAGAAATAGAATATAGTGAGAATTATTCTTTTCTTATCAAGCATTTTGTTGGAGAGGTGATTAGTAAACTTGGTAAATAAAAATCATGAAATGCTATTATCTGTAACAAGTTGTGAATTTAGGAGGAAATCATTTTGGCAATCTATTAAAAATATTATAAGTAAGATATTTGTAATAAATATCCTATTTTGCTCTGCAGCCTGTGTTTAAATTACTGTGATTTCATTTGGGGAAGTATTAATTTCTTTTAGTTTGTCAAACAACAATAGTCAATAGTATTGGAAGTCATCCTCAAGAAGTTGGTTATCTAGGTAGCCATATTTTTAAAGTATCTTTTTCTTTTTTAAAAGTAATCTCAAAATTACTACAAACATTGTGATGTATGAAATTTTGAAAATATGAACCAGACACTCACACAAGGAAAATAAAATTAAGTATACTCCTACTATCCAGAGATAAACCCTGTTTACATTTTATATACACATTTTTGGATTTTTTTCTATATAGACTTGCAAAAATATGACCATGTAGTATAGTGTTTTATAATTTGTTCTTTTACTTAATGAGTCATGAACATCATAAAACATGTACAAACAGTACACATTCTACTGCTGTATCATACCATAATTATCCTATAATTTAGTTAATGAGCTTAGTATCAGTAAACCTATAAACTTTTCAGCTTTTGTATTAATTTAAGCAACAATGCTGAGAACATCTTGTATATATCCTTTCCCCATATCCCTGCTTATTTTCTTAGGATGAATAAACAGAATTAGAATTTCTCAGTCTAAGTATACTCAAAATGAAAAAACTACATACTGTCTACCATTTTTGATAATTTTTAACTTAAATTTTAAAAGGAGAGTCCATTTTCACTTATTAAATTGGCAAAGATTGCTTAAGTCGGTTTGTCATCATTTCATCACTATAACAAAATGCCTGAGCAAAACAACTAAGGGCAGGAAGGATTTATTTGGCTCACACTTCCAAAGGTATCATTCCATCATGGCAGGCAGGGAAGACACCATGGACATAGCAGCTCACATCATGGTGGCCAGGAAGTGAAGAGAACTGTTGCACTAAGGGGCTTCCTCCTTCTTTCCTTTTTATTCCATCTGTGCCCCTAGCCTAGAGGATGGTGCCACCAACATTCAGAGTGGGTCTTAACATTTTAGTTAATCCTCTCTGGAAACACCTTGCTAGACACACCCGGAATTGTATTTTATAATTTCCTAGGCATCTCCAATCAAGTTGGAAAAAAGGTTTTTTTTTTCTTTCTTTCTTTCTTTTATTCTTTCTTTCTCTTTCTTCCTTCTTTCCTTCCTTCATTTCTTCCTCCCATCCTTCCTTTCTTTCCTCTTTGTTTTCTTCTCTTCCCTCCTCCTCTCTCTCTCTCTCTCCCTCTCCATCTTTCCTCTGTCCCCTCTCCTTTCTTCTCTCTTCTCTCTCCTCTCTTCTTTCTGCAGGGTCTTGCAAGGTAGCCTAGGGTGTCCTCTAACTCATAATCCTCCTGCCTCAGCCTCCAGTCCAGAGTGCTGGGATTACAGATGTGCAACTTCATCCCTGGCTAAGATCATTTTATATAACTTCATTGCTTTTTTTTAAAGAAATATTTCACACTGATCAAAAGAGAGCTAATTCTTTCTTGTCGTGGTGATATAATATGCCTTTGTAGATTGTGGTGAGCAATGTTGGTGCCTTACCCAGGTTCCTTTTGCTGGCCTGCTGTATACTTCTCAAATGCTGTGCATGTTGGTTACTGATGTCATATAGCTAACCCTGTCTCATGAAAACAGAGAGAAGAGCTGGCCGCTGGTGACTCGCCCATAATCCTAGTTACTCAGGAGGACCATGGTTTGAAGCCAGCCCAGGCAAATAGTTCGTGAGAACCTATCTCGAAAAAACCCATCACAAAAAAAAAGGGCCGGTGGAGTGACTCAAGGTATAGGTCCTGAATTCACACTCCAGTACTGAAAAAAAAAAAAAAGAGAAAGACAATATAAACCCAGAAACCACCTTGCCAGGAGAGTATGCCAAAGGAACTTTTGTATCTTGCTACCTGCTGTGTGAGTGCCTGTAGCCAATGACTGTATATTTTCTGTTAGATGCTAATGAGTACAATCTCTAGGCTAAAAATATTGACTTTAATAAGTATTTGTCTCATTGTTTTGCAAAAGATTGTGTTAAGTAAAAATTACAGGAGGCCATTGTTTTGGGCTAGGATTGTACAAGGGTCCCAATGGACCAGGCTAAGAATCTAGAATCTGTCATGCTAAAATTCAACAAGATGAAATTAAACAATTTATCTGACCTTCCTAGAAGTCAGGATTTGGAGAGATTGACAGCCAAATTTCCCAAACCTGGCTGGTTTCAAGTGGCATGATAATTAAGTTCCCTCTGACTTAATCTTTACAACTAAAAGATAACCTGAAGTAACCTGATAAAACCATCAGGGGCTTTTCTTATTGTTCTGTCTCCCTGTCCCCACCTTACAAGGAAAGTAGCTGAAATGATCTATCCGCTTTTATTTCTTGTTTCTTCTTTCTTCAAACCCTTGTCTATTAAACTAACCTCCTTTACCCAGACTATATGAATGTATTTAGTCTATTTTATGGCATGAAGTGTTAGCAAATTTTAGAATTGAAAATAAATCCAATTAAGACCATGAAACAAAATTGTTGTAATTTTGTCCTCTGACAGCTGTATAAATTCATGTTTGTATTAGCAATGTATGGAAAGTATCACTTCACACAACGTCTTAACCTAGCTGCATTTTTTTTTTTTTTTTTTTTGCCAATTGTTGGTTCCTGGCTGTTTTGTTTCACAGTTTTTAATTTGGACATTTAAAAATTATATTGTTAGCCATTTGGAATTGCTGTTTTTTAATAATTTATATTGCCCTTTTTTATTCCAATTTGTAAAAGTGTAAATCATAGCTATTATTGTACATACTAACCTTTCAAGCATTTTTTTTGAAATTTTTACAGTTCAGTCTTTTATTTTTGACATCCTTTATGCCGTGAATTCATAGGGAATAGGTTCCAGCAGCTCAGGCTCCTTTCCATTCACTCTCACAAAGTGTGCTTCTCTGGATGGAGCAAGCTGGTGCTTCAGTTGAACCCAAGTTCCTTTCTCTTTTGCCTTCCTTCTTTTTGTGATCATTTTCCCTTACACGTTTCAGGAAGCTATCTCATCTCTTATATAGTGCTTACCATGCTCAATACACACATTCATTCTCTTGCAAAAATCTTGCCCTTAACTTGCTTATTTACAACAGTGCCAGCAGCAAGCCGGGTAACATCCTAGACTTTCAGTTTTGCCGTGGTAACATTTGTGGGAAATTCCTTTTTGAACAGGACCCATTCCCTTGATAGCTACAATATCACCCTTCTTGTAGATTCGCATGTACATGGTCAAAGGAATTGGCACATTGTTTCCTAGAAGGCCTAGAAAACATATATTGGGTTCCTCTCCTCTTATCTTTGCGTTCATCATTTTGGCCAATTATTGGAAGATGGTGGTTCCTGCCAAAAGGTCAAGCATTTTTTGTACAAGTTTTTTGTTTTTTATTTTTATTTTTTGCAAATTGTTTCCTATTTCTTCAAAGTACTAAAAGCTTTACTATTTAAAGGACTTTAAATTTTTTCTGATCAGATATGCCTATGTTTTATACTTTCTGTGTTTTGTGTCTTGGTTAAAAGCCGCTAGATCCTCTAAATATTGTTATATAAGAATTTTACCTTGCACATTTTTTTATTATTCATTTATTCACATGTGCATACATCATTTGGGTCATTTATCCTCCCTGTCCCTGTCTCCCTCTCCCCCCAACCCCCCTCACTTCCAGGCAGAACCTGTTCTGCCCTTATCTCTAATTTTGTTGAAAAGATATAAGCATAATAAGAAAGACAAAGCGTTTTTACTAGTTGAGTTAAGGACAGCTACACAGAAAGATTCCTAGTATTGCTTTCATGTACACATGTGTTACAACCCAAGTTGATTCATCTCTAACTGATCTTTACACTGGTTCCTGATCTCCTTCACATGTTGACCTCTGTCACTTTAAGGTTTCTGTATTAGTTCCTCTGGAGTGGGGACATCAAATGCTTTCATGTTTTGGGTTTTCTACCTATTCCCATACCTCCTGTGTGTGCTCTCCCCTTGTCATGTGACCCAAGTCCAACCACATTGCTGCAATTGCTCTAGATCTAAAATCCACATAAGAGGGAGAACACACAATTTTTGGTCTTCTGAGCCTGGTTAACCTCGCTCAGGATGATGTTCTCCAGTTCCATCTACTTTCTTGCGAATGATAAGATTTCATTCTTCTTCATGGCTGAGTAAAATTCCATTGTTGTACAAGTACCACATTTTCTTGATCCATTGATCAGTGGTGGGGCATCTTGGCTGTTTCCATAACTTGGCTATTGTGAATAGCGCTGCAATAAATATGGGTGTGCAGGTGCCTCTGGAGTAACCTGTGTTGCATTCCTTTGGGTATATCCCCAGGAGTGGGATCACTGGATCATATGGCAGATCTATGTTTAGATTTTTAAGAAGCCTCCAGATTTTTTTCAGAGTGGTTGCACCAACTTGCATTCCCACCAGCAGTGTATGAGGGTTCCTTTTCCCCACACATCCTCACCAACACTTGTTGTTAGTGGTGTTTTTTGACAATGGCTATTCTAACAGGGATGAGGTGGAATCTTAGTGTGGTTTTGATTTGCATTTCCTCTATGGCCAGAGATGGTGAGCATTTTTTCATGTGTTTTTTGGCCTTTTGTGTTTCTTCTTTCGAGAAAATTCTGTTTAGTTCAGTTGCCCATTTCTTTATTGGTTCATTGATTTTGGGAGAGTTTAGTTTCTTAAGTTCCCTGTGCATTCTGGTTATCAGTCCTTTGTCCTGATGTATAGCTGGCAAATATTTTCTCCCACTCTGTGGGTGGTCTCTTCAGTTTAGAGACCATTTCTTTTGTTGTGCAGAAGTTTTTTAATTTTATGAAGTCCCATTCGTCCATTCTTTCTTAGTTGCTGGGCTGCTGAGGTTCCATTTTTGGCTCCTTTGTCAAAAATGAGATGGGTATAGTTGTATGGATTCATATCCAGGTCCTCTATTCTGTTCCACAGGACTTCATATCTGTTTTTGTGCCAGTACCATGCTGTTTTTATTGCTATTGCTTTGTAATATAATTTGAAGTCAGGTATTGTGATACCTCCTGCCTTGCTCTGTTTGCTGAGTATTGTCTTGGCTATTTGCAGTCTCTTGTGTTTCCAAATGAACTTTAGGGTAGATTTTTCAATCTCTGTGATGAATGTCCTTGGGCTTTTGATGGGAATTGCATTAAACATGTAGATTGCTTTTGGTAGTACAGCCATTTTTACTATGTTGATTCTACCAATCCATGAGCACAGGAGATCTTTCCCTCTTCTGTAGTCATCCTTGATCTCTTTCTTCAGGGATTTGTAGTTCTCCTTGTAGAGGTCGTTCACATCCTTTGTTAAGTTTACTCCTAGGTATTAGATTTTTTTTGAGGCTATTGTAAATGGAATTGTTTTCATACATTCTTTTTCCGTTTGCTCATTGTTAGTGTATAGAAATGCTAATGATTTTTCTATGTTGATTTTATATCCTGCTACCTTGCTATAGCTATTGATGATGTCTAGAAGCTTCTGAGTAGAGTTTTTTGGGTCTTTAAGGTATAGGATCATGTCGTCTGCAAATAGGGATATTTTGACAGTTTCTTTACCTATTTATATTCCTTTTATTTCTTCTTCTTGCCTAATTGCTCTGGCTAGGAATTCCAGTACTATGTTGAATAGGAGTGGGGATAGTGGACATCCTTTCTCGTTCCTGATTTTATGGGAAATGGTTTCAGTTTTTCACATTAAGTATGATGTTGGCTACAGGTTTGTCATATATAGCCTTTACAACGTTGAGATACATTCCTTCTATTCCTAGTTTTCTTAGAGCCTTTATCATGAACTGGTGTTGGATCTTGCCGAAGGCTTTTTCTGCATGTATTGAGATGATCAAGTGGTTTTTGTCTTTGCTTCTATTGATGTGCTGTATTACATTTATAGATTTGCATATGTCAAACCACCCCTGCATCCCTGGGATGAAGCCAACTTGGTCATGGTTAAGGATCTTTCTGATGTTGTTGGATTCAGTTTGCCATTATTTTATTGAGGATTTTTGCATCGATATTCATTAAGGAAATTGGCCTATAGATCTCCTTTTTGGAGGTGTCTTTGTCTGGTTTGGGGATGAGAGTAATATTGGCTTCATAAAATGAGTTAGGTAGTATTCCTTCCCTTTCTATTTCATGGAACAGTTTAAGGAGGGTTGGTATCAGTTCTTCTTTAAAGGTCTGATAGAATTCAGCAGAGAATCTATCAGGTCCTGGACTTTTCTTTTTGGGAGACTCTTAATTGCTGCTTCAATTTCGTTTTGTGTTATAGATCTATTCAGGTGATTAATATCCTCTTGGTTCAGTTTTGGGTGGTTGTAAGTATCTAGAAATCTGTCCATTTCTTCATAATTTTCAAATTTATTAGAATATAGGCTCTCAGAGTAGTCTCTGATAATTTCCTGGGTTTCTGTGGTATTTGTTGCTATCTCCCCTTTTGCATTTCTGATTTGGGTTTTTTCTCTCTTCATTTTAGTCAGGTTTGCCAGAGGTCTGTCAATCTTATTTATTTTTTCAAAGAACCAGCTTTTTGTTTCATTGATTCTTTGTATGTTTTTTTGTGTTTCTAGTTCATTGATTTCAGCCCTTACTTTAATTATTTCTCTCCTTCTGCTTGTTTTGGGATTTGCTTGTTCTTGTTTTTCTAGGAGTTTGAGCTATAACATTAGATCATTGATTTGAGATCTTTCTGACCTTTTAATAAACTTTCCTCTTAGACAGCCTTTATTGTGTCTCATAAGTTCCAGTAGGTCATGTTTTCATTTTCATTAACTTCCAGGAAGCTTTTAATTTCCTCTTTTATTTCACCAATGACCCATTGATCATTGAGCAATGTGTTATTCAGCTTCTAATTGTTTGCATATTTTTTACTGCTGTTTTTGTTTTTTTTTTTTTCTAGTTTTAATGTATTGTGGTTAGATAAAATGCATGGGATTATTTCTGTTTTCTTATATTTGCTGAGGCTTGCTTTGTGCCCTAAGATATGATCAATTTTGGATAAGGTGCCATGAGCTGCTGAGAAGAATATATATTGTGCAGCAGTTGGATGAAATACTCTGTAGACATCAGTTAGGTCCATTTGGTCTATGTTGTGATTTAGTTCTAGAATTTCTTTATTGATTTTTTGTTTGGATGACATATCTTTTGGTGATGGGGGTATTAAAGTCTCCTGCTACCATTGTGTTGGAGTCTATATATGTTTTTATGTCCTTCAGAGTATGTTTGATGAAATTGGGTGCATTGACATTGGGTGCATATAGGTTGATAATTGTTATTTCCTTTTGGTGTATTTCCCCTTTTATTAGTATGGAATGTCCTTCTTTATCTCGTTTGATCAATGTAAGTTTGAAGTCTACTTTGTCTGAGATAAATATTGCTACCCCTGCCTGTTTTCGGGGGCCATTGACTTGGTAAATCTTCTTCCAGCCTTTCACTCTCAACCAGTGCTTGTTTCTGTCGATGAGGTGGGTCTCCTGTAGGCAGCAGATTGTTGGATCTTTCTTTTTAATCCAGTTTGCCAAACAGTGTCTTTTGATGGGGGAATTTAGTCCATTAACACTCAGTGTTAGTATTGATAGGTATGTGGTGATCCCTGTCATTTAGTTGTCTTTGTTGTTTAAGGGTTTGATTGTGTGCAGCTGAATCAATGTTACTCTCTACTCTCTTGCCTTTTCTTCTCCTGTGGTTTGGTTTTGACTGCCCTTTCACGGTTTTGTTTGCTTTCACTGTCTGTGTGCAGAATTCCTTAGAGAATCTTTTGTAGTGGTGGCTTGGTAGTCATGTATTGTTTTAGTTTCTGCTTATCATAGAAGACTTTTATTGCTCCATCTATTTTGAATGATAGTTTTGCTGGGTAGAGTACCCTAGGGTTGAGGTTATTTTCATTCAGTGCCTGGAAGACCTCATTCCATGGTCTTCTTGCTTTTAGGGTTTCCATTGAGAAATCTGCTGTGATTTTGATGGGTTTACCTTTGAATATTGTTTGTTTTTTCTCTCTTACAGCCTTCAATATTCTTTCTCTATTCTCTGTGCTTGTTGTTTTAATGATAATATGTCATGGGATAGTTCTATTTTGGTCAAGTCTGTTTGGTGTCCTGGAGGCTTCCTGTACCTGAATGGGCATAGTTTTCTCTAGATTTGGGAAATGTTCTGTTATTATGTTGAATATATTATGAATTCCTTTTGCTTGCACCTCTTCTCCTTCTTTAATGCCCATGATTCTCAGATTTGGTCTTTTGATGGAGTCAGTGAATTCTTGAATATTCCTTTCACAGGTCTTGAGTTGTTTGACTAATAGTTTTTCAAATTTTCCTTTAATTACCATTTCATCTTTCAAGTTCTGAGATTCTGTCTTCTGTTTGTTCTATTCTGCTGGAATGGCTCTCCATTTTGTTTTGTATTTCTGTTTCATTTTTTTTCTGAGGTTTTCCATATTGTGGGTCACTTCCTCTTTAATATTGTCAATTTTTGTTCTTAATTTGTTTATCTATTTATGGTGTTCTCTGTTTCACTTTGGTGTTTATTTAGGGCTCCCATGATTTTATTTATTTGTTTTTGTGTTTTCTCATATTCTTTATTTTTGTTGTCTTGGAATTTCTTGAGTGCCTCCCGTACGTTTTGGTTGAGCACATCTAGTAACATCTCTATGAAATTCTCATTGATTACTTGCAGGATTTCTTCTTTTAGAATGTTCTTGTGGGCTTTTCCTTGGTGTAGTTTATCTTTGTTTTGTTGGAGTCTGGATCTGGGTATCCATTTTCTTCATTTCCCTCTGAATCCTGTACTAATTTATTTTTGGGGGGAGAATGGTTTCCATCCCTTTTTCATCTTCCCATCATTCCACTTGGTGCTGTTTCTGTCCCTGGACTATGTGTAATTTAGTACTAGTTGAGTTACAATAGTAAAACTAACAAAACCAAGAAAAAAGGAGAAAAAAGAAAAAGAAAGAGAAAAAAAGAAAAAATAATGGAGACCCAAAGAAATCAACAGGGAGAGATGGTGGACGATCAAACAAAGAGTGAACAAGACAGCCAAACTCTTGAAGAAAGGAAAAAAAAAATTCACTGGTTCAGGAACAGTAGAATTACAGTCTTGTTGTTCTGGTGTTACTCCTTTAGCATCAAGTCCTGCTTGTCTTTGTCTCCTAGGCAGGTTTGGAGCCAGCATCTGGTGGTGTTGGAGACCTGTTATGGTGGGTGGTGGGGGGCAGAAGCCTGGTGGATCTGCAGGGCAGAGGCCTGACAGTCTGGTGGGCCAGCAGGTGGGCTGGCAGACGGGGTTCTGGTGGGTCTTGTGGGGCAGCAGCCTGGTAGGGCCAGGGCCTAGCCAGCCTGAGGGGTGGAGGCTTGGCAGAGCAGCAGCCCAGTGGGTCTGTGGGGCAGGGGCCCAGCAGGCCTGTGGGGCTGGGGGACCTGTGAGCCTGTGGGGCAGCAGCCTGGCAGAGTGGCAGCCTGGTGGGCCTGTGGGGTAGTGGCTGGAGGGCCTGCAGGGTGGAGGCCTGGTGGGGCACTGGGCAGCTGCCTGGAGGGGCAGTGGCATGGCATGCATGTGGAGCAAGAGCCTGGCAGGCCTGAGGGGTGGAGGCCTAGCAAAGCAGAAGCTCAATGGACCTGTGGGGCAGAGACCTGGTGGGCCTGCGGGACAGAGGCCTGGTGGAGTGGTGGTCCAGCTGTTCTTTCAGTAAATCATAGCATGGAGAAGTCTTCCATGAACTAGGAGTTCAGGGTGCCAAAGTTTCAGCTCTCCCTTGTGCTTTACCTCAGCCACATGTCTCCAGCATCTCAGCAAGGTCTCTGATTGATGGAGCTCACGCAGTCTGCATCTGTATCCCAGTCGCCATCTTGGACCAAACAAAATTCAGCTCTGCCTCTTCTAGCTGAGTAAGCACTGCAAAGTCACTCAGACTCTCTGTGCCTCAATTTACCTATCTGCCAAATGATTACCATCTACATTGCACATTTAACTTTTAACCCATCTATAACTTATTTTTATATATGATATGAAACGCAAGTCCAACTTAATTTTCTTCTAGATGGAGAGCCAGTTGGGCTAACATAATTTACTTTAAAATAAAAACATTCTTTCCCAATGAGTTAAATACCACCTTTCTCATTCTCATCTCTGTAGGAATCTATAAGTATGATGGATAGATGACACACACAGGAATTTCAGGTGCTCAGGGTTCTTGAGCCCACTCTGAGAATGAAAACACAGACAGACTCAAAACAGCAGAGGTCAGAAAGTTATTATTTGTAGAGAAGAGAGGAGAAAGACTGCATAGTGGGGAATGCAGGGGGACCCAGAAATTGGTGGTCCCCTGGGTCAGGGTGGGGATTGGGTTTTATAGCCTTTTTCTTTGTGTATTGCCTGAGGGCAGAGATGCCTTTCAGATGCAGAGGGGCATTTCCTGGGAAGGAGAAGTGTCTCCTTCACCTCCTATGATCCATCCTTCAAGTCCCCCCTCTCAGTGACCTCCTAACTGCTATTGGGAATAGAGATGATGAAGTGTATTCAGTCCCTGCTTCCTGCTGACAGGGGGCAATGAAGGGGCCTGCAGCATCAGGGCTGACCATGAGAGGGGTTGTAAAGGGGACCACAATTGTAGGTCATTTTCATCTCCATCAGAGGTGTTTGTAGTTTGATGGATTCTAGGTGAGAAGAAACAAACTTGACAAGTTCAAAATGCAAGGCCCAAACAGAAGCAAGAGAATAATGGCAACTATAGGCCCCAGAAAGGGTAGGAACCAAGTCCTGGATGGGAGCCAGGATTTTATTTGGTCCCATACCTGTGTAGAAACCTGAGTTTCAAGAGATTACTCCCAGAGCCAATAAGCCTGTTGGAGAATGTAATCTGCTTGTACCTCTACAATGCCTGAAGTGTTTATATATGTGCAACAGAAAGTATTGGCGGTGGCACATATCCCTCCTTGTTTAGCCAAAAGAAAATCTAGGGCCAGGCAGTGGTCCATCACCATACAGGCAAGGGACAACAAAGACCTTTGCATGTCCTTAATGGCAAGGCCTACCTGGTCTGAGGTGCCCTCTACTACTTTGGTTTGGTTTTTTGCAGTTACATGATTGGCAATGACCTTATAGCTGATTCCAGCTAGGGCTGTAACTAATGCTGCTATCCCTAAAACTATTAAAGTAACCTGTCTTTTATCTCTATGGGAAGTTGTTCCTGTTTGTTAGCATTTCCCTTTCCTTCCAAATGGCTGCATGAGCATGCAGGATCAGGAAGGCATACTTAGAGTTTGTATAGATATTGACTCTCTATTCTTTTGACACTCTTAGGGCTTCTGTTAGGGCCACTAATTCTGCCAACTGAGCACTTGTATTAGGAGGAAGAGGACCTGATTTGAGGATGACAAACTCTGTTACAACTGAAAACCCTGCATATCTGACACCATTTTTGACAAAGGAGCTGCCATCAGTGTATAATTCTAGATCTGGGTTTTTTAAGGGCCAATCAGTTAAGTCAGGTCGGGCAGCATAATTTTCCATAAGTACCTCCTCACATGAGTATTCAGGATTTCCCTCTGTCTCTGGTAGAAGGGATGCACGATTTAGGCTCTGACAAGCCCCTATTTAAGTAGATGGCTGTCAGATTGCCAAAGTTCTCCTTGAGTTTGAAAATCCCCTTAGGTCATGTGGGGTATAAACCATTAGGGGGCAGTTTAGGGTAAGTTTTTGAGCTTCAGGCACTAGAAGGCTTACTATAGCCACTGCTCTAAGGCATCCTGGCCATCCTTTGGCTACCTGATCTAACTCTTTGCTTAAGTATCCTACAGCTGGGGAGTGATGCCCTAGAGCTGAGTCACCACTCCCAATGCCAGTCCTCCCTTTTCATAGACATATAATTGAAACTTGTCCTGTACTGGGAGACCCAAGGCTGGAGCTCTCATAAGGGCCTTTTTTTAATTGGTGGAATGCATTTTCTGACTTGTCATCCCATTCAATAAAGGGCTGGGTATCCTTCTGTACTTCCTTAAGGATTTGATATAAGGGCCTGACTAGGTCTGCATATCCCAGGATCCAAATTCTGCAGTATCCTGTGACCCCTAAAAAGACTCTTAATTGTTTTAGAGAGTTAGGTAGAGGAAACATTAGGATTGGATGGATTCTATCTTCTCCTATAGCCCTGATTTCTTCCTCCAGGACAAGACCTAAATATGTAACCCTAGACTGACACAATTGGGCTTTTTCTTTAGAGATTTTATAACCTCTATCTGCTAAGAAGTTTAGTAAGGACTCAGTTGCTCATGAAATGACAGGCTCATTTGGAGCACAGAGCAGGAGATCATCTACATATTGTAGCAGAATAGCTTGTGGATATTGCCATTCTGCCAAGTCTTGGGTTAGAGCCAACCCAAAGAGGTGGGGGCTGTCCAGGTGACCTGCCCAGACTTTCTTGTGGGGTCCTCAAAGGCAAAGATAGGTTGACTTTTAGTATGTAAGAGAATGCAAAAGAAGGCATCTTTTAAATCCAGGACAGAGTAGTAAGCAGTACCTGAAGGTATTTGGGCTAACAGTGTATAGGGATTTGGAACTACAGGGTGGAGAGGCACTACTGCTTCATTGATCAGGTGGAGATCCTGGACTAGCCTGCATTTGCTAGGTCCCTTCCTGGCACTGAGAATAGGAGTATTATATGGGCTGGAGCATTCTATTACCAGTCCCTGTCTTTTTAAGTCTTTGATTATGGGAATTAGCCTCTGCTTAACTTCTGGCTTTAAAGGATATTGTTTTTGATGGGGAAACCAGGAAGGGTCCTTGAGATGAATTAGGACTGGGACAGCAGCTTATGCCTGTCCCACAGTGTGTCCATCCATCCACACTATGGGGTCTATTTGTTCCTCTATTAGGGGCAAGCAAAGGCACTCTCCTGGGGGTAAAAGGAGCTGCACCCCCAATTTAGATAGAAGGTCTCACCCTAGCAGAGGAATAGGTGTTTCTGGGACAATTAAAAAGGAGTGACAGAAATGGAAATCTCCCCAGGAGCAGGCTAAAGGCTGAGTGAAATAACCCTCTAGAGGCTGGCCCAATATGCCCTGAACAGTAATTTTCTTGGAGGACCTGGGTCTGGGAGAGAAAGGAATAGCTGAGATGCTGGCTCCAGTATGAATAAGGAGGCTGACCTTGTGCTTTTCGATAATGAGTATAACCCGGAGCTCCCCTGCTTTTATGGTGGTCATGGGAACCTGTATGGGAGGCCCCAAGACCTATTATTGGGTGGGAGGCTCTGGCCTTGGTTCCCCTGGGAACCAGAGACAATGTGCCTTCCAACATTTTCCCCCCAAAAAATGGGCAGGATCCCAGAGGTAGCTTTCTCTGGGGTCACTCCCTTCTAAAATGGCCTGCCTGTCCACATTGAAAGCATGTCCTTGGGTTTGGACTTTCCCCTAGGGAAGCCTCTCTGAGCTCTGTGATCAGAGCCTCCTGCCATTTATCTTTTCCTTTTCCAGGTCCTTTTTTTCTTTTTCTAAGTCCCTAGTATAGTATACAGATGTGGCTACATGGACCAATCAGTCTAGATCTCTGCTCCCTTCAGCCACCAGTTTCTGAAGCTTTTTATGGATATCTGGTGCTGACTGTATTAGAAATTTATCTTTTAGGACAATTTCCTCTTCTTGTGACTCTGGTACAATGTTGGTATGCTTTTGTAAAGCATCCTTAAGTCTCTGTAGGAAAGCTACTGGGGTTTCTAAGGGTCCTTGCTGTACAGCCATGACTTGGGAGTAATTAAGAGGTTTTACTTTGGCTCTCCTTAGACCCTCAAGAATACAGTGAATGAAATGGTTATGGCTCCATTCATCCTTGTCATTTTCAGGGTCCCACTTAGGGTCATACCTAGGTACTCCTCTCTGTTGGAATTGGGAATCGAGGTTTCCTTTTAGGTATCCAGTGCCTTTGTCTTTCTTCTCCCTCCCCCTCCTCCTCCTGTGAGGGCCCAGTCTGAGTCAGGCCTGCAGGGTCACATTTATCTAAGTGATAATTGTCTCCAGCTTTGACTGCCTGATCTAGTACCTGCTGTTTCTCTAGAGCAATAGGGTCTGAGATAGCAATACCATTACATCTTTCCAGCTCAGCTCAAAGTTTTGGCTGACTTCTCTAAATTCCTTGATGTAATGATCTGGGTTTTCTGTGTAATTTCCTAACTTCTTTTTTATTTCTTTAAGTTCACTCACTCTAAAAGGAACATGAGCTCTGTCCCTTCCAGGAATTAACTGGAGGGCATATAGTCCTGTGGGATGATGTCTGGTGTGTGAGGTAGCTGGGTAAGGGAGGAGAGGGGGATCTGATGGAGCACCAGATGGGTTCTTTGATTCAAGAGAGTTTGGGGGCTTTTTTCAAAGGGTTATCATGGTCTGGGTATCTAGCCTGCATTTATTCAGCCATTCTGGGTGGTATCAGGAAAAAGAACAGTTGAACATATGGAACTTCGGTCCACTTTCCCTCCCAGAAGATACTGTGGCCAAGCCTGGGTGCAGTAAAATTTGAGTCGCTTTTGCTGAAGACTTTCTAGATCAATGTTTTAATAAGCAGGCAAGGGGATCCTTCGTGGAAACTAGGGAAAATTGGTTACCTTAACAGAGGTTTCCCCTTTTATCTAAGTGTCCCCAGATGAGGAGAAACTGTAGTGACAGAGGGTGTCCCTCTCTCCCTTGCTCCTTCCACTGCCACTCGTGGGTAGCATCGTGGGGGATTTACAGATAGATATCTCAGTTGCACCCGCCCCCTGAGATGATCTTTGACTAATCCCTCATCTAACACTAAAAGCAACCCAACTCCTTACTGAACTCCTTCACTTACTGAACTCTCTCACTAATTTTAATAACTTAATCAAATCTCTTAGCCTTTGGAAATAATCATTAACATTGGCAAATAATAATTTTGTCTCTTTTGGGGGGCAGACCTCATTGCATTATCTGGACTGCACTAGAATTTGAACAGTAAAAGAGCAATATAAATTTCTCTCATCTTCTTTTGTGACTTTCCAAGTTTTATAAGTTGGCTAAGAAACATATCTTTTAGAATATAGAGCTAAGGAGTGTAGTCAATAAAATTCCAAAAATCTTGAATTTACAAGAATATGGGTTATATATAAAATAATTTAATTTATAGGTATTATTTCATATTATAAAATTCCAAAACATTAAGTTTTACTGTTCAAATGGATTCTCTGAACAAAACTATTGATACAATGTGGATTTGCCAATCCCAAACAAGAAAGATCCTTTTGTTTTTCCCGTTTGATATTTATATCCTAAAACATATCAAACAAATTAGGAAAATACCAGAAAATAAAACTCCAAGCTAAATCAGGGAATATGCCTGAAAAGCAACAAAGATGCTAGTCATGCACAGTTACTGTTGATCCAGAGGCTTGCTACTAATAAATAGCAAGCATTTTGCTTCCTGTTAATAACAGCTTGCCATCTAAATAGAGTAATATAAAGTTTAATGAGCACTACTCTTTAAATATATAATGCTTTTATTTTCAGTGGAGTGGAAACCACTGCCTTTGACTTACCGATATACTTCCAATTGCTACAAAAATAAATCTGCCTAAAGGTGTATCACGTGGCCAGTATGTACCTCTGAATTCAAGGTACACACAACCAGACTAAAGTATGAAGAGCATATCATTATTAATTTTCAAAACATTCAATTGACCTTGAATTGTCAGACCCACATACCAAATTCCACAATTTTATGGAATTTAATGTCAAAATGAAAGAAAAAAAAAAACAAAACCTTTGGCATACCTTCTCTGGTAGATACTCTGGTAGATAAGAACAAATTATTACTAGAACAATACACTTTGTGAAAAGTTAAATAAAGTAGGTTAATGATCACCTATCAATATTTTTAGTCAAAGAATGTATTGACTTTCAAATTATGAGATGATTGAGACTATTCTCTGTCCTCAACTGAACTTCAGAGCAAGCAACTTTCATTTTGTTCAGCTATGCTCTCTTGTTACCAAGAATTTTAGAAATTATGTATAGCACTGAAAAACCCCACATCACTTCATGCATTTTAAACATACATAGATGGTTGAAAACTTTAGGTTATGCACATTTCAAATTAAATTATTATGCAGTTTTATTCACAACCACAAAGGAATAATTATATAAGAAATAATAATTTTCTCTGAGTAATGAAATCATGAATGGTTCCATCTTTCAACTTGTCTATATTTTTTAAATTATTTACATTGAGCATATATTATTATAGAATGAAAAAAGAACTAGTATATTTTAGAAATTGATTTGAGCATCAATAGGAATATGTCTATTAAATCTTTCTAAGGGTAGAAACTTTGCAGATATTACTGAACTAGAAATAAATCTTGTGCTTTTTCTCCCATTTCTAACCTCTGTCTTTGGGGTGAAACTTGAGTACCTGGAAACAGGACTAGCAGAATAATTCCACTGGTGGAATTGCCAAATGCACAGAGAAACCAATACTACAGCCCAAATTTTTGCAAAAAAGAAAAAGCTTTATTGTACGGTCCAAAAGTAAGGAGGTCAGACAAACCTGCCCAATCTGCTGATAGTGGAGAAACTTATGGAAAGGGAGAGGAAAGAAGCTGTTTGTTGATTGGATGTTGAGAAGGGGAAAGTTTTAGGGTTCTTTTGAGTAGGGCATGTCTCTTCACAGTGGCATGTTGCCATGTTTTGGGGGAGGTGGATTTTGAACTTGAATCAAGCTGTCATTGGCTGGAGGAATTGGCAGCTTCTGTGCCTGTCTATCCTTGAAAAGCCCATTTCAAACCATTGTCAGTGGAATCTAAGAAAGCAACTCAAGCACTTTGTTGTTTAAGCAACTTATGTCCAGGTGTGTCCATCCATAGCCAATTTTAGAATCTCAAGCAGTATTGCCAAAGTAGCTTACCACTTTATGCCTTGATTAGGAGTGAGTGCACACTCCTGTTCACTACATCATCTGCATTTGGTCTGCATTGCTGCTATTATCAGACCATGCTGCTTCAAAGATAGGGACCTGGGTTTATTCACCTGTCTCTGCCACCTCACCTACTCGTGCTCCTTGCCCCTGTGTCTTGGCAGTTAGGCCCATTACATGAATGCTAAAGCAAAGATCTGTTGCATTCATTTCACTCATTCAGAAACCATTTAGTAACTACTGTGTGCTAGATATGGGGGACAGATGATAAAGGAAGAAACAAGCTAATGACAGCCCTCAAAAAGCAGTTTGGTGGGGAAGAGAGGGCAGACACTTAAATATCTGGTGCGCAATGCTGTGATAAGTGCTTTGATGAAGATGTGGGGTATGTGCCAGCTTCTAGGAGAAAGGAAATGAGATTGTAACTGATTCTATCTGAGGAAAACAGTAGACAGTCGAGATGGGGTCACCCAGGAAGTGACCTGTGGGCTGAGCTCTGAAGGCGAACAGATAGCCTTGCCATCCAGAGTGTGCAGAAGGAGGGGCATCTTGAGACACATTCTCAAATTGGGTGGAAGTTTCTCAGTACCCAAGAGTACTTGCACACAGCTGCAAGTGGAGATGGTAAAAGGAAGAAAATGGAGAAGCACAGGAAAAAATTATACAGGAATGTAAAACAGAAAATGGCTCAGGAAAGAGAAGGAAGTAAGAGAAACATTTATTTGTATTGTTTTCTCCAGCCATGAAATCCTAAGATTTTATGTTTGTTGCAACTTTATATTTCTTTAAACTGGCCTCCAACTAGTAGATAAATACTCAGTCCTAATGACCAAGCCAGTAGAGTCTAAAGTACTGGTTCTTAAACTTTAGCTGGCATAACAATCACCCATAGAATTTATTATGTAGTCTCTGCTTCTCACCTCCAAAGATTCTGGCATAGAAGATCTGGGGTGGAGCCTGAGATTCTATATTACTTCTTGTGGACCACAGACCATACTTTAAAGAATAAAGGATAAAGGAACATTACTGGAATAATATCAAAATCAGGCCTGAATGGTAGCCCCTCCTTACTCAGTTACATGGTACATGTACCATGTCTTCTGTTTGTTTTATTCTGCTGGATTGGCCTTCCGTTTTATTTTGCATTTCTGTTTCATTCTTTTTTCTGAGGTTTTCCATATCCTGGGTGGTTTCCTCTTCAATATTGTCTATTTTTGTCCTGAGTTCATTTATCTGTTTATTCATCGTGTTCTCTGTTTCACTTTGTTGTTTATACAGTGCTTCTATGGTTTCCTTTATTTCTTCTTTTGCTTTTTCAAATTCTCTATTTTTGTTGTCCTGGAATTTCTTGAGTGTCTCCTGTACATTTTGGTTGACCCTATCCAGTATCATCTATATAAAATTCTCATTGAATACCTGTAGTATGTCTTCTTTTAAATTATTCTTGTGGGCTTCATTGGGTCCTTTGGCATAGTTTATCTTCATTTTGTTGTAGTCTGGAACTGAGTATCTGTTTTCTTCATTTCCCTCTGGTTTCTGTACTAATTTTTTGTTGTTGGGAAACTGGTTTCCCTGTTTTTTCTGTCTTCCCATCATTGTCTTTGGTGTTGTTACTGTCCCTGTACTGTGTGCAATTAAATATTTTCTAGTGTGTAATAATAACAATGGCAATATTTAGAATGGAAGGGTGAGTGGAGATGGAAAGCAAGAAGTTAAAGAAAAGGGAAAAACAAATAAGCAGACAAGAAGGAGAAAACAGAACAAGGAATCAGACAAGAAAGTTTCAAAGGTATAAACAGGGAGCATTAGTGTACTAATCGACAGTAAGCTGAACAGGCATTAGAGAGACAGAGAGAGGATTGAAAATAAAAAATAAAAAAAAAGATAAGCATAAAAATAAAAAATAAGTAAATGAAAGAAATATCTATATATAAAAATAAAATAAAATGAAAAATAGAAAATTTAAAACATACCAAAAAACCAAAAAACCAAAAAACCTCCAAGTTCAAATGCAATGAAGTTTCAGTCTTAATAATTTGGGTGTCCGTCTCAGTCTCCAATCCTGGAGATGGTGCCTCAGATGATGTTCTGTAGTTGTCTCATTAAAGGGGATGCATAAAGTAGAACAAAACTACACACACACACACACACACACACACACACACACACACACACAAAAACCCCAGCAAGTGTCCCAAGTTCAAATGCAATACAGTTTCAGTAAGTTTTTCAGCATGCAGGTGTAATTCAGTTGTTCTCTCATCAAAGGTAGGGAGAAAAAGAGAAAAAAAAAAAGAGTCTGGAGACAGTTCAGAGAATGGTATCTGTGGCTGTGGCTTGCCTTCCCACTGATGTCAGCCTGCTGTTGCTGGAGGCATTATTTATGCAGATCTCTGGGGTGAGCTTAGCACTCACCTGGCCCCGCAGGCTTTGTTTACTCAGAGTTCTCCTGTGCACGAGCCACTGCTATAAGCTTTCCTCTTTCCAAGCACACTGGAGAATGTGGCACTGCACTCACTTTCTCAGGCCTGCGTGTTTATTTACAGTTCATGTGGGAAGTGGGTCTTCCCCCTCTCCTATGCAGTTTTCCTCCCACTGCCACTTTTACAAGCTTTCCTGCTCCTGATTACTGGGCGGTGCTTCTGCTCCTGCCAGCTGCCATGTTTGTTTACAGCTCACATGGGAAGTGGGTCTTTCCCCCTTTTCTGTGGAGTTTTCCTCCCTCCACCACTCTCACACGCTTTCCCACTCCTGGTTGCTGGGCACGCGCCCCCGCTCCCACCGGAGCCTCTCCTGCCTGCCTGGCTTGTTTATTTACAGTTCCAGGAAGGATTCCCTTCCCCCAGTCTTCGGCGCTCAGTGTACCCCACCCTCTATCCCGCATGTCTTTATTGTTCTTATTGCTTATTACTCAGTTTCTCTTTTTTCCCCAGGTGGAGGTCAGTCTGTCGAGGGGGCTATGCTGCTCTGGCCCAGGGTTGTCTTGGGAGTACCGCAGTACCACAAAGCTCACCTTGTCCACGTCTTCCCAAGCCGTCTGGGCGCAGGCGACTGGCGGCCCGGGGACCCTCCTTGTTTCTCCGGTTAACGTGAAGTGGAGATGCTCTGCGCCGGCTGGAGGTGTGGAGGGGTCAAAGTTTTGCCTCTTCTCGGTGATTTTGCCTGCAAAGTGTGTCTCCAGTGTCTCTCCAAGATTTCACTATAGGAGGGTCACTTTCTGCTTCCTCCCTCTAGCCGCCATCTTGGAATCTCCCCTGGTTTTTTTTTGTAAATACTTTATTTCACCTTTCATACTTAGATCTGTGATTCATTTGGAATTGATGCTAATATATATATATATATATATATATATATATATATATATATATATGAATATATATATATATATTCATCCAGACAACTATCATCTACTGAAAAAGTGTTCTTTCCCTAGTACCCTAGTGCCTTGAAAAGCCACCTTTGTATTAGATCAAGCTGGGAATGCAGCTCAGTGGTTAAGTGTTTGCCTAGCATGCACAAGGCCCTGGGTTCAATCTGTAGTATCACCAAAAAAAAAAAAAAACCTGGCTGTAATAGATCAAGCCATATACATGTGATATATGTGTATGGGAATTAGTTCCTAGAATTTGATGAGCAATGGAGAGAAAAGAAGGTGTTTGTGCTTACACGCTTCAAGATGTTTTTTAAATGCATGCTTCCCAACTACATCCCCTTGTTTTTCATACCTCTCATTGGTGCTCATGAATAAGATGATAGATGGATTTAAGAATTTTCTTCCATTTCCCAGTAAAAACTCTTCCTTTTCCTGTTTTGGATGGAAAAATTATCAGAGCCATCCTGCCATAGAAATAGAAATGCAGATAAATAAGCTTGAGTTAAAAACACCTAGCAACACAAGAAAAGTTAAGTAAAAACCATAAAAAACCTATCATTTATGAGGGAAATAAAATTTTAAAAGCCCATTTTTAAACAATAAACATATTTACTTTGTCTACAATAAAACAAAAATTCTCCTGATGCTATTATTATTATTCTTCATTATTTCTCAGTTTCTCTTGCTTTAAATTCTACCCAGAGGAATAGCAGACATGAGAGCAGTATCAGTTATCAACATGAGTGAAAGAACAGGCCCAGGGAGTGCCAAGGGGCATGAAGAGATTGAAGACTGCGGGGATTTACTTAGCTTCTTGATTTGAAAGCTTGAGTTTAGAAATCACAGGACTTGGATTAAATCATTCCCAGCTTCAAAAAGATAGAACAAAAATCATCTGTGACAAGTAATTGTCCAAAGCAGAACATTTAGGAGAAGGCTGACATTTTCGGAGTGAAAGGTGCTTCCTGATGAGGTTAGAATATTTTAAACCCATTTGCTTAAATCTTAGCTTGTAGTTTGATTGCTGACAATTTTACTCTTTCTTCCTGAACATGGTTAATGAAGATTTCTCACACTGTGATAAACTGCATCTGCTAAAAGCACTCTTTACTTGGCCTACAAATGTCCAAAGGGTAACTAAAATCAAGATAAAAATTCAGCATCTCTACTTCTGCTTTGCATCTGCCTCCTTGGTTCTGAGCCGTTCTCTCTTGCAGTCACCTAGCTTCTAGGAACAGAAGGATTAATGGGTAAACATGACAAGAGAGGAATCTGCACCTTAGGTAACAATGACTTTCTTATTATGCCAAGTCCAATCCTGAGATAATGAGCAACCAGACCCACATTTGATCATACCTTTGACTGGGACTACTTAATTATGCACACCTCTCACTCTCTGCCCCCCAAGTCTTCCTCCATTTAAACCTAAAGCACATATCCATACCCTGAAGATGGGCTAAAATGTTTACTCTCTTCCTGTGGCTGAGTTCTGGGGCCAACATGTCAGGTTCAGCCACTCTACCTAATACACCAAATAAAGAGTAGTGGTGAAGGGCAGAGAAAGATTTATTGTGAGACAGAGGCATGCTGCAGGAAGAGGCAAGGTGAACATTTCAGCCTATCTTTAAGGGTGCAGACATGAGGTTTAGGTTAAAATAGAGGAAGAATTGGGGCAAGGGTTGGGAGGTATGCATAATTATTAACAGTCCTGGTCATAGGAACTGTAGTCTGTCAGAGGTGTGGTCCAGTTGACCATCATCTCAGATTGGTCAGGCAAGGCCTGGATATAATACAAAAGTCATTGTTGCTCAGGGGTAGCTTTGATTCTTGTCACAAGATGTTATAGATCAGTCTTGTCCTTCCTGGACTCCAAGGTGGCTGCAAGGTGCCTATAGGAGAAAATGGCTCAGAGCAAAGGCAGGTGTGATACAGAGGCAGAGACACCAGGCTTTTAGTTACCCTTTCGACATTTGCAGGCACAAGTGGAGAGTCAGGACTTTAGCAAAAGCAGTTTTTAGGTACCTATCATAAGATGTCAGAATTGCAGTCAGATGGCAACTGGGGCCAGAATCCTCTCAAAAATTTTCTCACTCACAAGTCTTCTGATTAATGCTGCTGTCATCTGTGACCTTAGTAGAACTGACAGCTAGACAACTACATAAGGCTTTTCCACCTGGCCTGGACTTCATTTCAGCATAGTGTCTAGGTTTTAAGATCAAGTGTTCTAAGAGAAACCAGCCAGAAATTGCATTATCTTTTATAACCCAACTATAAAAGTCACTTAATGTCACTGTCACTGTAGTCACAACACACCCAGATTTAAGAAGGAACACAGACCTTATGTCTCCATGGGAAGGATGTAGGAACAGCTTGTGGGATGAGAGATGGTATGGTAGCCATTATGGTATAATGGGGAATATATCTGGTCTTTGTCCCCAGTTTCAGACACAAAGTTTCAAAAACCCTGGGAATTCCCTGTGACAAGAATTTCTTTGTTATGCTAATGAGGCGACTCTTTATGGGGTTTTAGTGTCAGAATGGGAGCTGGCAGCTGGAAAATTTAACTTTGTGATTAGAAGGTTGGAACTTTGGGCCAAACTGACTCCCCTTCTGGGTGGAGATTGAGTTGAACCACATGCCAAAAATTTTATTTGGTCATGCCCAAGTAATGAAATTCCAGTAAAAGCTCTGAACACCAAGGCTTAGTGGCATACACACTGTTGGACATACACACTGGTATATCTACATGTAAATTCCCCTCCCCCAGGCTTTGACCTTTGTTTTGCTAAATTGGGCTGTATCTTTTATAATAAAAATGTAGTGTTATATATAGTACTTTCTATGTTCTGTAAATCATTATAAAAACTTATCAATCTTTGGAGTCATGGAACCTTTGGTAACTGACTGTTAGAAGTTCCTAACAGTCCCATTTTTGTTTGGTGTATGAAGTAGGGCAATCTTTTTGAAGACTAGCTCCCAACCTGTGGGGTCTGCACTATCTCTGGGTTGTTAGTGTGGTTAAATTGCAGAAGTTCCCTTGATATCATAATATTAGCATCAGAACACTCACACTCTGTGACATGATTCTTCAACAGCTACCCAGTTTTGTTTCTATATTCTTATTATTCTCACTTGCCATCAAAGAGAGTTTTATATATGTGGTATCCACTCCACATGATGGAGCAGTTTACAGGTATCACAAAAATCTCAGAGAGCATTCTAATTTTATCTTTAAAGCTCTCTCTTTTCCATCTTCTGCCTAAAGCAAATGGTACCCAAGGAACATTTATAATTTCCACTCCAAAGGATTTCCCATCCTGTCTTCAGTTTAAAGAATCATGAAGGCTTGGGCAGCATGTCTTTCTGACAGGTCAGAGTGTTCTGCACCAGTGAAGATAATTACAGCAACATCTGTAGGGCTTGGTCCTTGGATCTTTTCTCTCTTTTACTTATAGCCTCTCTTTAGTGGATTTTATCTTGTATCATGGCTTTAAAAACCAACTCTCTACTTCCACCTGGATGTCTCTTCTGAATCCCAGATTCTTACATTCAACATCTCAGTCAACATTTCTGCTTACATGTTTAATATTCATCTGAAATTTAATATGTATAAAACTGAACTCACACTTTTCCCAAATCCCACACATCCCACAGTTTTCCAATTCTCAGTTAATGTCACCATCGTTTAGTCATGTAGGCATTGTCCTTGATACTTTTCTTTCATATCCCATATCTGATCCATCAGCAAATTCTAAGGGCTGTATTTCTACATATATTCCAAATTCAGCTACTGTGTACTGCCACTGCCACCACTGGGTCCCCGCCATCATTACTGACTAAATTATTACAATTTCCTCCTGTGTCTTCTTACAACTACCCTTGCACCTACCCACACAGTCTTTTCTTTTCTTTTTTTTTTTTTTTGTGGTACTGGGGTTTGAACTCAGTGCCTACAACTTGAGTCACTCCACCAGCCCTTTTTTGTGAAGAGTTTTTCCAAGATAGGGTCTCACTATTTGCCTGGGCTGGGCTTTGAACCACAATCCTCCTGATCTCTGCCTCCTGAGTAGCTATGATTATAGGTGTGAGCCACCAGTTGTCTGGTTCCACATAGTCTTTTCTCAACACTGAGGGCAAAGAGGATCTGTTAAAAATAAATTCAGAAAAGATGAATACATGAGATCATTTCTTAGCTTAAGCCTTCTAGTGGTACCCCATTCCATTCAGAATAAAAAGCAAGATTCTCATTAAAACTATAGGCCCTGTAAAATCTGGCTCTATTCCTCTCTGATTTCATTTCCTAACTCTAGCCTTTTATTCACTCATTTACAAACATGATGGTCTCTTGTAAGGAAATATAGGCCCCAAAAGTGACCACGTGGAGAGGAGTGATCTGGCCAAGAGATTCTTTATTGCCGGGTGGGAGAAGGAGAGAGCAGAGAGAGCCAAGAGAGAGAAACAGGAAGGGCAAGGGCTTAAATACCCCTCAGTGGGACTCAGCATGATCTGATTGGTTAGGATCTTATGGTTCATGCTGATTGGAGGTTGGGGCAGAAGGAGGATTCAAGCTAGACTTGAGGCAGGACTGTGACCCTGGGAGGCAGGACCATGACCCTGGAAAACAGAAGCTTAAGGGTGCAGTAAGAACTGAAACCTATCAGCACCATTATTACCAACATCTCTTTCTATTCCTTCATCACATCAGACACACTTCCACTTCAGGGCTACTGTACTAGCTATGCTCTTTGCTTGGAATGCCACTCTACCTAATACCTTTCTGACGTACCCCTTGCTTAATTCAGGTCACTCAAAATTCTGCTTTTCAATAAGTTCTTCACTGGCTCCCTTATTTAAAATTTCAAGGGCCGATGAACAAAATGCTCTCAAGATTGTTTCCCCTCCTCCAATAAGCGGCAAACCAACCAGTTCACCTGAGAAAGCCTGGGAATCCACAGCCAATGAGAAAAACCCCACCTAACCCAGAGTTAAAATGTCTATAAAAACCCCAGCCTTCACCTGAGCAGTGAGCTACCAGTTTCCGGGCTCCGCTGCACTGCTCTAGCTTTAGACTTTCCTGTCTCTCTAATAAATCCTACTTTATACACCGGCTTTGGCTTATCATTCAGTTACCTCACGAGCCCGTTCTCTGGTCTGTGAAGGCAAGGACCCTCGACACCGGCCCTTAACACTTCAAACCAGCACATACCACTTTGCTCTATGTTTATCACATTTTTGACATTTACAAAATGATATTTTGTCCACATGCGAATATATTAAGTGGGGGGCATATTGTAATTTCAAAAGGGTTCCTACTGTGGTTATGGTCAGAAACAACACATTCTCTGACCAGTAAGTCTTCAGCTGATTTGCTGTAAACAATAGACAAAATGAGCTGAGTTAGACCCAAGCTATGGAGCCAACTTGGTAACCCAAATATAGAAAAATGTTATTTTTTTTAATTACTAAGTTTTGGGTAGTTTTCACATAGAAATAGTTAACATTGCCCCCTCAGATGGATTCATCAAAGTCATTACAAAGTTTTACATAAAAAATACCTTGAGAGGCAATAAAATATATAAAGGTATTCTAATTTATAAACAGGCTTTTTTTTTTGAAAGCAAGAATCCCAGCTCTTACTGCATATTAATATTACCTTGTAGCTTTAAGAATTTCTGCTATCCAAGAGCCCTCTTGACAATTAAATCCAAATCTCTGAAGATAAGATGCAGTTATTATTATTACTTTTTTCTAAAAGCTGCCCACAGAATGATTTCACTGTAGCCAAAGGTATGGAGCCATTGGTGTAGAGTTTGATTTAATTACCAGAACTTTTCTATGCAACGTGGCCTAAGCTTGAAGCTAATGGTATTCAAAGTTCAAACAAATGCAACACATGGCTTCTTAGTTCGGAAAGTCTCTTTTTTTTTTTTTTGAGACAGAGTCTTGCTATGTAGCTCAGGCTGGCCTGGAACTTAAGATCCTTCCTCTTCAGTCTCCCAAGTGCTAGGATTACAAGTGCGTGCCATCATCACAGCTCTTCTAATCTCTCTGTCGTCACACAGAGAAGACTTTTAAGTGGGAGGCCTTTGGGCTTTACCAAGAATATTGTTTTCCAAAACCCAATCATTGTAGGGCAGAGATCATGAGACTGGACTCCAGGGGTTACAACATGTCAGCTCCGACCACTTGTTCCAATATGCCAAACAAAGAATGAAGAGCGGCAACAGGGGATTATTACATGAGATGAGCATGCCACAGGAAGGACAAAGTAAGCATAAGCATTTCAGCCCAGGTTTAGGGTACAAACATGAGCTTTAGATTTAAATAGAAGAATTGGAGTAGGGCTTGAGAGCTATGCATAATTATTGAAGTCTGAATCACAGTTCTGGTCTGGTGATCTGTAGTTAAAAAGTTGTGGTGGTGTGGTCAGGTCCATCATCATTTCAGGATTGGTTAGGTAGAGATTGGTCAAAATAGGAGCGTCATTGTCACCTGGAAGGTAGTTTCGACTCTTGCCACAAAATGTTTACCCATAAGGCCTGTGCTTCTGGAGTCTAAGTTGGCCACAGGTGACTGCAGGAGAGAATAGCTCAGAGCAAAGAAAGTTGTAAAATGAAGACAGGTTTTTTTGCAGGCCCAAGTGAAAGCGTCACTACTTTTAGTAACAGCTGTTTCTAAGTACCTATTGTATGAGGACCAAATTCCTGTAGGTAGCTAAAAGTGAACTTTCAAGTTTGAACTCAAACTGTGGTTCTGATCTTTTAACCAAAAACTCTTTCTGTATCCAGGAGTTCTAGGCCAAAGGTCCAACTCAACAAGGTTCCATGTTAAGTCCAGCCACTTGCCTCAACATGCCAAATAGAGACAAGTAATGGTAAAGGGCAGAAAAGGGAGATTTATTACACAGTATGGGCACACTGTGTGAAGAGACGAAGTAAACACTTTAGCCAATCTTTGGGGGTATAGATGTGAGCCTTAGGTTTAAACAGAATGAACTGGGGGCAGCAGGCAAGAGGTATACATAGTTATTAAAGAGTCCCTGTCATGGATGTGTTCCTGTGGTCAGAGGTGCTCAGGTTACCCCTGTCTCAGGGTAGGCCTTACTTTTAATAAGAAAGTCATTGTTGCCTGATAGGTGGTCTGTCCTGTGGAGGTTCTGCTGTACCTTTCCTTGGGGGCAGGTCCCATCCCTCTTTTTAAAGATGTTATTGATTAGTCCTGTCATTCCTGGAACCCAAGGTGATTACTAGAGAAAGACTTCAGAGTGAAGGAGGCAGATGCAAAATGGAGATAGGCTTGCTAAACTTTTATCCTGCTTTTAGTTACCCTTTAGACATTTGCAAGGCCAAGTCAGGTGTCAGTGCTTTTGAGCAAACACAGTTTCTAGGTACCTGTTATGTTTTGGAAGAAAATATTAAAGTTTAACAATTCTTGTGGCTATAAGACTATTACTTAAATTTAATCCAAATCCTACCAGCAGCCAAACAAATTCATCTTCACTTTTGAAGAGGAATTCTTGATTACAGCACCACAGTCCCAGGTGTGCTTTGGGATTTGAAAATTTTGGATGGTAGACAGGTAAAGCAGTGTATCCACTGTACATCATATTACATCTCCAGAGGGATCTAAAGCAGCACCCTGTAATAAACACATTCCTATTTCTGCAATGAAACACAAAATTCTCAGTAAGTGAGATAAATCGACATAAACAGCCTCGTGCAAGCTGTGGTTTTTACCATTAAATTTAAAAGAAACTTTTAGTTTCTATTTGGGCAGTGTGGATAAGAGATTGTGGATTCGAACAAGGAGATGCAAGTTTCTATAAACAAATAAAAGAGAATGAGCATCAATTGGGAAAAGCCAAAGGGAAACAAATGAACAACAGCAGTGGGTGAACATCGAAAAAGCTCATTTAACAGATTTGGATTTGGATGAAAATAGTCCAGCTCCTTAGAGGCCAGGCTCAGAGCCCTGACCAGGAGAACTTACAATAAAAAAGAAACTGATTTGGACTGGAGATGGAGTTGAGGGGAGAGGTGGAACCAGGGAAATAATAAAGCGCTTTGGGAGCATCTAGAAATGGCATCTTGTACATGAGTTAATTATTTCCAAGGCTGATTCATTCCCCCAAGCAGTTTACAGCTGGCTCCCTTTTATTTCCCCCAACAATGCATTAGTAGTGGGTGGTTCAGGATGTCTTGGCCCACCCATTGTTCCCGTAGCCTTTTAGAAATCTCAAGACCTCTCCTTACATCTTTTAATTTTGCAGGCAAAATTCTGGGGTCCTTTCCGCTCCTTAACTCTTTTTCTTTACAAGAAAAGGAAGGAATCCCTTGGATTGATTCCAATGATTTAATTGGCCTTTGCTCAAGATCATAATAGGTTAGTGAAAAGAAAGCGGGAATTGGGAGGCTACATCCTCTTTTAAGGAACATATGCATCTTTTCTTCCTTAGTATAGTCCTGAGAATTTTCCTTTTGGCATCGTCTTTAAAGAGTGAATTGAAGCTGTGATCTGACGGATCAAAGCTAGGTTAAATATTCGAAAGCAAATCATTTCTTCCTCACAAGATACTTACTTAGTTCAACGGAAACACAAAGCACTTCAGAAGTTTAAGTCACTTTAAAGTAACTTAGGGTTTTTTTTTTTTTTTTTGGTAATATAAATTTTATTCAGACATGCATCATAAGAGAACAGCTAAGTGACTTCCACATAGTAAGAGATACATATTTGGTTACTGTTCCAGTCTCCTGACATAGGTTACTAATGCCCTGTAATTTCCTGAGTGATAGGGGTATTAGGAGCATCTTTTGTTAAAAGTTTGGTTTTATTCCCAGGCTCCTGACCTAAGAATTTCTAAGCCCCTTGAAATCTCTGCAAGCAAGGACAATGTCTTTTTGTATGCTAATGAATGCTGGGTAGCTAAAATCCCTTAGATAACTCCAGGATGTGGATCCAGTTACCAGAGCCTGGGATTAAGAAGGTTGGACTTTCAGTCCTCTTAATGACCTTCTTGACTTCCAGAGAGGGAGATAGAGTTGAATCCTTAATGGTGGATGATTCAGTCAATTGTGCCAACATAATAGAAACATCATAAAAAGCCCGAAAGATGGGGTCCAGAGAGTTTCTGGGTTGAAGAACACATGGGTGTGCTGGGAGGAAGCATGCAAAGAGAGGGCACAGAAACCACACTTCTTCCCATACCTTGCCCGGCGTCCCTCTTCATCCATTCACCTGTATCCTTTACTGGTACACATAAGTAAATGTTTCCCTGAGTTTTTGTGAGCCATTGTAACAAGTTATCAAAGCTGAGGAAGGGATTGTGGGAACCACAGGCTTATAGCAAGTTGGTTAGTGGTACAAGTCACAACCTGGAAGTTAACTGAGGGGCAGTTTTGTGAGACTGATCTCATAACCTGTGGGGTTTGTACTGGCTCTGGTAGTTTGAGACAAGCTAGAGTTAGGGAAAGTTTGGGACTCGTAGAAAACATATGACTTAATATTATATTTCAATTTCAGATTGACCATGTCCTGGTTCAGGGAGGCTCAAATTGCCCTCACCTGGCTCAGGGAGAACTGATTGATTATTGGATGGGAATCATCCCTTTCCTCCCTTTCCATAGGTAAGGATAAGTTTTAAAAGCAACCGGAGAAGAGAAGCACAACCTCTCTGCTTCCAGATTCCACCTGGCTCCATCATGCTCCCTTTTATATTTCTCTTCCCTAACTTTAAATAAAATCCAATTACATGCATGTGTCCTGTTATGGATTTTTCCACACAGGACTCAAGGACTTTGGAAATCTGATCACAGATGGCACAACTACCATTAACAGTTTCAGAATTGCACCGTTGTGAAACTAGAATCTTCTTGTGAGATCAGGTCTGCTGAGCTGGCTAGGTTACAGCTCTTTTTAGCTCAGTGGCAGGGGTTCCCAATTCATGCTGAATTCTTTGTCTCACAGACTCAAAGAATACAGTTCATAGACAGTGGAGGGTGAACATACAGGCAAGGAGTTTAATAAGAGACAATTATCTCTGGAGGACTGATTGTCAGAAACATGCTTACCTGTCCAAACTCAATGAACTCAGGCATGTGAAGTACAGTGAAAACAAGTGGGCTTTACAACTTTTGTTCCAATCTCAGAGTCTGGCCCTTTAAATAGTTATTAAAATAATATAATATCCCTGTCTCCTCTTCTATCATGTCTCAAAAGGATAAAGCTCCCATGGGAGAAAGGGAAAGGTCTCAAACTGACCAGGTTGCTGGTGAAATAATTTGGTCTAGGGGTTTTAGTCTGTCTGTTCCTAGGTATTGCCCACTCTCTACGATAATTAGGTATGTGGAAAGCAGTATTCCAGTTGGCTGTGCCGGCAATATTCTGATCAGACCATGGTCTTAACTGTTCTCGTTTAGGTCCTTCCCCCTTTCCCTTTTCTCATCTTTCTGAGTCTAGGGAGGTTACTAGGGAAGTTATGTGGGGATGGTGTAAACTTCTGCTTATTGTCAGCAGCTCAGATTAAATGGAATTTCCAGGGGCTCTTTTCTCCTAGCTATACTGCCTAATTTCAGCCCACTTGATCAGTTGGATACCCAATTGATGACTGCAAAGAATTAAACAGCTGCTGAGTATGGAAAACCCACACATTTAGTGTCAGAAGTATGGTGAGAATGTAGAAAACCAGTTGTACCCCCCAACCACTCTTTTTAATGACCTATGCCAGGATTTTTATTTTTTCCATTTTTTGAGAGAGAGCCTCACTATGTAACCCAGGCTGGCCTCCAACTTGTTACCATCCTTCCTCAGTTTCCCAAGGGTTGGGATTACAGATGTGTACCACCATGGCTGGCTATCACAAGGTTTATATACTCTGAACAACCACAGCAAGAACTGGAACTTAACCAGCCCTTCAGAGCTTTTTCTATTTTTCACCCCAAGGGTGACTGTTAGAATGAAAGAGGCACAGAATGGATAGGTGGGAACACTGGTGCCCTAGTCTTGTATATATATGAAGGTAGGAATGTTAGGGTGAACAAAAGGAAGCCGTGTTAGAACTGGACTCCCTTCCCCTTGAAGGTTACTGACTCCCTCCCCCTTGAAGGTGATTTTCTGAAAACTCTCTACCCGACCCTAAAGAGAAATAAACATGCATTTTTAGCTATTTACTAGAAACTCCCCACCTAGCCTAGAAGAAATGACCTGACCTTAAGCCATTATCTCAGGAGGGTCAGAGAGCCATTGAGGATTTTCCTGCCCAGTGACCTTCTTGGGACTTCTCCACCCAACTATATCTAGAGACTCCAGGCATTCATCCACTACACTATCTGTAAGGAGGTCAACTCTGTTCTATTCCTCTAACAGGCCTGCTACAGTCACCTGAAGCAAGAAATCACTGCTGACCTCCCGTTAAGAGACCTTGACACCCCCATTTAGCCTCTGGGAAACAAAGCGAGAAAGGGTTTGAAAAAGACAAGGTCACAATGAGGAAAAAATAAGGGGTCCCAATAGAGGGGGTTACCCATGGCATTTACTTAGGTCAGGAAGACCACTGTTCCCAGCTGTCCATTGTTTGTTCTGGGGGATTGACAGCATTTTTTGAAGTCTATTAATGGCATCATGAACATCCCAGACTCTTTGACATAAAAACAGCATTCTTTCCAAAGGTTTTGAGTGGCAACCTGTAGGCTTTGGGAGATAAAGTGAATATGCAGTTCCGATGGATATTAGCTTGAGAAGGAAAACCAAGGGATCTTGGAGTACAGGTTTTGGCTATAGGTTTAAGTAAACAAAAGAACTGGGGGAAAGGGACAAAGGTATATATAGTAAACAATCCCAACCATAGGTGTGGCCTGGTTGGTCATTAATTCAGTTTTTGTTTTGGGAGAGGTTCCAGAGTTGTTATCTGAAGGATGCTCCATGCTTCAGCAAATGTGGTTTAAGTCTAAGTCAAAAGCATACAAGTCTGTAAAAGTCTAGCATTGTTAACAGTTTTAATTTGAAGAACATCTGTATGTAATGGTTTCTTTCTAACTCTTGTATTTTAGAAGGTTTATATATTTGGGGAGTATAAATACACTACAAAGGAGCAGAGGAGGGTACAGGGAATGGGATTGTGTGTGTGTGTGTGTGTATGGAGTAACTGAAGAGATGGTGGAAGCTGGGGATAGAGTGGAGAGCAGAAGGGTCTTGGCTGGGGGAGGGGAGCAGTTTGGGGGGCTAGGCGAAGAAGAGCCTCTTCTGCTGGGTCAAAATCTATGAAAGACTGTTCAGGAGAAGAATTGGTTAAGGGAGACACAGGTTTGAAGGGTTTTTTTTCATTTAGAAGGAGAATCTGGAAGGAATTACAAGACTGACAGAGGGAAGGTTTTGAGTAAAGATAAGCAAAAGCCTGGATTTATGGGACCTATGACCATCTGCCTCAGCATTGTTGAAAATTTGGGATCACGCTGAACTTGGAAATCAAAAGTGCCCTGTCCAGGCTAATGGGTTACAGTAGAAAATTAGTCATTGGGTTAATGGTGTTTGTGAGACCCAGAGTCTGAAGGTTTTGGAGGAGACATTTCAGTGAACTATTCCTTGGGGGCTTGTATGATTTCTGGGCCATTTTTGTGGATTGGGGCCAGACTGCTACAGTAGATGATTTCTGTGAGACCCAGGGTCTGAAATTGAAAGTGCCCTGTTTGGGCCAATGGAGATGATTTCTGTGAGACCTAGGGTCCAAAATTAGGATGATTCCTATAAGACTGGGGGTCTGAAATTGAGAGGTGGTGAGTAATCCCCATGGTGGTCCTACCTGGTAGAGTAGACATATCAGAAGGTGGGAACATCCACACTGCCAGCTGAGAGCCTCTGATACATGCATGTACCTGGATTTTTCTAGGTGTCCTCAGAAAATTGCAGGTGAATCCACCCAGTTGGTGGGTAAAGGGAGTCTCTTGCCTGGCAAGGACTTTGCCACAGTCCACAGTAGGATGTAGAGAGAAACCTGGATGGATGGAAAAACTCATCAAAATTTGAAGGCCACTGTTGGATGAAAGGAAAGGGTGGAAGAGACTGAGTGATGGAAAGAGGAGAGACAGCAGGGGAAGGGAGAGGAAGGCTCTAGCCTCTACTCAGGATCTGGGAGTGAACCTGGTTGTCTATTGCTTCTTAGATTGTAAGAGCATAGAGCTGAAAGCCGAAACTACAAGCCCTGTCCTGGTTCTTGGCACCATCTGTTAGAATGAAAGAAGCACAGAAGAGACAGGCAGGAAGACAGCTCAACATGTCATACCCACTGTTTTGGCCAACAGCTCCCAAGTAGGTCTGGTGGAAAATTGAAAACAGGCATGCAGAGCTGGGGATAATTGCATATAGGTGGCTTTATTGCAAGAAACACTATAGGAGAGTGTGTAAGGGAAGGAGATAGGCAGGTCCCTGCCTGTTATAGGAAGAGAACAAAAATAGCCCAATGCTAGTTAAAAAGCAGCCTGGGCTCTCATATACTGTTACATAAGTGTTCTTGGCATCCAGCTGGGGCCTGATGGCTCAAGGCTGCACTCCCAATGCTGCATCTGCGTGACTGAGACTGTAGTTTCCTCAAATGCCAGCATGGGGTTTATTGTGGAGAACTGGTCCTGTGGAGGGGGTCCCCAGCAAGAGAGCTGCAGCCTCCAGCTGCTTACATACTGGGTGAGGTAGGCTAAAACTAAGGAAAGTTTGGGTCTCATAGAAACTTAATCAGGCTGTGGCTCAGGGACCACCTCACCTGGCCTGGGAACCACGCATTCCCTTCCCCATTCCCCACTCAGTGATTATTGGATGCAAATCACCTGGTTCTTCCTTTCCCATAGGTTAGTGTAAGTTTTAAAAGCATCTGGAGAAGAGAAGTTTGCTCTCTCTGCCGGCAGATCCCACCTTTACCACAATGTTCCCTTTTTGTATTTCCCTTCCCTGATTTTTAATAAACTCCATAACTACCTGCATGTCCTGTGATGGATTAAAGAATTTGGAAGTCTTCTGATCATGGATTCCGCCCTACTGGCAGCAGGTGGGTATATGTAGGTGGGTGAAGAAGTCTCAGTAAGTCCACCCTGTGGGAAAATCCTTAATGACTCTCTGACCCTCCTGGGATAATAGCTTAAGGGCAATAGTTTCTCCTAGGCCAAGTGGGGAATTTGTAATAAATGGCTAAAGGTGAGTGTTTAATTTTCTTTAGGGCTAGATGGAGAGTTTCTAGTAAGTCACCTTTAAGGGGGAGGGGGTCCAGTTTTAACATGGCTTCCTTTTGTTCACCCTAACAGTGACTACTATCTGAACTTCTTATTTAATTTTGTTTTGCTCAACATTGTATTTGTGACTTCATCTACTTTTTTTTTTTTTTTTGCATTACTGGGGCTTAAAATCAGGGCCTTCACCTTGAGCCACTCCACCAACCTTATTTTTGTGAAGGGTTTTTTGAGATATGGTCTTGTAAGCTATTTTCCCAGGCTGGCTTCAAACCATGATCTTCCTGATATCTGCTTCCTGTGTAGCTAGGATTACAGGTGTGAGCCACTGGTGCCCAGCTATATTTTTATAATAAGTTTTGGTTCAACTGTTTTCACTGCAGGATAGAACTCTAATGTATGATAGGACACTTAACCATTCTGCAGTGTGTCAAATGACTAAATTACAATTTTGTTTGAAGGCCTCAATTACCTTTAATTTCATTTCTATAATCAGACACTTTATTTCATTAAATACTTTAAGTGTTCCAATGGTCTTAGCTGAAGAGGTTGGTTTAGTAGACAAGGAAGGGCTAAAAACAGAAATCAAAACCAGAAACAAAGAACATATAGCAGATTGATTGTTTCAAAGTTACTTTCCTTGTAGTTGGGGACAGGAAGGCAGAACAACAAGAAATAACTATGTAAGCCAGGTACTTGTGGCTCACTCCTATAATCCCAGCTACTTGGGGGGCTGGGATGGGAAGATTGTAGTTCTGAGGACACCCTGGGGAAAAAATTATTGAAACCCCATCTCAACAAAAAGCTGGGCATGGTGAAATGAATCTGTAAACCCAGCCATGTGGGAGGCATAGGTAGGATAATCGGAGTTGAAATGTGAAATCTTACTTAAAAAATAACTAAAGTCAAAAAGGGATGGGTTATGTGGTAGAGCACCTGATAGCAAGTGTGAGTCCCTGAGTTCAAACCCTAGTACGACCAACAGAAAAAGAAAAGAAAATAGTTGTTTAGCCAGGCATGGTAATCTCAGCACTCTAGAAACGGAGGCAAGAGGATTGGGATTTCCAGGCCAGTCTGGGCTATACAGCAAGACCAAAAACCCAAGAAAACAAAACTGGTTAATGTCAGGTTACTTCAGGTTACTTTTTGGTTTAAGAATTGAGACAGAGATTTGACTGTTAGCTCTTCATTCTGATTTCTGGGAAAGTTGGATAGCAACTTAGTTTTGGTTTAGTGATGTGGAACTTTAGCATGAGTAACTTCAACTTGATTTCTGTTCTGCTTTATTGGGTCCCAGTAGAGAAGTTCAGACCAAAAAAAAGAAAAAAAAAGGGCCTCTTGTAATTTTTATTTAACAAACAGATGGGCATTTGCCTTGTGACCATTCTGGACGGTTACGAGTACAGCTTTCAGCACTCTGTATATCTCTTGGTAAGTGCATGTAGTTCCTGTTGGGAAGCTAGGAATGGGATTCCAGAGGTGGTCTTTGGACTTGAGCGTGCTCGGTTTTTGGGGACAGGAAGTTTATAGATTTCCAAAGTGGTTGTACCAATTTACACTTCCACTGAAAGAGTCATAGATGAGGAGATAGTGCTGGGTCCAGCAACAGCCACCCACAATAGATAAATGAACTGTCGGTGTCCCTCAGTTTTTTCATCTTGGTCTTAACGCTTTTTGGGCACATTCTATCACTGTGTTATACCCTGTCCTGTGGCTTTTAGGTCCATTTCTGTAGAAAGCCTACAGAAGCCAATACAAAGTTCATGCAAAGACCCCGTTAACATGTAAGTAAAGTTTTGATTTTATGTATGCACAGCCTTACAAATCTCCATCTTGGTTTAGGGTAGACCCTGTAAGGTAGTCTTCCTCCCTTAGCAGTCATTTCCAGAGAAAGCCTTCCCTTTTCCTTAGTAAATGCCACACTTATGTGTATCCTGTTAGCATAAGCATTAAGCAGTGATCATAAAAGCCCTGATACTCTGAGAGTTCAGACCCTTTGCTGCTTGGCTGAGATGCCTTCCCCCAATTTCCTCTGAAAGTGTACTTTCCTTTGCTTATGCCTTTAATAAACTTTGTTATATGAAAATACTCTGTGTGTCTGTCCTAAATATTTTCTTTGGTGAGATGAAGAACCCACTGCGTCCTGGTGATCTGACCTCTCACTGGCCATACTACTCTCTGAAATTTGAAGGTCTTTTTAAAGCAGATTGTTTAGTTTTGGTATTTGAAGTTATCCCTCTGCCTTATATCTATAAAAATCCTCTTAGTTAAGCCCCAAGACTCTTCTTACCTTTTAAGTAACCTCATGTTTACTTTAGTAAGTTGTAGTTTTCCAAAAAAAAAAAAAGCCTATTTTGTGAGCCTTTTGGCATGCTGGCCTTCCCTGTTCTTTCTTAACCAATAGTTTTCTGCCACACCATGTCTGTGGATTTGACCATTTCTGAACTCCAGAAGGCAGATCAAGGGACTCACAATTTAATGAGCAATACCAGGAATTAACTAATAAGGCATTGGAGAATTAGCTAAGAAAGTATACTCAGTTGTAGGAATATCTAACCCTGACCAGAACTTGAGACAGCAACATTACTAGGGTGAATCTCATATTTGTATTGTATGTTTTACTTGATAATCACATGTATGGACATCCATAAGGCAAAGAATATATAGATTATAAGTGTAACTTACAGAACCCTTCATGTCAGGTTTCATCTACTGGTGATCGCATTTTACGTACTTATTCTTTATCTGCTAACAGTGTATCAGGCAATGTGTTCTAGGCTTTAGATTGTTTTTTGTTGTCATTTTTGTTTTGTGGTAGGTTCTTGCTATGTAGCTCAGACTGGTGTTGAACTAGAGATTCTCCTTCCTCAGCCTCCCAAGTGCTGAAGTTACAGATGTGTGCCACCAGGCTTGGCTAGAACCTTCACTTTGACTAGATGTCCAGGGTGGTTCTAATACACATTAAAGATGTTTTCTTTTTTTGAGGTGGGGACTCACTATGTAGCACAGGCTGGTCTTTAACTCATGATCCTCCTGCCTCTGCCTCTCGAGTGCTAGGATTACAGGTGTGTACCATTATATGTGGCTCACGTTAAATTTTAACAAATGCTGTTTTACACATTGTCACAGTTAATCCTTATTAAGAGCAGGTAAGGATGGAAGAACACTATCCTCATTTCAGAGATAAGGAAACAGATGCTTTGAAATTTCTACAAAATGCAAATTTAGAGAAAGTCTAACAGCACAGTATAGGCTTATAACCATTAGTCTACATGATGTGCAACCTATTTTGTAAACATTTATGTCTAAATTTTGAAGAACCTACTTTGGCATAAAAAATGTGGACCAATATCAGGCCTCTGACGTTTTTCAATATTGAGTTTTGCTACCTCTGATACTTTGCTGATAAATGATCAAATGAGGTAGGATATGACAAATGCACATTGGTTTTGTTCTCAGGGAAAGTGTGCAGGTAGGAATGGGTGGGACAGCGGATGAATAAATGAGTTCCCAGTGCTTAAATTACCTGAGCCCTCTGCCCCCAGAAACCAGCACAATTAAGTGATCCTCTAAACATTTTGTATTCCAGGAAATGATTTATAACAAAGAACCCCCTCACTCCTGAAAGGATTTTGATAAGACTGGCTGTCCACTCTTCCCACGATGTACATCAGACTTGGGGACAGCTGCCTTGCTTAACTGTGACGAGATCAAACACAGAGTCATCTCCTTTTGCGCCTCTCTGTTCTTTGTCTCATGAGTAATTATCTAAGATTAGCACTATTGTCTTCTGAATCTTCTGAATGTCTGTCAGAGACAGACATTTTCTGTTCAGCTGACAGAGACTTCCTCTGATGGAAAAATCTCAACTGTAAATTACCCCACCTATAAATTGTCAACTCCTCCCTGCAAAAGTATAAGGCAGAAGATCCTTGCCACACTGAGGTCTTCTCTCTATTTCAACATCCTGCATAAAATCCATTTCCTCATTTATTTTTGCCTTTGGCAGATCTCATGGTCTTAGTCTTTACTGACTCAGGATAGACAATTTAATATGGCAAAGATTATCTTTGCCTTGCTAAGCACTGGTGGCTCACGTCTGTAATCCTAGCTGCTCAGGAGGTAGAGGTCAGAAGAATCATGGTTCGAAGCCAGCCCTGCACAAATAGTTAGCAAGAACTTCTCTTGAAAAAAATCCATTGCAAAAAAGGGTTGGTGGAGCGGCTCAAGCAGTAAGAGTGCCTGCGTGGCAAGCATGAGGTGCTGAGTTCAAACCCTAGTACCACCAAAAAAAAAAAAAAAAAGAAATAAAAGATTATCTTTGCCTTGTTTATGTCTGAGCTTTATAACAGACTGTTCTTTTAAAGCTGGCAAAATATCTTCTTTCCAACTGACTGTCATCTTCACTTAGGTTTGGTAAATCTACTAAGCTACCCCATTTCTAAGGGTGTTTGGAGCCAGGACATACCTGGCTCCAGCACCTGTCTAACATAAATTTATTCTTAGTAGATTCAGCAGTGCTATCGAATCCTGCTAAAGTGCTGACAGTGTTTGAAATGTATAAGATTGCTTCAAACAGAAATTGCTAAATGTCTAAGTGTGTAATGAGGTTGCAGAAATGGCCTGACAAGCATTAGAAAGCTCTACACTAAGATGTATAATATATATTCTCTTCCAACATTTTCATTTCGCTTAACTGCATCATTTTACTTTTTAGAAGTCTGCTTAACCTCTGAATACATGGAAGTAACAGGGGAGGGTTTCATTTGTTCACTCTTCTACTTTTGCCATTATAGAAGCAATGTGTTTATGTTGTGGGTTCTACGTTATATAGCCAGGTAATAAAGAATAAACAAGTAAATAGAGAAGTCGTTATCAACTAAATGGTTTTAGGCCTGAGTTTTTAAATGCTATTTGGTGGTCTTTCATATTAAGTGTAGAGTATATTTAATTAATTCAAAATAGAAACTATTTTTAGGTTCTCCTAAAATCAGGACAAAGACATCTGTAGGAACTGAAATACAAAGATCTATAAATTGCCATTTCTGTAAAACTCTATAAAGTTATTATTAGACATCTTATGTCTTATGGTGTCACAATGTAAATGCATGTGATTATAGCCATTTTTTTCTGTGTATAGGATTTGCAGATAGATCACCTACTTACTTCTCAGTCATCTCACTACCCACAACCAACCTGTTTTGACTAAAATTTGAAGTTTATTTTCATATCTGTTGCCTCTGGAATAGTTAAACAGAACTGATATTACTGAGGATAAATAAATGGTTGAGATAGATTTCAGAGGTAGCAAGAAATAACATCAAGCAAAGTATAGCTGTTTCTGCACTATAGCAGCATAGAGACTAGAGTTTGAGCCTTAATTGACCAAATTATTTGTGTAGTATGAATATACAATTAAATTGTGAAGTTACCTTACATTCTCACAAAATAATCTCTTTACTATGAACCATTAATAGGAGTTTGAGACTATTGTTCATTCTTGTTTTCTAAATTATTTAGAGTCTGAGTTCATTTAAGATCAAAATAGCAGCCCGTCTATCAAATACAAATAACTTCATTTCTATAAACACTTTAAAAAAATTGGACAACTTCATAGTCTAATTTGGATAACAAACCTACCAAGCAAATAAGTTTGGTTTAGCTGAACATAGTGGTACATACCTGTAATCCCAGCACAAAGGAGGCTGAGGCAAGAGGATTGTAAGTTTGATTCTAGCTTGGTCTACATAGCAAAAAAACAGCAAAAAATTAATACAAATAAGTTTTATTAAATTGAACATTTCTATACTTTATAAACTTAAAACAACTTATTTTGCATTAAGTTTTGTTTGTTTTTGCTTGTTTGTTTTGAGACAGAGTTTTGCTAGGTAACCCAGGCTCATCTTATACTTGTGATCCTCCTACCTCAGTCTCCTGAGTGTTTGGGATGATAGGTATGTGTCACTATGCCTGACTCAAATTTTTTATAATAAAATAAAGTTTATTTTCTATAATCTTAGAACTTGGGAGGTTGAAGCAGGAAGATTGTGAGTTTAAGAGATGCCTGGGCTACAAAGTGAGCCCCTGTTTAAAAAAAAAATTGTAACATTTAATGACATGCAAAAAGGAATAAAGAATACTACAGGAGGGCTTGGGATATCAGTGGAAGAGTGTCTGCCTAGCATGCAATAAGGCCCTGAGTTCAATCCTCAGCACCACAAAAACAAAACAAATAAAGCAAGAATAATGCAGGAGTAACACGAACCTACCACCCAGCTTTAAGAAATAGAATTTTAACTTAGTACTTGAAACCCTTTTATTCTCTTCTGCAATTATACCCCTCTCCCCTTTGGAAGAACCAAATTTGGTGACTGACATTGCCATACATGTATCTTGTATTCATGATAGTGTCCTGCCAATATGAAATATTTTGTGCATCTTTGAAACTTAAACGATAATTGTGTGAGAAGTTTTCCATTATTATAACAAATACCTGATGAATCAACTTTAAGTGAGGAAAGGTTTGTTTTGAGTCACAATTTGGGAGGTTTCAGTGCATGACCATTTGTCTACATTACTTTGGTCCTGTGCAGAGCAGTACATCAGGGTGTGGTAGAGCAAGCTGCTCCCTTCACAGTGGCCAGGAAACAGTGAGAAAGAGGAGATCAAGGCCAACCTTGGCTATATAGTGAGATCTTATCTCCAAAACAGCCCCCCAAACAACAACAGCACAACCAAACAAAACAAAATCGCCCACTAGGCCTTACCTCTCAAAGTTTTCACTGCCTCTCAGTAACACCAAGTTAGAACTTAAACCTTAACATATGGATCTTTAGGAGACACTCAAGATTTAAACTATAGCAATATATATTGCATGAAACCTTCTGCAACTTATTGTATTTAACCAACATCGTATTTTTGAAAATACACTTAAAAAAGGAGAGGAATATAAAATAGGTCCTGGAATGAGTACCAGTGGGAGAGGGGGAAGATAAGCAGAGAGAGTGAGGAAGAATGAATATGATTGTACTTCATGTAAGTGTATGAGGATAAAACAATGAAACCTGTTGAAATTGTTCTAAGAAGGGAGGAGGGGAATGAGGGAAAATGATGGAGGGGGGTGAATCTAATTAAGATATATTGTAAGCACATATATAAAAGTAACAATGAATCCTCCCTGTACAACTAATATATGCTAATGAAATTATTTAAATAAAATTTTTTTGGTGGTACTGTGGCTTGAACTCAGTGCCTAATGCTTGCTAAGCTTGCTAGACAGGTGCTCTACCACTTGAGCCACTCTACCAGCCTTTGAAATTGTTTAAAAAAAACAAAAAAAATTTGTGAAATTCATCTCTTTCTTTTTTTGCAAATTGTATGAATATGCTAATTATTAATTTAATTCAAGACTTTGTATAAATTTAAATTTAAAGCAGGGAAAGGAAGATAGTAGATTGCTGATGGTCACCATGACCCTGAGTTCTCACAAACTTGAAAGAAAACCTCAGGTTTATGGCTTTATGGGTAGGTGGTCAAGCTAAAAACAAAGAGGGTTCCAGTATAAGGACAGACCATGCTAGAGAGACCAACCTCTCACTAAGCCTCTAAAAGTGTAAGCAGGTGCATGGGTGCCTGGGCCCTCAGCATGGGTGTGGTATTGATTTTTTTTTTTCCTGTCTGTATCTGAGTTGCCTCCTGTTCACAAGCTTACTAAATATTGACACACAGGGTTAAAAGCCTTGTCCAAGGTACAAGATAGTCACTCACCACCAACCTTCATTCCCTCCAATAATGGAAAGAAGAACCCACAAACCAGTCACTAGATTGAAGAAGCAGCCCACATAATGGGAGAAAATCTTTGCCAGCTATACATCTGATAAGGGATTAATGACTAGAATTTATAGGCAGCTAAAAAGAAACTAAACTCCAAAGACTCAGTTACCCAATGAAGAACTGGGCAAATGAACTGAATAGACATTTTACAGATGAATCATAAATACATGAAGAATATTCAATATCCCTGACCATAAAGTAAATGCAAATCAAAAAACACATTAGTGGAAATGTAAATTAGTACAATCACTATGGAAAGGAGTTTGAAGGTTCCTCAAAAAACTGAAAACAAAACACACACACACACATTCCAGAATATTATTCAATCATAAAGAAGAAAAAATTATGTTGTTTGCAGATGAATGGATGGAACTGGAGATCATCATGTTAAGTGAAGTAAGTCAGTCAGGTTCAGAAAGACAAAGGCCACATGTTTTCTCTCCTATGTGAAAGATAGATCCAAAAGACAAACATATACTCAAATACAAGGGAACCATATATATATATATTTCCAATAATTTGAGGAGACTAGAGGGAGGAGGGAGAGGAAAAGAGAATGATAGAGAGTGAATAATATTAAAATACACTGTGTCTATGTAGGAAGAAGGCATAAGACATACACTAACTGAAAACTATGGAATAATATGGGGTTGGAGGGAAAGGGTAAGAAAGAGTAATCAAGGGAGTTAGACTGATCAAGGAACAATATATTCACAGGTGAAATATCACAGTGAAACCCTTTGAACAATGAACATACACTTAAATAATGAAGGATAGAAATGTAAAACAGAGCCCATTGTGGGAGGGGTATGAAAGGGAGGGGGAGGATGAAGGAAGAGGGCAAAGAGAGTGAATATGGTGGATGCACTTTATATATGTGTATGAAGATAGAACATTGAAACCTGTCAAAATAATTTTAAGTAGAGGAGTGGGAGATGAGAGTGATGTGGGGGATAAACCTAATCAAGTACATTGTAATATGGAAGTGTCACAATGATACCCCCTGTACACATTGCCAGGCGCTGGTGGGTGGCTCAGGCCTGTAATCTTAGCTACTCAGGAGGTAGAGATCAGGAAGACTGAAGTTTGAAGCTGCCCAGGTAAGTAGTTCTCGAGATCCTATCTCAAAAAAACGTATCATTAAAGAAGGCTATGGAATGTAGGCTCTGAGTTCAAACCCCAGTTTGAACCACAAAAAAAAAAAAGTCACACATCGCCATCTAAATTACAGCAAGTGCCAAATGATTTGATTTCAAGTTCCTGAAGCTTTGAAGACACTTATGTTATTCTAAATGAAATGTCCAAGACGGTCATGTCATTCTCTAGGCATGATGTATACTTTGAGGTTAAAATTCTCAAGAGTGCATTCTTCTTCAGCAAAGGTAATTTCATCAAATCTATTTTTTTTTCAACCTTCTATCCACAGTTTTTTGGGTTTATAGTTCCATCTCATGTTGATCAGGGGAGTCTACTAGCCTTTCCAGCAAGCATCATATAGTTCATTTCTAGTACTATGAAATAGATTCAAAAGAACAGAATGGAAATCTGAGGAGGAAATAGAGGGTCAAATATTTAGGATGACTAGTATATTATTAAGATGTAAATGTAGGCCTGTTCTCTTTTTTCTTTTGCCTAATAATCACTGTCATTTATTATGACATGGTGCTTGTCATAGTGATGGTAGTCAGGGGATAGTAACTTGGTGGAGAGTGTGATGTTACTTTTTCTATAATTTTATCAGTACCCCCAAGGATATTTTTAATCCCCATTTTATAGAAAGTGAAAAGTCCAGTATCCCATCTATCATTGCACGGCCAGTAAGCAGTAGAGAAGACTCAAATTCAAGTTCTCTCATTAAGTTGCTAGTAACACTTTTGTATTAGAATGGTCTCCATAGAAGACTGTGTTTACAATTTATGGCGATAAGCCTTGTGTATTGGCTTTGTGTTTTTCTCCACAGGGTCACAGAATGTTATAAAATTTGATCCTTCACATAACAGTTTCATAATCTGTTACTCTCCAGGGAATCTCTACCCACAAAAAGTTCCACTGCTGATTGAGGCTTCCTATTGTCTGGGAAGAGTTATATTTTATTCAATTAGAAACGAGAAATGAACTATTGATCAAAGCAAAATAAAATACTATTTGAGGGACTGAAAAATATGGTAGGTTTTCTGGGAGATAGGTTGGGCCTCTTTGTTCAAGTCCTAGATGTATTAAATATAGAAAACAGACTCAACAAGTGTGTTATGGAAACTATTCATGGAGAAGATAGAAAAACGTTAATTCATTAAAAAAAAAAAAAAAAGTCATGGTAGTCAGGCCCCAGTGGCTCACACCTGCAATCCTTGCTACTCAGGAGGCAGAGGTCAGGAGGATTGTAGTTCAAAACCAGCTTAGGCAAATAGTTCAAGGGACCCTATCTTAAAAAATAATACAAAAAAGTGCTGACAGAATGACTCAAGTGTAGACTGCCTGCTTAGCAAGCATGAAGCCCTGAGTTCAAACTCCAGTACCACCACCAAACAAAACCTCATACAGTTGACGTACTTCCCATACAAGAATAAATATAGCATTTTTAAACATGTTAAAATCACCATAAGGAGAGGACTAAGGTAGAAGGAGAAAAATAGAGGAGATGAATCAATTTGGGTTATAAAATATATACACATGGACATTTCACAAGGAAACTCCCTGTATAACTATTCCAGGAATGGGGAGGGGGAGAAAAAGGAGAATGATGGAGGGGTGAATTCAAGTATGATATATTTGATACATTGTAAATGCCACAATGTACCCCCAGCACAACAATAAAAAGGAAAAAGAAAAAAAAAAACTTCATGTCATTTCTTGTGCTCACAACACCCATATGCTTGAGTGTTAAGAGTCAGCTCTATTAAAATTGTTTAATCTTTCAGGGGCTCAGTTTTCTCAAATGTAGAATAAGAACAGTAAAGCTTATTCTTCTCATATCTTTGGGTTGTGAAGGTCAAATGAAATAATTGACTTTTGTGTTAGTCCCATACTCTCTCTGGGCAGACCCCACCTTCTTAAATGAGAGTGATGGGCACAGGCTGCTACAGGTACTGTGATCCTAAGCCAACCTTCTCAGGAGAGGAGAATAAGCCTGTCATTTCCCAGCTTAAAGTTCTTTCAGGGAGCAATGCCCATAGAATACTGACTTTGACCAAGGCTAGGGAGAGAAATACTATTTGGGCTCAGAAACTCCCAAACAAGTTTGATTTAACCCTTTTATGAATAACTTAAGAGTGTTTTCCTCATTGTCTACAAGCTAAGTCCCATGATAGAGCTACAGAGACCACTACTACCTCTGCCTCTAATAACTATTTACTCAGTTTTTATTGTTGTTGTTGTTTCACTGCTAGGGATGGAACCCAGGGCCTTACATATGCTAGACAAGCACATTACCACTGAGCTACATCTCCAGTCTTGCTTTTGTTTTCATTAGCACAAGGGGGAAGGCAGATCCTTACTAAGGAATCCCAAGTGGGTATGTATTCAGGTGCTGTGTAACTCCCTTCCCAACTGGGTTATGATCCAACTATGTTCTTGGCTCCATTCACTTTTGTGATTTCAAGAATGTAAATAATTTGAACTTTTCTTCATTTTAATCTATTTCTGCACAAGGTGTTGATGACCTAAATATGAATTCACTCACTTTGTATCTCTGTGTGCTGATTTCAGTCTTTCCTTCCTTTATGCAATAGTCTCCTAATCAGATCTGTATGGCCTCCTTACATTGAAAATACCATAGATAAGCATGAAACCCTTCATAAACTTGGTAGTGCTGGGTTAGATTTGTGTTGCTATTTTCAATCCTAAAACAAGGGTGAAATAATTGTTCTAGGACCACATCTTTTTTTGTCTCCAGGAAGGTGCTTTTGCTCTTCTGTTGGTTTCAGTGTCTTCCTGCTTTCCCAGCAAAGGTTTAAATCCTACCAACTATAATACTGAAACTTGCCTGTAAACACTGCCTTCATCTCCAATCCTGGAGTCATTATTCACTGGCATTTATTGTTTGTAGAATTCATTTATTAATTTACTCAAGAACAGCCTTGCAAGATTGCTTTGCTTGTTCCCTTGACCACTTATATATATATATATATTTATCTTTCATTCTGGTTAGTGTCCTGTTAATGTCACTTCTGTGCCTAGAAGTTCAAGGCCTTGAGAACAAGAACTGCTGATTGTACGTCCACATAATCCTACCCTACTTAGTCCAGTGCTTCAATTTAGGACACTCTCAAGGAATGATTGCATGCATTTTGTGTTTTCGACATTGGTAGAATATAAATGTTTTATGCATTTTTTCAAGGGAAATTATATTGAACTGTCACTTCTTTAACTATTTCCAACTCTTTAAATACTAAAAAAAAAATAAAAATTAAGATTTATTTTTTTGGGACTGGGCCATTTTGTTACTGGAGGACGGATGAGGGAGCTCCTACAGCCTCCCAGTTTCCATGAAAAACCATAGGTCCTTGAGATCCTTGAGTTTTAGCAAGGACTCATTTTAGTATAACAGGATAAAGTATAGACCAGGTGGGGTGGGGGTAGGGGGGGAAGAAAAGAGAGAAAAACATTTCCTGTACCTGAGTAAAGACTCCAAATAGTGGTCCCCATCTCTTAGTCTTATACTGGAGCGCTGGGGGAAGACATGTAGTCAATGATAATGGATCTGATTGGCTGAGATGGCTGTTAAAACAGGGAGGAGTCATCCTGGCCACCCAAAATATGGAGACAATAGGGGTGCTTTAGAACTCCCCTTTGCTAGACATGATTATTCTCCATCCATCCAAGGAGCCTATGATCCTGTTAACTTCTCAAAGAGGAAAGCAGAAGCAGGTAGCTCTTTATGTCTCCCTGTTCCTATAACTTAGCATCTAAAAGGAGATGGGAGGGGGCTAGCTGCTCTGCCTCTCCGGCCTTTATTTTCTTGTTCCAATGTCAGAGTCTAGCCCTTTAAATGTTTATTAGGCTAATATAATGTCCCTGTCTCTTCTACTATTTCCTCTGCCTCAATGTGTGTGCCAGGTTGGCCTCAAGCATTTGATCCTCCTGCCTCAGCCTCCCCAGTGCTGGGATTATGGGTGTACATCACCATGACCACCTTCTCAGTGTTCTTAAGCCTGGTTGCCATTATCTTTTATTATCCGTTTATACAGACTAGGAGGTTGAAGGACTCAGAGAGCGACTTCTCCAACATCAGAGGCTACGTCTCTTGAGGTCAAAGCCCAATAATCTGATTCACCATGTTATACTCTTCATAAATCTGTAAGACTCATAAATAAGAATAACCCACTTGGCAGTGGGAAAGAGTGGACACCCAAATGGGAAGAAAAAATTATATTGGGCAAATCTTGCGCTCACCTGTGAATCCTTTGGGCCCCTCTTACTCTACCTGCTACTGAGGCAGGCTAGGAAATAGGAAAAGAAGCCCTGAGACTTTCAGGCACTATGTAACTTTTCCCTGGGCATTTCATGTTAGACCTCTCCTCTCTCAACCCTATGCTGTCCTTTGCAATTGTAAGTTTCTTTTCATTTGTAAAATCTTAGTGGTTGCAGAGTTAAATCCTCTGCAGTAATAAGACAGGAAGCCCTGGGGAAATTCCACCCTTGATTACCTTTCAGGAAAAAGCATACCTCTTACATGTAATTAAAATACCTGAATGTTAGCAGAAGTGCATTTGAAGAGTGCCCCATGCTGTATGACAAGACCTTGTCAATCAAACTTGTCAATCTCCTGCCCATCCTGCAAAGGCTACCCAGATTTTTCCCACCATTTGCCCTTTCAGTGTGATGTGGGCCAGCATCAAGAGTTCTTGCCTTCACGGGCCAAAGAATTGGCTGGTGAGGCAGCGGATTGACTTGTGAAACAACAAGGTCGGCACACAAAGTAGGCTTTATTAGAGAAAGAGCAAGCTGCAGCTAGAGCAGTGCAGTGGAGCCCAGAAACCTGCGGCTTCCTCACTCAGGTGAAGGCTGGGGCTTTTTATGGATGCTTTAACTCTGGGTTAGGGTAAAGGTTAGGTGGGGTCTTTCCACTGGTCATGGACTTGAATGCTCGGGCTTTTTTCAATGAGCTGGTCTGTTTGCCCCTTCTCAGGAGAAACAACTTGAGAGCATTTTGTTTATCAGCCCTGTGGCAGATTTATGAGACCATGTATTTCCTCCTCAGAGTGCAGGGCAACTAGTGCTCTCCATGGGGGATGGGATATTGACCCACTCATCTGTTCTTTAGGTTCCCAGACCCAACAAATGTATAAAGGACCTTTGAATGAAGTGTGTGCTTCTATCCCATCTGGCTGGGGCCCACCCCTGCTTTCTCTGCAGTGCCTTCCCCTCACTTTCAATAAACTTTACTATATTTTTGCATCTTGCTTGAATTTTTCTCTTGCAGGACACAAATATCAGAAATCTTCTGACCAGTCTCCAGAGACCATTCATTCAGTAACACTACCACAGTAACTAGATCAGGAGATGCCTTGACCAGTTTTGAAGAGGAATATCTCACTCAGACCAGCCATGTCCCTTTGGTGGGAACATCCTTGGGAGAGGCTCAGCATCTACATATATGCATCCTGTTAGGGTGAACGAAATTAAGCCATGTTAGAATTGGACCTCTTCCCTCTTGAAGTTGACTTACGGAAACTCTCCACCTGGTCCTAAAGAAAAATAAACATCCACCTTTAGCAATTTATTAGAAACTCCCCACCTGGCCTAGAAGGAATGACCTGCCCTTAAGCCATTATCCCTGGAGGTTAGGGCCACTGAAGATTTTCCTACCCGATGACCTTCCTGGGATTTCTCCACCTACCTCCTTTATCCAGTGTAAGTATCTGGGGTCCAGTTCTCTTGCTGGAGGTCCCCCTCCGCAGGACCACTTCTTCATAATAAACCCAGTGCTGGTGTTGAGCTCTTGCCTTTCCATTCTGTGCCTGTTTTCATTCTAATACATACCAGATGACTGGAGGAGGAACAACCCCTTGATAAGTGAGGGATGAAAACCAATGGATGGCTAAATGCTTGCCTTTTTTCCCCCTTATATGTTTCATAAGACTCTTCAGAAAGTAGTATAGGTTCAAATACTACTTACTATATAGTGCTGGCTCACTCAGGAACGTATTTCTATTTTTTTTACCTCTTGCTCTGATGCTCTGCTCTGATCCCACACTCCTACTCTCTCAGATTATTTTCCAATTAAGCTATCTACATTTTTTCAATTTCTGCTTTCCAGAGAAAATAGACTAAGACAAAATAGTTATAAACCTCAACCAGAGGGATGTTGATGTTACCTTAATGACAAAATGTCACTAGAATAAATGGACTCTTGCTGAATTTAATGCTTCTGCACAGCTCTGATTTCTGGTAAAAGAAAACATGTTGAAACTAATTAAAATTGTCTCACATTATGAATTTTTTTTAAAAAAGGAATGGCCTAGAACTAATAACATTTGAAATGATGAATGGTAGGCTAATTGAAAAATTAACATAGTGATGAATTCTGATTAGAATTTATGGAAAAATTAACATGGAGAGATTTCCAAGTAGATAAGATATTCTTTTATATAAGTTTAAAATGTATTTGTTTTATGACTCTAGGACTTAGAATAAAAACTTTTGATATGTTATCTGGCTAAGAAAGGCCAGTGGCCATATCATATTGATGTTTGCATTCTCAGCACTTGGTGCCCAGCACATACGTTAACACACATTTAACAAATGTGTGTTGAATGAGTAGAATCTTAAAATTGTGAACAGAGGTTTTAGTGGTTTGAGTAGTGTCCACAAAAATATATGTTCAAGTTCCAAAATTGGATACCAGTGAATATGAACAGTGGTCTCTATAGATATGATTAGGTGGAGGATCACAAGATTAAATCATACTGAATTAACCACATAGGTTCTAAATCCAATGACAAATATCCTTAGAAGAAAAGAAGAAAGAGACTCAGAGGGGAAGGCCATGTGAAGATGGAAGCAAAGGTTGGAGCTAGCCTTCTATGAGCCATAGGATACCTGGAACCATCAGAAACTGGAGGAGGCAAGGAGAAATTCTCCCCTACAGCCTTGGGAGAGAGCTGACACCTTGATTTCAGACTTTGGCCTCTAGAACAATGAGAGAATACACTTGTATTCTTTTAAGCCCCCAAGTTTGTTAGTAGTAGCCCAAGGAAATACACACAGAACCATAAAAATAAAATAATACGTATGTTAGGTATTTTTGAGATAAGACTTGGAGAACTATTTCCCTGGGGCTGGCTTTTGAACTTTGATCCTTCTGATCTCTGCCTCCTGAGTAGTTAGGATTACAGGCATGAACTACTGGAGCCCAGCTTTTCTTAAACTTTTGACAAGTGCCATTGATTATCTGGCAAGGACGACTAGGTGACAACTAGACAAATAAACATACCACAAACCAAAACTAGGGGAAGTTTGATTTAAAAGTGGTGTGTGTGTGTGTGTGTGTGTGTGTGTGTATGTATGTATGTATGTATGTAGCTGAATGGAATATAATTTTTTAAAGTTATATAATTTTTCCTACATCATGTCCCCTGATTCACAAGTCAACTACCACCACTAGCTTTTAACCAGCTTTTAATTTAACCCAATTAAATTTCTTCCTTGAAAGACATATAAAATATTCTTTTAGAGGTAATTTAAGGGATTTTCCCAAAAGTTAATTGGCTCTGGAATTTCTATTTGATATACAATCAAGACTCAAAAGGAGAGCAAGGGTGTGGGGAGAGAATCTGTTGAACATTGTATGACACAGCTAAGAATATGAAAAAAGATGACGAAAGCCCCAGCAAACAGCTTGGGCTCTGAAGCAGACCATGTAGCTAAGCTGCTTCTAGAGAAACTCTAAGAACATAAATATATGTTGTTTTGAGTTTATAAGTTTTGAAGTAATTTCTTATGAATACCAGTAGTTATTCATAATACAGCAGTTATCATAGTTTTGAATAAGAAAATGTAGGATATTTCTCTTTGAATATTTTGTTAATTTCTAGTCAAGACAGGAACAATACATGTAAAAACCAACTCCAGATCAATGTGAAAAATGCCATAATAGGCCAGGAACCAGTGGGTTATACCTATTTTCCTAGCTACTCAGGAGGCAGAGATTAGGGGGATGGAAGTTAGAAGCCAGCCTGGGCAAGTAGTTCCTTGAGGCCCTATCTCAAAAAAACCCATCACAAAAAAAGGGCTGGTGGAGTGGCTCAAGGTGTAGGCCCTGAGTTCAAACCCCAGTACTGAAAAAAAAAGAAAAGAAAAATGCTATAATAGAGGCAAGTCACTAGCAAGCTAAATAATATTTAGGAGCAAAAATGGGACATTCCATTCCTGATCACTAGAGGACTATATATACTCCACTACACAAAGAATTATCTGTCCCCAAAAGGACTAATGCCAAGGGAAGTTTAGGAATACAAGGAAGTAATGGGGGAGAAGCGAAAGAACAGAGAAGCACAAGCCAGAGCCTCTGACATTTATTGATTATCTGTGCCTTGTGTACTCTATATACATTTGTTTTTCAATGTTCACACTAATTGGTGGCTATCTGAGACCCAGTGAGTTATGGATCTAGGATTTTAATACATGGCTTTTGTTTATAAAAGTTCATTTTTGTTTTATTGCAACAAATTGCTCTTCCTTGCCTCTCAAGTTCTCATCTTGCCCAGTGGAGTCTCGGGCATGAGAAGTTTTTGCTTTGGGAAGATATTACAGCATTTTGGCAAAATTGATCATTATAATTAGCTAAACGTCAAACTCTGTGGTCTGTAATAGACAGTGACTTGAGTTTATTTACTTGTCAACTGCCAGTAGTTATTACAATTTTGTAAGGTCAAGCAAATATTTCCAAATGGATCAGCAATTAAATAATGAGTAAAGTCATCTAACCAATAGGTTTTATTCTCCTCAGTTCCCTAACTCAATAGACAAACAATACTTCCCAATCTCACTTAATTTTCTCTTTTTTTTTTTTACTTTATTTTCAAAAGGCTATGTAATTCCAAGCATAACATTACGAACAAGGTTCATTTACTGAGACATCTGAACATTTTCCTTTTTTTTTTTTTCCTTTGTAGAGTATCATTTTCTTTTTTTTTTTTTTCCAATGTCTGATTTTCTTTTTCTTTTATTATTCATATGTGCATACAAGGCTTGGGTCATTTCTCCCCCCTGCCCCCACCCCCTCCCTTACCACCCACTCCACCCCCTCCCTCTCCCCCCTACCCCCTCAATACCCAGCAGAAACTATTTTGCCCTTATTTCTAATTTTGTTGTAGAGAGAGTATAAGCAATAATAGGAAGGAACAAGGGTTTTTGCTGGTTGAGACCAGGAACTAGAGAAAAGTTGAGATCAAAAAAGAATTAACCTAGAAGCTAACACACACGCACAGGAAATTAATGTGAGTCAACTCCCTGTATAGCTATCCTTATCACTTAATTTTCTTGAAGGACTCCAAATGGAAATGTCTTCCATTTGACTGACTGCCATCTTTAGCTTGACAGTTATGATTGTGCCCAAATGTTATAAATTCCTTGAGTAAGAATAAGTACAAGATATTTTTCTTCCAAGAAAAAAATACTAATGGCTGACATTTCTTTGAAAATATGAATTTTAGCCTTACCCTTACTGCTAGTGATCTACAATTCTGTAAATTTAGACTTGTAAAGCAGGCTGAGAGGTAAACGGTTATTAGCAGATGAGGAATGGTTAGAAGTTGGCCCAGATAATTTTATTGCTAGAGAGCTATTTACTTCTTGTTTTAATCCATTTTGTGCTGCTCTAAGAAAACATCACAGATTGGGTACTTTATTTTCATGAGCAGAAATGTTCACTGTTCTGGAGACTGGGAAGTCTAATATCTAGGTGCCAGCATTTGGTAAGGGTCTTCTTGATGTGTCATGACATGACAAAAGGGCAAAGAAAGTGAGAGAGAGCTAAAACTTGCACTTTCTGCTGTACTGGGGTTTGAACTCAGGGGCTTGCACTTGCTAGGTAGGTCCTCTACCACTTAAGCCACACCCACAGCCTTAAGGTCCCATCTCTTAACTCTGTTATAACAGTAATTCAATTTTAACATGAGTTTTGGAGAGGATATACAGTCAAAACACAGCTCTTCTGTACCCTTGAAATGTGCTAAAAATGTTATCCCAAATGGTTCCTTCATTGTTTTGTTCTACAATTTCTACATAACTTTTGTGTTTCTGCAACGTTTAATCTTAAATGGGTATGGGAAAGGGTTAAATGAGAGAAAACAAAGCAACAACCAGGAAACACAGACCATGGGACTTTCAGTATGAATCAGTCTACGCTTTAAGCCTCTTTTATTTCTCCCCAAAAGCTATATAAAATCTTCAAGGAGAATGAGAATACAACTCCCATATAGTCCATCTTCAGTGAAAGTTAGGATATGTCTGTAAAATAAAAAAGCAAAGGGAGGGCTAACAGCTAGAAAAACAAAAAGGAAGGTAAAAAGCAAGAGGTCCCTGTTGTTTTTGCTAAGCAAGTGCTCTAGCACCCTGGTCCTGCTGTTTTTAAAGAGATATACACTGATTTTGTGATATGCCTGGGAGATGCTCAGAACTTAACTGCAAAGGGACTGGGAATTTCACGGTGTGAAAAGTGTCAAATCAAAGGTACACGTGTTAAAGTTAGCAAAGAATGTGGTGTGGGTACATGCTAATGACGACAGACACTTCAATGGATGTTGGCTCTCCATTCTGTGCCAGTTAACCGTTTGGTAGCTGGTTGATCCCAAGGCTGGAATGACCAGGATAACAAGAGGATTATCTAAATGACTCAGAGCTATGGTTAGTTACCAATTGGTGCTTAAGTATTATATTTTAACAAGCTGTAAGGTACTGCCTGAAACTCAATTCTGAGTATAACCCAGATAAAACTTTGTCAAAATTTATTTCTTTGAATTGGTTTAAGATGGCATTTTAGGTTGGGAGTGTAGATCAGGGATAGAGTACACGTATGAAACCCTGAGTTCCATTCTCAATACCAAAGCAAAACAAAACAAACAAACAAGATGGCATTTTGCCTACATTTCTTTTTAGATGGGAAGTAGGAAGTCTATAAAATCTCCCAAATACCTATAATTCACACCGTATCTATCTAGTGACTGCTGGAGATACAGTATTTGAGAAACTTGCATGGACTGTATTAGTCTAGACTGGTATTTTAAAGGTCTTTCTCCAATGCCATTTTCAAACATTAATCAGTTGTGTAAATTTATTGAATCTGCTTTTGTGTAGAAGGTGCTGAAGGTAAATATCACAAGCTACTGTTTCCTTTAAGCATGATTAACTTATGCCTACTACATATAACAAACTATTGGAGGAAAATGCCAGGATGTAGGTAAACTGAACACCAATACAAAATTTGCATGGTATTTAAATTATTTTTGATGTACCTTTTCCCCAAAGACATTTTTTTCCCCTGATTTCACTTTTAAGCTTTAACTAATATTGTTGTTCAGAAAAATACTACCCCAAACTTGGAAGTAAGGGACAAAAATGAACTGTATCCATCATCAGACAATGCTCTGTCTCTAGGTCAAAGGTTTACAACTTTTCTTCTTTTTTTCCTATAAAGGGCCAGATAGTAAATATTTTAGACTGCATGACTATTTAGTTTCTGTCACAACTGTTTGATTCTGCAGCAAAAGCAACCATCTACAACACATAAACAAATGCATGTGTTGGGTTCCAATAAAACTTTATTTATAAAGCAGGTAGTGAGATAGATTTGTCCAGAGGCTAAGCAAGATTATAGTTTGCTGACCTCTTTCCTAGAAACACATTATGTATCAGTTTATTTTATTTCCCATTCACCATTAATTGGGGCTTAAACAATTTACAATTCTGTAAAATTGAATTTTTTTATTGAAAACAAATAAGATAAATTATTTTTAGTCAATGTCATATGAATAATTCTTATCTAGGTACAGTGGGAATTATTATTGTCCAATAATGATAAAAATGATTTTTCTTGGGTAGAAAATATAATCCAGAAGGATATGATCTTATTTCTGGTAGGACAATCCCAGTTTTGCCTCTGACTGTGGTTTATTACAATATTCTTCTTTTTCTGTCATTGACTGCATAATCATCAGTTCCTTGTGCCCTTTTTTAATCCAATATTTTGTTCATTAAATCATTAATAACTTTAACAAAACTTTGATTTCCACTTGTGAATTTGAGAATTGTGTAATTGTAAACATTTTGAAAATCACAGTTTGATTATTGTTGATTAAGATATTTCTCTATGTTAGATTCCCATGCTCTTGTCCTTTAATTTATGAACAAGGAAGGAAAGGAAAAAGCATTCTTTTTGATTTCAATAACCAATCTAAGACTCTCAAATAATCTAACCAAGGCTACGCCTGTAATCCTAGCTACTGAGGAGACCGAGATCAAGAGGATCATTGTTTGAAGCTAGCATGGGCAAATAGTTCGCAAGACCCTATCTCAAAAAAATCCTTCACACAAAAGGGCTGGTGGAGTGGCTCAAGATGTAGGGTCTGAGCTCAAGCCCCAGTACTGCTAAAAAAAAAAAAAAACTAACCAAGAGCTGAAGATAAGTAAAACTATTTGAATATGATAAAGAAGTAGTGGGTGCCCCAGACAGAGTAAATATTTAGGATGTGGCTTCAAGTTTGGCATTAGTAGGAAGCATATGACATGGGTTTCTAATTCTGATGGGTTAAACTTTTGCATCATTTTCCGTGTTCTGGCTATGTCTCCCTCATCACGACATGTGTTTTGTCCACTGGAAGTTTTCAGGACACTTCTCTGATGCTACTTTTACTTTCCTAGGTGAAAATGAAACAGATTTAAAGTAAATTTTCAGTATAAGCTAAATCCATGTGTTAAATACATTTTCCCAAAACAACACCTCCAGAGGAATTTGAGGTTTCCAACTCTTTTCTCTCCCGTTTGTTCTCAAAAGTGACTGAACCTACTTTAGGGAGAGGCTGAACCTTTGAAGGACAGCTAAGTTCATACCAATCAGCAAGCAATGGCAAACTGAAGTGGATTTTCTTTCACTTTAGACTGGATGGTGCAGTGCCACGCTGTGTAGTGCCAATGTATTCACAGTGGGTTTTTTTTTTTTTCCCTACTGTGTGATACTTGAAAGTCAAACGGAATGTCAGAGAGAAAAATGTCATGCAGATCCTAACTAGATTCCTGTGGGTTTGTTGGAGATGTACACAGTTGAAACTTTTGGCTGAGTTATGTGGCGGTCTGTTCAGATCTGCTGTTCCCCAGCCAACCCCTGCTTATTCCTCACTCTATAAGAGTAATTCATGTTATTGTGTCCAGTTGAAACTCAAGTAAGACTAATATTCAGCTGGGTTCCTACAAGCTTACTGATATTAAATTGGCCAAAACATTAAAGGAGAAATTTTTTCATAAACAAACCTATTTAATGATAGCCCTTCAGGGATAGAATTACAAGGGAATACACCACCAAAATAACAATCATAACCCATAGATTTCAATGGTAAGTAATTTAGAAGGATGAAACACAGTGTATCCAAGTTGCCTAAATACCACAACAGTAATCTCACTCTTCAGCAAAAACAGACCCAAAGCAAAAGCAGCTTTGGGAAATAAATCTAATAACTGATATATACCAGTCTGAATTTTCTCACAAATGAATAGTCATTAATGCCTAAAATATTTGAATAGGATGTCTGAATTTTACATCAGCTATCAAGAAATTAAAGAGTGAACTGTCTTTTCCTACATCAAACTCAATGGACACACACACACACACACACACACAACTTTTAAACATTTAAAATTTTTAAATTTTAAAATTTAAAATTTAAATTTTTAAGCAGCAACTTTTAAACATTTTAAATTGCTAAATAGTAATAAAAAATGTAGTAGATTTCAGATACTTTATTGTCATTAATTCATTTGTAGTTCTCTTACCTATAATTTCAAGTCTGACCCTCATCCCTTGAAATGTAAAATATGGCTATAAATACTTTAGTGTTTTTTTTTCCAGATTTCCAATGTAAAATTCTGACACCAGAGTAAAAAAAAGGTCTTTGTTAAGCCTGAGTACACAACATATAAATTATAATGTTAATAATGGATAGTAGGGGAAAATTTTTTTAGAAAAGATGAACACACGACTCTTATACAAATATAAAATGGACACATCAAAGATTTTATTTAACTCATTAATTAGGGAACCAATAAGATGTTACTATCAACTCAAAGAAGAATCTAAAGACATACATGTAGGCTGTCAAGAATGTGGAAATTAATTTGAATTTGCTTAATTGGTGCCAAAATGACTTCTTCCATGGAAGGCAGGGAAATTCACTGAGCTTCCACCAAATTCATTTAATTATTTGTGTACAGGAATCATTTGCATTTCTTTTTTTCATAGCAGTATTATTCATAATAGTCAAAATTTGAAAGCAACCCAGATGTTCAGCAACTGATAAATGGGCAAATGAAATGTGGATAACCATAATATGGAATACCACTCCACCTTAAAAAGTTTAATCCTTATTCTTGCTATAATGTGGATGAACTTTGAAAATGTTTTGCTATGCCAAAGAAGCCAAATACAAAAGACCATATATATCCCATGATTCTATTTATATAAACTGTCCAGAACAGGCAAATCCATAAACCCAGAAAATAGAGCCGTGGTTGACAAAGGCTGGGACAAAAGTGGAAAGGACAGTCGTTGATGGAAATGAGGTTTCTTTTGAAGTCATGAAAATGTTCTGGAATTAAATAGTGGGAGTTGCATAATTTGGAAACATTTGCATATTTTCCAGTTACTTACAACTTATAGAAATAAAATGAAAGATGTAGACCTCATAGACTAAGATAACCTGGAAGGGTGTTTTAGACAAAGCTTAGTCTACCATTGAAAACATCCAGTTATTTTTTGGATATTTTTTAGTCTTTTCCAAGTCTTCTCTACAGAAGAAAATCTGACTAACATGTTTATATCTCTAGGGTTATATAAAACAGAAAAGGCAATAGTGTTCTCCTCCTGTGTCTGTTTGCCAAAAGTAATCAAAATAGAACAACAGATGGACTGCATAGCAGATACTTGAAAGCAGGAGAAATCAAATTAAAGGAAAAGTAAGCTTTAAAATACCCTTTGCTTAATTATTATCCTTACAGTTTATTACTTTACAGGCCATGTCATGGAAATTTTAAAGAGAAAATACTAAATGGACTCAACTGTCTTAGGCTCTCTGTTTTTATTTTATGATTTTTCAACATTTTAGAATATCAGCAATGTGTCATGAAGCAAGAGGCTTGGTGGATGATATGAAAATCATATGACAGGTTTTCATGGACTGATGAGGAGATATCACACTATTCCACCCAGTTTGCCCTCCTACTATTCCTTCTTTTATGATCTCCTTCCTCCAAACTTCTACTTTGAATAGTGGTGCTTGCTCTTGAATCTTTTCTTGCTCATTTAGTCTCCCAAAGTTTCTAATTGGGCTAGCTTTTCTCTTTGTCTTTTCTCTTTTTTTGCTCATGAAGATTAATTTCATCTTTTCAACTTCTTCAAATCTTCTCTCCTTCTACAAGTCTCAGCCCATCTATGCCCTGGTAAACCAAGCAAGTACTAGGTTCCTTTTTCCTTAGAAGGGAATGGACAGGCCATCACAAAAACTTGTACTTTGATATTTTTCTTCATGCCACATATTATTTTAAACCTAATGATTAAATATTTTTCTACATACCTTGGAATGTACCTACCTACCACACTATAGTTTTAAGTAGGTATACCATAAATGTTGGTGATTTTGTTAGACCTTTGCAAAAACAAAAAAGAGGATTCCTATGCCTTTTTCTCAGTATCAACAGGGTTCCTCCTAACACTCCCCAAATTCAATCAGGCAAAAGGGTTGCATTCATTTGCTTGGGCTGTCCTAACAAAGACTAAGTAGCTTGAACAATAGAAATTCATTTTCTCACAATTATGGCTCAAAGAGTTTCAAGGTTGGTTCCTTCTAAGGCCTCTCCCCTTGGTTTGCAGATGGCAATGGTACAATTATGTGGAAAGCTATTCTTTTTTGTGTGTGGTACTGGGGTTTGAACTCTGGGCCTACATCTTGAGCCAGTCCACCAGCCCTTTTTTTTATTGAAGGGCTTTTTCGAGCTAGGGTATGGTAAACTATTTGCCTGAGCTGGCTTTGAACCATGATCCTCCTGATCTCTGCCTCCTGAGTAGCTAGGATTACAGGCGTGAGCCATGGGTGCCCAATTTGTGGAAAACTACTCTTTACTCTGTACATACATTAATTATAATCTCTACGATAACTCTGCATAACTGACATTATTGGCACTTATTGCTGAGGACATGAGGCTCGGAATTGTGAATAATTTTCTCAAATTCACACAATAGGTAAAAAGCTGGTCATTCAGACCCAGGCTTGTCTGGTCCTAAAACCTAGACCCTCTCCCTATACAATTTAGTTGCTCTGTCCCCCTTTTTACATAGGAAAAATATATTCAATATAAGGGAATTAAAAGGCACAAATAAAGAAAAAGAAAATAAAAATCACCTATCATCCCATTACCCAAAGTCAACCACCTATAATAATTTTGGCATATACTCTTACTGTTATTTTTCTCTTCTTATGAATCAAGTGAGTACAACTTAGTCCATATGGTCTGCTATGACAAAAAGAATCATAGACTGGGTGGCTTAAACAATGAACATTATTTCTCATAATTCTGGAGGCTGAGGAGTCCAAGGTCAATGCATCAGCACATTCTGTGTCTATGATGCACCTTCATCCTGGCTCACAGCTAGTCTTCTCCCTATGTCTTCACATGGTAAAAAAGATGAAAGAGGTCTTTGGGATCTCTTTTATTCGGGCACTAATCCCACTCATGATTCATGTACCCTCATAACCTAATTACTTCCCAAAGTCCTCACCTTCTAATAGCAACACATTAGGATACAAATATGAATTTGGGGAACACAAACACTTAGTGCAGGCAGAATATGACTGCAAAGTTCAGTTATGTAAGAAACATCACACTTACTTATTTTCTTCTAATACAATTAAATCTGTCTCTGACCTCCATTCTACTAGTTTTCAGGCAATTGTATCCTTGTAAGCATTAGGCTTTTGGTCTTCTTTAGGGTCAAAAAGAAAAGAGACATTTGTTTTTTTTTTTTTTCATTTTTCTTTTATTATTCATATGTGCATACAAGGCTTGGTTCATTTCTCCCCCCTGCCCCCACCCCCTCCCTTACCACCCACTCCACCCCCTCCCGCTCCCCCCCTCAATACCCAGCAGAAACTATTTTGCCCTTATCTCTAATTTTGTTGTAGAGAGAGTATAAGCAATAATAGGAAGGAACAAGGGGTTTTGCTGGTTGAGATAAGGATAGCTATACAGGGCATTGACTCACATTGATTTCCTGTGTGTGGGTGTTACCTTCTAGGTTAATTCTTTTTGATCTAACCTTTTCTCTAGTTCCTGGTCCCCTTTTCCTATTGGCCTCAGTTGCTTTAAGGTATCTGCTTTAGTTTCTCTGCGTTAAGGGCAACAAATGCTAGCTAGTTTTTTAGGTGTCTTACCTATCCTCACCCCTCCCTTGTGTGCTCTCGCTTTTATCATGTGCTCATAGTCCAATCCCCTTGTTGTGTTTGCCCTTGATCTAATGTCCACATATGAGGGAGAACATACGATTTTTGGTCTTTTGAGCCAGGCTAACCTCACTCAGAATGATGTTCTCCAATTCCATCCAGATACCTTAAAAGCAACTGAGGCCAATAGGAAAAGGGGAACAGGAACTAGAGAAAAGGTTAGATCAAAAAGAATTAACCTAGAAGGTAACACCCATGCAAAGGAAATCAATGTGAGTCAATGCCCTGTATTGCTATCCTTATCTCAACCAGCAAAAACTCTTGTTCCTTCCTATTATTGCTTATACTCTCTCTACAACAAAATTAGAGATAAGGGCAAAATAGTTTCTGCCCGGTATAGAGGGGGTGGGGGGGAGAGGGAAGGGGTGGTGTGGGTGGTAAGCGAGGGGGTGGGGGCAGGGGGGGAGAAATGACCCAAGCATTGTATGCACATATGAATAATAAAACAATAAAAATTTAAAAAAACCATGAACACAGTCTACCTGCTGTTTTTATCCAGTCTGACAATGTTTATATATATATTTCTTTATTCATTTATTCATATGTGCATACATTGTTTGGGCCATTTCTCCCCCCTTGCCCCCACCCCATCCCTCTCCCCCCCATTCCCTGACAATGTTTGTATTTTTTAATTGAATATTTGTTATTGTGGAATTTTAAGAATTCCTTGTAATATTTTGGATGCAAATCCTTTATTAGACAAGGTATTTTGCTATTCTTTTCTCCCTGATTTTCATTGTCTTTACAGTGACTTTTGTGAGCAGAAGTTCCTAATTTTAATAAAGTCTAATATATCAATTTTCCCTTTTATAGATAGTACTTTTGGCATTGATCTAAAAATTCATCTCCCAACCCAAAGTCACATAAATGTTCTCTTATATTTTCTTATAGAAGCTTTATAGGTTCACACTTTATAATTAGGTCTACAACACATTTTCAGTGTAGTTTTTTAAAAGGTGTAAAGTCTGTATAGAAGTTCTACCACTATTTATTGGAAAAATCTATCCTTTCTCCTTTGAAGACCTATGGACGTTCAGCAAAGATAAGTTGAAGATAATTGTGTGAATCTATTTCTGGACTCTCTATTCTGCTCCATGAATCTATGTTTCTATTTTTTCACTGTTAGCATTCTGTCTTGACTATTGAAGCATCACATTAAGTCTTGTTTTTTTATTTTTTTATGGTACTGGGGATTGAACTCAGGGCCTCATGCATGCGAGGCAAACACTAAACCACTGAGCTATATCCCCAGCCCTGCATTAAGTCTTGAAGTTGGGTAGTTTAAATTCTCCAACTCTGATCTCTTTTTCAGTATAGTGTTAGTTTTCTAGGTTGTTTGCTTTTCTGTATTCACTCTAGAATTTGTTAATATTTACAAAAATAGTTGCTGGTGTTTTCATTGGGATTGCATTAAATCTACAGATGAGGTTGAAAAGAACTGACGTCACTGGAAAGAGTTGTCAACCAGTGACTGATAAAGATTGGTTGATAAATTCCAGAACTTTTCCACCCCTCAGGTAGGACACCTCTTTCCATGGTCTTCAATATCCCAGAGGTCCCCAGTAAGATCAAGCACCAGGTGTCCAAAGGAATAACTTCTCATTAAGTACCTTATTGGCTGTCTTCTCTCCCCTGCTGTCTTTCCCACTTCTTACCAATGTTTCTTAGAATCACTTCCCACATAAACTAGTTGTACTCAAAGCCTGTGCTCAGGGTTTTTTTCTGGGGGAATCAAAACTAAGAGACCTGTCACAACACTGGAAAAGGTTCAGCATCCTTAATCCAAAAATTTCAAATCTGAAACATGAAACTTTTGCAGGACCAACATGATTTCGATAAGTGGAAAATTTCACACATGACCTCATAGGATGAGTCACACCATGCAAGCTCACTAAAAATATTGTGCTGTAAAGTTATCTCTAGACTATGTGTGTAGGTATTGTAAAACATAAATGAATTCTCTGTTTGGACTTGAGTCCCATCTCCAAGATATATCATTAATATATGCAAATATTCCACCCCACTCAAAACTAAAATCTGAAATGCTTTTGCTTCTAAACATTTCAGGTATGAGATATTCGAACTATATGCTAAAAGCCAGGCTCAAGTAGAACAACTCCCTTAACTACATATATCCCCTTTTCAAAGTTGGGTAAGTCCTAGTCACTACAGACAGAAAACACAATCCACGTAACCTAGTACCTACCTTGCACACTTAAATTTATTCTTTATGAGGTAGAAAGCAGGCACCCCTCAAGTCTGCTATCTCTCCAGAAAGAAAAAAAAAAAGATAAGAATGAGATGCATTTAATTTCAACAAGTGCTCATGAAAATCTACCTCAAGATAGCTAAAATGGTAAAAGATGTATTGCTATTTTAAAGTGAGAAGATTTGAATTTGCCTCAGGCAGCTTTAAGCTTCTAGATATTATGCTAACTAGATTCACATTAGAAAATTAGAAATGCAAAAGCAGGCTGTGGTTTCAGAGTGTGCCATTTTTCATAATTTGTAATACAAAGGTTTCCAGGGAGGGAATGAAGGTAGGGGGTAGAAAGTTAGAGAGAACAGAATAAATGATTCTAAGAGAATTGGTCCAACTATCTGTCTTTATTTTTAATAGCTTTCAGATCAAGTCATGCATGCTGAGTACTGCAAAACCTCCAGGCATTTGTTGAGGGGAACCCTCTGGGAATGTACTCCTTGAAGGAAGAAAATGCTTCATAAAGAAATGATGCAAACACAGTATTTTACCCTGCCAGAAACTCCTATTTGCAACTGCAAAATGAAATATCCACTACACTAAAGCCTCGTCAGCTGCAAAAACAATGTGCTGTAATCTGATATTTATTTTTGCTGAAATAGAGCTGTGGCCCTACCATTTCAGATTTTACAATCTTGCAAAGCATCCAGAAAGCCTTTTCTGCCCTTGGGGAAGTGCAGAAGGCTAATGAAACATCCTTACTTTTTGCAATATAATTTTTCTTCAAGAACCCAAGCCAGGGCTGGATGAGTTCCCATCCAGCTTTTGGAGGGGAAAATAAAAATGAATCAATTAAGCTTATCAGACAGCCTTTAAAAGTGTAATATCAGCCCTTTATTGTGATATAATATCAGCTGATACTTGCTTCACTTTTCCTAGAAGGAATTGGACTGGAGCTGCTGATCATGGAAGAAGTGCTTTGCTGTCCCAGCTCACATACTCAAGCAATTTAAATCTAGTGCCTGGAGAGACCTGACATCATAAATGGAAATTGTGTTCCGGTTTTCTAATCTATGAAAACATTACCTCAACACTGCTAAATTCAATCCTCTACCACCATTTCTCTCTTTCCCTGTATCACCAAACTTCATGGAAGAGAAATCATTGTTCTACTTCCTTAGCACTTTATATTTCCTTAACTCTGAGATCTGCTGTCACAGAACACTAGGATGTTCTTTTTAAGGTTACCAAGGACCTCATATTCTTCAATTAAATAAGTATTTTTCAGTCCCAATGGAATGCACAATTAGAAATCCCTTACCAACCTTTCCTTTTTATTTTATTTTATCATTTTTACATTTACTCACATGTATAAACATCGTTTGGGCCACCTGCCCCACACGCTCCCCTCCCCCAACCTCTCCTTGTCTTTTTCAGAAATGTACTGGAAGTTTCTTCTGTCTCTTTCCTGTGCATCTTCTGGGCACATCTTTGTAGTCATTCTCTAAGGTTCTTTTCCAATTCCCATTCTTTGTATTCCTTCTGTAATAAGCACCAGTTCTTGTGTTTTCAGTCTCTACTTCCCTCATGGCTGGAGCTTCATCATCAATCTTGAATGATGAAGTCCCTTTGAGGATGGAATTCCCCAGTGGAGGACGCTGTAGTAGGACATTACAAGGAACTTGGCTCTCTCACAACTTCATGGAGCCACCATATCTGTTCTGTACTGCCTACCTCCTGATTTCTTCTAAGTATTAGAATAAACCTGTATGTCAAAGCCATTTTGGAATTTTTATTATATGAAACAGAATTTAATTTAAACAGTAAAATAAGTATAATGCCTTGCTTATAAAGTCAGTGTACAGCAAAAATTATATAGTATAAGTCAAGTATAAAGTTCAGGGCAGCATAGCCTATGTAGTCAAATTATTGTAGATATTATTATAAACGCTATACCTGCATTCCTAATAGTGGTCTGATAGATTAGCTATGCCTAAAGCAAGTTCCCCCAAAATTTCTATCTCCTTAGTCTTTGGTTTATGACACAACTAATATCTTGGTGATTAAGGTATTGATTCTCTCCATTTTTTCCTGTTGATATTGAATCAATCGCTAAATTCTATTGATCTAGTCCTTCAAAACTTCCTCAGTTAATTTTTATATTGAAATCTTCTCCATCATTTTTATATTTGCCTGATATTATGTTTGAATATGAACTATACCCTAAAAGGATAATGTGTTGAAGGCTTACTCCCTACTTTGTAGTACAGTTGAGAATGATTTGATCATGAGGTTACTCAATGAATTAATTTATTAATTATGAGTTCATAGCTACATAGAGGAAGTAGGCCACTGGAGGTATGCCTTTGAAGGGTGTATCCTATCCTTGGATTCTTCCTTTCTAAACTCTCTCTCTGCTTCCCAGTTGCCATGAATTGATCAGCTTTGTTCTATCACACTCCCTGCCACGATGGTCAGCCTTAACACAAGCCCCCAGCAATGAGGCTAAGCAACCATGGAATGAAACCTCTGAAACCAGGAACCAAAATAAATCTTTCCTCCTTTAAGTTTTTTTCTCAGATATTTTGTCATAGCAATGAAACATTGACGAAAATGCCTTAGTTTCATTGTCACCTACCAAAACCTTTGCAATTGTCAACTCAGTTGTTTCCCTATTTCCTGTGTATCTGTCTCTTCCAAGTTATCCTATGGAGACCTTGAGATGAATCTTCTAACAGTGCTGATCTAATCTTGTTACTTGTCTGATGAGACACCTGGTGTCGTATGACGACATCAAGCTGAGCACCATATAAGGAGATAACAAACCGCTCATTCAGATATCTGCAGATTCTGATCTCTCTTTCCTTTCATGTTAGCCAACCAAGTCTCTTCTATTTGCCTCTGCCTTCTTAATTTTTTTGCTTGGCTCATGTCTCGCTCACTCAAATGGTCCTCATATTCCATCTGCTCCCTGCATTTCAATATCTCAGCTATCCCTCAAAGTTTTATAAAAATACTGGCACTCCAGGAAGTCCACCCTACAAAATGATTGTTATTTTCCCTTTATTCTTCTTCTTTTACTCATTTGTGTTATATTGCTTTACAGTAGAAATTCTAAAACTTTAGAAAATATCAGAATCACCAGAAGAATTATGATGCAAAACAAAAACCATACTCCCAGAGACCCTGATTCAGAAGGTCTAGTGTGGAGCCTGAGGATTTGATTTCTCACTGAGGCCCAAGTGATGCTGATGTTGCTGTTCCATTGGCCACACACTTAGAACTACTTTATAGTAATTTGGAGCTCATTCTTTTTGTATTCCCTGTAGCTTCCAGCACATAGTATATTCTTAATAAGTATTTATTAAAATCAAATAAAGCAGGAGGTTAAACTAATGCTTTTGAATTGGGAGCTTACCCTTTGGAGTTATGTTAAATTGTTGGTTTCCATGAACTAGAAAGAGCACATCTAGGTGCTTTTGCTGAGGGCATAGCCAAATTCTCCCTTGTCTTTGCTGCTATTCTTGGTCTGGGTGTGTGAGTTCATAGCATGTACTTGGAAGAATGTTAAGTATTGATGGCAATGACATGATGTGAATCCAAGGAAAGAAGTAGTTGACGGGCTCCCCTGAAGGAATAGAATGCCAAAAGTTCAACATTTGGGAAATTAAGTATGAAGGATGGTTGCCATGGTAAGGTAACAACAGATTTCAAATCTATAATTGTACTTAGAGAGAAGCATATTAGAGTCCCTTCTGAGTATTTTTTGTTCCCCCTTAAGATTTCTAATGCTTCAGAAGCAAGTCACTCTGAATTCAAGTTGTGTTTCTAATTACCCTTAATATTATTCACATAATGTTCTTTAAAACCAACATGGTTTGTAGAAAAGGAAATTCATTGTGCAGTTCTTCCTGGTTTGGAAATGTGGGCAACTGAATATTCTGGCAGATTCATGTTAGGTATTCCTCCAGTGTGAATCTAATGGATTTTCTTCTACCTGTGTATTTAGCAATCTATCCAGGGTATTTTTTCAGAGGGGTGAGACAGAATTTTGTGTATGGAAATTGGTTTTCTTAGTGTGTGGGGGATTGTTTTCGAAACCAGAAGGAAATCATAAACAAGTCAGCCAGAGAAACAAAAACACCACAGTTATCCCCCAAAGACCTTTGTTCCTAGTTTACAGTAGTTCACATCATACTTCTTATGAAGTGAATCCTATAGAAATTAAGGAAGGGACATAGGCAACACTACAATAAAGGATGTATGTCAAATATGGTTTTTTTAATTTAAAGGAGGCAATTCAATTATACCCAGATGGAGCATTTGAAATGTCACAGCTCTGCATCATTACTTTCTAGCAGCAGCACGCACAGATGGTACCTTTCCATTTGTACAATATGCCAGTGTAGGTCAGGATGCCCAGCTGCCTGCTCTACCCTCATCACAATCCAAAGTATATAAGAAGGAGGACATGTTGATTGAGTTAAGTAAGAGGCCCTTGGGAAACCACATTACTTGGGGCCCTGACTTTACTATTTTATAATGTTTCCTTCTTGAAGGAAACAGATGGGATTGCCAGACCATGACTTTTATCTACTGTTCTGAGTAAGATGCCCCAAGGTTTCCTGCCCCTTCCCAGAGACAGGCCACAGATCTGAAGCGATGGAGAAAACCAGGCAACATCTGCAGAACTTTTGCTCAAAGCCCTTGTTTGTTTAAACATCCTGTTTCCTTGCTATTTATCTTTCTAGAAATTAGGGAGATCCTTATCCCTTCTTGTCCCAAATAAGGTTAAAAAGTATATTGATGTGATAAGTGACCCATCACATCAAAAAAATCTATGTCGTGGAGTCAAAAAAATTAAAAAAAAAAAAAAAAAAGAGTAGAAACACACCACTCCAGCAACCCCACCTGACTGTCAGAATGGTTTGCACAAGATAGTACCAGAAATTCTCTTCCCTAGGAAATTCCTAGAGGCTGGGGGCAGTACACTCAAGTAACTACTTACTGGCAAGTATGTATAATTGCATTTACAGGGAACTAAATGGAGAATGAAATCATTTGTCATCTATCTCACATAGACAGATTTCTGTTTCATTGAGATAAAACAAAACTGGCCAGAGAGCAGAGAATACCTAATTTTGGCATACCCTTAAGTCCCTAAGGCATTTCTTGAGCTAGGGTTTATTTATCACTTTAATTCTTGGTTTCCTAAGCTAACTGATTTTACTGACATTTGATGGGTACTTATTTTCAACATTCAACAATGTGGAAACTGTTCTCTCCTGTCATTGACTATTACCTGTCCTACTTCCTGTCCTTTGAAAAGCATTGTCTTCCAGTTCTTTAGCCCTTCCTATATTAATGCCCTCTACTGTGTGGCTTTGCAGTTTCCCATAGAGGTGGAGCCAATTTCTCTGCCTTGATTCTGATCTCACTATGTGACTTGGTTTGGCCAATGGGATGTTGTGACCCAAGCTAAGTTTGAAAAAGAACTTGCTCATTTCCATTGTGGTTTGTGGCCCTGTTGTCACCATAAGCAAGTGCCCAGGTTTTCCTGCCTGAAAATGAGAATGTAGAGCAAAACTGAATTTTTCCATTTGTCTCAGGAAAGGACAGAATAAATCAACTATTGTCACCTGACTCCCAGATCAATATATATTATCTTTCAATCTATGATCAAATTCTGGTTTTAACTCTCATGTAATTCTCAAGTTCCCTTATCTGGGAAACTGTGTAGTTTGTTTGTTTGTTTGTTTATTTGTTTTGGTGGAGCTGGGGATTGAAATAGGGCCTTGTGCATGACAGACAAGTGCTCTATCTTTGAGTTACAACCTCAGCCCCATAGTATTGCTTGAATGGATCTATTATAGCTTAGTTACCCAGTGTGAGCTGGTACTAGTGTGGTTCCCATTTTCTTGATAAGCAAACAGGCTGATGAAGACAAATGGTTTGCTCAAGCCAGTCAAAGTTGAATTCCACATCTGAGTCCCAGCAGTGCAATGGGACAGTTTAGGCTTAACCTAGCACTAGCATATACCTGGCTGGAGTCATATTTGTGGGGATGATGAAGATGGGAGTATGAAGGGAGAATTCAATTCCTGTTGCTGTGCACCTTTTTTGTCTATGGTTTTCTATTGGCCATCCTCTCTCCAATCAATCTATCTCACAAAAAAGTTGAATGAGTTATGTGTCAGTGCTTTTCAAACATTAGCGTTCATAAAATTACCCAGAGGTTTTGTTGAAAAACAGAGATTACTGAGGGCACCGTAGAGATTCTCATTCAGTAGATCTAGGGTAGAGGCTGGAATTCAGCATTTCTAGGAAGCTCTCAAGTGATAAGATGCTGCCAGCCCATTGACCACAGATGAAGTATATGAAGTGCTTTGTAAACTCTAGGGTCCATATAAATCCTTGACCATGTGAGCTTTAAGTCTGTGTTGAGCACCTACTGAATGTCATCTATGACAGGCCTTATGGGATAAAAATGTGACACCATGTGGGGCCTTATCCATGAAGACTTGAGAATTTAGTTGGTGAAAACAAAATATGTATAGCAAAAACATACATTCTCAGTGCAAGGAAGACTGAGATAACTGCCAAAGTACAGTCTTTAGTTAGAAAGTGGTTCTGGGGAACAAACCTTCTACTTAGAGCAAGTGATTGGATTTTTGGAAACTACTTATTGGATATCACTTTTGTTGATAAAACCTTCCTCCCTTATGTTAGCATGAACAGAATTAGTGTTCTCCCAAAACTCATTGACGGGCTGGGATGTAGCTCAGTGGTACAGCGCTTGCCTAGCATGCGTGAGGCCCTGGGTTCGATCCCAGCACCAAAAAAGAAAAGACAAAAAAAAAAAAACCTCTCCTCAAAACTCATTGACAACTTGTTTGAATCTTAGCTTGCTAAACCTGTTCCGAGAGCTATATCACCAGAATGGGGGTGATCTTAGGTCCAGACACAGCCTAAAATAAGGATTCTTGACCATGTGGTTTATTTGGGGAGCACTCTCAGAAGAAACCTGAAATGGGGTACGAGAAGCCCGACAAGGTAGGAGCAGGAGCAAAACAAGGATATGGACTCAGTGATAGCCTTAGCTTCATTTACCCCATGGGGAGCTCTGGAGCCTGAATGACACCAAGAACTGTCCCACTTGATACTTCTATATTGACACTGGTTTGCCCTATAGTGGAACATCATCTCCTGGGTGAAGCAACCTAGGTAGCATTGGCTTTTCCATGAGGAGCTTGCAAGCCAAGGGACACTTTTACTGTGTCACTACATTCCTGATTTCTCCTCATTTTTACCCCAATTCTCATAGTCATTGTAAAAACTGGCTTTTATTTTCTCTTATTTAGCAAGCATGTCTTGCATACATGTTCTAGGTAATATTTTCATACTCGTGAGAATCTTTCAGGGCCTTAACCTCTCTGTTCTAAATCCCACAGTGCAATGATTTGACAACAAGGTTTGACCTAGTGGCAACAGCGAGAGCCCTGGCCCTCTCCCAGGGACTACACATCTGTCTTCTAAAGACAATTCTTGGCGTAAGATTTGGCAGCCTGCCTTAGGTTAGCCCTCTTCTATCCTAATCCATGCTACAGCCAGGGTGTGAGAAATATGCTCACTTGTCCAAACTCAAAGAATGGATTCAGAGACATGTGGAGCACAGTGAAAGTAAGACTTTAATGGCGATCTTGCAAGATCAAACGCCTGGTGAGCAGAGATGCTGGAAGCGTTTATAACAAGCATTATATTGTCCAGTGCACAAGTCTCTTCCCTGGTTCCTCATTTGCTAAGCACTATGGAGTGTACATTTTTTTTCCTGGATGTCATGTAGATTTACTATTGGGTTATTTAAAAATATGCCTCTTTTGCGATTGGTCAATTTCTAGAGGTGGGCTTAAAGTGGTGTCCACCTTCCTTTGTGACAGAAAGGCCTCCTTGTGATAGGTACTTTCTGGCATGTATGCAGTTTTTAAGCATTTCCTTTCTTTGTGATTTACCCCTCCCAGTTTAAGTTTCCTTATTAGTTGGCCCTCCCCCAAGATCCACAAGCTGATGCATAGAAAGCGGCCAGAGGTGAATGTCTTGCCTTGAAAATGGGCCACCTCTGACTTTACTTCTAACAGGGGGATCTCCAGTAAACAAAGTCTGATCACTGTACTCTCACTTAAAATCTTTATTTAAGCTGGAGGAATGCTGAAATGTCCACTCATTGGGAATTTGCATGCCCAGGTCTTCTGTTGTTCTATTCAGCTGAGTAATAGACACCTGAAGATATTAGGTCTGATCCCTAGAAACTGTTACTGTTACACTATAAGGAAAAGGTGCCTTTCTGAGTGGGCCCCAAATGCAATTATATGAGTCTTTATAAAACAGAGGCAGAGGGAAATATGTCACACACAGAAGATGGGGTGAAAAGGCAGGCAGTGCTTGGAGTAACGTGGTCACAAGTCAAGGAATTCTGGTACCCATTGGAAGTTGGAAGAGGCATGATCTGTAAAGAGATCATGGGTCTGTCAATACCCTGATGTCTGACTTAAAGGCTGTAGAACAGTGACAGAATCAATTTCTGTTGTTTTAAGCCACCTAGTTAATACTTTGTTATAGCAGTCATAGGAAACTAATACAGTTGTGATATTACCTGGAATGCCTGCTCCCGCCACCTCTCCACCACAATATTTCCTCAGGATTTTTCCTATATCCATAGCTCATGTGCCACCTCTTCCAGGTAGTTTCTCAAATCTCTCCTGCCACCATCTCTAGGTTCTGGTTTAAGCAGAAAGCTGTCTTCTGTCTTTCATAATTCCTTGAGCAAAATGGCCCATCGTTGTCACATATCCTCTTGTATATGATTGTGTCTAGATCAATCTCCTTGTTAAGTTCTAAATCCCCAAAGGCTTTATTCATCCTTTGTATCCTCTTGGCTTGGTACTCACTCAGCTTCTGGGTGAGTGTTTATTTCCTGTGGTGAAAGGGAGGTAGATGTTGCTGTCTGGTAGTTAAAGGAGGGACTTGGATGCTCACAAAGCCACCTATCATTGGCGCAGAATCACTGTATATGGATAGATCCTGCTTCCCTGGCTGAACTAGCCAAGGGCAGGCTTTCCCCTGACAGTTAAGCCTTCCAGCTCAACTTGTCTGCAGAGCCCACATTTATTTTTTGCCCAACTCTTTTTATATTTTCCTCCTCTCTCTGCTCTCTTTCTCCTGTCTCTCAAACAACAGTGACTCACAACCTCAAATGCTGCTCTCTTTTTACATTATTTTTAGGAGTCACATGATTTCTCTCATTATTGCCACTAGGCTAGACCAGAATTGGCCCACAGATTTTCATTTTCTTAAGGCCAAGCTGCTGAATGCAAACAAGTGACATTTCAATAAACTGCCGGGGTCATGTTTGTGTTCTAGTAATCTACTGTCTTTGAGGAGATAGCAGATGAAGGTGGAAGTTGAAAGTGGAATGAGGGATTGGTCTTCAGTCAAAGGACTGATCTTCTGGATTTTTTTTTTTTCTCAATTCTTCCTATACAAATAAGCTTTCAACTCAGAATTCCTGGCCAACAGTTAGTCAAATTTGACATTACCTCCTAAACCCTGACAGCTTCCGATTATCCTCAATTAAAGTGTTTTTGTCTTTTTAAAACTAGGTAGAAGGATTCCAAGATGGGGCTGAGAGTGTTGTATGTTGTAACCTTTACAGTGTTAAGAAGCGACCATAATATTGTATTTATGAAATCTGGGCTTTAAGGGACAGTGACTGCATGAGTTATTGCTATAGCTTGGATATTAAATGTCCCCCTAAGGGTCCATGTGATAAAGGCAACAGTATTCAAGGTGGCCTTATTGGGAGATGGTAGAAACTTTAAGTGAGGGGCTTAGTAGGAGGTCTTTAGGTCATTGAAGGGGTCTATGGGATCCTAGTCTTTTCCTCTCTCTTTCATTTCCCAGCCATGAGGTGAGTGGTTTTGCTCTGTCATGTGCTGCTGTTGTGATGTGTTGCCTTGCCACAGGCCTAAAGCAATGGGGCTAAAACCCCAATTCTGAGTCAAAATAAACCTTTTCTCTTCATAAGTTGATAATTGCCAGTATTTGTTATAGTAGTGGAAAGTTAACTAACACAGTTATCTATTACCTACACAATAAATAATTCTCTAACTTATCAGCTGAAAACGACAAGCAGCCATTATTTCACAAAGTGTCTGAGAATCTAGATAAAGGAACACCACTTCTGGGTGGTTCTAGTTCAGGGTTGCTCATAAGGCTATTGTCAAAATACTGGTTGGGACTACAGTCTTCAGAAAGGGTTGGAGAATCTGCTTCCAAGAGGGCTTTTCACACAGCCACATGCCTCAGCTCCTTGTCATATAGACATCGATATAGCTTGTGTGAGTCCTCCTATGGCACGGCAGCTGGTGTTTATCAGAGCAAGTGATCCAAAGAAGTCATAAGGCTTTTGATAACCTCATCTCTGAATTCTTCTAGCTTATTCTAGTCCTTTGAAGTGAGTAACTCAACCTGTACTCACAGGAAGGAGAATTAGTTTTTACCTTTTAAAAGGAGTATCGAAGAATTTGTACACATATTTTAAATTGCCAAATAGCTCCAGGGAAGACAAACAAGTCATTGTTACCCTGTGGAAAAATAACACTTGGCATTTGAACATTCTGCTGAGAGGTTGCAAAGTACGGAAGTCATATAACAATATGCACTGGGGTAGTGAAAAAAATAATTCCTATGAGGATGAGTGAGAGGCAATTCTTCCCTCTTAGGTATGGATTAGAGAAGAATTTTGAAAGTATAGGGGCATGATTGCCCTTAATTAAGTGTTTTCTTTTTAACATATACCATATTAACTAGCTTTGTCATTGTACTCTTTGATTCAGCAATTCAATAACCAGGTACTGTGATGAATGAGGCAAAATACCTTTCATGAAGAATGAGAGATGGATGAAACAGAGCTAATCCAGCTAAACTGCCCAAGTTTAGCTGAGTCTAGACAGAACCCCAACTGACCTATCAATGTATGAGTAAGCCCAACAGAGACAGGCAGAGCTGCTCAGCTGAGCCCAACTCAGATCTGCCGAACCTTGCAGAGTGTAAGATACTAATATTTATTGGTACAAGCCACTGAGATTGTGTGATTATTTGTTATACAGTACAGTTCTAACTGATACAGATTTAAAGTGTTACAAGAGAGACAAACATAAAGGCAAATTCTGAGAAGCAGTATGATAAATATTATATTTGAAAATTATATAGGATATTCTGGGGAGAGCAAAATAGGAATGCTTAAATTTGTTTCGGGTTGGTCAGGCAAGACTTTAATTGATACCTGAAGTTCTAAGGTTGAATAGGTATTTCTCAGACTGGAACAGGAGAAGTACATCCTTTCCAGATAACTGTACGTGTTTTACTAAGCCAGAGAGCAATAGTAAAGAATGGGTCCTGATTGTTGACAGCGTTGCTTCATATGTCCTGCTAAAGAGTTTACATTTTATCTTCAAGGTAACATTTGAAGGACTGAAGAATCATAACACGGAAAGATTATGATTTATTAAGCCTCCCCTCCCCTGGGAGCAGTGCGGAATGTGGAGATGGACCCAGGCAGGAACTGGGGAGGCTTGTCTTGAGTCTGTATTCTTCTAGATATGGTCATGGGAACAGAAGGGGCAGAGGAGAGATATATTCAGAGGTGGTGTAGACAAGATGCGGAGACTGATTTAACGAGGGGTGGTACCTGGCTTCAGTCCTGAGGCAGAGAAATTTAGAACAGGGTAGTGGTGAACACTTCATTGTGGCTCTTGATGAGTTTGAAGTTTCTGAGGGTGAACTTGGAAGGAGGCAGACAGAATGTAGTGCTGAGCCTCACAAGAGAAGCCTGCCACAGGTTTGAGGCATTTTTCCACATAAAGGTAGTAGTAAGGCTGGGTTTATATACATTATTTTGAGACGCAAACTGAATTTAGTACCTTGGGGAAATACCTTAAGGTATGAACAATCTAAAGAAGATTGAGAAAGAGCAGCCAGAGAGTAAGACTCAAGGGAAAGTAGTTTCACATAAAACAGGAAATAGTGTTGAAATTAAAGGTTAATAATATCAAATCTAAAAGAGGTCAGAGTAGCTGAGGATTGAAAATTTTTCATTCGTTTGTTTTATACGCAGAAATTATATGAGTTTCATTTAAGGGTAAATGTCAAAGGAGGATAAGAGATACATTGCAGAGAGTAGACAAGAACTGAAGGGTCAGGAAGAGGGCACAATTAGAGATGTGTCACTGAGGCCAACTTAAGCACAAGAGAATTAGGCCTCACCTGTTAAAAGAAATGTCAAAAGAATTTAGTTATGAACTATTGTTCAGTAATAGAACTTTCTCTGGTGTCTTGGTCTTACCTCTGACTTTATCAAAAGGAGTAAGAATATAAAGATAGACAGGAAATTTGGAGCTATCCATGTAGACCATAAGCAAGAGGAAGAGAAGAGCCTTTCATGTTCCATGATTCTCTAATTCCATTTCTTTTCTGTTACTCTTCACCACAAGCCCCTTTTGGCTTGAGGTACCTGTAGTGAGACTGTTTCCTACAATCACAATATCCTCAGTAATTAGTGTGACCAGAGGTAGATACCTGGGCGGAGCATGTTAGATACCATCATTCATCTCTTCAAAGCTATGCCCTACCATTCTCCACCTTGTTCTGGCAGTGCCAGCTTTTGTAAACTTAAAAACTGACTTCTTCAGAACATGGCAGCCATCAGAGAGGCAAGAGATCAAATGGTGAAGGGGAGGTGTGGATTTATTCTTCTCTACCACATTGCCCTGTAATACAACTATCCCTTTCTAAGGTTTAGGTTCAGGGAAGCTGCTCTATTCCTTGCCTTTTTGGGACCAGGGAGAAAAGAGAAGGACCCTACTGTGGCTGGTCCCAGGGAACTGCACTCTCCCTCCTGGTTTTCCTAAAACCTGCCTGCACCTTCATATGTAGTTCCTGCTATTAAATTTTCCTTACATTACCCAGTCCTGCCAGGAGCCTGCTTGGTATAAGAAGACAGTATGACCTAGTTGGAAAAGAGACATTTGGAAACTGGAGGGACAGGATATGGAAATACTTTGTGCTGGATAATTGCAGCCTGAAGCATTCTACTCCAAGAAGCATTTTTCACTTCAGGATGGAATTGTGTCAACCTATGCTCCTTGCTGATAATTTCAGTTTTCCTTTTCAAATACAAGGCAAAGTCATGGTAATGGAAAGGAAAGGAAAAGAATAGGGTATGAGGGGTTCCTTTGTTATTTGGAAGGCCTTTAACACTGAAGGGAAATCCAGATGAAGTTGGAGACTTTATATTTTGTTGTTTTTACAATGATTTCAAAAGTTCTTATAAAGGTAAAACATACATACTAAAAAGTGCATAGATATCATATTGTATAGCTCAGAGAAATGCCACTAACTGCATACATCCACGTAGCCAGCACTCCATATCAAGATGTAGGATATTAGAAGCACCCCAGAAACTTTCCTGTGTTTTGTTTTAGTCACTAAGCATACACCCCCAATGGAAGATACTGTTTTAACAACATGGATTTGTTTATCCTGTTTTTGATTTTTATATACATGGAATCATACAATATGTTCTTTTTGTATTTGGCTTCTTCCATTCTACATTAAGCTAATAAGTTTTCATACGTTGTTTCAGCATGGAGGTATACTTTGTTTATCCACATTAATGTTAGTATTATATGTTCAAACAATCATAATTTATTTTTCCAGCGTATTATTATTGGTGGGTATTTGGGAAAATTCCAGTTTGGACTATTATGAATTCTTCTGCTGCAAATATTCTAATACATATCCCTTGGAGAACAGAAGTATACATTTCTGTTGGGTAAATACCTAGGAATGGAATTGCCGAGTCATGGTGTTTGCATATTTAGTTTTTAGTTTTTTTTTTTTTTTTTTCTTTCAGTACTGGGGGTTGAACTCAGGACCTTATACTTGCTAAGCAGGTGCTTTACCATTTGAGTCACTACACCAGTCCATGTGTTTAGCTTTATTATATCTTGCTGGTTTTCTAAAATGGTTGTACCAATTTATACTGCCACTGCTGGACATGAGAATTTCCACAACACCTTTTTTTGAGACAGAGTCTTGCTATGTAGCCCAGGCTGACCTCACCTTCCTCCCCGACCTTCCCAAGTGATTACAGGCATGTACCACCATGTTCACCATATATTTTTAATGCCACCATTTGAGGTATTTGCATGATTTTTCTAGTGTTCTCCAGAACCCCAGGTATAAAAGGGGATCAAATAGGGAACTGTATTGATAAAGAATTTAGGGTTTGCTGTCCAGGATTTAAGGGCAGAAAACTGAAGATGTTGACACAATTGTCGAGCATTGTGGCCCTTGGTAGGATTGGACGTACTGAGAGAAAATGTCAGAAAAGGTACTAGGAGTTTAGGTGAATTATAAGGGCAAGTGCAAAGATGTAAGAATACAAGAGGGTGGAGGCTGAAGTATTTTGGTCAGAGAATGATGCATATGGAATCTAAGATCTCTTAAGTTTGGGGAAGTGTTGGAGGAGTTAAGACTCGGGATGAGCCAGGAGATGGTGGGTCATCTATAATTCCAGCTACTCAGGAGGGGAGATCAGGAGGATCTTGGTTAGAAGGCAGCCCCAGCAACAAGTTAGCAAGAACCCATATCAACCAACAAGCTGGGCATGGTGGTGTGTGCCTGTCATCCCAGCTACATGGGGAGGTCACAGGTAGGAGGATCATGATCCAAGGCTGGCCTGTGCAAAAACTCAAGACTCTATCTGAAAAATAACTAAAGCAAAAAGGCTGGAGGCATGGCAAGTAGCTAAAAAAAAAAAAAAATTCAGGATGAGAGGAGCATAGTGTAGACAGTTGTAATCAAGGTCATCTTGCTGATGGCTATGAAAATAAAGAAGAGAGGGGACTATGGAAAAGATTATTTCAGGAAGAAAAACTAGAAAGTGGCAATGGTGAAATGAGTCCAAAACCAGCCCCTATCCTCTAACCCTCCAGGTACCATTGTTGTGTAAATTTCCTTTTTTATATTTCTCTCCCTTCCCCTAGCCCCTTGCTAGGGCCAATCCAGGGTCCCAAGCATGCTATGCAAGTGCTCTGTTACTGAGCTACATCCCCAGGCTTCTCTTATTCTCTTTTAACTAGTATGTCAGTTCTACTCCTTTCTCTTCTCTGCTATCATTTTGTCAGAATTACTTAACCCTGTCTTCTTTGTTGTCCCCTTTCCTGATCTTCCTCATGATAAACTTCAGGATTCAAGCAAAAAACAAATAACTTTCCTATTACTATGATCCACTACCAATATTTAGGTTTCTGTCTTTCTCTCTCTCTTACTTTCTTTTTCCCTTCCTTCCTTCCTTCCTTTCTTTCTTCCTTCCTTCCTTCCTTCCTTCCTTCCTTCCTTCCTTCCTTCCTTCCTTCCTTCCTTCCTTCCTTCCTTCCTTCCTTCCTTCCTTTCTTTCTTTCTCTCTCTCTCTCTCTCTCTCTCTCTCTCTTTCTTTCTTTCTTTCTTTCACTGGGGCTTGAACCCAAGGTCTTGTGCTTGCTAGGTGGCTACTAAATCATTAGAGCCTTGTCCCCAGCCCTACTCTTGAATTTTTCCTTTTTTTCATTATTCTAGAACAATGGCTCCTAGAGGCTTCATTCTTTCCTTTTTTCTTCTTCCTTCCTTCCTCCCTCCCCTTCCTTTTTTTGGGTTAATACAGAAGTTCTTTCAAACAAAAATCTCAGTTAAAATCCTATATGCAGAACAGGGAAGCTTTGAGTTGCTGCCATAATGTGAATGGTGCCCCCTAGGTTGCGCCATGTGCAACCGCAACAACTGTACGTTCTTCCTGGCCTTGCTGGCTTGGTCTCTCCCTCATGTTCCTCCCATAGTCAATGTTCCTTAAACATACCTGCAAACTCTTGCCCCTAACTCTCATTGCAGTAGAAGCATTGGCAACCCAGTTTCATGCAGACTTTAACCAGCATTACAGAAAAAGAAACCCTAGATGCTTACCTCAGCCCTGCCTTTCCCTCCTTCTCCTCCTCTTCCTCTTGCTCCTCCTCTTCCTTTTGTTTTTGGCAGTACTGGGGTTTGAACTTAGGGTCTTGTACTTGGTAGGCAGGTACTTTACCTTGAGCCCACTCCTAGCCCTTTTTTGCTTTAGTAATTTTTTAGGTAGGGTCTCAGCATTTTTGCCAGAACCAGCCTTGGACTTGGTCCTCCTGAGATGGCGGGGGCAGGGTGTCTCACTAACTCTTTGCCTAGTTTGGCCTTGAACCTGGATCCTCCCGATTGATTTGTCTCTCAAATACCTGTATTACAGATATGAACCACCCTGCCTGGTCCCCCACCTCTCACTTCTGTCCTGAAGTTTTTCTAGTTCTCTGGTACGGACAACTTTGCAAAGAACTCCGTGGTTTTCATGTACACAACCAGAGAGAAAAGGGGAGTTAATGTCCTTCCCTGTGGCAATTGTTGACCACAAAGGGCAATGAGAGCTGAGAGAGGAATTCCTCTTTCCCCCTGAAGGTGGTCCTGATTTGGAAATTCATAGTGTCTTCAGCTGTCCCATGGGATCAAACACTCAGAAGTCTGAGTGTTTGAAGGTGTTGGAGTCTTTTTCACCTCTTCACTCTCCCATCCCTCATCCATGTAGCCTGGAATCGCATTCCCAGATAAACTTTTTATACTGAGGAACCAGCCTACAGCATATATATAAACTTTCAGTAGCTGTGCTGAAGCATTTTTGAGGCACTCAGAGTTTCTTCATTGCTCTGGAATAAAATGATGCTGAGATAGGTGGTAGGGGTGTCTCAACTGAATTTGCATTTAAGGTACATAGATAAAAGCTAAGAGGGTGGAAGTTCAAATGGTCCATGGTCATGACCAAGTCAATAGGTGTGGAAAGCAACATGGATTTTTAGTGGAGATGTATAAAAACTCTAAATTTAGAGGAGCTCTCTGGCCTATGGTGGAGTTTTGCCTTTAATGACAAATGGGTGCATGATTTAGGTCTTTAGGGCTTTTTATCTACACAGTTTAAAAACACAGTACTAGTACTTGCCTCATCTTTCCCAAACTCGTGATGGTCTGTCAGTTTAAAAACACAGTACTAGTACTTGCCTCATCTTTCCCAAACTCGTGATGGTCTAAACTGGTGATTGTCACTGTTCCTTTAAGAAATAAGACAGCGCCAGGGAAAACAACAGTCAACTTCCCACACCTCACGCCCCCAGACATCCAGGATACATCTTGTGTATACTTAAGCTGTCACTGACACACATAATTTCTTTTTCATCCCTGAGTAACCAGTCTTTTTTTCCCCCTTAGCAAAGAAAACAGTATATTTTTGTACAGAAAAGATTGGAAAGAAGGCAAAACAACAACAAAAAAGAACACCCACCCCCCCCAAAAAAAATCCAGTGACAATTCCCACAAAATAGCAGCAAATAAAATATTGGAGGGAAAACCCCACAGAAGGTACCTGAATAAGGGTATTTATCAAGTGCTGGTTGAGGGTCCAGGTCTGTTTCGTACAATCTAAAATGCTTTTTTTTCAAGGTCTGGGTGGTTAGGGGTTAATGATGGTGGCTGCAGCCCTACTGCTTTGAATAGAAGGGATTAGTTTTGTTCTTTCAGGATTAAGGTCAGGTTTAGCAACAAGCTGCCATATCCTGTCAGCAGCTACCCCAGCCCTACCAGCACCCTGCTCATGATTCTCAGATCTTGCCTTGGGCTGCTGGACTTTTGATCCCTATACTTTTTCTAAATATTACTGAAAAGAAGAGTATTTACATGTGGTGAATTTAAGACATGGAGAAGACTCAAAGGACACAGAGGAGAAGAGAATTTTATATGCCCCCCCTCTTTTTTTGTGGGACTGAGGTTTGAATACAGGGGTTTGAAGCCACACCTCCAGTTCATTTTGCTCTGGTTACTTTGGAAATGGGGGTCTTGTGAACTACTGATCTGGGCTGGCCTTGAACTGTGATCCTCCTGATCTCAGTCTCCCAAGTAGCCAGGATTACAGGCGTGAGCCACTGTGTCTTGCTTCCACATGCCACTTGAAGGTTTGTAGACTGATGGCAAAGAAAGTCACTTTCTTCACCTCTCTGTATACATACCCTTTGTGTATGACTTAGAAGCTTTTCTTAAGAAGAGGTAGCATCTACTTCCTTGTCTCCTGTACATGGACTGGTATTTGACTTGCTTTCCCTGATCAAATATGGTACAAGTGAGGAGCCTAAACATCAAGATGACTTGCATGCTTCCACACTCTTTCTTGGACTCCTGATTCTGCCATGAGAACAAACCCTAGTTGGCCTGCTGAAGAGAGACCACATGTGGCCCTGGGCCACAGCTAACCACAATTATATGAAGAGCACAGCCAGAATCAGAACTGTCAGCCAGGCTTAGTCCAAAATGCCAAACTGCAGAACTGTCATCTACATAAATATTTATTATTTTAAGATGTTGTGTTTGGGGCAATGTGTTATGCAACAGTAACTGTTAACAGAGTTCTTAGTCTTCACTATATTCCTTGGATCTGTTGCTAGGTTTTCCTTGTCATTAATAGTACTGGCAAAAAATATTAACAATAGGAAATATTTGGATACAACTGTAGAGTGTAGCACCACTTGGTTCTCAACAGTAACATCTAGGAAAATCATTCCTATTTTGTGGACATGAATGTTGGAGAAAGCAGTATTAATGCTCTTGACTTTTATGGCCTTTGGGCAAAAGTCAGGGACTGGCTGAATTTTTTGTTTGTTTGCTTGTTTGCTTTTTGAAACAGGGTTTCACCATGTAGCCCAGGCTGGCCTCAAACTCTAGATCTTCCTGCCTCAACCTCCCAAGTCCTGTACTACCACACCATGCTCTGATGAATCTTTGATGGTGAAAAATTTAACACACCAACTGCTACAATTAGGGAAATGGAGATACTTGTGTTGTTTATTTCAAAGGCATGGAATACCTTCCATATGAAAATTAGTGTATTTAAACTGAAGTGAAGTTTGGTGAGTACATCGTATGCACACACATGTGATGAGTGAATGCTTTCATTAGAGGTGGCAAAGAATGTCTGTTTCCACCCCTGATGGTGCTGGCTGTGTTTCCTGTCTCTTTGTCATGCTGGTGGCAGTAAATTTTGCAAGGCATTTGAGGAAATGTTATGCTAGTTGCTGTTCCCAACTATCTTGTGAAACAGGTAGGGCAACCATTATTCTAGACATTTGCTACACACATAGACTGAGGCTTGGGGAAGACTGAAGATTCCTGGTTGAATTCTCCTTCAACCAGTATTTACAGGCTACTCTCTCCTTTATAACCTTGTGGGTGGACCATATTGTCTTTTAATATACCCTAGTTCGGGAAGGGTATAGTAGAGCCTGAGGGGCAAAGGCAGGATGTCATGAATGAAGGGCAATGAGATCAGGCATGTGGCTCCTTGCTTGCTTACTTCTAAGGAATGCTAACTTTAAATGCAGGCCATTAAGTGCATTAAGGGGCATTTCGTCAAAGAAGGATGAGTCCAAAGAAGGCTAGAAAGTAGGTGGAAGGCAGCATATTTCTCTATGGCAGTATTTTGAGAGAGATGCTCAGTAGCTGGCATGAATCTCAGGAAAGTGTTGCCTTAGATAGGACTTCTTCAGAAGTGGATACTGAAATAAGGATTTCAGGTGAGTAATTTGAGAAAGGATTCTAGGAAGCATAGATAGGGAAAGAGATGGAGAAGGCAGCCAATAAAGAAACTGATAATTATCAGGTAAGTTATTGTAAGAAAAATGATCTTTTCTATCAAAGTATTTGTTACCCTCTTAGATTACTTAAAAATTCCTCAGGTTGCCGTCTTAAGTGACTTGCATGTTTAAAGGGTCCTTGCTTCCTCTTCCGGATTCCTGTACAACTCCAATGCCCAACAAACTGCATGCCCTAACCCATCCCCCAAGCCTTTTAGCCAATCAGAAAGATTGTGAACCTTTGACCTGGACAAATCCCAGGTGAGGAGCAGGTACAACTGCATCAGGGATATAAGGAGGAGCCACTGTCAGCCATTTTGTGCTGGCGTGTGGCTTAGCGGGAGTGAGTACATGCTTGCACCCTCTTGATCAAGAGAAAATTGTCTTGTCAAGATTTTCTGTCTCGTGTGTCTGTTTTTGGCACCGGAGGGTTATTAATTCCAACATTATCATGTAAGCAACTGGTGATTGACTCAACAACTGGTGACTTCTGGGAGACAATGTAGAACACATACCTCAAAGTTATCCCAACCAGGATCAGGAAAAAGGGTGTCCACTCACCTGTCCCCATCTACCCTTGGTTGAAGTATGCTTCTGAAGGCATTAAACTTTAAGGAATGAAGGGAGTTTTCCCCAATTTTTTGTTTGTTTTCTACCTCTCTTACTGTTATATTCACAATATTTAAATGAGGGCCTGGCATATAATAGTTCTGTAAACAAACATTTCATGAAAGAGTGAGTGAATGAAAGATGAGTTCTCAGAAGGTCAGCACTTCTATCAATGCAGTAGACCCAAATATCTCCTGGAGTTTCTCACCAGCTGAATTGAAAGAGTCTTGGAATGTATCTTCTGGGCCTCTCTGTAACTTTAAACACAGACGTGGTTTGAATCATGACTTTGTTGCTTATTAGCTGAGAGATCTTGTTCAAATAAACTATCAATGTTCTTATATCTGTAAAAGGGGACTAATGATGCCAAATTTACCCATCGTACAGTTTTTAAGAAGGCTTGCTTAATGAGTCATCGGAAGTAAGGACATTTACACAGTGCCTGGCATGTACTTGGTGATCACAGAATAGGAATTGTTTTCTCTTTTCTTTAATATCCAGTGGAATCAATTTGCTAATGAACTGTGACAAAAAATTGAAAAGTTGGTCAAAGCTGATGCTAGGGGAGAATGTAAAAGAAGGATAACAGGAACTAGAAATTGACAAGAGGATAAGAAGAAAGGACTATGTTACTAGAATCTGGGACCACCATTCAAATTCTGGTGGTCTTTTATAGAAGGCTTCTTTTGCCAGTGCCATATATGGGAAAGGTAGAAGAAATAGCTTTTATAGTGTTCTCTCTTGCCCTAATCATTGCAGTTCTAATACACTTCCCGGGTTGGCACATTACCAGGAGATGATTAATCTCTGGGGAATCCATCCTCCTTTACCAGAAAGGAGATGACTGCGTAAGAGCTGAATCTGGACAAATGCAATCATTAAAGGAAATATGCTTCACAGTGAATTATGTGATAGACTTTAAAGCAAAATGCCTGATGCTACATTTCATGTATCCAGTGTACACTTTGAATTTCTCAAGCAATGTGGAAACACATCCACTCATCTGACTGAGAACAGATGGAATTTGGAATAGAATTCTCTACCATGGCACATACACTGAGCCCATGTCAACTTTGACATAGGCAGGACATATTCATTTTGTCTTCTAGCATCCTCTCTATTATCATAATTTAAGAAGTAAATGTGTTCTTACTGTTGTTCCTTAGATAGATTCTCTGAATACCTGGGGACCTACAGAACCTCTTTAGAGGGTTGGGAAGAGGTTAAAGAACTGCAAACATTTATTGAAAAGGATGAGTTCATCATCACTATTCTTGTTTCTTCATGGCTTTCACCAAATCTCCAGAAATGGGTAAAATCATTATGACTAAAATTACCTGACAGTCAACCAAGGCAACAAGGATAAATTTATCTGCATTGCTGTTGTGGAAATATGGAGAGAGGTAGTGAGGGTGGAAAAGGTGATGGAAATGATGGTGGGGATGGTGGTAGTGCTGACAATGATGTTGAAGGTGGTGGTAGAGGCAATGAATCAATATAGGTAGTGGTGGTGATGGTTGTGACAGTGGTGATGGAGGTGATTATGTTGATTGTAACATAGTCTGATAAAGATAGAGATAGTGGAAGTGCTAGTTAACATAGTAGAGAAGTAGTGCAGGGAGTAGAAAAGGTGAAGGTAGTTATTAGTCAAGGTGGTGGTGGAGGTATTGGTGCTGGTAAAGAATTGAAAAAATTTCTCCACACAAAAACTTATACATGAATGTTCATGCAGCATACTTAGAATAACCCAAAGCAGAAACAACCCAGATGTCCATAAATGGTTGAATAGAGAAATAAATGTGGTATATCCATACAATAGAATATTTTTTGGTCATAAAAGGGACCGAAGTACTGATACATACACAAGATGGATGAATCTTGAAAAAACATTATAAGTGAAATATGTTGATCAGAAAAGACCACTGTATGACTCTTTATATGAAATGTTCAGGACAGGAAAATCTGTAGAGACAATTACTAAGCTACTAAATTAGTTGCTGCCTATAGTGGGGTGGAATGAGATGGAAGTGACTGTGAATAGATAGGGGATTTCTTTTGTGGGCGCTTAAGATGTTCTAAAATTAGATTGTCATAAATTGTGAATATACTAAAGAAAACCCATTGGATTGTATATTTAAATGGGTGATATTAGTTTTCAGTGCTTGGGAAAGAAATTGGGACCTTAAGCATGTTTGGCAAGTGCTCTACCACTGAGCTACACCCCAGCTAAATGGATGAATTTGATAGTAGATCCAAAAACAAGAAAAGCGGGGATAATAGTGGTGGTGGTAGTAATGAAGGACTGAACTTTGGTTGGTGGGGACTTGGAGGAGAGGAAAGAAGAAAGGAGTTGATTGACACCTGTTATACCTGAGTCTGAGTACCACAGATTCCCCCACCCTCCACCATGGATTGTTTTGTGTATGTGTGCTAGAAAATTATATTTTGTCCCATAGCTAACATTGAATTCACACACAAGTATTTCTAGAACAAATTGTGAAAATCAAGCCAAGGTGTCAGCTACCATTGGAATTATGTTTAAAAGGGACATCTTTGGTTTTTCCAACCAGTGTCCTTGTCATATACAACTGGCTTATTAGGAGCAAATGGAACAGAGTAGACAGGCTTCATCTTCTGCTGTAAGTGTAAAAACAGATGGGTCCATGAAAAAACTAAAACAGATACCTCGGGTCTATAATTTTTAATAATTTTAAACTAGCTACAAAATGTCAATCACTTCACAAACTGACAGAGGAGACAGGAGGAATTTAATATTACATGCTGTAGTGATATTTATCTCACAGTTTGTCTATATTTCATTCATTTATATTATTTTCTAAAGGTTTCTTTATCAGCTACTAAACATCTCAGCAATTTGGTGTGCATAGCTCTAGATTAAGCAACAAAGAACTGTACTGATAACAAACCACAGGGGAAATGGTAATCAACAAGAGTTAGCCTTATAAAATTTACATCTCCACACTGTTTCACAGCAAGATCATTGTCTCCAAAACACAGCCTTCAAAAGCAGCAAACAAACCCTATATTACATCTGTTTCACATAGTTTCAGCCAAACATATATTTTGCTGGAAATGAATAAATGGTAAGTAGGTCAAATCATGTTTTTTAAAATTCTTTTTTTTTAAAAAGATGATTATGATTAATAAGTCTATATGTTGACAGAAAGTGACACTAGCAGGTTTTGCTGGTATAACTTAATCTTGACAGTGTCTCAATCATTACTGAGCAACTGAGCATGCTTTGTTGTTTTGTTGTTGTTGTTGCTGTTGTGTGTGCATTGTCTCGTCAGTATGCTACTGTCATGGAAAGTTTTTGTTTAAGTAGGAATCTAAAAATCTATTTAGTTCTCATGCATAAATGCATAAATCACATCACTTTTAGTGCAATGCCTGTTATGTAATTCCACATTGTCTAATTATGAAATCATAAAGACAGATAACAGCCATGAGGAACCAAAGACTGCATATTTTGAGAGATTCAGAGCCTGACACCCAAAAGGACTGTGGCAATAGCTCTGTGGAATGTCACAGTTTTACGAGAACAATACTGTGTATTGAAAGAATCAACAGCACATTGAGCATTCCTAAATTGTCATTCAGCAAACACTACTGAGAAAGAAATGGAGAAATGAAACACAAGACATCTTATGTAAAGAGTTAGAGCCACCAAATGACTACTATATACAACCTTTGGAAAGAAAGAGACCCAGAGAGAACAAAAGATACATAGTATTGCAGGAAGCTGACAGATGACACAGGACAACATTCATGATGGAGGTGGACTGATGTGTGTGTGAGTGTGCAAGACCTACTAGGTAATACCATGGGAAAAGCATGAAGGAGCTATCTTGCCCAGCAGCGTTCAGAGGAGAACACAAGTATGCACATTTAACCACTGCCCAGCATCTTTGTTGCACGTTGGTTGGCTTCATCAATTCTGGTTTTGTTGGAATCAGCCTATAAAAAAGGGAAAGAAAACAGATCTCAGATGATCACCTTAAAGTTCCACTCATCTTTCAGGGTCCAGGTTCAGAATCAATCACCATTTTCTTCATGTTCCTTTAACAACTGCAATAGCTCTACTTGGATATGATTGCAGAAGCTTGATTTTGGTTTTTAACTGTTTTCCTTATTGGAAAGCATCCTTTAGTGGTTGGGGCTATATAATTTATCCTTGTATTCTAGGACATTCAATGACATCATTCACATCTGTAGGACGGAGTTGAGTTACCACCACTCATACAGATGGGTTCAAATCATGGTTAACTTATTAGCAGTGTCACTTCCAGAAAATTACACTTCAGGGTTTCAGATTTTTTTTGTCTACAATAGAGGGACAATAAAGCATGAGTATCTACTATGTTTTCCTCGTTCAGCTTTGATAACATCAGCTATCAGGTATGTACGATTATCAGTTCCTTTTTCTGAGTAAGGAAAAAAGGCAGACAGGATTGAAGCAATTTGTCTAATGTCTTAGTACATGGGGGAAAGTCCAGTTAGAATGGGAGTAGCCTGGAGTTAGAGCCCACACTTCTAATCACTCCACTGCATAGGTTTGCTGTGAGGATTGAGTTTAGATATAATGTGCTTGGAACAGCATTTTGCAGAAATTAAGTGCTGATGTATCTTATCTTGAAATTACTATCATTAGGTTGCTTTTGAGATGCTTACTAGTTTTTCAGTTCCATTTCTGAAGACTCACTTCCAGTTATCAAACTGGCTTGTCTTCAATAGGGGCATAGTTACCATAATTTTGTACCTAACTTCCTTTTGTCTCTTGGTTGATCTCTTCACTGCTTGGGTTACATTTTGCTGTATATGCAGATGAAACTCAGGGATGCTACCAGGTTGATCTTTAAATCCCAGAAAATTAATTATTCCCATCACCACTGAGAAAGATGAGTCATCAAGTAGAGGTGAAGATTACAATTCATCTCTAGGCTGTTGTTTTGTCCTATCCTGACTGGTAATGTTGTCTGTAACTCTAAAGCCTGGGCAGAGGAGAAAGCTGCCAGAAGGGTAAGGAAATCAAACTACTTTTCTATCAGCCATTATCACTCAATGATAGTAATCATTTGGCACCTACTACCATGCTTGTGTGTTCCAGTCTCTACTGAGTTGGGTCCTCTTTATTCAATTTGAATTGTAAATTCCCAGGACACTAGAATTATCTCTATTCAAATAGAAATTTGCAAAGTTGAACATATTTCTAGGTTATTCGTAACTTTGAATTATCTGGCCATGGTTCTCTGCCATCTGTTTGGCTAATCAAGAGTTGGCTTTCCAAACAAGAATTTACATCACAAGATAGGGCACTGATTTTCCTTTATCTGAACTGTAGACACATATTTTTGATCACAGGCTCTTCATTTGGAAAACAAATAGTCCTTCCAATTTTATTTAGTTCTTAATTCCTCCCCTTCCAGCTACAAATTGTATCAGAAATAATGATACATTGGTGCAAAGGAAAATTACTAGCTCAGACCAATTTGAAATGTTCTTGTAGGTTACATTATGTTGACTGTGTTTCCAGACTGAACTTTGAGAAAAGCTCAAGTGAGAAAAATAATCCATTTAAAAATAAATGGCATTTCTGAAAGGAAACGTAGAAACTCTTGTGTACAAATGCCCTGACAAGCCTTTGCATGGTGGCACAAGCAAAGTATGAGGTTAATTTTTGGATAGATTCAAAGGATGCAGGAGGAGCTGGAATAGACCTTTGTTCAATGGGCATCTGTGATTTCCACCTAAATTCTTTCTGAAGTATACTAAAATCCCAGTCCATACAATGCCTGATATAAAAGGTACTACATTTTTCTTACATTATATAAAAGAAGTAGTGCCTTTTAGAAAGAAATTCTGACAGAATATCCTGTTAGGTATCTTCCTGGTATCTGGAGAATGCCTCTATGTTCATCCTGTTTATATGCCTGAGAATTTCATTTAAGGAGGCTAATAATCCCAGGTTTTACATTTCTATTTAGAGATTCCTAAGCTAGCTGACATATCCAACTTTGCTATCTGATTTGCCCTTGTGAGAAATCAGGATGGCCACAGGGAGCCAGTATGTGTTAGAAGGAGCTGTTCAGCACACCTTTCTGAACACTCTGGGAATCTCCTCACCTTTAGACTATGTCCAGTGGTGTTCAGGCCCTGCTCAGACTTTCAGAACTGGATACGTCCCACCCCACACAGCAATCTATTCTGATTCCAGGTTTAAACTGTTCTCTTATCCTTCAGATGAGGGTACCGGGTCAGAGAGGATGAACAGCAAAATCCTGTTAGAACCTGAGGTCTTTGTTGTCAAGCACCGTGTTTCCTCACTGATAGAAGAATGTGAGAACTACTAAGGAGTCTGCCTCACTGTTTCTCAATGTGTGCCTGTCACCTACCACTGACAACTTTAAATTGAAGTTTGAAAATCACTGGTGTTTCCTTAGCAACAGTTTTCATAAGGCCTCTGATAAAAACTTGCTTCCAACTTAGTAGTATTGTGAACAATTGTACACCTTTAACCTTAGAAGAGTGTACATATGAACACCTTTAAGTGGAAAACAAGGTTGTCAAATACACAAGGAAATTTCTTAAAAGTCCATGGGGATATATTGAAATATCATCATTTTGGACTCCCAAAACTTCAGTATCAATCCAAGTGATAAGAAAAGATCGCTATCGATGGACTTGGGTGAAGGTTGTTGTTGGGGTCATGAGAGAAGATGGGAGAACCATCACAATATTCTCCTTGCTCCTATTGTGTGATTTTAATTAAATCTTAGCTGTGCAGGAGATTTTTGAACATGTTATTAGAGATCAGAACTTCCCTGAGAAGGTGTATGTCTATTAATAATTGTGCTTTTTTCTTCAGATTGTATAAATAAAAAATTGTAATCATTTGGGGCCAGGCTGGGTTGAAATGAGCTCCATCTAAATCATGTTCAGATTTTGATCCTGAAAACAAATGGGAGGGATGTATGTGCTATTTAAAGTGTTGACTGGACTTAATTATTCAAAAGCAACAAGGCTCCTTCCCACTGCTTAAATGATTCAGCAGCCAAGGAATGATAGCAACCGGACAGCTATTTCCCAGCCCCTTTCCTGGCCATTGATTAAACTTTATAGATGTGTCTGTCTCTGTCTGTGTTGTACACTGGGATTAGAATAACAGATTCTTCCTAAAGATGAAAAGTAGAAAAGCAAAAGTGGCAGAGTCAAGATACCACTTGCCTTTCCAGGAATACTTCTTCCTTAAAGTCCAAAAAACTCTATGAATAAAAGTTTGACCCCACTGTTAGTAAAACCTCTCCTTCTAGAATCCTAATTGACTTTGATGCATTATCTGCTTGCATCTGAGTAAATTGGGTCCCATTAATAGAAAACTAGTACTTGCTGTTTTCTCAAATCATTTTCTGTTAAAGCCATTCTGCAATGATTACTTAGTCCATTTTTTTTCCTGGGCCATAATGGCTTAGGTCAGTTTGGGTTGGCTCCAATGCCTTTTGAAATTCTCAATATTATTCTAAAATCCATCGGCTTTCACAGCTTTAAAAGCTTGATCACATCAAAAGCTTCTTTACAATGACAGGCATGTCAGACATAACTTGCAAAAGTAAGCGAAGCACAGGCGTTTTGCCAGTCAAATCTGACATTTGTGCAGCTCAATACTGATCAAACAAAATGTTATGTGATCAGATGTTTTTGTATGGAGCATATGCAACACAATAGAGCAATGTATTTCCTTTATGTTTATTCCTTCCACTTCAAGTCACTGGAGGATGATTGGGCACCAGGAAACCGCTGGTGAGCTTTGTGACTTAAGAGATCTCAAAAGTATCCTCCTCTGCTCATGGTAGTGGAATGAATTGTTATAAAGAAATTCAAGATCTCAGACTAAGAACCTCAATATCTCACAGGGAGTAAACAGACAACATAAGATGAGCCAGAGAGAAATTACAGCTGTACAATAATCATTAAACCTATACTATCTATGTCTATTTCTTGCTTTTGGCAATTGGACTTTTAAAGAATTATTATCAACATTTAATACTTTATGAAACGGGGAAGGTATAGAATACAGGAAATATGTCAGATTTGCATGGTATAGAATATCAGATATTTGGTGGCCTAAATCTCTTTGGTGCCACAGTCTACAGTTCCTTTCTTTCTTCATCTTTTTTTTTTTTTGAGGGTGTTCAGGTGTTTTTTGTATGCACATATGAATAAATGAATAAGAAAAACAAAACAAAACAAAAAACTCAGGGCCTCTTGAGCTACAACACTGCCCCTTTTTGCTTTAGGTTATTTTTTAGGTAGGGTCTCCTGTTTTTTCCTGGGGCCAGCCTCAGACTTCAATCCTCCTACCTATGCCTCTCATGTAATAGGAATCACAGGTGTGCACTACCACAACTGGCCTGTTGCTTGAGATGGTACCTCACTTACTTTTTGTCTGGGATGGCCTTGAACTGAGATTTTTCTGAGCTAGGCCTCTCAAGGGAGGGATTATAGCAGTTAGCAACCATATCCAGCCTACAGTCTTCCTTAATTTAAGCCCCCAAACCCAACTCTTTCTATTCTACGCTCTTCAGTCTTCCTTATAGCCCTTGTTGACTTGAGGGGGTGTCTTAGAGCCAAGTCTGGTATCCTGGTCTGAACTTGGTTTCACCAGATATGTTTCCTATTTTGCGATTTGGGGATGTGAACTGCTGGATTGGAAATGGAACCTGGATCTATTCAAACTATCACTAAAACTTTGGTATTTGGTGAACGTGAACTTTGTTCACCTTCTGGCTAAATTTATTCTTTCCTCCATTTCCCAATTTGGTTTCTTCACCATCTGTACTTGACAAACCAACCTTCAAGACTCAACTTAAATGCAACTTTTCTTTTTTTTGAGATTTTTGCTAAGCCCTGCCCCTTGAAATCTTTTCTCCTCTAATCCTGTCTAGCATGTATCTGTGGTTCTCTAAGTGGGTTATATTTTGTGTGGTACTAAATTCATCTGGCGACTCATTGCCTCCCACAGGCTATGAATTTCTTGCAGTGGAAGTGGTGGGTTTTTTTTTTTCTTTTTATGTCCCCAGGGCCTAGCACAATGCCTGATATGAAGGAGACTTTGAGAAATACCTGCCATATTAAATTCTACATTCTTGGGCTAGGAGTGTAGCTCAGTGGTAAAGCACTTGCCTCAAATACCAGAGATCCTGTGTTTGATCCCCATCACCACTGCCAAACCCAAGTACATTCTAATCTTCACTCCAGTTCTGCTGCTGAATTATGCGTTTTTGTCTTAGGAAATTTAGGGCAAAATATTCATCAGTTAGTGTGCTTGAATCCAGTGTCAGGGTTTGAGGGTCTTGTTACGCCCTTCATGTTTCCTGACTGTTAGTTCTGAACACTGCCACATACTCACCTTCTCCATGATCCTATCGATCTGGCGATTCTGTGTGTCAATCTCATTGCCCATATCCAGGGCCATGTGACGGAGGTTTCCAATGATGCCGCTCACCTGCTCCAGGTTTTCATCCATTTCATTTTCTCGGGCATCATTTGTTACCCTGAGAGACAGAGAATCATTTTCAGAAGAGAGAGGAAGAAACTAGAACGCGAATGACCCAAAATGAAGGGAAAATCTGCAGAACTATAGGGATCCCTTTCATCTCATTTCAATAAAAGAGCATGTTTTAGCTTTGGTACACAAGAAAATAATCTTATATATGTTTATCCCAATTTAATTTTTTTCCAATCTAAATTTTTTAAAGGATAAAATCACTGTAGTTTAAGGGACTCGAGGTCAGAGAATGAAGGTAGAAACTGTTTTTTCTTCCTGAACCAAAATCTCCAAGACTCAAATTGAGAATGAAAGAAAAAATTATTATGTTCAACTGAGAAGCTCTCTGCTCATCTCTGTTCCCACTTGGGACCAGCATGAATGAGGAGAGTAGTGATAATTATAGTCTGCCTCTTAAATCTGCTTTCTCCCAACAACTCCAAAGGGAGCTACTTTTCAAAGCTGATTTTTATTTGCTGATATTTTAATGCTATCTTTTTTTTTCAGTGGCATTATGAATGAGTGATTTCAGAATAGAAAACTGAAAAAAGATTATTGCTTCATTTTGAAAGGGGTGGGAGTGGGGAGGCAGGAGTTGACTCACAAAGGGCTTTCCCATTTTTCCATCCATCAACTTGAAGGTTAAGAAAGTACTTTCTAGCAAACAGCAAGTGCTTAGAATGTCCCTAGCACTTATTGCAATAGGCTAAAAAATGTTTGGAGGGATTAAAATCCTTCCTCTTGGCAACTCCAACACAGACCATTTTGATTTCTAAAACAGCCCAGGCTAGAGAAAATTCAACAAATAAGGGAGTACTTCTTCACTTTCTCATGTAGGGAAGAAACTTCTTTAAAAATTCACCCCAAAGATGTGCTTCTAGTTCAATGGTGCCCAGCCCTTATTGCTTACTGGAATTATCTGAGGAGCTTTAAAAGACACAGATGGGGCTGGGTGCATGAGTCAAGTGATAGAGCAGCTGGCTAGCAAGCACGAGACCCTGAGTTTAAAACTGTGTGCCAACACTAAGATTCCACCTCACCCCTGTTAGATAGCCATCATTAAAAACACCACCACAACAGGTGTTGGCAAGGATGTGGGGAAAAAGGAACCTTAATTCACTGCTGGTGGGAATGCAAACTAGTATAACCACTCCGGAAAAAAATTCGGAGGCTTCTTAAAAATCTAAACATAGACCTGCCGTATGATCCAGCAATCCCACTCCTAGGAATATACCCAAAGGAATGTGACACAGGTTACTCCAGAGGCACTTGCACACCCATGTTTATTGCAGCACTATTCACAATAGCCAAGTTATGGAAACAGCCAAGATGCCCCACCACTGACGAATGGATTAAAAAAATGTGGTATTTATATACAATGGAATACTACTCAGCCACGAAGAAGAATGAAATCTTATCATTTGCAGGGAAATGGATGGAACTGGAGAACATCATTCTGAGTGAGGTTAGCCTGGCCCAAAAGACCAAAAATCGTATGTTCTCCCTCATATGTGGACTTTAGATAAAAGGCAAACACAACAAGGGGATTGGACTTTGAGCACATGATGAGGCTAGAGCACACAAGGGAGGTATGAGGATAGGCAAGAACCCCCCCCCCCAAAAAAAAAACAAGATAGCATTTGATGTCCTCAAGGCAAAGGAACTAATGCAGAAACTTTAAAGTGACAGAGGCCAATAGGAGAAGGGGACCAGGAACTAGAGAAAAGGTTAGATCAAAAAGAATTAACCTAGAAGGTAACACACATGCACAGGAAATCAATGTAAGTCAACTCCCTGTATAGCTATCCTTATCTCAACTAGTAAAAACCCTTGGTCCTTCTTATAATTGCTTATACTCTCTCTTCAACAAAATTAGAGATAAGGGCAAAATAGTTTCTGCCAGGTAGTGAGGCAGTAGCAGGGGAGAGGGAAGGGGTGGGGTAAAGGGAGGGGGTGTGGGGGAAGGGGGGAGAAATGACCCAAACATTGTATGCACATATGAATAAAAGAAAATAAAAAGACTAAAACAAACAAAAAAAACCAAACAGTGTGCCAAAAAAAAAAAAAAAGATGTAGATACTTGTGCCCCATAAGAGATTCTGATTCAATTGGTGTAGATTGGGCACTGTTTTTTTTTTTTTTTAAGACATTTGATTCTAATGTGCAGCTATCGGCTTGAGAACCATTGGTCTAGTTTCTGTGGGAGCAGAGAAAGGCAAGAACTGAATTGTCATCTGTGAGGCTGTGGTACATGTCTAGATGCTACACCACACCAACATGGTCCATCGTGTGAATCACAGGGGTTCTGCTTGGCCCACAACAGCTACAATTGCCTGGGAACAGTCATGAGGCAACTACCTTCACCTCTATTGAATCCTGTTGCAGTTTCTACAAAATGAAACACATATTTTGCTCTTTGTGGGAAATATTTAGTTATTCTGTTTTAAGGTGTCTTCAGAGCTGAGTTCTGCATTGGGTGACTTAAGTAATTTGAGGTTTTAAAAACAGATACTTTTTTTTTTTTAACTCCTAGATCTCAAAAATAGTGATTAATGAGAAGCTCATCATTCTGTACTTTCAACCCAAATCCATTCTTTGACCTTCTTTGCTGTGCACACTGAGGGGCTGACCACTATGACCGTATCAGTGGTCACATTGCTATTAACCCTGCACACTATAAACACTCTTTTAATAAGCTTTGCTGAATTATCAACTCATGTTCTAAGATGCTTGTTGCCAGACCCACTGATTCTGGATGTGGTCATGTGATTTATTTTGTTTAATAAAACTCTTGCATATATGACACAATCCATTGTTTGGTAGATGCTTGTGCAGTGGACCTTGCCCCTTTGGTATGTTGCAATCATGTCAGATATCTGGGCTATCCTGCTGGAAGATCACATGGGGAAAGACAGAGGTATCCCACTGATTGCCTAGGCCAACCACTAGACAAGTGAATGAGGCCATCTTGGATCATGCCACCCCTAGTTGCATGTAGTCCCATGAGTGAGCCCTGGAAAGGCTTGTGGAGGAATTCCCAGCTAACACATAGGCTATGAGTAATTAAATGGTGGGGTGGTTGTTTATCGAACAATAGAGAGCTGCTAGAGTGTGGGCTGCATGAAACTCACCTGCGGATGAAGCCACCACTGATGGCCATCTGCTCCCGTTCATCCACCACACGGGCAGGCTGGCTGGCCACCACTCCATCCTGATTATTGCCCCAGGCTTTTTTGTAAGCATCACTTGATTTAAGCCTATGTAAAAAAGAGGGTGAGTGACAAGGTACAGGGTGGAGCAGCAAGCTCACAGCAATCATCACTTCCTCAAGCGAAGAACCGAACCAAGCGAATGAATTTTAAGTTGAGGCATTAGAGAATACCGATATATCATAATCTGGACCCAAACAGTTGGCCACCACCAAGCCTCAGCTACTCAGAATTTCTTTTCCAATTGAGTCAATTGCAATGGTCAAGACTAGAAACTGGCTTGTTTTGTGGTTTAATTGGATTTAAGATAAGGATTACAGTAGCTGGAGAACATTCAGTTCTATTTCAGTGATATGGTTATATTTTGAGACACAAAACGGAAAAACATACTGGCAGACAGACACAAAACAAGACTGCCAAGAAGACTGTGTACATCACACCACAGCAATACAGTGTCATCCTGAAAAACATAGTTGACTTTTACACACCCTCATGCAAAGATCCCTGTTTAATATTTCCGCCCTCCAATGCATGTATGGAACTAACATTTCTAACATTTTATGAAGGACATTAAAAATTGGTGGTTGGCCAAGAGTGATGGTCTTTGAGTTGCCTCCAAAGTGATTTGAATTAGATAATATATCGGTACTTCCAAACAGTCACCATACATCCATAGTCGATGTACAAACCTTTGTCCACAGAGACAAAAAGTAAAAGAAGCATAGTGAAATGAATGCAGGAAAACAGAAGAGAGAACAAGCCATCTAGCACCAGGGAAACCCCTCTATGTCTTCTTCATGCACCAGCTACAGGCATGAGTAGAAAGTGAAGCATTCTCATTTAAGCCAAAGTACTTCAGAAGTTGACCATTCTCAAAAAAGGCACTAGCAGGACAGTAATAGCCTTCATGAGGATTTGAAACGCAGTTCAGGAGCTTCTTTGTTGGGCAGAAGGGCAGGGCAGAGAGTGCTTACAAATTCCTACTTCAAACTATCCTGGGGTGGTTACAGGAGAGAGTAGTTTGGTATTGGTGTGGTCTCCATGGGCTGTATGTCACTGAGCTGCCTTGGAGAAAAACTTAAAATCCAGGCATACCTGTTGTGCCCAATAGAAACATATGCAGCATATTTTGGTGGATATGTTGTAATTTAAAGCCATCAAAGATGTTTTTAGGTTCTTTGCATAGTAGAAACCACGTGCTTTTTAGTCCAAAACAAGAGACACCCTTTGGTCCAATTTTTATATTTTTTATTATAAAACATCAGAATTTAAATTTTTTCTTTCACTAGAGGACCATAGTCGTATATTAAAACTGGCTCTAATCCTTGAAGATTAAGGACCAAGCAACCATAGCCACGCAGAGGAAAATTGCCCCAATGGAATTTCAGCAACTCATTCCACAGTTTTCATAATGTCACAGCCCTTTGAGCAGTCAGAATTTACTGCACCAAAAGGCTCTATGGGCCCACTCAATGGGACAAGATTCCCAAACTAATTTTAGTAGCATTTAGGATCTGGCTTTCCCCCCTCCCTGAACTCCTTATCTCCTCCCTTCTTAGATTAGAAGTCAATGGACTTTGTGATGTTTTCTGCTATGTAAAATGTCTGGTATACCATCTTTGGCAAAGTCAAGGAGAGGGAAATATGCGTTTCCAGAAGAAGGCAAACCACTGCACCCACAATGCTGCACATAGACTCACATCACTGCCGTACATCTATCATAGTCCTTCAAAACATGCTGAGACAGGGCAAAGCCCTCAGATAATCCAGGGCACCACCAGCCACTGCGTTGTGACACATGGTTTTTAAAGCATTATTTACACACAATGGGGAACAGTTCAGTCAAGCTTTGAAGCTCACAAGGGTGTCTTGTGTATTAGGGAATTAGTCATCACTTATATGTGGAATTTATAGAGGTCATGTTTCATCAAAACCTTAGAAACCACCCCAGAGGGGCCTGCCACCACCCTTTCTTCACACACAGTTGATGAAGGGGGGATGTATCTGTTGGAATTTACCACAAAATGGATGGCGATCTCACATGGGGGCAAGTTGCCACTGAAAAAAGACATACAGTCAAATCTTGACTAACTGGAATGTTTGGTAATGAGTCATTTTGGTGAATTATATAAATTGTTCATGGATTGTGGAGGAAAATTTTGCTTCAAGGGCAATTGGTGAATATCTTTATCAAATAAGTTGTTGAGTCAATTTTCTGACTGAGAGTCTTTGGGTAGTGGGTATGGTGAAATCTTTCCAGTTTTTGGTGTTTGATGGCTTTTCTTTCAAGATCAATTTTTACTATTTTTGTTGTTTGTTTTTTATATAGTGATTATAAGAGGATGGAGGCTGAGTGAGACAATGCATATTACTCAGATGCCCTGGAAGAAAAATCACTTTAGATCTGGAATACATTTTTCTCCTTGTTATTTTGTTTGTTTGTGCTTAAAAAATGAAAGAGGGGCAAAGTATACAGTTGAGAGTTCCAGTTAGTTAGATTCCAGTTAGTCAGGCTTTACTGTCGATCATTCTTTCAAAAACATGCTTTTAATTTATTGGTAAATTGAGCCCCTCCCCCTCCTAAGCAGGAAGTGGGATATTTTAAATTAGCCTCAAAGTTTAAAGAATGTGAATGGTCATATAATCTGTTAAAAATGACATCAATTACTATTCTAAAAGCTGGGATCAGGAAAACTTTTAGGAAAAAAGGCTTCTTTTTAAAAGGGGAAGAGGGAGGGGTGAGGGAGATTGGGTATGAGTTTAATTTTCCAAATGCATGTTGGGCAAGCCACTCATGCATTTTTTTTTTCACGGCTAGTCAAATGAGACTACCTTCCAGAACCCTTGGTTTCAGGTTCCTTCTGTTGCAAACCTTTATAACCACATGTCACATTTCTGCTACATTCCAAAAGAAGCGTTGCAGAACCTTGAGAACACTTGAATGTTTTGTGATGTTGTGCATGCAAAATCTACACATTTCAACATTTCAGCCAGTGTACAAGTAGATCTTCCAAGGAGAAGAATTTGAGAGGGCTGAGTCCAATTTGAGTTAGACTTGAGCTGAAGAACACATTGGCTACCACTGCAGTAGCTCATGACCAAATTCAGGAACAGATATACAGTAAAAAGACAGAGTCTTTGTCATAGTCTTTAACTTACAGAATGCTTGCTTGGGTCAAATTACCTGTCCCTTTTACTTCTGAAAGATCAAACCTTGAGATAAGTGTTTCTCATCCTGCAAACTTACCCACAGCCTTTTCTAAATCTGTAATTTTGGTTCTTGGGGGTTGGGGAAAATAAAGACCCCTGGGTACTTCTGTCTCAAAGTACACTTTCTGGAAAATGTTGAAACGTTCATCAATAAAAGTTGCTGACAGTGAAGCTTTCACTGTAGTATGCCTGATTTTTAATGCATCAACAGTAACTCCCACTAATATCATCTATGCTATGAGATGAATGCACTGGAGACGGTATTGATCCGTTCTGCATGCTGCATGCTCATCCTGCCTATGAGCCTGCAGGAATGAGCTGGTCAAGGCTTGGAGATGGGCCTTGGGAAACCAAAGCTTCAGGCAGGCAGGCAGCACCTACTTGTTACAGGGACACACACAAAGCCCGCAGAATTTTCCTAGGTCCGTCAAATTCTTTTCTGCTTCTTTCATGTCCTTATTGATTTGGTCCATCCCTTCCTCAATGCGTTCCAGTTGTTCTGATTAAACACAAGTATTTTATCCCCACAGAATGAAGCAGATGGAAAAGGACAAAGAAAAAAAGACAAAACTTCAGACATTCACTTTGACATTAAAAAAAAAAAGAAAAAAAAAAGAAAAGAAAAGAAAGAAAGAAAGAAAACTGGACGCCACAGATTAGAGCTGGTACCCAGTACCTACTTGTTACAAGGACATATGAAAAGGCCACAGCATTTCCCTAAATCTTTTAAATTTTTCTCGGCCTCCTTCATGTCTTGGTTGATATGGTTCATGCCTTCTTCAACACGATCGAGTTGTTCTGGTTAGGACAAAGGGATGATAGTGTGGAATGAATTTTTTTGGGGTTTCCAGCAGAACATGAGAAATGACTATGTGAAAAGAAATTTGAAAGAGAGCGATATTACAATGCATTGTTTAAGAGGATGCATTGTAGACTGCTGCTGCCCTAAGCAGGTACAGGTGGAAGGAAATGAACAAGAACGATGCTCAAACAGTTCATAGTTTGAACATGATGGGATGGGGTCAGAAGCACTGTTTTGATTCTGAGTATCCAGAGAAACAGCCAGCATATTCATTACTCAGATACCAGTGGATCCGAAGAGAAAGAAAAACAGAGTGTTAGTTTATGTTTAAGGCACTTTCATTTAAGGCTACTAGCGAAAGTATCTGCTTCAACTTCAAAACACCTAAATCTTTTGGTTTTTAGGTATCCTCAGCCAGATAAAAGTAGAAAATAGAATCCATTTTCTTCTTTGGGGAAAAACAACAACAGCAATAATTAGCAATGGGTTTGTGTCATTTTTCATTTGTCTTCCCTTAGCGGTGCTTGTGTAGCCAAAGGTAGCCAATGATGATCTGTTCTTGGTTTTCTGTATTTAATCATAGAAGCTAGAAAAGTAAGTAACATCAGAAAAGGAATACTAAAAGTACCAGGACATTTCAACTCCTCTCTCATCCTATGACTTACTTGCTACAAAAGCACTGGAAGGCATTTCACTCCTCTGGGCCTTGATTTCCTGGTGTCTACAATGCAGGGCATGGAAAATACCAACCTCAGGCAAATAGCAGGGACAATGATTGTCTCTTTGGAGGAGGCGCGATGGATTGGAACGTAGGACAGTGCTGTGCCATTGATGTTTGCAAAATGGACCTTAATGTATCTAAGACATAGATCAATAGTCATAAAAATGAATCATACTTCTAGGTTGTCAGGGTCACATACACCAACTTGATTAATTTTTCAAAAGTCATGTCACCAAAATGGAGTAACTACAATTTCAATGAAGGAATTTTAAAACAGCTTTTAAGTTCATTAAAGGAGAACGGCAATGAGATAACTGGGTGTCTAATTATAAGACCTAATTATATTGCCATTTGTCTTTTCATCTATATTTTCATGCATGCATGCCTATGCCTCCAGGAATAAAGGCATACTAACAATAAAACTGATAGAGTACATTTTCAGCCTAAGGGCATAAATAATCACTTGAAAACAATTTCACATTAAATTGTACAGTAGAAATTGTCACTGCAAGACATGAGATAGGTTCACTAGTGACTCAAACTAGGGAGACTGTGAATTTGGAAAATAAGAAAGAGCTTATTTGTGCTCTCTTTTGTGGGGTGGAAAACAGAATTCAGGTTATTAGCAATCTGTTATATCTGCTATGCTTTAAAAATGACTGTTGAAAACAAAATTTCAGCATTAATAAACAAAATTTCCAGCATTAGATACCTGAAGGAAACAATAATATAGGGCTGAAGAACTTTTGCTGAATAAATACAGGTACAGTCATGTCTTTAAGAAAATCTAAAGATTTTTTTCCTTCCTTCCTTCCTTCATTCCTTCTTTCCTTCCTTCCTTCCATTTCTTTTTGACAAGGTCACACTATGAAGCCCAAACAAGCTTTAAACTTAATGATTCTCCTACCTCAGTCTCCTGATTATCTAATTACAACTCTAAGCCACCACAGTTAGCTTGATGTTTTGTCTCTTCTAAAGATTTCATTCCAGCTTCCATTTAAGAATGCAACATACTAGTTTGTAGGTCAAATGAAAAACTACAGTGATAGGGTTCATAGGGAGCAAAGAGCTCAATGTCATCAAATGAATCATCATGGGTACAGACAGAAATAGGAATGCCAAATCTCAATTAAATAATTGCTAGTGGCTTCCAGGAGTGCTGGGTTGGGATGAACTGAAGGAAGTGTCTAAGCTATAAGTGAAGCATGTGGCAGAAGGATGTATATTCAGGAATTTGTCCTTCTTGACAAATTTAAAACCAAAATATTAAGTCTCTGACAAGATTTCTGAAACCCTCAACCTCTGTGTCTCCAGAGATTAGAAGATAATTGGTCCATAAGTGCTGTACCTCTGAAGAAAAGGTAAAAACAAACAAGCAAGTAGAAATCTACCTTTTTTTTTTTTTTTGGTTGTACTGCAGTTTGAAGTCAGGACTTTGCACTTGTTAGGCTGTTGCTCTACCGCTTGAGCCATGCTCCCAGCCCTACACCCACATTCTTTAGAGTGTAGTTGAATGTGTTTCTGTCCAAATTCTAAGTCAAACCCTTAATTCAAAAATTAGGGTAAAACCATTTTGTCAAAGGTATTTTAACAATTATATTAAATTTTAGAGGGTACTGAGTTATGTTTGTGAGTATATTTAGTATATTGGGACTCAATAGCCTTTGCATGATTTTTATAAAGACTTCTCAGGAAATGCTTGAAAGCAACCAGAGTCTTCATTTCATTCTTGGGTGGACAGCAACATTTGCAAGGCTGATACAATGTACTGTCCAGCATTGATTGCTTCTTCCTTTCCTAAGCTTGCTTTCTGTTTATTTTTGGAGTCTGAGAGAACATTTTGGTCAAGAGAGTATTCCTGTATTTAACACTGCATGTTAGGGTAAGAGCTTGGACTTTCTTTTGCCAAGATATTTGAATGAATGGTTATTTCTGATAGATTCACTGATCTATCAGATCCTCAGGGATCTGTTTAGACATCTTTTCTACTAATCTTATCTAAAGTAAAGACAGTAAAACAATACTGAATCCTTAGAATCTTCAACTTAGTTAAAAAAACAAAGCACAATAAGATGGCACGACTTTGATGTTATTGACCTAGTGTGCAAGCCTTCATGAATATATCAAGTTCCCAGATACTGCCTATATGATTTTCACTTTCCTTGGCATTGATGAACATACAGAAATTAATTTAAATAAAGTTAAATAGCCACATATGACCAGCAGCTACCATATTGGAGAGTGAAGCCTTGGTCATTTATAACTGATATTTGGCAAGTGGATGTTAGTTAACAAGAGGAATATTTTCTCAAATGCTGCCCTGTAGTGTCAGGAACCATTTAAGACAGTTGACTGACTGTCTGGATGGAATCTGAATTTGTCTTTCCTCTTCCAGGCAGTGGTGGTCAGAGATTTCACTGTTTACCTTGGAATTCATCCCAGAGGAGTTTTCAAAGAGCCACAACTCAACCCAACAAAGACCAACAACAAGAGAAACAGAGGCAAAAGGTTAGGTCATTCAATGTTAGTGCCAAGGTTATTCAAGGGAATTTCCCTGGAAGACAAGATTTTTAGGGGAATAAAAATTTCCATGGCTGTTTGTGATGCTCAATGCTCCATGGTGTCTCCTGATACCTGGGTATAAAACAAGAATCTCATAAGAAATTTTCCAGTACAATTGTTCCGCTGGACAACCTGTAATGGTCTGGCCTGACCTGACAGAGGGTGGAATGGTTCTTTAGAAGGATGGCTATTTCTTCAGGCTCCTGAGCAGCTGTTGAGGTAGAAACAGTCAACATTTTTGGTATTTAGACACAGACATATTTAGTGCAGCACAACTGAAGAGAAATTGCAAAGCAGTTACTGATCTAAACAAGTAAACATGGCACATGCAGAATTAAAATGCATTTATGAAGGCAGTAAAAACAATTGCTGACTTATCCTCATCTGACACTTAAAAGGCTCTAACCTTCTATTATAGTAAAAGTGGAATGTGTACCTTATAAGACAAAGCAGAAATCACCCACTTTTGGAGGTTGCAGGTAGGTTGCAGATTTTTCACTACTATCAGCCTATTTACCACACATCTGGCAAAACCCAGGCTGTGTTAGGAAATACACTTAAGGGAGGAATTCAGCATTTATTCTGGCAATTGAATATGAGTTAGTTGAAACATTTGCTATCTTGTTAAGAAACCTGTCAAACAAATATCCTGCTCTGTTTTGTTTCACAGAGAATAATATACACCTGCTCTTGGGAATCATTTGTGCTTAAAAATTATGGTTTTTTTCATTTGTATGGGGATTTTGGCAAATTATATCTCTAGATTTTCTTCTTTAAAGTATAAGGAAGGACACTTGCAATTCAAGTGAGTGTGTTTAGTTTATTCCCTTTGATCCCCTCCTCCCCCCACCTCCCTTTTTTTTTTTTCCTCCCAATTTGTGGTGCTGGGGATCAAACCCAGGGACCTTGTGAATGTTAAGCAGGTTAAGCTTTACCACTGAGCTACATCCATGGCCCCACTTTCTTTTGATCCCAAGTCTGTATATATTAATTTCCATGCCTTTATGTCAATGCTTTATAGTTAAAAGGAAAAGTATTATCTGGAATCTCTCCCAAGCCTTCCCTCGGTTGCAAAGCTCCTTTTCCCACTCTCTTCACAGTGCCTATTACCCATTGAAAGAGTTAGTAAGATGGGACTGCTAATAATTTGAATGTGTGTGTTTTAATTTTATTCTGGAAATGAGGTGCCACTCTTCTATATGGGCCCCTTCTGTTTAGCTTCTTTTATTTTCTTTCTCTCTCTTCTTTTTTTTAAAGAATGACATGTTGCATCTTGAGTTTCAAAGCCTGGGATATTGTTACACAGTTCAAGCCAGCAAATGTTATAAATATAGCAAATCCATTTGGGGAGTTCTGAAGACTGGCACTGTTATTATAGTACCTTCAAAACAGAACTCAGCTAGATTCTTATTTGTGGGTAAATTTTGGCAAATGCATTTTGAACATTGGGAGGAAATGCATAGGGTTGACATTAAATTGTTTTTCCAAAAATTTTCTTAATTTTTTTGATTATTTGGTATATCTTTATTGAAAAAGTTTAACACAAGTAAATAAGGTAAAAACAAAATTCCTTTTATGATAGCCATGGGGGTGTGCCCTCAGGGCTTCTTTCAAGAGGGAATCTGTCTAGTAGGAATGTAGTTCAATTTGCACCTGTGAATTGCCACAGCGTCCACATTAAGGTTTTGTTTTACCCAAGATGCCTCAAGTCAATGTGTAAATACGGGGAGGCTACCAGAGTTGAACCATTCCTGCCCAACATGGAGCTCTTCTAATGGGCAATCTTTGCTCTTCGTTGGCCTGGATGAGACATTCCCAGTAGCACTGTGGTCTGGAATTCTTTCCATCCATTTCTCCTTCCCTTTCCAGTTTCTTTTATAGGTATCAGATTTACATCAAGGTCTGAAGTCTCTCCTTACCTACTTCTGTTTCCTCCCTTTTCCCTTGACCCATCAGAGACATTCCCAATAAATCCCTTACACTTCTAATTACTTCTTAGTGTTTGTTTCTCAAAAGTTCCCTAAATGATATTCTTCTTTCCATTGCCTTCCTTCTCCCAGCCCAACTTCCCAGAAGTCAGCATGCAAGGATTTATCTCATTTATTGCATTTTTGCAGAATGCTTCATTTATGGCCATATCATAATTGATTTGGTTGATCTCCCCATTGACAGAATTTTGGTTGTTTCTAGTCTTACACAAGTATAAGCAAAGCATGTTCGTTTTTCTTCATATAACTCTAAATGTACATCTTCAGTGTCAGAATCAAGGAGTAAAATGTCTTGGTGAAAGATAGGTGTACTTCAAAGCTTGGAAAATATTATCAAATTCCTCTTCAAGACATTTGGATCAGTCTGTAGTACCCATCTGTAGAATGACAATTTTGTCTTCCCAACATACTCATAACACTGGTAATTATCAATCTTAAAAGTTTATGTTCATTTGCTAGATAAGGACTGGTATCTTTTTATTACTCATAGTTGAAGCAATGTTTCAGATGTCTAATTGTAAACTAATGATTTATACCTTATGTCCATTTTTCTTTTAGTTTATTGCATTTTTCTTTGATGATTTGCAAGGGCTTTCTGTAGTTTAGGAGAAGTATTTTATGCCTGCTATCTGTATGGCAATTTTGCTCCCAGTTTGACATTCAGGCTTGGAGTTTATTGTGTGTACACCATGAATAAGTTTGATATTTTCATATTAGCCACTAAAAAACCACTCATAATCCTGTAATATTTTCTAATGTTTCACAAACTATTAAAACTTCTTGAAAATCTAATAATTATGATAATTTCAGTTAACTAACTTGAAGCTAGAATTTTGTACAACATCGCCAAATGGCTAGATATATTGAGATAAAGAAATATAGCATTACCCTTCTAGTTACCACCTCAGAATATAGAGAGCCTATACTAAAATTCTAGCTCTCTAAGTTTTATTGCTTCTAGCCTTTCCATAATGATTTTAAAAACAGGCCAAAAATTTCATTTGGTTCAATTTTGTATATTCCAGATGAATCCCCTTTGCTTACATCCTGTTAAAAACAGCTTCCAGTTATTTAAAGACTCTCCACAGTGACCTGAAAATCAAAACTTCCAGATACAGAATTAGGATAGTTAACAGAAGAGGACAATACTGTACTCTCATTCCATCTAGGTATTACTGGAAGGATCCAATTAGTTTGGAAAGTTTTGTTATAAGGAGAATTTTCAGCATTGTCCAAACTACTAGCTTTTAAAAAATACAAACATATGGGTTTTGCCTTCAAAATTGTGTTACCCCAACATACATATCAAGATAGTAGTACTATTCATTTAGTCAAGAAGAATGTCTCAATATTTTCATATGCTTAGCGACCTTTTCAACAGAAAAAGAAAAATAGCAAGATGAAAAGTCTAGAATCCTTGCACTCATATACATGTATAACACATGCCAAATGGCCACCTGTAGATGCACAAAGAATTTAAAAATGCAACTTTATTCAGACGAAGAATTGTTCTTACTGAAGAAATCTGAACTTACCTCCTTGTTCATCCAACATAACCAAAGTCCTGATACCAGCATCTTTACTCTACATTCCAATAATGGTAGCAAAGTTGAAAAGAAGTTAGAGAGAGAAAAGAGAGAAACAGAAATCAGTAAGGGGACGATTAGCCCTAGATATGGAAAATGAAGAAGGACCAAAAGAAAAAAAGGGAGGAAATATGACAAGAGCATTAAGGGATTGGGGGAGGGACTTAGAGGAATGGGTAATTTGTACATTTTCTTTTTTAGTGATTCTCAGGGGCAGAAGGAGGAATGGGGCACAATTTCCATAGGGTAGGACTGGGGCTTCCAATAGATTAAGTATACACTGGAATACACAGGCTATAATTTTATATCTGGAAAAAATACCTATAGTTTTCATAACACCAACCACAGAAAGCAAATCTTTCAAAATCTTTTGCATTGAATTTCCTTCTTTAACACGATCTATCAGAAAGTTCCCATTAGTGATCTGGGGAGGAATGACCCATAGAGAAGGCTTGTAGAAGTCTTGGGAGTGATCTGCTTAGGTTCATCAGAAGAGAGCATGGCTTCTCAAATGTTAAGAAACACAGTTCCAAAAGAAACTCATTCTCTCATTTTCTCTCAAAGGAGAGAAATTCTCCAAGATGTAGAAAAGGGGATGAAATCAGAAATAAGAACTCTTTGTTCTGAAATCTAACATTCACATAATGATTTAGTGTGAAAAAATAACTCCTCTACAAGCTTACTGCAGTTCTTTTGTGCAGAAGTCTTTAAAGGGCACTTCTCATCTCATTCCTTGTTATCCAAATGAACTAAGACCGCCTGGATTTTTGGGAGGAGGGAAGTGGAAGTTGAAGGGTAAGTAAGAATGAATGAAGTTATTCATAGTACTCATTCTAGATAGTCTCTATTTCTAGGAATTTGAACCAATTAAGATTTTCCATTTTATAGGACCACCATTAACAAGCACAGATTGGCATCAGTTACAGTTTGACTAATTGATTTTGCAGGGAAAGCTCATGAAAACTCATAGAATAAATTTTGAATAAGACATCTCTCATAACACCATTTATTTTTTACTGATTTACTTAGAACTGAAAAACAAAGAGAGAGGTATTATTAAAGGCCAAAAAATTAAATGCCAGTCATGTTTCTAAAAAATAAATCACTGCAAATGATTTCTGTGAACTATTATAGTCTTACTATTTTAGAGAATTCATGCAGTGAACTCTGCAGGACACAAAAGCTTACATTGCTTTTGAACATGCTTTGACAGGTTTTTTTGGCCAGGGGGCAGCATGGACAGTGATGGCCTAGGATGACCTCAGGAGCAGCCATGGAGAACACCGGTTCTTGAGCCAGATTTTAGAGTGGAATCCTAGTGATTTCATTTCCTTAGCAGCAGGACCTCAGCCAAAGTGTCCCAATTGCTCTGTGCCTCAGTTCACTCATTTGCAATACAGCAATAGTAATAGATTAAGTTCTTATGTGAATTCAATAAATTAATACATGAAATGAGATAGACTGGAGCCTAACCTATAGGTAGGATGGCACAGTGTTCACAAAACAAATACATTCATAAAATGTATCAACAGCAGGATATCTAGGCAAATTAAAAATACCATCAGTACCTTCTACCATCAGAAGCATCTAGACCACTACTTTTCAAATTTTAATCCTCCACATATGAATTATCTTGCTAAAACTCTGATTCTGAGTCTACAGGACTGGGATAGAGCCTGAGGTCCTGCATTTCTAATAAGCCTTCTGAAGATACTAGTGGTGCAAGGACACACACTAAGTAAGGAGGTTTTAGACCACAAAAGACATTTCAAAGTCCTCAAATGTGTGATAAATGGAATTTTGTCTATACCACCTGTATTTTAAAGATTTCTTGCCCTTTTCTACATATTTTAGCCTAGCTTATATGACAAAATTGTGAAAAGCAGGTGATTTCTTCAGGTACATGGGTATGACAGTGCAGGTTTTTGTGAGGTCAGACATATTTCAGAGAACATTTTCTCCTTGAGTACCCAACCAAGGCCACACTTGAAGTCTGCTCCATTTTACTGGGATAGTGCATGGAGAAAAGGCTGGTGATTAGGGTTTGGTCAGTCCAGCTCTTATGTATTTATACATCTTTATATTCTGTTATGCACATTTATATAATATGAAGACCTGCAAGAATAATTTCATATTTATCTAGTTTAGTGCTGCATGTTTCAGCACTAAAATGATTCACAGAATTAATATGAAGGACAAAGAGTGTTTGAGGTCATTCCAATTTTGGAGGACAGGAGTAGAGAGCTCTGACTTGGGAATCAGGAAAATTTGGTTATGCTCTTAGCTTAGCCACTGGCTACTTGTGAGACTATGGAAAAGTCATGTGACCTTTCAGGATGTTACTCCTTATTGAAGATAAGATGCCAAGTGAGACGGTGTGGTTGACAGGTTTGTTCACTCACTTCCTTGCCCACTCCTTCCTCCATTTTCTTATTATTTCATTCATTTTTATTTATTTATTTATTGGCAGTACTGGGACTTGAACTCAGAGCCTCATGCTTGCCAAGCAAGTGCTCTACCAGTTGAGTCACTCTGCCAGCCCTTTTTTGTGTTGGGTATTTTTGAGATAGGGTCTTGTAAACTATTTTGTCCAGGCTGGCCACGAACTGCCATCCTCTTGATTTCTGCCTCCTGGAATAGGTAAGTTTACAGGCATGAGCCACTGGCACCTGGCTTAACTAATTCATTTATTACTTTACTTATTTACTAATTCATTTATTTATTCAATAAGTGTCTATTGAACTTCTATTCTGCCCCAGGCACTAAGAATAAAGGGTAGACAAATGCCTGGCTTCTCAATGGCGCATCTCAGTTTGACAGACAATCTGGCCAGTGAACAGAATTTACAGTTCTAAACTCTAAACTTATCTTTGCTCTAAAATCAACTGTTCCATGCCTCAACTTGACCAGCAGTCAAGTAGGACAGTAAGAGCTCCCTCACTTCCCACAGTCACTATGAGAATGAAAGGAGCATCAGAAAGTAGAAACCTCAAAAAGTGAGTTCATCTCTAGGGGAGGCTGACCTACAATTTGGGAAAGAATACAGTAAGATGCAGGATTTAATTTGAGTAGAATCTTTAGAACAAGCAGCTTTGTCCCCTTAGGTACTTTTCCCCGTTATGGTATTCTCAAAGAAAAAAGAAAAGTGTAGGAGTTGGTGGTGGAATGGAAGTTAAATGTTGTGTGTAAGAATTCACTCTCTGAAATCAGGTAGGTCTGGATTTTAATGTCATCGCTGCCACTTCTAGCTATGCGACTCAAGCAAGTTACCTAACCCCTGTGGACCTCAAATTCCTCCATGGTAAAATGGAGATCAAGGCAGTAGTAAAATATGGCTATAAGCATTAAACTAGATAGCATGTATTTGATGATGTTGGTGCTGCTGATAGCTCTAAGCCCAGTAACTGGCACACAGCAGGTTCTCAATCAATTTTAGAACTTATATTTGGTTTCACTCTTTTGCTGATGACTTCTATCAAAATAACAGGGCTTTCTTTGGTGAGACCTAGAAGCTCAGAGGAAGGACAGGGAAGGGAAAATATTTCAAGGGAAGCAGAATATTACTTTCTCTTATTCCTTGAAGAGTGAGAGGAGGTGGTTCTATTTTTACCTCAGCTCAAGTCTTGGTTGCTGAGATTGCTGGGAGAACAGCCTACCTAAAAACAGGAGAACTGGAGACAGGAGAGATTTTGCTCTTTTTCATTCTTTTTAAAAATTTATTTGTCCAATACTTTTGACCTAAAGGGAGGACATCCTGGCACTCTTGAATTCCAAAGTCCCCACATCTGCTTATCTGAAAAGAATTGCCCAACTTAATTTTATTCACTTTGAGCAGAAAGTCTGGCATAACACAAAAGTATAGAATGCTTATTGTGCTTTGAAAGATAAATTGGCATAAAAAGAAAAGATGCTAACACATACATGAAATGTTAGTGGTCCAATAATGTTCAAATTTGTCTGCCCTAAAGCAATATGGCTTATCCTGGGCTTAGGTTTCCTACCCCAAAGCATTCATGTATAGACTTTGTATCTGCATTTAGCATTAGCAGAGTTAACTTTTTTGCCTAAAATCAAATAATCTGTCCTTGAGAATACCTTGTTGAGTCTCCTACCAGAATCAATTATTCCCTCTATTTTGCTCCCAAAGCAGGTATGACCTTGAATTTGGAGAGCTATTTATGTTTCCCTGTAATTTATCAATTTATATCTTCTTTTCTATCCCCAGAGTTAGGCATTTCATAAGTATTTGTTGAAATGCAAATAAATAAAAGCAAGTTCTTAACTCCATGCAGGGAATTGAGTGCTATATGATCTCTAACCATCTTATCTGACTGTGGGATTCTGCTTTTCTTGGCTTTCTCCACTGACCTCTGTGTAACTTTACATCATCCTTAAAATGCTGATCATGACTTCTGTTAAAAAAAATCAGTCCCCACCCCCTGCCATGTTGTTATACTCTGGAGTCTATTAGGGATGTTGTGAAGTTGTATATTCCACTGAAAGTGAGATTGTTTGCCTCAGGGAGACTTCCCAATTTTAGTAACCTTTCCTGTCTTTGAGACTAAATTTCAATAAGGATTCAGTTGAATTCAAATTATGTGGCATTGATGAACTTTGGGATCATGGGCAAGATTCTGGTATTTCAAAGCTCAGATTTTTCCAATTGGTTTCTGCCCTTGATGAATATTTAATGCTGATTCTCTTTAAAGAGAATTTCCTTTTTGATTGAAAAGCAGAACATCATTTGAATAGCCAATGCCCCACACTTCAGGGGTGTTTGCCCATAAATATAAAATAACCCAGAAGGAAGTAGAGCAAATCAATCTATTCTAATAATGCCTGCTCACAATTTCCTAAGAATGAGAAGTCTAATAGTCTCCTCCTATTTATTAGAGGCAGGAGATTGCTTCCATCTGTTTTCTCTTCTTGATCTAAGATGCAACTTTGTGCTTGATTGAGAAACACTTTAGGAGAAACAAAAACATATAATGTGAGAATCCTACTTCAATCTATAGAGCTTTAGGGATTTTTATCTTAGAAGAAATTAAAGCGGGCACTGATCTTTCAAGACGATTGACAGTGCATGGCATATGAAAAAGAAGTGTCTGCGTCCCCAAGGCTCTGGAGAGTGAAGAACTAGTTCGAGGTGGTGCATTCTGATGCATTTGCTCCTCTACTTTCCACAGTCTGGGCAACATTTCATCATTGTACACATGGGCGAATTGGTGACAGTTCTGGTATTTGTGTGCATAAACAGACAAAAATGAAAAATAAGATTGGAGGCTATGGTTGAAGGTCATAAAATATATTATAATAATATAATAGTCAATAATAAAATAATTATGTTAGTTGGCTTCTGAACTCCTTTCATGTAGTCTCTTTTCATGTTGGGTCCTTTCATTTTTTTTTTCTCATGTTAAGTGGGGGAGAATAAGTCTATGCTGAGAGCCTCACTAACACTCTTAGCTATCTGCCTCCTTCTTGACCCTCAAGTATTTTTGTATGAACAATGTTTCCAGAACACAGCAAAGAAACATTTCTCTTCATTTAGAGATAGAAGACTGCTCTCTGGTGTTGTCCAAGGCCCCGTGCTGACTTCCTTCACGTGGGAGCCAAGGTGTGTTACAATGAGGGCTCAAATTGTCATTTTAAAAATACAGATTTATTTTTAAGGGAACTCGCTGTTGCCACCTTCTCCTCACTCCTCTTATGGCAATTCACATCTAGCAATATTTCATTCCTAGGTGAGAAACTGAAGTGACAGAAATTTCACCTTTGTGAAATTTATTTCCCCCCTCCCCTCCTTTCATGTCATTGCATAAGCAATTTACAGTAGCATGAGGTGAGTAGGCTTATTTAATCATTCTGCCAGAGAGAGCCCAAGATCTCTAAAAACGATAATTGCACATGAATTTATACATAGATAAGCACTAGCATTCAAAGTGTAGCTAAAACAGCATCTTGCTGAATAAAAACCATTAGGCTTGTTTTATTAGGTTAATATAAATATAGTCCAAACCATTCTTTTTCCACTTCATCTCTCCCAATGGGCAAGTTCAATTAATCCATTTATTCTTTCTGGTTGACTGCTGCTCCACCAAGTTGGAATGAGTGAGGTTTATTGCAAATGCTCTTTTGATTCCATTATTGCTGTCTGGCCTATTTTACGCATTTAAAAATAGTTTGAGATTCATTAGCTATGCCTCACAAATGGATGTGCACTAGAGTCACGAATATAAAAGAGGCTTTATATTTTTATCATAGGGCTTGTTTTTTTTTATTAGGGATTTTTCCTATTTTTCAATAAATTTTAGCACCTGAATCTAAATATAGCAATTTTGGAAAAGGATATATCTGAATAGATGCTTTTCTGCATCTCGGACTATAAAGGTGGCTGGGAGGAGGGTGAATTGACCTTGACAGCTGCCTGGCAACTTAAATACAGCATCTCCTTCACTTTGTGGCTTCCTGATAGCTAAATTAACACTGAAAGCAATAGGATCTCGGCTGAGGGAAAGGCAGTAGGGGTAGGAAAAGAACATGTCAGGGTCAGGGATTAGTTTCTTTATTTTAAAATACAGCCACTCCTTACCTCTTCGACCAGTTGCAGCATACGACGGGTGCTTTCCAGTGACTGAGAGAAAGATAAACATAAATATAAGTGTAGAAACCACACTTAAAACGTCACAAATACTTTCTTCACTTTGTGAAGAATAATGTCACATATTATTTTGAATTTGCAACCGAAACACAAAATGTCTTTCCACGTTGAATCTCTTTTCTATTGGGCTTTCTACATGATCAGATTCCCTTAAGCAATTACACAAAAGCTTATTTTCATAAAATCAAAACCATATGAAGCTGATCTTGATATCAAAGACAAAGCAATCTTTGTATGCTCAGGATGCATGAAAAATTATCTCACATACTCTGAGGACTAATTTGGCCTCCCTGGGCTAGGAATATTGAATTTCAATACAAACATAGTTTTTCATGAATTGAGATGAATATGCCATCAAGTTTCTTATAAAGCTCCTAGCAACACAATTGGAAGTTGTTATCACTGCAAATTAAGCTGTTGCCTTAGGGTGAGAAAGTCAGGCATGTTTGAAATAAGTAGCCTATAGGAGACAGCTATAAAAATTATCTTTATCCTTAGATAAGAAAAAATGTGATGGAAAGTCTAAACTCAGTGCTTGTCCCTCAGGCACGACATTGTCACTTTTTTCCTCAGTTCCTTTAACACTCTAAGAATCCAGTACCCGATGTGATTTCTCAAAGCTACGTTTTTAAGTGACAAGCTTATTTTGGGCAAGATTCTGTAGGAACCTGAAGATAGGAATTTCAAAATGCAAACTGCATTTTGAAATAGAATGGAGGTCAGCAGTGTTATACTGGTAAATGTTTATAACAACTGGCTGTCTGGAAAACATATGTGAATACATTTATACAGTCCAAGTTTATTGTTTTACTGACGTAAAAGATGAGTAGCACACAAGTCAGAGATAACACAATACCTGGCACTCTTTATTGTAAATTCCATGTAGGCAACTGAATCTCACGGAAACCTTTTGTGGATTTTTTTGTTTTGTTTTGTTTTAACTCTTGTGTCTGAATGTTGACTGGATAGTTTCATTTATGTTCATGAGTAAGAGAAAAATGAAACAGTGAAGGCATATGTTGGAATTTGACTCAAATGAAGAAGGAGATGTATTTACTGAAGACATAGTTTCTAAATAATGGATGACTGCCTCAATTTTTAGTGCTCTTCTTAGTATCATGGTGTGGGCACGCGTCCTTTTAAGTCTAATCTTCATTATTAATATTTTCTCAACTTTTTTCACTCTAGATAATCTGCAAAATAATGGATCAAGCCCTGATGTGTAGTGCTTGCAGGTGTAAATATTCTTGCCCTGGGTGATTTCGTACCAGGTAAACACGAAGCCGGGAAGATGTGTGTGATGCAGCATGATATGAAATTCCCATCCCGTGGATACAACAGATGTAAGAAACTCAAGAACACAGGTAGTAGTAAATTGTAGTAAAATAATTAGGAGGTGATGAGTTTTGAGGATGTAGTAGTACCTTTAATTTTAATAGAATTTAATTGTCAAATTATATAATCAATGTTAATAATAGCTGTGCTTAGCAGCCAGCTTGAAAATGTTAACAATTAGCTCTCAGAATATAGCCAGCTCCAGTTGCAAGAAACCTACAGGCACTGCTTTTCTTAGAGACCCTTCACCTCTCAAGATTTCCAGAAATCAAAAGCCACTCTAATCATTTGTATACAGGTTTTTATAATCAATCCATCTTAGTCTGCAGAAGCTTTAGGCATATAGAAAATTGAAGTCACTTAAAAAAAACCGACACATTAGATGAAGCCTTCTCCCAGAATGTGCATGAGACAAATCACCCAGCTCGACATCTTTTGCTGGCCTGCATTCCCAGTTCTCTCTCTCACCTCATCCGCCAACTGGTCAGCCCGCCGCTGCATCTCCTCAAGCTCATTGCGCATGTCTGCATCTTCTGCCATCTTAGCGGTGGGGGGTGGCTGGGCGCCTGGGCAGGGGGGTCAGTGATGGGTTTGGTCACGGAACCTGGGAAAAAAGCAGATTTGAAAATCTAAGAGCATGTAGGTGTATGCATGTAGGTGTGTGCAAAGACTGGAAGATCTAAATGGCCCACACTGTCCCTATGACTCAGTTGTCTTCTGAACTGGAGGCCGTACTCAGACAGGGGTCAGAAGAATTATGCCATTTCTCCAAAAGGTGCCATGAACGCATATTTGACGACTTCATTTTTCTGCACATATGAAGATTTTGATGTTGTTGGTGTTTGGTTTTTTGCTTTTTTTGAGACAGGGTCCTCGATCTATAGCCCAAACTCATGATTCTCCTAAGCCTTCGCACTGCTGGGATTACAGGGATGTCCCACCATGTTGCGATTCCTATGAAGTATTTTTAAAGACACAAGCCACACAAAGATTGGGAATGAGGGGATGGAGGGATTCAGTTTGCGGTTAGTACACTTAATGTCACATTTAAAAAAATTTACTCACTTTTTGATAGTACTGGAGGTGACACTCAGGGCCTCACGTTTGCTAGGCAGGCCCTCTACCACTTGGGCCACACCCCTAGCCCTTTTTGCTTGTTATTTTTTGGGATAGGGTTTCAAATTTATTCCCCCGGTTGGCCTGCATGGCGATCCTCCTATTTAAGTTTCCTGCATAATTGGGATGATCGTTGTGCACCATCACGCTCAGCTTTTATTATTTGAGATGAGGTCTCACTAACTTTTTGCTCTGACTGGCCTTGAACTGCAACCTCCTCAATCTCCACTTCCTGAGCAGCTGGGATTACAAGCATGAGTCACTGTACCTGGCTATTTTTATTTTATGTTTAACAGCATAAAATAAAAACAGTTTACTGAGATCCAATTTGACATACATATTTGAAGTGTACAATTTGAGAAATTTTGGCATACGTGTATACCCAGGAATCCATGACCACAACCATGAATATGAACAAATCCATTACTCCCCAAAGTTTCCTTAAAGTCTTTCTGTAAGATAATGTTAGGCACTAGAGATGTAGCGATAACCAGACAGGCAAATTTACTGTTTTTACAAAACCACTCCTAACTGGGAAGATGGGAATGAAGGTAGGACATCAGATTATTTGGACTGATAAGTAATGATACTAGAGGACATGCCTGGTTCTGTGGGTGCCCAGGTGGGCACAGAAGGCCTGTCTAAGAAAGTCACATCCTGGAGAATGATGGAAGGGGTGAATTCAACTATGATAAATTATAAGAAATTTTGTAAATGTCACAATGAACCCCCCCCACTACAACAATAATAAAAATAAAGTATATATAAAAAAGAAAGTCATGTCCCCAGAAGTGGCCATTGGAGGAACGGGGTAAAGGACCTGAGGAAGAGCTTGAAATGATAAGTATTTGATGTGATGAAAACATCTCTGAGCTGCACAACTGAAGAAAGCATGGGTTCTTGTGGCTGAGATGGTCAACTGTGCACTAGGATTTGTCATTCCTTTTGTATGGTACAGCCTGGTTTCTGGGAAATGGGCATCCAGCCAGGAATTACATTTCCAGTCCTCCTTGGAAAGATGTGGCACCAGGTGGATAAAGATGGCCATGAATTATAGTGAGAATGAAGAGTATCTCTGTTAGACTTTGGCAGATCAGAGGCCGGTATTCTACTTTCTCTTTTTCACCTTTTGCTAGCAGGGTGCTTAGCCACAACACAGCAGGATCTGGGGTCTTCTGAATTCCTGCAGAGTACGAAGTTGACTGCTGACCAAAACCACCCACACTCTTACATGAACAGTACAGTTGCATCGAGCTATGACACTGCGCATGTGAGGTATTTCTTTTGCTTGGTTATAGCAGCTGGTGGTTACTCTAACTAATAAAGACTCCCAAAAATTTAAAATGGACTTGGAACATCGCATATGAACATGATTTTTTAATAACAAAACACATTTGTGTTTGTCTTTCTATTGAAAACTGAACTTGGGAGAGGAAATTAGATTTAGAGCCTGGGGCTATACATTATTTTTATTAGTAATAGTAGTATTAGTATTAGAACATCTTTTTACAAAAATAAAATGAAAACTCTTCATGAAAATATCAGAAACATACTCATCGGGCGGCATGGAAACCAAAATCTGCAGGGGTTGACCCTTGTGCTGCATCTGGAGGAAGGAGCCTGACTATCCCATCTCCTAGGTTCCCCATTATACAGCTTCCTCAACTGCTAAGATTGAATTCCTCTGGGATTTTAATTTGGTACCTGCTACTGGAATCTTACATTTATCACTCTTGTGAAACAAGTCTTACTACTTAGGGTTCTTAGGTAGGAGGACTCCTAATGGAGATGTCTTTGAAAATAATGGACTTCATAGTTCTTTTCTACCCTTGACAAAGGGTAGACAAAGTGTCAAGTACAAAATCTTAGCAATAGAATAAGAAAAGAAGTTTCAGGACTGTATTTTACTGCCAGTATTAAGAAAAGGGTAGTAAGTTTATGCTAGGTTAGTTTTATGGCAGTCTGTTAACAACACCAACAGGGTACCGTATCAGGAGCTGCTAATATTCAAGTGTTTGACCTGACTACCAGAATATATGCTCATGATTTGATGCACAGTCATAAATACTTTGTGCTTTCCATATAGATTTTCATTTTAGAAACTAGGGCCCAAGGAAACAGAAACTAGAGGGAATTTGTATGAAGTCACTTCTCAACCTCAGGATAAGCAGAAACAAAATTACAATGTTCCCCTGAGATACAGGAGATGTGCTCTCTAGAATAAAATGGAGGGCCATTAGGAAAGGTGGGTGGATTGTGGGCCAGAGCATAGTGGAGTGGATAAGGGCTTTGATATCTGAAAGACCAAGTAGGACTGTTGGCTCTGGCACTCGGAAGCTGGGTAATTTTGGGCAAGTTCATTGCCTTCCCTGAGCCTAGTTTTCTTAGTAAGGCAAAAATACCAATCTCATAGGTTTCTTGAAGAGAATAAATATAGAAAGCTCCAATGGGCTTTGCTGGTAAGGGTATGAGACTTGTCCATTCAGAATAACCCTCCACACCCTTTGCTAAGAGTAAGGAAATACTGGCACTGTTAATTAGCTTCCCTTTACTAATGGCACAAGGCTGCTGTGGACCTGAGCACTGTCGAAGCTTGAAACCAGGGAAACCAGCAGAGTGTGGACTCTCTGGTCTCTAAGCAGCATCTCTCTTGGGATTACCACATGGGGATAAACAAGATGCCTCTGATCCTGGCTCCATCTTTATGATTTGCTGCATAGTTTCTTGGGGCAAACTTCCTTCAGCCTAAGGAAATGACTGACCTTTGCTGTTAATAGCTCCACTGATTAGGAAGCAGGCTCCATATGCTTCCAGACCTATAGCACTATCACTGCCTTCCACTCTCAAGGATTAGTTGCTGATGGCTTTTTGCATTCTCTCTTACACACAGACACACACACACACACACTCACCCTCACTCAAGCCTCATGTGTTTCCTTGGTAATCTCTTCTCAAAGTTGCTATTCTCAGCATGGGAAGAACAGCTGTGGGGCCCCTGGCTCCAAGCTGACAGCAGCCTGCCCAGGGCTGGTTGATGGGCAGATGGCCTGCTGGCAGAGAAGCCATGTGGTAGATACCCTTGTTTTCATCACTTTCATGGTCCCCCCAGGAGCTCCTACACTTTTGTCTCTAAAATGCAGCTTATGTCCCTGGTTTGTAAGGAGGACTGATGACTGACAGATCCCAACCACACAGTGTTTCAAAGCAGAGAAAGTAACCCTCCCAATAAGAACTGCTGGAGAGCATGACAAGTGCATCTACAGGTCATCTGTTGGGATGCTCACTGCCAGTGTTTGATAAATTGTCCCCACAAGCCATGAATTCCATGCATGCTGTGTTCTGGCATAATGGTATTAAATACCAGCCATTTCAATAGCTGAAAGGATGTTAACAATGAGATGGCATTTATTATCAAAGTGGCAGGGAACACTTCACTCCTATTTAGCGCAATGAACTGCCATCCTGGGTGTTGCTGAGCTGGTGGCAGTGGCCCTGACTAGCAAACTTGCTTAGTAGGTAAGGAAAGTAAGGATGAGAGCCTCTCAAAATAATTCCCTGGGGCCGTGACATAAAACAACAGCCCATGTCCATTAAAGATCCAATAGGTACCTTATTAATTATCTTAAAATTACCAGTGCAGAGTGAAGGGTTTTGCTCCTAGTAGGTGTTCACTTCATGTTAGTTGACTTGTTGAATAAATGACTGGGTGAACTGCTGCATTCTAACAGTAATTCCTTTCACATTCCTAAACCAGCACTTTTCTGTTTTTGGCAGTAGTAGGATTGCACTCAAGGCCTAGTGCCATACCACTTGAGCCACACCAGCCCTTTTGCTGTTCTTTGATTTTCAGGAAGTCTCGTGTTTTTGCCTGGGCCAGCCTCAGACTGTAATCCTCCTATCTCTGCCTTCCGAGTAGCAAGGGTTACAGTTGTATATATATCACCACACCTGACCTAAAATCAGAACTTTCAAATCGCAGTTTAGGACATTGCTTCTGAGACTTCAGTAGGAGTCAGAATCACCAGAAAACTTGTTGACAGATTGCTGGGTCCCCACCTTAGAGATTCTGGATTTGGTTGATCTGTCTGAGATGGGGACTCAGATTCTATGTTTCTAACAAGCCCCCAGGTGATCTTGATGCTGGTGGTTCATAGACCGCACTTGGAACAGCTCTCATTATAGATCCCTTTTCCCTAAAACAGCATGAGATATAGCTACTAAGTTGAGGCCATTACAATTTGTCCAAGAACCACAGGCAATAATACCTTAGGGAAATTATAAGGAGCCTACACCTTGAGCTAATAAGCATTTCTTTCATATTTCTTTTAACAAATGAAATAAATCAACAAATCTGTATCGATCAATACCCATTATCTGAATATCAAAGAGCTGAAACTTAAATTTTTCAAATTAGAATATATTTGTTGTACAGGGTGAAACCTACATTTTGATGTCTACCTACTAATAATCATTTGAATGAAGTGCTTCCTTGTACAGATCCTTCCTGCTTTCTTGGAAAACCCACTTTCAAATTCAAGAAAAGTTTGTGAATAACAAAGCCCAAAGAAGAACAAAGGGACTTTATAAGCCAAGTGGGACAACTCTCCTTATATATTAATAAAATCATGTTAACTGTTGAGGCTTACTCTTTGCTGAACACTGTTTTAAGTGCCTTTCATACAACACTTGATCTTACACAAACCTTATTATGACACACATTGCACATACCATTCCTATTCTAGCTTTGCAGATTAGGAAACCAAGGTTTACAGGTAACTATTGACGTTCAGCAAACTTCAGATCCAGGGTTTGGATCATTTTCAACAAAAATATTTTGAAAACATATTTATTCTCCAAGCAAGCTGCGTGGCTATTTTCCTTTAAACTATGAACTGGATACTATTTGATTTTTAGTTTCGTTTATATATTGGAAAATAATACAGAATGATTTGCCAAACATATCCAAATCCATACATTTAGTTTTTTATTATCTTTACCTAGGCTTTTAATCGCCAAGTATTTTTTCCTTATCTTCACTTTTATGTCACATCTCTTTTCTTCTTAAATGTATTATTGTGTTGTTCTTTCTATTCATTTTGAATTGACAAATGGTTCATTTATTTTACATTTTTCTTGTTTGGGTAGTGTAGTCATTGTATAAATTGTCACCTAGTCGTTACTATGGCTGTATCCTACAGGTTTTAGCATATAGTATGTCCTTTGTTATTAATTTCTATGGTTTTAAAGTTCAGATCTAATGTCTTTTCTAACTCAAGAATTATCTGAAAGTGTGATTTAAAATTTTTCTTTTTGCAGTACTGGTGCTTGAACTTGGGACCTATACCTTGAGCCACTCCACCAGCACTTTTTTTGTGATAGGCTTTTTTGAGATAGGGTCTCACAGAACTATTTGCCTGGGCTGGCTTCAAACTGCAATTCTCCTGAGAAGCTAGGATGACAAGTGTGGGCCACGGGCATCTGGCTGATTTTAAAATTTAATGTTAGGGAACTTTCATAATTTCTAACTTTTTTCTCACTATTGTAAGTGAAGGTGGTCCCTATGACTTTTGCCTTTTGGTATTCATTGAGATTCCCTTTTTGCTCTACTACATGGCCATTTCTGAAAACGTTTAATTCATGCTTGAAAAGAATGTCTATTCTATCTTTGATTCTATTCAGCTATCTACATTAAATCAAGCAGAAAAGGAAATTTTATGTTATTAAAGCTCCCTGTATTCTTTAGTTAATTGACCTATTGATTTCTGAAAGAATTGTGCACTCAGGTCTCCAATAGTGACTGTAACTTTAATTATTTCTTCTTCTAGTTCAGCCTGTTTTTATAGTTTACATTTTGTGGCTGTGTTGCCATATTTTTATAGGTCTACACTTGCTACCTTTTCATAGTGAATTGTAGCTTTTATCAATATTAAAATTAATATTGTCATTATATATCCCATTTTACTTTGTTATTTATATTGCACAACTTTGAACAAACTCGAGAGTCTGGAATATTCATTGTCTTAGCCTTATCTCTTTCATCTTCATAAAACAAAACAACAGCAATGACATAAAACTGGTACTAAGCATCTAAGCTGTGCATAGCTCTCATTTGGCTCATGACAGATTCCAGCAGTGGGACAGTCACCTATTTCTTCTGGGACTGTGCTCTTGTCCTCTTATGGAGCCAGTACTTGTATTTCTTCCGGTGCCAGAGCTAATGATTTCCTTCATTGATTCTAATGTCATGAGAATGAGGTCAAGGACGGGGCCAATGCTGTTATTTTTTCATTGGATGAAATTCTCCTTAAGTTAGTATAACTATAAGAACCAAAGCACCCATTTTAAGGGAAGAGTTGAGCACAGGGACTGCCACTGGGACAACTCCTTGGGCTCCTCAAATGAATAGGAAGCAGGAGAGGAAGACAGTGATATTGCTCAAGAGTGATTCCTTTGCTTTTCCAATTCATCAGAATTTGTACTAGGTTTGAAGCAGCTTTTCCTCCTGAAGTGAAATCAGCTGCATCTATTCTGCCATCTATGCCACATAATACATATCAAAATATTATTCATAATAGTTACTTATTAAGGACTTGCTATGTGATAGGAACCAAATCAGGAACTTTATATAAGACCAGGTAGTTCCTGTGGTGGCACATGCCTAGAATCCCAGCATTCAGAAGACAGAGACAAAAGAATTGCTATTTTGAGGCCAGTCCAGTCTACATCAGAACCCCACCCACCAAAAACTCAGGAGGTTTGTATAGGAACCTTAAACTTTTGCTTTTTCCAGGTGTGGTCCTCAGACCCACTTAAGTCTCACATGGGAGCTTGTTAGAAACGAGGCCCTCAATTTACTCAATCTGATTGTCTCCTGAACAAGACACCAAGAATTAAAAATCTGAGAAGAGTAGCTGCAAACCACAGCATGAAAAAGGCAAAGCACAAATTGACTTGATAACACTAAACTCTATAGCTTGTAGGTGAAGAGGCCAAGCCTTGCCTCTCAGGGACTGACCCTGCACCTGTGCTCCCACTCTCACACTGTGCATCTTGATTTAGTTTAATATTAATTTATTTAATTTTTAGCAGGCACAAAATTGTACATATTCATGGGTTATGTGTCTAATGACCAAATCATGGCATCATTATTTTAATTTCTCCAATTTACATGTCCTGCAGACTTCCAGCATCATTTGCTTCCAAGCAGACAAACTCCATGAGGTCATAGCATCTAAGTATCCCCAACAGTACCCTGCCCTCTGGGGGGTGGGGAACTGGCTAATTATCATGGGAAAGTCTTTCATTGGGAAAGCTAAGGGAAGATGGTTGTCAGAAAACCATCTTGATATTTTCTTTTAAAAAATTATTGGTGTATATTAATTGTATACAATAATGGGATTCATTGTGATATATATATATGCACATAACGTACTTTGATCCTATCCACCCTCATTACTACCTCTTATCCTTCCTTTCTCCTTCCCCCATTCCCTTTCTCTTCTCTAATAGCTCCCCTACTACTTTCATGTCATCTTTCTAGATTCCACACGAGAGAAAATGTGCAGTATTTGTCTGAGTCTGACTTATTTTGCTTAAAATGATGATCTCCAGTTCAATCCATTTTTCTGCAAATGACATGATTTCATTCTTCTTTATATTCAAATAATATTCCATATTGTATGTGTATATATTCTACATTTCTTTCTTTCTTCCCATATTCTTTCTTTCTGTCTTTCTTTCTCTCTTCTCTTTTCTTTCTCTTTTGATGGTGCAGTGGTTTGAACTAAGGGTTTTGCATTTGCTAGGCAGACTCCTTGAACCATGCCTCCAGCCCTCTTGGCTCAGGTAATTTTGGAGATAAGGTCTTGTTTTTTGCCCAGGCTGGCCTGAATCAGATTCTATTATTTTAGGCTTCCCACTGGAACTGCCATCATCCCAATTTCAGCCTCTCAAGTAGCTTGGAATGACAGATGAGTGCCACTGCATCCAGCTATTAGTTGAGATGCTGTCTCCTGAACTTTTTGCCCAGACTGGCCTTGAATTGTGAACCTCCTGAGCTCGGCCTCCTAAGTAGATAGGATTACAGGCATGAGCCATCAGTTCCAGGCTCCACATTTTCTTTATCCATTCATCTGTTGGTGGGCACATAGGCTGATTCTATAACTTAGCTATTATTAATAGTGTCACAATAAATATGAATATGCAAGTATCTCTATTGCATGCCAACTTAAATTTCTTTAGTTATATACCCAGAAAGTATATACTCAACACTTTCTATCTTCCCTAAATAACTGTCTATGAAAGCTAAAACTTAATCCACAAAAAACATTACAGATTTTGAATGTTGAAGACTATGGATGGTTCTGATAAATTCTTATTCCTTTGAAAATGATAATTAAAGTTAATGTATTAATGCTAAATTAAAGATCAGAACAAAGAGTACTTTTGGCAAAAAACATGTATCAAGGTTCTGTTTACACACGTCTTATTAAAAATGGCCATTTCTTAAATCTGCTGTTTGTGATTCCAAGCTTTTAAATAGACAGAACTTGGCTTCTTGTTATTATACTTTGATCATTCTTGTGCATAGAATTCAACCTTCTTCTCTTTCAACTGGACACTACTGAGGTTAATTTCTTAAATCAATAGATTGTATTTCAAATACAATGAAGACAAGACTCATGAACTGATTTACTATCTTGTATCCATTTTTTCCCATAATCTGGTTAATGGATAAGTCATGATTGCAACAAGACTATTTTTTAAAAATTTTTATTGTATTATTATTCATATGTGCATACAAGGCTTGGGTCATTTCTCCCCCTTGCCACTACCCCCTACCTTACCACCACTCTGCCCCCCCACCCCGATACCCGGCAGAAACTATTTTGCCCTTATCTCTAATTTTGTTGTAGAGAGAGTATAAGCAATAATAAGAAGGAACAAGGGTTTTTGCTGGTTGAGATGAGGATAGCTATACAGGGCATTGACTCACATTGATTTCCTGTGCGTGGGTGTTACCTTCTAGGTTAATTCTTTTTGATCTAACCTTTTCTCTAGTTCCTGTTCCTCTTCTCCTATTGGCTTCAGTTGCTTTTAAGGTATCTGCTTTAGTTTCTCTGCGTTAAGGGCAACAAATGCTAGCTAATTTTTTAGGTGTCTTATCTATCCTCACACCTCCCTTGTGTGCTCTGCAACAAGACTATTAGTAACATGGTCTGAGGTTTCTTAGCCTCAAAAATTTTTTTGTTTGGTGGACTGGGGTTTGAACTCAGCGCCTCACACTTGGTAGGCAAGTGCTCCACTACTTGAGCCACTCCACCAGCCCCCAATTTTTTAAATTGCTTGTTAAAATGCATATTTCCAGTTATACCACTTATGGAAAGAGATCTGTGGAGGTGGGACTAGAATTTGCATTTTTAATAACAAACCATAGATCCTTCTTATCGCCCCCACAACTCCCCAGAATGGGAAGATCTGTGCATAGCATGACTTAGGGCTGAAGGTCCTTGCAAGTACCCAATGGAACATTCTGTTAACTTTATGATAAAATCATCTAGAAACACAGTATGTGGTTTCCTGGCATTTATGAGACCATCTTGATCTGGAGTGGTAGTCACTTTTGCTTCCTGCCAAGGTCTTTTCAATATGATGACAAAGTACATGCTAGGTTAAACACCATGAATATATTTCCTACAGGAGCATTTGCCTGAAAAGCATCTCAAGTGACAGGTACTGCAGTCAGCTTATAAAAATGTCACCCTCCCTCTCAGAATCTCTGAGGGCAAGCACTGAGCATCATTAGCAGCACACTTCCTTTCACAGTTGGCTTATTTGTCTTCCAGACCATCCCACTCCATACCAATCCTAAAGGAGACTCTACATCTATATCCTGGATCTAAATAAATAGAGTCCTGATCTCATTTCTTCTGAGAAAGGAAGTCTGGCTTGTCCTGTAAGCTATTCCAGAATTAATGGCAGCATAGCTATCAGGAGGCTATGGCATGGGTTTTGTTCTTTAGGGTGTTGGGTCCAGGGTGGCTTTGCATTTAAATGCAGCCAGCATTGGCATTTTTTAATTGCAACAGGCAGCCAGCCACAACCAACACTGATTATGCCTAAAGCTCTCTTTTTCAAAAATGCCAAGGTTTCTTTTGTCTGTTTTGCAAATGTGGCTAAATGGATATTTAGCACTGTGGTTTGTATTATGCAACAGTTCTTAATTGTTTACTTGGGAGCTGAAGCATGGTAGACTCACTGACCAGGAGAGAGGGAGGGACAAAACCCAATCTTGTCTCATTTATCCTGATGATAGTCAAAGCAAACCACAATTGGTTCATCCATTTAACCAGTATTTATTGAATGCTACTGTTAGTGCAGCCTCATCCAGCATGCAGCTGGAGTGGAATAAAAGCCTCTAAGGGAAGGAAGATTCTAGGATTCAGCAAGAAGCCTTTTGCTTTCAACTGTCTCTCCACCTTGCCTAGCAGAAAACCAATGCAAATGTTTGTATTCTGAGGTACATGACTTGGTTCTTGGGAGATGAGCGATGTCCTATAGGACAATTATTCACAAGCTGCAATAAAAATAAGTCTTTTTGTACACCCTAAATAAAATTATTCCACTCATAGATGCATGCTGAACAGAATCCCATCAAAACAGAAAGGTCTCCCATTCTTATGAAAGCAAAATTATATCTGCAGGCATGGGACCAAATCAATAGTTAGAAGGAAGCTTTGCATATTCAGGTCACTAATAGTTTTGCCTTCAGTAGTGGATATTGTTGGTGTTGTGCTCAGCCGCCCTACTGGTTCTCTGTGACCAGTCCCTCATCTCTGCATCTGTGACCCTCTTTGTAAAGACTACCGTAGACTGTTTCATCTGATCTACCAAGAGCTGCAAGTGCTTGAGAGTTTATGTTCTCACCAGATCACGCCTCTCAGCTAACAAATGACTGGTACAAGACTACAAAACACTGCTTTTTTGCCTTAAGATAAAACAAACTGTAAGGTGTAAGGTGCACCCCAAAGACTCTTCATGATCACATCAAGGCTGGACCCTCAGCTGCAATGGCTCCTTTGTCCTTCCTCTTTGTCCTTCTCCCACTCACATTCTGGATTCTCTTGGGAATACTTCCTCAATAAATCACTTGCACATAAATCTTTGTGTAAGGATCTGTTTCTGAACAACAACTAAGACAATTTCTATTTATTTTATTACATATGGATGACAAGGCAACAGCCACTTAAAGGCATTAACAAATCATTGTATCAGGAAGAGAAGTAGAAACAAAGAATAAAAATCCCTTATATTCCAGCCATGCCAAGGAATATGGTAAATCCTGGCTGGACTTATTTGAATTTGAAGAATCAACATCCAAAATATCACAGAATGATGAGAACCTGAAGGGTATGGGAGTATCATTCTTCGTAGGAGGAGAGGAAGCTGCTCAGAGAGGTGGAATAATTTGAGACTTCAGGGATGCCTGGTACCAAAATCTTTTAATGCTCAATGCACGGTTCATTTTAAGATACTCTTGAAAGAGCAAACACCAGAAAACTTGGACTTGGGAGGAAAGGATCTGTCCATGCTCATTGAGAATTGTTTCAGAATGTATCAAAAGAATGTAACTGAGGCAGATGTGTATTATGTGTTTTCCTACTGTCACTTTAGAGCACGCTATTTTTATATGTGATCTTTCCACTAGCAAAACTAAAACTCTAATTACTAGTGACTCAGATCTTAGATTTTTGTCTTCATTTTCACATGTCCTACTCATGTAGCGTATATAAAGATAGGCAAGGGAAGTTTGACAAAAGGAGCTCTGAATTTCAGCAAAATCTATAGTGTTGTGACCCAGGGCACAGAATAGGAACATCTGGGAGTTGTTTGTGTAAGTGCAAGTACCTTTATCCTGGGATCAGGAAGCCCAGAGAACAAGTGATTTCCATTAAGTGTTCAAACTCATTAATTTGTGGTTAACTTAAAGTTGGAAAGAATAAGGTGGTCAGGGGCTTTGAAATCACGTTATACCAAGGATGACTGATGGTACAGGAAGAAAAGAATGTAGAACATGATTCAGTAGTTATCTAAAGGAATAGGTATTAAACTTGTTCTAAGTGAACCATTAAATTAATTGGAATTTAACTTAAAATTGTTTGGCACGCATGTGTTAGTTGCAATGTGTGCCCTAGAGGTGCCTACTGAGGAATGGAAGGTATCCTACTGAGGAATACACACTTCTAGGGTGGGCAGTGAGCATTTGAAAGAGTCTTTTTCAGAAACTCACATTCCTGAGACAGCTATTATAAGTGCTTCAACTTCCTTTGTGATTTACTGAAAAATTTGCTAATTAACATATGGAGGTTAAGGTTATTTTTCTTATTAGTGAAATAGGTATTCAAAATATATGAATTGGTTAGAAAAACTTATAGGTACTAACACCTAATACAATATAAACTGTGTGTGTGTGTGTGTGTGTGTGTGTGTGTGTGTGTGTGTGTGTGTGTATGTGTATGTGTTTGGGGTAAATCTGGAGCTATTCCATTAATCCTAGGCTTAAATTTGCTCTGTAATTCTGTCCTGGTTAGAGGATTCTCTTGCCTCTGGTTCTCACTTGTAGGGCTTGTTAAAACTCATATTGCTAGAGTAGTAAGTGACTCTAGGGGAGGCCTCAATAATTTGCATTTCAAAGATTCCCAGGCCCCGATGTGCTGCTGCTGGTACAGAAAACACACTTGAGAACCTCTCTTCTTATCTGATCTAACTGCAAAGGCCACCTGAATCCTGCCACTGGAATATCATTGCTTCTTGATTGTAAGCCTTTTATGTAACATGCTTTTGGAATGCCCAAAAGAACAGAAAGCTGGGCACTATAGTTCAGAATTTGTGTCCCCCCAAAGTTCCACACGTTAAAGATGTGGTCTCTAGCTTGGTGTTACTAGGAGGTGGCAGGCAGAACCTTTAAGAGGTGGAGCATATTATAGACCCAAAACAAATGCAGTAATATTATCAGACACGGGTCACACACTGAGGGGGGAACACGCATGGGAGAAATAGGGAAAGGAAAGAAACCTAAAACTTAAATGTGGTTGATGTGCTCCCTGTTGAGGAGCGAATAAAGTAATCTTAAATTAGCAGAGGCCACAATGAGAAGGGGACCAAGAAGTAGCAAAGAGTTGTGGTAGAAATGAACCAATGTGGGTTGCAATACACAAGTGCATGGAAGCAATGCTAGGATTTCTCTGTATAGCTATCTTTATCCCAAACTAGCAAAAATGCTATGTCTTTCTTATTATCTCTTATGTTTTCTCTTCAACAAAATCGGAGAAGAAAAGAGTGGAACAGGTTCTGCCTGGAAGCTGGGGGGAGGGTGTTGCGGGGAGAGGTGCCACAAACAATGTATACACATGTAAGTAAATGTAAAAATGATAAAATAAAAGGAGAAATGGAAAAAAAGAGGTGGAGCATAGTGGGAGGTCTTTAGGTTTTGAAGGGCATTATGGGATCCTTGCCCTCTCCTCACTGTTTTTCGCTTCCCAGTCATGAGGTAAGCAGTTTTCCTCTGCCGCATGATCCTGCCATAATGTACTATTTTGTCACAGGCCCAAAAGCAATGGGGCCAATTGATTATGAACTGGAACCTCTAAAACTATGAGTCAAAATCAACCTTCTCTCCTGATAGGTTGATTATCTCAGGTATTTGTTATAGTAACAGAAAGCTGATTAACATGCTAGGACTTCACTATGTTCATAGAACAGATTTTCAACAAGTATTGTGCCTGGTTTCTAATAAATATTTGAATGAAGGGAATAATCTATCCTGATGTTTCTTTTCCTTATAAAACAATATATAGTTTCAAATCATTAAACTCCATCTATTCTAACTACATCTACTAAAATTATTGCTAAGATTTACCAATATGGCAGAAGATAATTTGCAACAGTTCTAAAGAATAAAACCATCAGCACTGCGGGGAAGTTATAAAACAAACAAACAAACAAAAAAAAAACCAAAAAAATAGTTTGCCCATATAAAAAGCTCTCTAAGAGATCTGCTTGAAGTCTGGGTTGGAGGACTGGAAGAAGTGATTCTCCCATTCCTGGCAGTAATCAAGGAAAGGCTGGTTAACCAGCTGGTGGATTTTGGTGGATACAATTGATTTGTGGGATGAGACATAGGACTAGTTGGTATGTTAATTCCTTTCTAAACCTGGGGTTTCTGACTCTACAAAGGAAGCCAAGGTGCATGCATGATGCTGATGTCACAGCCCACTACTGAGAGTGATTCTTTGTAGCCATGGGAATTGGGATTTGCTGATTAGCTTGGGTAAATCTTTTATATGGTCCTGAGTATCCACTTCTTCCACAAGACTGTCATAGAGATTAGAACTTTGATGGACCTTATTCTTTCCACCCTCTCATTCTTTTTGGGAAAGGTTTACTGTACCAGAAGAGACACCATCTGCAACTCAGTATTTAAGGATTCATTATGATTGAAAAAAAAAAAGACATTTCCCAAGTCAACAAACTTGTAGGAAGGAGCTGGCAAATTCTTCTTCCACAGAGATAAGAATGAAAAAATGCCAACTTAATTGTTATTTTACAGATTAATCTATCTCATATCAAACAACCTGGCTATTTGCCCTGGACTTTATAATTTTCACATTTGATGAAAATAATTTTTTTTGGCCTTAGGTAACACTTTTTATGATATCTCTCCTTGAAACCATGACCTGTGATAATAATCGTGTTCCACACAAACCCACTACTCACCAACTTGCTAAGCAGTTAAGCTAAGAGACTCACTGGAAAATTACTTGGTCTTGAAATTAATTCACCAGTAGAGTTGCTTTTAAAAGCAAAGCTCCTAACTTAATTTTAGCATTTTTCAGATCATTAGGCACTTGACACAGAAAGTGGGAACATAAAAGAGTCCTGGCCAAAGTGTCAGGAGTCCCAGATGATGGCAGAAGAGCTCCAAATGAAGATAAAGTGCCTCTTAAGTGATTGTGTAAGTCAATGGAGACAGAAGACCGATTGGTAAAATTAGATTTATCCAAATTTCCATTTGCTTAAGATAAGGGACTAGTATGACTATAACTGTTCTAATGTGTAAATTTGACTTCTCCAGTTATTCAATTTGTCATTTGTTGTCATTAACATGGAGTGGGTTTAAAAAGCACTTTGTATTAGACTTTGAGGGCAAAGGGACTGAGCATTTTTGTAAACTATACAGAAAGCACTTCCTCAAAGGGAGGAAACCTGTGGCCAAATGGTAAGATGTTTTCTATGGATAAATCTCCACCTCTATGTTTGTTTACATGGGTTATTACTGAACCCATGTTTGAACTTGGATAGTTTTAAGGCACAAGTTGAAAAGTTAAAAATATGACTCTTTCCAAAATATAGAATGTGTGCATGTCAAAGATTTATTTAGATCACTAAGGAGGGAACCAGAAAGATGGTAAAGCTAGTTCAAAAATGATTTATTTACAACTCTGGGATAAAATTTTTAACATAGACACAAAACTGGCTAATTTTCTCATAAGGTAATCAGACTACTACCTTTTTAGTTATCTTTTTTTGCTAGATACAAATCATGTAAATTTTTATACACAAGCCCTCCAAATTGACAAGTATAACTTTATAGGAAATGGGGCCTGATAAAAAGTTAAAAAGCAAGTTAGGTAATCCTTGAGCGAGTCCATTAGACAATGCACTAGTATGTCAAGTGAAAAGACATGCATCTGTCAATTTTGCTTTATATCCAAATTTTAGGTAATTTTTCAATTATTGCTTATAAAAATAATTGAGCTTTTCCTTGGGCACTGTGCTGTGTAATTTGATAGCAGCTACAAGGTAAACTTCTTTTGCTTTAGAAGACTGAGTGGATATTCATGATTTCTATCTTTATATGCATAGTGAAGAAGTGTTTAAAAAAATCTATGCTTAAGGTTCTCAAGTCTCTGAGGGGGGCAATTTAAAATCTCCTAGATATCTTTAAAAAAGTGCCAATGCCCAGGCAGCACCCCAGACCAACTCAATCAGAATCTCTCAGAATGCATATCAGGAAGGAATATATTTTAAAGCTCTCCAGGTGACTGGATTGTGTAGCCAAGATTATGAACCACTGTACTACTAAGAATCAGTGTGTGTGTGTGTGTGTGTGTGCATAATCTTATTTTTAAGTTAGGATCAAACTTGTATATATGATCCTGTTTTTCTTTAATTATTATCATATTATGAAAATTTTCATTAATCATTAAACATTGCTGAAATGCCATTTTTAATAACTGCACTGTTTCACCATATAAATTTATGGTTTGTTTGGTTAATCTTCTATTACTGAATGTTTAGTGTTCTTTGTCCATCTGTCTGTCTGTCACTTTTTTTTGTCATAAGTTAGACTGCCATAAACAAAAACTTTATCTATGTCTTGGACTATTTCCTTATAGTAGACTCCTGAGTGTAGATTTATAGGCCCAAGAAAATGAATGCTTAGAAGTAATCTGAAATATATTACCAACACCATTTTCCACAAAGTCTTATTGGTGTATACTCTTTAATTTGAGATTTTCTCAATTTTTAAAATAGTTACAAAATCATTTTTTTAGTTTTTTCAGTGGTTATTACTTTTTAATCTGTTAAATGTATCTTGGTGTATACATGGAAAGAATTAACACTCAAGGGGCACTCAGCAAGGTGTATGCTGCGAAAGCAGAAGCCAGAGCCACGTGGACTGGGTCTGCACCACCGAGGCGGTGGACTGGTGGTCCAATAATGTGGGCTCCATGGTAAACTGAGGCACCTTTCTGTTTCCCGGGTCCACGAGTTGCAACCTTTCTTAGAGCATCCATTATTTCAAGCGTTTATCCTTAACCCGACCCATGAGGAGGAAACCTCGGATGCTAAGGAGGCACGGCAGGGTCAGTCTACTCTCACTCAAGGTCACACAATGCGGGCAGCAGCTGTAGGATTCGAACCAGCAGCGTGGCATGGAGCAGCACACCGAGAGCCTTCTCAGAACTCTACTACTTTCCTGTCAAGAAGCAGAGTCAGTATCCCCACTCCCTAAAACTTGGGGTTGCCTGGACAGATGAAGACGGCAGAAGTGGTTTGTGTCCAGGTGTTGCTCTCAAGACCAGGGCATAAAGGATGGTGTGCTTCTCTCCTGGTGAGCTGGACACTCACTTGTGAAGCCTTCTGTCTTCAGGTAACAGTCTACTGAGACCACTCTGCTGTGAGGAAGCCCCCGACAGCCCATGCAGAGACAGCCTGAGAGTCCATGAGGGAACGGCCCAGGCAGCCTACCGCGTCCGCTGTTGGTCTTGCCCCAGCCCCACAGAGCTGTTGTGCTAGATCTGTGCACCTGAGGCCTCCCCAGGGCTTTGGGGTCTATACAGCCTGGAGGAGGAAGTCAGTAAGACTTAAGAACAATGTCATTGTTAACTGGAGGATAAAGGGTTTTTGTTACATGGTAGCCACAAGTTGGTTACCCACAGCAACATGGAGAAGAGGAAATGGGCCTGATGAGGCAATGACTGGACAGATTACCAAAAGTGTCACCTGGAATCCCAGCTACTTGGGAGGCTGAGATCAGGAGGATCGTGGTTCAGGCAAATAGTTCCCAAGACCCCATCTCCATAATCAGAGCAAAATGGACTGGAAGGTGTGGCTCAGGTGGTAGAGTGCCTGCTTTGCAAGCACAAAGCCCTGAATTCCAACCCCAGCTCCACCAAAAAAATAATTGAAGTGTCATAAGGCTTTTTATTGCTACCTGTGATAAAATGCAAAACAGAGAAGTGAACTAAGGCTCAAACTCAAATATGAAGGAGGTAGGATGTGCCAGGCCTGAAACATCCTCATTTAAATAGAAAACAAAATTTGAACTGAGAAAGACCTCTGAATTTTATTACCTGATTTCAAGATTTACTAAAACGCCACAGTAATCAAGACAGTGTGGTGTTGGTGAAAGGAGAGACACCTAGATCAGTGGGGCAGAAGAGTCTAGAAACTGACCCGATCATGTGGTCCATTGGTTTTCAACCACAGTGCAGAGGCAGTTCAGTAGAGAAGGGCAGTCTTCAATAAAAAATGCCACAACATCTGGCCATCCATATGCAAAATGACCTCAACTCAGACCTGGCTGTCTGGACAAAATCAACCTGAAACAATAAAACTTCTAGCTGATGACATAGAAGAAAATCTTTGTGACTTGAGGGTGGCAAACAGTTCTCATTTGGATCACATTAACACAAATTGTAAAAGAAAAAAAAAAACTGACAAATGGGCTTCAAATTTACAACTTCTACTCTTTCAAAGATATTAACCAGAAAATGAAACAAGAAACTATATACCAAGAGAAAATGTTTGCAAAATATTTATCTTGGGAAGGATTGGATTCCAGAATAAGTAGATTCTCAAAACTCAATTTTAAAAAGAAATTCCATTTTATCATAAGCAGCTCAATTTTAAACCGGCAAATTGCCTCTGCGCCTTTGTCTAAAATCACTTGTCTGCTTACATGTGGTCTATTTTGGCCTCTCTGTTCTATTCCACTGATCTATTTGTTTGTCTTTATACCAATACCACACTGTTTTGACTACTGTGGTTTTTAGTTATTTGTTTTGGCAGCACTGGGTTTGAACTCAGGACCTCATGCTTACCAGGCAGGAGCTCTACCAGTTGAGCCACTCCACCAGCCCAACCATTGTAGTATTATAAGTCTTGAAACAAGTAGGGTTTGCCTTTCAGCCTTTCAGCTTTGTTGTTTGTTAACACTTTTTTTTTTTTGGCTTCCTAGGGTTTTCCATTTCCATATGCATTTTAGAACCAGCTTGTCAATTTCTTTTTAAAAAAACCTTCTGGGATTTTGGTCAGAATTGCATTAAATACATTGCTCAATTTGAAAAAAAAAAAAAAAAGAATTAACATTCAAGTTTGAGATTTTTCTAAGAAGCTCCTCAAATAATTTATTGAATAATATCTTCTTTCTCCATTAATTTATAACTCTAAGAAAATAAAGTATGTGGATTAAATAACCATACTTTGCACTAGTGAACAGATTAAAAAATACATATTAAGAAGGCTTACATTACTAACAAATTAGTTTGAGTATATTTTTTATCTACATTCTAACATTATTAAAGATACCTCATTCTGGTTTTAAGTCTCACTCATTTATAGAACACTTAGGTGCTGAAAAACAACCCAGAGCTCATCCTCTGTAAGAGGGCTTTAGTCTGTCTGCAAGCAGCTTGTAACTTTGCCAATAACAGGCCTGCCTAAATCAATCAGCTCTACTTTAAATATTCTCCCTCTGTAACATTGCTTATATCCTTGCTTTATCTATGAAGAAAGATTTTCCTATGTAATATTCCAGATTGATTTATTACAAATTCCAAATTTAGTTGGATCTATTTTTATATATGATTATTTAATATTTATATTTTTATGTATTCTGTGCTTAGTAGCCATATTTAAAAATCAGTAAATGAAGCCCAGAATTATCAAAGCCACATCAGAAAAGGAAAAGCATGCTAGCATTTTAAATTTTGTTCAAGGAAACAGAAAAAAGATTTCAGTGAACACAGGACACAAATCTCTCTTTGTACCAATGTGATTCCTGAGTTGAAACAGGAATGTAGACTTGCCTACTAAGTTTTTAAATGAGTTAAACTTCCTTATTATTACTCTTTATTTGCTTTGTTGAGTGTGGGAAACCTTCATTGTCCTTCTCCTTTTTCCAGGTATTGTGCAGAGCACTAGAGATTAAACATTACAAAAAGAAACATTTGGCTTCAGCAAATTCCCACCCTAAAACCTTAAGCAGGTGCAGAACACAAGACAATATGTGAGTGTGTCCATGTGATATGATTCCAGAAATTTGGAGGAGCCTACGCTGACCAATTCATTTTCTCCCACCCAACCTTTGTCTTGATCAAGGGCTTTATTCTTTTGAAGGATAAAATGCATGATGGAAATTAAGGGTGTGCCCAGATAAGCAAGCATAGCTTGGTTGGCCCTTTAAACAATCAAACTTGGAAGCACTTTCCTCGATTTGTGTGTCTATGTGAGACCATTCAGACTTTTGCAAGCCTGGCATGTTGGAGGTCATGAACATTACACTCACCCAAAGGCCCCCTTGGACCTTATGATTTAGCAAACTTCCAACAGGCAAATGGAGGTTTTTCTCTTACCCCAAAGCCTGGGCTATGAGCTGCCCTGATGCCTTGGGGGGGAGGAATCCTTCTATATCATTTCCAGTGTCCTTAGGTAGCAAATACTTGGGCTCAGAACTCCCTTTATGTCTCATTAATCGTTTTACTTCAAATGAAGCAGTCTGAAGCCTAAGACCCCTTGCCAAGGTGGTTGATCTGAAGATGAAGCTAGAGAAATTTTCCTGATGTCACAGAAGCACAGAGCAGGCTGTATCTGTCTTGGAAGAAGTTCCCAAAGGTCTGGCTGCTCTCTCGACCCGATGCTGGTCTGACTCTCTTTGCCTTGGGGGAACCAATATTTTCTTGGAGAATTCTGAATCTCTGCTTTCTTCATCTACTGAAATGCCACATTTTTCATAGTCTGTTTCTCCTGATCCCCTAAAGCAATTACAAAAGAGTTGATTGCAATGGACCAAATTGCTTAAACAAAGCATTATTTGTCTAGGAACTTCAAAGTATGACACTCCTTCTTCAGAATTCTACAAGCTATCCGTAGAGAAGTACTTCTTTATTGTAGGTGGATTGAGGGGCAAAAAGGTGGCCCCAGGGTAGCCTATCCCACAAGCCAATCCTAAACTATGAAACTGTGCAAGGGATTTATTGAGGGAGTGCTCCTCCAGCTGACCAGGAAGGGAAGGGAGGAAGTAGGTACAGAAAAGGGGAGAAAGTCAAGCAAGGGGTATTCCCAGTGTCAGCCTCATCCTCCAGGGAGCTCTGGAGTCTTAAACGCACCTCATGGCATGCCCCAACTTCAAACCAGGGAGCAGAGCTTTTAGACTCCCATTAAGTCAGTCACTGGCTAAAGTCATTTTGGGGTACAAAAACTCCCAGCCATTTCTGGCTCCCTGCATGGGAGGAGCAACCCTCCGAATGAGTAAAGTCACAGGTTGTCTCTAGCAAAACATGCAGAAGCTGTGCATTAGGCTGGTAAGAGATCTGAAGGAATCTCATGGGTGATCCATAATGCCTGCAAGAGGAACCCTCTGGGGATGAATCTTACAGCTCAGGCTGAGCAGAACCCCAGAACAAGGGAGGAGCCATCTTCTTGAAAACAGGTGGTAAGCCATCTGTGGGCTCTGTGGGAACAGAAGCTCACATCCTGATTAGGGAACCCTGCCAGTCAGCAGGGTAGAAGGCCTAGCCATGTCACCCTGAAAACTGCCTATCTAACCCCTCTGCAGGTATCAAGTCCTCTTCTCCAGTGAAGAGTGTGAAGGATCTGTGCACCACAGAGTGTTTTTATGGCATTAGACTGTATATATAGTTGCCAGATAACTTGAATTAGTGCCCCAGATATACTTCTGGAGTTACTGCTGATACCCCAAAGGGATTTTCAACATATCATTCTGAGAAGTTCATTGACACTCCTAAGTCTTGCTGAATGTGTGGGATCATATCTAGACACTTTTTCAAAGGCCCTCGTAATAATAGGGAATGATCTCTGAACACTAAGCATTTGACAAGCGCTGTTTGGATCCTTCTATGTGATAACTCATTGTGACAGTCCCAGCAATTCCATGTGAGAAGCTGGTGCCTTCTTAATCCCCATTTTATAAGTAAGAAAGCAAGGCATAAATGGGTTAAGTAAACAGCTCAGGGTCATGCAGCTAGTAAGTGAAAGAGTAAGGATTTGAATCCGAAGAACCTGAGTTAAGTATCCTTGCCACTGACCATTGAGCTACCATGATGTGCCAAGTCCTAAATACTTACGAATAGATTCTAGACATAAAGAAGCCAGGATTCCATCAGGGTTTGGTTCAGGGCTTGGTGAATGAATCTAGTTTTAAAGGTCAGAATCCATTTTGACTCTTCTGCACCAATTTATTTAATCCTAGAAATATGTGTATGACCGAAGAATCTTTTTATTATCTCCATTTTTTCAGAATATCTGAGCCTCAGGGAAGTTTAAACATCTTGCCTCCAGTCACACAATTAGTAAATGTTCAAAATCTAAATTTCTTTGACTCTAGAATAACTACTTTAATTAATATTAAGAAAATTTACCCAAAACTTGGAAGTAAAGCAAAAAGGATGATAACATTCTTTTATATCATGCTAGAGCATTTAATAACTTTAAGATAATATCTTTAGGCTCATTGAAAGATTTTCTAATTTTCCAGGGACATATACTTTGTTTTACTGTTTTCTTGCTTTTAACCACTTTTTTGAAGTATAATTGACATACAGTAAATACACATATATAATGTATAGTCTGATAAATTTTGGCATATACCTTGTCACCAAACAACTGCCACAATGTAGATAATGAATATATATATATTCATATATATATATATCACCCCTAAAAGTTGTTTCTTATTTATTCTTGATTGGCAACCAGATTTTCTAGTTAGATAGATATTATTTTATGGAAGACTGAACAAATAGCTTTTCTCCAGTATAGATGCAAATGATTTCCTCTAGTAGAAAAGATAATCCCAAGGGCTGTAGTTTTATTACTTGATAGGGCATTGATCAGTTTCAAACCCATCTTAACAAAGCTATTTTAAGCCTCCTTTCCTGACTGACTACATAAATCTTTGGTTCTCAAATACTCTGGGAATAAGCTGTACCAGCCTACTGGCTCTCTCACTAATGAAGTAAATAAATCCTTGGCATACTCACTGCATATTCATATGAAAGTCATATTCTAACTCTTTGGAAATAATACTTTGCCACTATCACATTTGTGTGCATGAGTCTCAGTATGTATAGATGCAGAAAATGTCCCAGAACTTTCCAGAGAGCAAATCATGGCATATATTGTCCCGTCCACATGAAGATGATGGGGTTCTAGATGGTTCTAGGTCATGGCAGGTGTATAAAAAGACAAGCTTGTGAATCTCACTTACCCTCACTCAGTGTGAATCTCATTCACTCAGTAGCATATACTGGTGGAGACACCCAGCAAACACAACAGTACATAGAATTTATGCCCCAAGTTTCTCTTGGTTCCTGTTCTTTCTATCCCTCAGATTTGAGATTTCCTTTCCTATAGCTGCACAAATATCTAAAATTTCCATAAATTCACTTTCAATGAGGAATGGATTTTAGGCAAACAGGCTTTTATGGACCTGCAGTTCATTTAGCTAAACCTCATGGGGATATGTTGAAAGTGAAAGATTTCATGAATAACACAATGAAAAGACAAAAGCCACCCAGGAAAGGTTAGTCTACTTTAATCACAAGTGCAATGCATCTCCCTTCAAATAGATTTATGTGTTCCATTTTGGAGGCAGCAGCAGGTTTGTTTAATATTTTCCAAGGGATCAGATCTCATGCTTATTAATCATTGCTCTTTTAGGAGTAAAACTGATGCAAATGCTTACCTACTTACTTTTACTGTAATCCACCAAATGTCTGTTATTACATTTGCCATAATATCACCCTCAATCCTACTGTGCCTTCTTTATCTGGACAGCTTACACCCAGCCTTCAAAAGTTAATGCAAATGACATCTGTTAGGGGAAGCTACCGGCCTGGGCTAAGATCTCCTCTGAACTCATCTGTGACTTTCACGCATCCTGACTGATGCTTCTTGCTACATTGGCCTCATATTATCTGCATCCCTCAACACACTATGATAGGTCCTCGAAGGGAACCTTGTTAGTATTGGTGCCTAGCACACAGAAAATATGGCGTAAATAGTTGGAGGACAAGGACCATATCTCATACTTCTGTTAAATATAATATATAGAAGGCCACTGGTTTGGGCTGAATTCCTGCAGTAGGCTCAACAAGTCAAACCAAAACGGTGTTACTCATGCTGAAGTTCCAATTCACCAAGGCAAAACTAAGTTAACTGACTTCCCAAGAAATCAGAAGCGAGAGAGATAATATCCACATCCCCAAACAAGCTAGTATTAGTTGGCCTAATAAGAAAGTTCCCTCTGGATGCGGGGAAAAAGGAACCCTCTTACACTGTTGGTGGGAATGTAGACTAGTACAACCACTCTGGAAAAAAATTTGGAGGCTACTTAAAAAGCTGGACATCGATCTACCATTTGATCCAGCAATACCACTCTTGGGGATATACCCAAAAGACTGTTAGTCCAGAGGCACCTGCACATCCATGTTTATTGCGGCACTATTCACAATAGCCAAGTTATGGAAACAGCCAAGATGCCCCAGCACTGACGAATGGATTAAGAAAATGTGGTATCTATACACAATGGAATTTTATGCAGCCATGAAGAAGAACGAAATGTTATCATTTGCTGGTAAATGGATGGAATTGGAGAACATCATTCTGAGTGAGGTTAGCCTGGCTCAAAAGACCAAAAATCTTATGTTCTCCCTCATATGTGGACATTAGATCAAGGGCAAACACAACAAGGGGATTGGACTATGAGCACATGATAAAAGCGAGAGCACACAAGGGAGGGGTGAGGATAGGTAAGACACCTAAAAAACTAGCTAGCATTTGTTGCCCTTAATGCAGAGAAACTAAAGCAGATACCTTAAAGCAACTGAGGCCAATAGGAAAAGGGGACCAGGAACTAGAGAAAAGGTTAGATCAAAAAGAATTAACCTAGAAGGTAACACCCACGCACAGGAAATCAATGTGAGTCAATGCCCTGTATAGCTATCCTTATCTCAACCAGCAAAACCCCTTGTTCCTTCCTATTATTGCTTATACTCTCTCTACAACAAAATTAGAGATAAGGGCAAAATAGTTTCTGCTGGGTATTGAGGGGGGGAGCGGGAGGGGGTGGAGTGGGTGGTAAGGGAGGGGGTGGGGGCAGGGGGGAGAAATGAACCAAGCCTTGTATGCACATATGAATAATAAAAGAAAAATGAAAAAAAAAAAAAAAAGAAAGTTCCCTCTGTTTTAACCATGTAAGAAAAATAATGCTGAAATAACCAACCTACTTTTTGTTCTTGGCTCTTGCTTTCTTCAGTCCGTTTCTGTCTATAAAGCTAACTTCCTTGGCTCAGCTCGTTGGAACACTCATTATACTTTATGGAATGAGATGTTGCTTAATTCTAAAATCTCAAATAAGAGCCAATTAAGATCTTCAGAGCAAATTTTTTACAATTTTGTCTTTTGGTACTTCCTTATGATTTTTTTTTGTGTTACTTTTTTGGCATGTTTCTGGGCTCTCATATTTGAGTATATATGTGTCGTAATTGTTTCATGTAGCTTTCGGCATCAGCCCTTTGGCCATTTGATACAATATGTTCTCAATTAACTTGAACATATTAATATGTGCTAGAAGAAGAAGGTGCTAGAGATTTAAGAGTGGAGGTGAGTGTTAGGGAAACATTTTAAGGTTTCAAATCCAGAGGATTTGGAGGTCACTGTTGGCCATTTTAGTGTCACTTTTGTAGTGCTTAATGCAGAAAATTCAGTTCCACCCAATGTTCTCAGGGGTTTCTGGTTCTAAGTAAATGGAAGTGATCCAAGCCTCCTGACATGAAACCATGAAGCTGCACTCTACATACTTACATTTATTTAGACTCAGTGAACTCTTTCAGAAATGTCCTGGACAACCACAACCAGATCTACTTCAAACAGTTTATGGATTGGGATTGAAAAATAAGTTTTGAAAATAAATGGTTTGCTGAAGAAGAGAGTTCCCTAATAAAATGTAATTTCTAAATGGATTTACAGAATCAGAGATCTTGCAAAGGTCTGAAAATTGAAGTTGGTTCTTTTCTTTCAGAAGGATATGGGCTGAACAGGTGCTAGTTTAGTCTGATGGTCTAGTGTAAGTGTGGTCCAGGACAGGCAGCAGCAGGATCTGCAGGGAACTTGTTAGAAATATTCAGTGCATGAGCCCTACCTTAGGGGCACTGGAAGGGCCTCTGATGGTGTAGTCCAGGAATTCAAGTTCTGACAAGCTTTCCAGGTGATCCTGAAGACCATTAAATTTTGACTGACACATGCAGGCCTAAAACTTTACAGGAGACCAGCTGTTCTCCTTGGGAGGCAAAATATGGTAGTCCTTTGTATAAACAGGGAATGGGTTCCAGGAGCACTTTGTATAATAAAACATGAGGATGCTCAAATCCATTATATAAAATGGCACAGTATTTTCATATTACCTGTGCAATCTCATGCATATGTTAAATCATTTCTAGATGACTTATGCAGAGTATAATGTAAGTGCTATGTCAGTACTTGACATACTGTATGTTTGCGAAGAGTGAAAACAAAAAAATGCCTGCATGTGTTCAGTACAGATACCATTTTTTTTCCTAGAATATTTTCTATCTGTGATTGGTGGAATCTGTGCATCCAGAACCCACAGATATTAGGGCAGACTGTAATTAGTTCTGCAGGTTTCTCAGTAGACCAGAGCTTTTGAAAATTTAGTTGTAAACAATCACCTAGACGGTTTGTTAAAACAAAATTCCTGGGTGCCAAATCTGAGATTCTGGTCCAGTTGGATTGAAGTGGGGCCTATGAATTAGCATTTCTATCAAGTGGATCACTTTGTATAGCAAGTAAAGGGCACTCAGGAAAGTCCAGGCTAGTCCTATAGGACTACAAAAGCTTTTTTTTTCTTGTAAGAAACCCAGCAAAATAATACCAGGCTCTTTAGTGTTTAAAAATAGCACTGAGGCCACTGGAGCAGGTTCTTTTCTGCAGCTTCAAGAGGTAATATCTGTGTATTTTTCTGTTCGGACCTCACTTGATGAGAATGATGTCTCCTTATGTCAGAATCACTGTTACTTAAATATCAGATTGTGGCAGCTGCTAGGGGCAGGGTTTATACTACTGCTCACTACAGGGCTTCTTGGGTATAGCTCTTCACTAAGGGAATGAATGAATGAATGAATGAATGAATGTAATCTACACATCTCACAGTACAGCAATATCTAGTTCTCAAAGATTGTCTCTAAATTCTGAACTATTTCCCTCACCAGAAGAAAGCTATCAAATGAGTTGATAATTGCCTGGTTTATTTAGTTCCTTGAGATTATACTGGAAAAGGGCTATAAAATGGAGTTGACCAGCTGTGTGTCCATGGCCTATTTACCAAAGCTCTGAACTTAACGTTTTCTCATCTTTAATGGGGAATTAACAGTACATACATAATTCAGCTGTGAATGAAGCCACTGATAGTGTGGGTCATTGACCCATAACATCGGCATTAGCTGGGAATCTGTTACAATGAAAATTCTTTTTTTTTTTCCATTTTTCTTTTATTATTCATATGTGCATACAAGGCTTGGTTCATTTCTCCCCACTGCCCCCACCCCCTCCCTTACCACCCACTCCGCCCCCTCCCTCTCCCCCACCTCAATACCCAGCAGAAACTATTTTGCCCTTATTTCTAATTTTGTTGTAGAGAGAGTATAAGCAATAATAGGAAGGAACAAGGGTTTTTGCTGGTTGAGATAAGGATAGCTATACAGGGCATTGACTCACATTGATTTCCTGTGCGTGGGTGTTACCTTCTAGGTTAATTCTTTTTGATCTAACCTCTTCTCTAGTACCTGTTCCCCTTTTCCTATTGGCTTCAGTTGCTTTAAGGTATCTGCTTTAGTTTCTCTGCGTTAAGGGCAACAAATGCTAGCTAGTTTTTTAGGTGTCTTACCTATCCTCACCCCTTCCTTGTGTGCTCTCGCTTTTATCATGTGCTCATAGTCCAATCCCCTTGTTGTGTTTGCCCTTGATCTAATGTCCACATATGAGGGAGAACATAAGATTTTTGGTCTTTTGAGCCAGGCTAACCTCACTCAGAATGATGTTCTCCAATTCCATCCATTTACCAGCGAATGATAACATTTCGTTCTTCTTCATGGCTGCATAAAATTCCATTGTGTATAGATACCACATTTTCTTAATCCATTCGTCAGTGCTGGGGCATCTTGGCTGTTTCCATAACTTGGCTATTGTGAATAGTGCCGCAATAAACATGGGTGTGCAGGTGCCTCTGGACTAACAGTCTTTTGGGTATATCCCCAAGAGTGGTATTGCTGGATCAAATGGTAGATCGATGTCCAGCTTTTTAAGTAGCCTCCAAATTTTTTTCCAGAGTGGTTGTACTAGTCTACATTCCCACCAACAGTGTAAGAGGGTTCCTTTTTCCCCGCATCCTCGCCAACACCTGTTGTTGGTGGTGTTGCTGATGATGGCTATTCTAACAGGGGTGAGGTGGAATCTTAGCGAGGTTTTAATATGCATTTCCTTTATTGCTAGAGATGGTGAGCATTTTTTCATGTGTTTTCTGGCCATTTGAATTTCTTCTTTTGAGAAAGTTCTGTTTAGTTCACTTGCCCATTTCTTTATTGGTTCATTAGTTTTGGGAGAATTTAGTTTTTTAAGTTCCCTGTATATTCTGGTTATCAGTCCTTTGTCTGATGTATAGTTGGCAAATATTTTCTCCCACTCTGTGGGTGTTCTCTTCAGTTTAGAGACCATTTCTTTTGATGAGCAGAAGCTTTTTAGTTTTATGAGGTCCCATTTATCTATGCTATCTCTTAGTTGCTGTGCTGCTGGGGTTTCACAATGAAAATTCTTAAGCTTCACCCCGAACTCACTGAATCTTAATTGCTGGGGGTAGGCCTCAGCAAACCGCTTTAACAAGCCCTTCAGAGGATTCCTAGACATACTAAAGTTTGAGAAGCACAGGATGTGAGAACCAACAAGGAATTCGAGTGGTCACAAATGGTCTGAGGAGTGAGGATGCTCTACTTCAAATGCTGGCTCTACTACTTACTCGCTGTGTGATTGCTGGCAAGATATTTAGCCTCTCTATGCTTCAGTGTCCTCATTACTAACATGATTTTTGTGAGGATTAAAAGAATTAATACATGTAAAGAAGTTAGCACCCATTAAGACATATAGAGGTCAACAAATGGCATTATTAGATATTTAAATATAGATAGAAACAAAGTTATGCTGCAGTTGACACAATTGCTTTTTTTATGTGTTTTCTTCCTTTCTTTTTTCTTAGTATAAACTAATTACACAAAATGATGGATTTCATTATGACATTTTCATATATGTATGTAATGTGTTTTGATCATATTCACCTCTCAACTGGCCTCTCTTTGTCCCTCTTCTAACCTTTTGCTGATCCCCTTCCTCTTCCCAAATAGTCCCCCACTATTTTGTAACAAGAAGAAACACTATAAAAACAATTTGAGTTGAAGGAGAGAAAATATTACCTGAAGTAAATGAGATGTTGAGGTTGCCTATGGAATATTTTGTGAATTCTCATGGGCCTCCTTATACCCCAGGCCAGTATCCTTAAAGCCAACTACACATTTGTTGGCTTCTGTGCATACGTGTGAGTTTGATAATTCTCATGCAATTCAATCAGGAAGAACAACTAGGATCTCATTATGCTGTGGACATGCGCTCAACACGACTGGAGAACGTCCTCCATCCTTGGAATACTTGCAACAGTAGGTGAACAAATTTAGCTAGCCTAGTGGATCATGAGATAGAATCTGTGGAACAAAGAAAAATCATCTTTATGAAGGATACTCTAGACCAACTAGCCCCCAACTGACCCAGCAGCTAACTGCAGAGTGAGTTCAGCTGAATTCAGCCCAGATTGCTGACTCATAGAATCATAAGCTAAACGATCTGTTTTGAAGCCACTAAGTTTGGGGGTCATTTGTTATGCAGCAAAAGCTAACTGACATAATAGGTACCCCTAAAAAAATGTGCTGCAGTTCCATCGTCTTCTCTCCTTGTTCTGTCCTCCATATCTTTCAGTCAAATTTCTTTTTCTCTTTTTTTCATGTTAGGAGTTCTACGGGCAGTTGGATTATCAGTATGAGTAAGCAGCAGGCAGCAAGTAGAGCAGAAATAAACATGCTTGGAAAGCACGTCAGAAATGGAAGGCGCTGTCTTCACATCCTTTAATAAAAGAAAATAGGCCAAGAGGAAAAAAGGAAACCTGGCTCAATCTAAATTTTTCATATGGCATCTCAGGAACAACCTATTCTTAGCTTTTCCTCTATTGAAGTTGAAATTTACTTCCTTTTTAATGCCTATCTCAGTCTGAAAGGGAATACTGAAGTTGTGGGCTAGAACAGGAAAAATGTAGCTGGTAAAATAGGATTTTGTTATCTCACTTAATTTCAGGAGCCTAAAAAATATCGCTGTTGGGATGGACCCAGATGTTATCAATGAGCACAAGGGATTGTGGGTGGGACTTCTTTACCACTCTGCTGATGACCATCAATTAATGAGAGCTCAAGGGCTGTGTTCTATACAGAAGAAGGGCATTCTGGGATTAAGAAAGATCCTTGCCCCTGCATTGAGAAATTGCCTATTCTTTCCTAACAATGGGGTCCATCTGGGTCTTGAGCAGAGGCACGAGGGCATCCTGTGGGCCAGGAAGCACCATAGTTGATTTCCATGCAACACTTAGTTCATGCCAAGCACATCTAACCTCTTTATTTATGCTGATGCTCAAAACAGCCCTGGCCATTCAAAACCATTCCCTGCAATGCAAGCAATCACACCACAGCCCCGTGCTTTGTCTTGCACACTTAAAAAATTAATCCATCTACTCCCTTTAATTTTCAAGTCTAGATATTGGTAATGCGAAGGACATTTCCATTGTCAGGTATGTTCATTTGAATCTGGGGGTACTGTTTCTAGAACAGAGTGGGATTCAAAGCATTGTATTTTTAGGTCCTCACTTTGTGTGTCCCCAGATACAGCCTCCTGCACTTGCCCACAACTTCAGACTTCTTGGTGACAAAATGCCATGGTATTCATCTTTCACACACACTGACAGTTCCCACTCAGTAAGTACTCAATCCATATTTTAAATGAAATTATTATTAAACAGACTCATGATGAGGCACCACGAAGTGAATTTACACTTGAAATCCCAAGATCACATGTAAATCATAATCTTCGTCCTTTCCTTTTTCCCATCTTGTTATGAGAAAGATAAAATCATCTTTCTGCTTCTAATATTGACAAGGAATAAAACTATGTTAATTTGCTTCATGATTAAAGTTTTAAACAGGCTTTTACCAAAGTCTGAAACTTCAAAGATTTGTGCCCTTCAGCCCAGGAAATTGAGTGTCCTCAAGAGTTGACATTACTTAGAGGAGCTCGTTGGAATTCATTTTATGCCTGAAAAAGATGACTCCCTTTCTAACTGAAACTTGGAGAAGATCTATTTTCTACTGGGCAGGTGAGAGGTCCTACAGATGACAGGGAAGACTTGTGCCAGTTGTGAGGCCACCGGCTACAGCTGACTTGAACTCCCATCCACAGGCCATACTTACTAGTGTATAAAAGACATTTTGATGTTTGGCTAGAACATCTTACAGAGGAGAACAAAGAGCGGCAAGTCACCCTGACGGTAGCAGGTAGGGTGAGGGGAGGTCCTTTGCTACTTACCATGCATGCGTAGCATCTCCATTAGTAGCCCACTGCTCATCTGCAATGCACACACAACCCAAGTGCAAACAGTGTGCTTGTTGAGAAAACTCACTTTCCAGACAAGTCTCCTAAACCTCCTATCAAATTGCTACCTTTTAATTCCATGGTCAAATTGAAATCTAGAAACAATAGATGTGCTAATTGTGGCCCCTTAAGTGGTGAGATACTCAGAAGGAGAGACTAAATCAATGCTTCATCACCAGCACTGACTCTACAAAGGTGTTCAAAAGCCCCTGGGAACCACATACCTCTTAGGGCCCACAATATTCAGTCAGGCACAGTATTTATTGAGCATCTATCATGTCCCAGGCACTGTCCTGATACCTGGCATCATCTTAACCTAAGGGTTAGGAGCGAGTACGGCTGGCTTTTAGGGTGGACTCTGTTTGATCACATACTTCCTTAGCAATCTTTTAAAACATCCCTGCTCTCCCCTCCCAGTCTTGCCCCTCTCATTTGACCTAAGATTTAGCAGATATTTTCTTTGATGAGGTCCCCTCTCTTCATTAGGCCAAACTCCCTTTTTACAGTTAGTATGCAGTGATTACTGCATAGAATGTGAAGTCAAACTGCCTCAATTTAAATCTTGGTCCTGCCACTCACTGGCTGTGTGCCTTTAAGCAAGCTGCTTAATTTCATGTACCATGGTTTCCTTACCAGCAGAATGGGGATAATAATAGCTCTTACTTCATAATCTTTTTATGAAGATTAAAATGATTTGAACAGTGCCTGGCATATAGAAGGGTTAAGTGTTTCTTTAATGCACAGACATTTATATTTTGCAAATGCAAATTTCCACTTATTGCTTTATGTCACTGAGGGCATTCTTGTAGGAAGAATCTGGTATACAAGGTCAGATTAAGGAAGATGTTATTGCTGCCACTATTATTACTACTGGTTGCAAACATTTATCAAATGTTTGTATTTGCTAAATGTTTGCATTGTGATTAATCTTCATAGGCATTATCTAATTTACTCTTTGCAATAGCTCCCAGAAATATATGCTCTATTGATACCCATTTCTCAGGTGAGAAATTGAGGCTTAGAAGGAATTAAATAACCTGGCCAAGGAAACATAGCCAGGAAAGGATGATTCAATTCCAGGGTATCCAGAGTATACCATGTCTTGGATCAACTGAGAAAATTTGCCCAGTAATCACTGGGAACTAAGACAAAGAGATGGGGATAGTATGGTTGTCATAAAAATGTCCCTTGAAGATTTCTGATTCATTCCCACTCTCTATATACACACCAAACTTTGAAGGTGGGTTAGACCCAGTCAATAATTAGGGCAGGGGGAGGGGACTATAATAACTCTGTAGAGGAGAGACTGGTCAACATTGTGTTCACCAAGTATGGAGTATAATACTGCAGTGATGCCATGTGGATTTGCTATATCCCTGATAATGATAAGGTGAGGCCGGTTTGTCACCTCTGCTGTAGCTATTCCTAAATCCTGCAACCCCAGTCTAACAAAACTAGTCTCTTTTTTTAATCCTTTGTAAGTTTAAAAGTAAATTTGGAAGAGACATGAAGCTAGTCTTGTTCTGTTATAAAAACAACAACAGACAAACACAGACTGGGGGACATCATACAAGACACCTGGACAATGCTCCTCAAAAGTGACAAGGTTATGGGCAACAGAGAAATACTGAGAAACTCACAGATCAAAGGAGATGGGAGAGACATAATAATTAAATGCAAGTGGTACTCTGGATTGGTCCTGGAATAGGAAGAGGACATTCATGGAAAATCTGATGATTTCCCATGATAAATAAATAAATAAATAAATGAGAGATACCTTGTATAACAGGCCTCCTATGGTAACTCATTTATTTTTAGAACTTTGCATCCTATTTGATTAATAGTAATGTACCAGTGTTGATTTTTCTGTTGTGAAGAATGTGCCATGCTAATGTGTGAAGGGGAGAAATTAGGTGCAAGGTATACTATCATTGTGACTTTTCTGTAAATCAAAAATTACCCCAAAATAAAATTTATTTAGAAAAATACTCTCCTGAAATTATAATTCAATTGATTTAGAATATGACTGGGTTTTGCAATTTTTATAAGATCTCTGGATATTCTGATGTATAGACAAGTCTCAGAAACTACTGATCTACATTAGAAAGAGCTATACAGTTGTGTGGTGGAGCTGACATCATTTAAGCAAAGATGCGGTGTCCTGGGGTCAGCCATGTTACACGGTCTTACTCATTGCCCACTGATTTCTTTTTGGCAATTGCAATGCAATGATTCTTCCAGGAACAGCACTGCTTACTAATAAGCCACATTTATTTTCAAAAACAGAGGGTTAGATCTTGGTGGAAAACTTTAATTCACTGGTTAAGTGTGCCTAGTCCTAATCTCTTTATGCTGCATAAGTGGATATTCGCATACAACCTTCCAGAGTATGATAAATTTATTGCTGAGAAAGTGGGCAAATGGAACACCTGTAAACTGATTCTATTTTAAGTGCATAATGGGAACTATTTAAAGGTATTTTGAAGAGAATCAATGAGTACTGAGAAGTTATTACTGTAACAGTCCTCCTGTTGTCAACTTACTTATTTTAGAATTTTGGACCCTATGTTTCCTTGCACTGTCTTAGTCTGGACCTTCCCCACCCCCACAGTAAAGTCATGGCTGTTTTAGGAAGACAGCTACAGGTGCTCTCACAAGTCCCTGTTACTCTTTACTGTTGCCCAGATGCTGAGCTTGCTGTGGCTCACAGTTTCCACCTGTGACTTCTCCTGAGCCCTGTCCTTGACTGACAAGGGCCCCTTCCCCTGAAGATGTCTGAGGGTTTGCATGCCCCTCCACTCTACTGACTAATAGAGGGCTACCAAAGCTCTCCCACCCCCTTATCTCAAGGCAGGACCAAGTATGATGCAATTCACACTCTAGAGCTCCCCGGGCATCAGATGGACACTGGTCTCCAGCTGAGCCCACATCCTTGTTTGACTCTCCCCTGCACAGGCTGTTTCCTTCTTTCTTATGGATTTCACCTAAGGATCCTCCCTTTACCAGGTCAGAAGCACACAAATTCTGCTGTATTTAGGGAACAGGCTATAGCTTCCATTCTGCTTTGGTTGGTGATAGAGAGACAGTAGTCAGGGTTCCTCAGGGGTCTCACTCACTGATCATCCCTGTCTAACTGAAAGTTCCACTAAGTGATGCTGCTTTCCCGGGCCTACGTTTCTTCATCCATGGCCACACTCTGGAACTGCAATGGCAGGTATGTTGGGCCAGCTTAGAATTCCACCTTCCACATTGGGGAAGTACTATCTGCCTCCCTCAGCTGCCCTCTAGAGCCCACTCTTACACTACACATTTTCCTACCCTAGAGAGAGCCTTGGTCCACATCAGTCAGCGGCCTCCCAAATGAACATTTCTCACTGCTGGGCCTCATTCATAACTGAGTAATTTTGATATCTGCAGACCCTCCTGCCTGTTGGGGCCCATGTGCATTTTTCTGACCTTGATTGCCTCAATCCACAATCATGATTCCAGAGGAGGTGAGGCCTGCAGAGCCCTAGAAGAGCAGGCAGGGGGTTCTGGAGCATCCATCTTTCTATGTTTGCCATTAGCAACCTGGGGAGTGATGTGAATGGCTTCAGTGCTTCGTGGAGCCAGCAATCACAGCGGGCTTTGGGGGTCCCTGACAATGAGCCAGAGAAATGCCTCTGTGAAGTGGCTGCTGGGGAGAGTAAGAATGCCCTGCTGCCTTGCTAAGCCCCCATAAGGGCAAACTGGAGTTCTAGGGCTGACTACCCTGCTCAAGAGAGGCCCAATGTGGACTGTGTGGCAGTGTGAGCTTTCTGGCAGAGTTCTCTGTTGCTCTTTTTGGCTCAAGGCAGCCCAGCTTTGGGTTTTGACCAGGACAGACCTCAAGGGGCCACGCTAATAGAACAGGTGCAATTGAGGGGACCAGGGAAGCATCTTTGTTCTGTGATTTATGGGGAACCTGGTAGTGTTTCCTGAGCCTCAGGGGCCTAGGATGAGTTCAGCACTGTGGATTCTTATCATGCTTATAGTAAGAGTTGGAGTCCACAGCATTCACTGGACCACCCTCCCTCTTGTGTCATTTACCACATATTCTCCCAGCATCTATCACACACTAAGTGATCCTCGACACAATGGGAAGACAGGGTGTACAAGTCAAGCAAGACCTCCTCTTGCTAACAGTGGGAAGAGACAGACATCAAACAGACAGAGGGACAAGAAAAATATCATGTGGGGAAGTAGGCTAAGTAGATTAAACTAAGTGGATAAACAAGAGATGGTGTCTAGGGAGGTCTCTGCAAAGATGTTTAAGTTGAGGCCGATGATAGGGAGGGGCCAGACATGAGGTGATGGAGAGTATTTCAGACATGAGGTGATGAGGGGCAAAGCTGCAGGCAGGCTCAAGGTTGGTAAAGGATTTCCTCATGTGTAATTAACATCCCCAATCAATTGATTTTGAGATAATCAAAAAGGAGATTATCTGGGGGTGAGCCTGACTTAATCAGATGAAAGCTCCTAAAAGAGGGATTGTCCATCCCTGGAGATACTCCAGCTGAAGTCAGAGAAGTCAGCCCTCCTGTTGAGAGGGCCAGGAGCTAAGGAACTTAGAGTGGTTCCCTTGGCTGAGAGCCCACCGGGAAACAGGGTCCTCAGTCGTGCAATGCTAGGAACTGAGTTTGCCAACAGCCTGACTGAATTTGGAGGTGGACCTCAGGCCCCAGATGAAAATGCAGCTCTGGCTGATTCTTGGATGGCAGCCTTGTGAGACTCTGAGTATAGAGCCCTGCTGTGCGGGGCACAGACTAATGACCTAGGGAAATGGAGAGATAAGAAATGTATGCTACTTTAAGCCATTAGGTTTGCAGTATTGTTACACAGATACACTTGGGCCCCGGACAGGCACCCGTGGGCTCCCTGTGGTGCCTCCCCCACTTCTCCTTTTCTCAGGGGGTGCTCAGGGGACATTGTGGTGCAGCACAGGGCTTTGGCCCAATATAATCCAGGTTCCAGCAGTTTCTATGCAACTGACTAGCATAGGTCCCTGGATAAATTCCTTATTACCTGTTGGAAACTTAGTTACCCCATTTGTAAGTGGAAATATTGAGAGTACCCTCTGCATGTGGCCAGTGTGAGTATGTGAATGGCTTCAGATACATAGAGCATTTGGCTTAGTATCTGGTAATGAAGTCTGTAATTTTCTCTTAAAGAAATTCTCTATTCCTTATAACCCTGCCCAAAGCCACCAAATTAAGTCTAGTTCATACTTTAAAAAGGTGGACAATGTTGGGCTTGGTGGTACATACCTATAGTCCCAGCCACTGGGGAGGGAGAGGTGGGAGAATCATTTGCACCCATGGGTTTGACAGCAGCCTGGGCAACATAGCCAGACTCCATCTCAAAAAAAAAAATATATATATATATATATATAAATGTATATATAAGGTGGACAGGCCTGGGTCTTGCAAGAATTCAACTCTGTCCCAAAGCCTAAATACTTATAAGAATGCCTGATCTTATCTAGATATAGTATTCCCCATCATTATCTTTGTTCTTCCTACTTTATTTTCTCTTCAGAACACTTATATTACTTGAAATATCATATATGATGTGTGTGTTTGTGCATTTCATATATAGTCATGAAAGTGACAGTTAATGATGGAACACATATAAAACAGGGGTCCTATAAAATTGTAATGGAACTGAAAAATTCCTGTTGCCTCATGCTGTTATAGCTGATCATAATGCAACACGTTCAGGTGTTGGTGGTGAACCTGGTATAGACACACCTACAGGCCTTCCAGGTGCATGGCATTTAACATACAATTCTATACAGCATGCAATACTTGATAATGATAACAAGCAGCTATGATGCTGGTTTACAGATTTACTATATTATACTGCTTTATCATTATTTTAGAGTGTACTCCTATTTGTAAAAAGTTTACTATAAAGCAATATGCCAGGGCTTGGGCTTTAGCTCAGTGGTAGAGTGCTTATCTAGCATATATGAAGCTCTGGGGTCAACCCCCAACACTGCAAAAAACAAACAAATAAAGAATACCCAGTATGCCGGGTTATGCTGGCAGCACTTTCATACTTCTTGTGTTTATTGCCATCTCTTGATTGCATCAAGAGGCAACATGGAGTGACTGACCTAGATCTAGGTCTGAGCAAGCACACCCTATGATGTCCACACAATGGTGAAATCACTTAACGATGAATTTCCCTGTCATAAAGTGACACAGGACCATGTGCATGAATCCTGCTGTTCTCTAAAGTCACAGAGGAGGCACAACATTCCGAGTGGTTCAAAAGAACTTCAAGTTGGGATCTAAGATGGGTTTAAAACCAGGTGTGAATGACCCCCTACTCTTTCTTCTCTATTAAAACACTTTGGCTTTTATCATTTAAGTCGCTCATTGGGGCCTCTGGTATAAAATTTACACTCACTGATCTACACCAGAGTTTTTTCCATCAGAGACCTCCATCACATTTGTTTAGATTTTTCAGTTTCAACTTTATTTTCTGTATGTGGCCAGTGATGGGGGAGAGACTTGCCTCTCACTGCTACACGCTTCTGAATTTCCTCATGAGTTTGGATGGAAGAGTTCAAAAATGGAGGCCTGCAGCATCCTCTTGTACCTTGTCCACCTCCTCTGTGTTTTTGCCACCTGGAAACCATGGTTCTGTGCTGATTTCTGTAGTGTCTCCCTGAGACTGTGAGAACTGCCACCTTCCTCCTGCCCTTGCTGTGGGCTAGAGTCATTATTCCCTCTCTTGGTCCATACCCCATGCTATCTTATTTTTATAAAATTTACAACAGTAAATTGGGACTCACATTTTGGCCTTATACTTAAAAACAAAACATTTGGTTCAATTTGTTTGAGGCCCAAAGGAGAAATCAGTCCTATAACTGCAAGATGCCACAAAGAGATGGTTGTCTGACTCTTCCCCCATTAAAATGCCAGAAGCAGCAGGGCCTGACATACTGCCTGACACACACTGTATAAGGAACAGATGATGGGGGAGGGAGGTGAGTTGGACGGTGTTTAAGGACTTGAAAATTCAACAATGTCATAAGCTTGGAGATAGTGGTCACAGTGCCCAGAGTAAGAGGGTCTGGAGAATGAGAGGGACAGCCCAATGCTCAAAAGAGGATCTGGAACACCCAAGGGATAAGAGTTAATCCTCAGAGCCAACTTAAGAATAAGAGAGATAAAGAAGGGAGAGGGGAATGATTCAGGAGATATGGGGGTAGTGGGGCTGGATATGGTTGAGCTTTGGCTTAAGTCAGCAGGAGTCTAGAATCCCCATCTAATTGAGGTGGGACTTGTACTGAGTGGAGCTGGCCCTAAGGGTAGATCCTGCAGGGAATCTCAGCTTTGCTGTGTTCAAGCTGAGGGACTGAAGGTAACCTTACTGCATTTCTGCTTTCTCAGTTGTAAAATGAAACTAGTAATACCTTGCACACTGTCATGAGGACCAAATGAGATGATGTATGCAAAAATCTTAGTTGGCTGCTTAATGAACAATGGGTCACTGATGAAATAAAAAAGGAAATTAAAAGGTTCCTAGAAGTCAATGAAAATGAAAACACAACCTACCGAAACCTATGGGACACAGCTAAGGCAGTCCTGAGAGGAAAGTTTATAGCCATGAGTGCATATATTAAAAAGACTGAAAGATCCCAAATCAATGACCTAATGATACATCTCAAACTCCTAGAAAAACAAGAACAAGCAAATTCCAAAACAAATAGGAGAGAAATAATAAAAGTAAAAGCTGAAATCCATGAAATAGAAACCAAAATAACCATACAAAGAATTAATGAAACAAAAAGTTGTTTGAAAAAATAAACAAGATCGATAGACCCCTGGCAAACCTGACTAAAATGAAGAGAGAAAAACCCAAATCAGTACAGTCAGGAATGCAAAAGGGGAGATAACAACAAACACCATGGAAGTCCAGGAAATCATCAGAGACTACTTTGAGAACCTATATTCAAATAAATTTGAAAATCGTGAAGAAATGGACAGATTTCTGGATACTTATGATCATCCAAAACTGAACCAAGAGGACATTAATCACCTGAATAGATCTATAACACAAAATGAAATTGAAGCAGCAATCAAGAGTCTCCTAAAAAAGAAAAGTCCAGGACCTGATGGATTCTCTGCTGAATTCTATCAGACCTTTAAAGAAGAACTGATACCAACCCTCCTTAAACTGTTCCATGAAATAGAAAGGGAAGGAAAATTGCCTAACACATTCTATGAAGCCAGTATTACTCTTATCCCAAAACCAGGCAAAGACACCTCCAAAAAGGAGAACTATAGGCCAATCTCCTTAATGAACATTGATGCAAAAATCCTCAACAAAGCAAACCAAATTCAACAACACATCAAAAAGATCATTCACCACGACCAAGTAAGCTTCATCCCAGGAATGCAGGGGTGGTTCAACATACGAAAATCAATAAATGTAATAAACCACATTAACAGAAGCAAAGACAAAAACCACTTGATCATCTCAATAGATGCAGCAAAAGCCTTTGATAAGATCCAACACCATTTCATGATAAAAGCTCTAAGAAAACTACGAATAGAAGGAAAGTACTTCAACATTATAAAAGCTATATATGACAAACCTACAGCCAGCATCATACTTAACGGAGAAAAACAAACCATTCCCTCTAAAATCAGGAACCAGACAAGGATGCCCACTATCTCCACTCCTATTCAACACAGTACTGGAATTCCTAGCCAGAGCAATTAGGCAAGAAGAAGGAATAAAAGGAATACAAATAGGTAAAGAAACTGTCACAATATCCCTATTTACAGACAATATGATCCTATACCTTAAAGACCCAAAAAACTCTACTCAGAAGCTTCTAGACATCATTAATAGCTACAGCAAGGTAGCAGGATATAAAATCAACATAGAAAAATCATTAGCATTTCCATACACTAATAATGAACAAACTGAGAAAGAATATATGAAAACAATTCCATTTACAATAGCCTCAAAAAAAAATCAAATACCTAGGTGTAAACTTAACAAAGGATGTCAACGACCTCTACAAGGAAAACTATAAACTTCTGAAGAAAGAGATTGAGGAAGACTATAGAAAGTGGAGAGATCTCCCATGCTCATGGATTGGTAGAATCAACATAGTAAAAATGTCTATACTCCCAAAAGTAATCTACATGTTTAACGCAATTCCCATCAAAATTCCAATGACATTCATTAAAGAGATTGAAAAATCTACCATTAAATTTATATGGAAACACAAGAGGCCACGAATAGCCAAGGCAATACTCAGTCAAAAGAACAATGCAGGAGGTATCACAATACCCGACTTCAAACTATATTACAAAGCAATAACAATAAAAACAGCATGGAACTGGCACAAAAACAGGCATGAAGACCAGTGGAACAGAATAGAGGACCCAGATATGAAGCCACACAACTATAACCAACTTGTCTTTGACAAAGGAGCTAAAAATATACGATGGAGAAATAGCAGCCTCTTCAACAAAAACTGCTGGGAAAACTGGTTAGCAGTCTGCAAAAATCTGAAACTAGATTCATGTTTATCACCTTATACCAATATTAACCAAAAATGGATCAAGGATCTTAATATCAAACCCCAAACTCTAAGGTTGGTACAGGAAAGAGTAGGAAATACTCTGGAATTAATACGTATAGGCAAGAACTTTCTCAATGGAACCCCAGCAGCACAGCAACTAAGAGATAGCATAGATAAATGGGACCTCATAAAACTAAAAAGTTTCTGTTCATCAAAATAAATGGTCTCTAAACTAAAGAGAACACCCACAGAGTGGGAGAAAATATTTGCCAACTATACATCAGACAAAGGACTGATAACCAGAATATGCAGAGAACTAAAAAACTAAACTCTCTCAAAATTAATGAACCAATAAAGAAATGGGCAAGTGAACTAAACAACTTTCTCAAAAGAAGAAATTCAAATGGCCAAAAAACACATGAAAAAATGCTTACCATCTCTGGCCATAAAGGAAATGCAATTCAAAACCACACTAAGATTCCACCTCACCCCTGTTAGAATAGCCATCATTAGCAACACCACTAACAGCAGGTATTGGCGAGGATGTGGGGAAAAGGAACCCTCTTACACTGCTGGTGGGAATGCAAACTAGTACAACCACTCTGGAAAAAAATTTGGAGGCTTCTTAAAAATCTAAGCATAGATCTGCCATATGATCCAGCAATCCCACTCCTGGGGATATACCCAAAAGACTGTGACACAGGTTACTCCAGAGGTATCTGCACACCCATGTTTATTGCAGCACTATTCACAATAGCCAAGTTATGGAAACAGCCAAGATGCCCCACTATCAATGAATGGATTAAGAAAATGTTGTATTTATACACAATGGAATACTACTCAGCCACGAAGAAGAATGAAATCTTATCATTTGCAGGTAAATGGATGGAACTGGAGAACATCATCCTGAGTGAGGTTAGCCAGGCCCAGAAGACCAAAAATCATATGTTCTCCCTGATATGGGGACTTTAGATCAAGAGCAAACACAGCAAGGGGATTGGACTTTGATCACATGATGAGGCGAGAGCACACAGGGAGGTATGTGGGTAGGCAAGAAACCCCCCCCCCAAAAAAATCTTAGTCGGCACTTGGCACATAGGTGTTGAACAAATGATACCCAATAGCACCCCAAATGATTGTGTGGTGAATAAACGAATGTCTGAGATATTGATGCAGGAAAGCTAAGAGACAGCTGTTGAGATAAGGTGTCTGGCCATGACAGTTTACAAAATTATAGCAGCCAGTGGATGCTTACTAGGACCCCTGTCACTCACCTTTTCTGAACACTCTAAGGGCCTCTGCTGCAAATGGGACGAGACTCATGGCCGTGGGGTTCGCTCTAATTACTAGTATAGACCTGGCTTCCCACAGGGCTGGGTGCAAGTTATATCCCTGGGAACAGTCCTTAGTCACAGAAGGATGGAAGCTGCGGCATAAATGCCCTAGCTTCCTTGCCCTTTGGGAGGGGCAGTTCAGGCATATTGTACCCTCTCTCCCAGAGAGGATTCTAGTGGATTGAGCCCCAGCATGTAGCAATTATTAATTCTCCCTATGTGGCTTCCTTGGAATCCTCATCTAGCTTCTTTATTTACCTACCAGTGCTTCCTAGGACCACTTTCCAAATAAATAAAATATTTGCACGCAGGCTTCTCTCAGAATCTGCTTCTAGCAGGACCCAACCTAAGACAATGTTGCAACTAAATAATTAAAAGACTTTAATGCTTTGTTTGATCATTTTGCTTTTAGAGCCCAGTCAATGGAAGCTGGTATAGGATCTGAAAAAATAGTCAGTTTTTCTGCACAGGGCCTCATCTTCAGGGGTCTGCCATCTAATGTTGGAAATGAGCTGAGAAAATAAACAGCCCAAAGTTAAAATACTCTTTGGAAGAGCCTGACTAGGCAACTGGGTGAGTCAGCCGTTCCCTGATAATCTCTGGACTAACTAAGGCAAAGGCTGGAGGTGGGGTGGGAGGCCTATGAGGACTTGATGTGGTTTTCTGGCTTGTTTTCCATGACGCAGCAGCACAGCTGAAAAGCCTTCAGGGTTTTTTCCACTGTGTCCTCCCTGGGGTTCCCATTGCCAAAGTGCTTACTAGGTAGAGGGTTGGCTGAGAAATGTTTTTAGCATTATGGGTAGCTCTTATAATTAGAGGACAAAGCAGAGGAGACTTCTACAGAGACTGGGGAAAAAAAAAAAACCTTCAAATTCAATTGCCTTTACCAAGACAGGCCTAAGTGAAATTTCAGATTAAAGAAACATCACCACAAAACAGTAAGATGTGATTTTTTTTTCCAGTTTGAATCAAAAAATGCTTACTCATCCTCAGTGTTCAGAGGAAAAAACTTCCCTTTTTCAATCCCCTGAATTTACCTGGTACTTTAATGACTTAGCTTCTTTAGAGAGGAATATTGATGTTCCAGGTGCCCTCTTGGCCTAAGATATTGAATGCTTCCATCTGAGAGTTCCAAATTTGGCTGTAGAAGAAACTGGAAGGTCTGTGGTGGCAGAATAATAATGATCCTTGTCCAGATTCCCTGATTTGTACAACTTAGCGGAAGATGTGTAGACGCTGGATGGACAGGCAGAACCTTGTGCCTCAACTGTGGCTGATTAGAGAACTTTCTGACTTATGCTCCCAGGATTGGTGGGGTCATTGAATTTTTTGTAAAAATGACTATGATCATTCCCACAACACCGCCTTCCACATGGTCTCTGTGCTTGGCCATGTGACTGACTTCGTTCCATGAAACAATAGCATATATGTGGCTTAAGCAGAGGCATGAAAAGTACTTGCAGATTGGGACTCATCCTTATCATGCTGTTTTGGGGAACTCTGTAACTTGCAACACTCTAACTATCCTGTTAGATGAGACAAGTAGTTCGGTCACCACTGATGCTGTAGTGAAGAGCCAGCAACAATCACCAGCCGTGGAAGTGAGCACAACTGTAGATCAAACAGACCTCAGATAACGTGCTAGCTCACTGAAGAATCAGGAAGTTAATCCAAGGACTCATGATCAATAACAAATAGTTGATGTTTTAAACCACCATGCTGTGGACTAGTTTGTTACACAGCAAAAATAATTGTTGTCATGGTCTCCTGGTTATCACTGGTGCCTAGATGACATGTGGAGCCTCTCCTCCTTGGCTTCCTCCATCCTACCACCCAGAAGGGTACAGGAAAAGCCAGACACCAGTTGTGCCACTGGTATAAACCTCAGATGTCTTCATGTCACTTTGCAGAATCTTTCAATGTCATACATTCTCAATATTGCTTTGAAATTATAGTAGCTGTTAGACTCACCATGAACATTGCTATTAATGCTTTACTTTAAAATATACCACATATTACTGAATTACAAATTTGTTTTTTTAATTTGACAATTACATTTCAATATAATTGTTTTCCCCCATAATCCTGTGTATTATATTTTATATATTAAAACATATCATTCTGAAAAGAGATTCATAGATCCACACAATCAGTGGGGTCCATGGAAAAAGAAAAAGCTAAGACCCTCTTGAATCCCATTTCGATCCAAAAAGTTGGTGGTCTATTTAGCGCAGCTTACTTTTCCACCTTGTTTCTCAAAATATTGACATAAGATGTGAAGACATTCACAGGAAGATGTCATGGTAAAATAAGCCAGGAAACTTCTAGTGCTTCCCAATTCTGGAAGATTCTAGAACCCCCAAGAATTCCATAACTTTCGTAAGCAATGGAAGCAAATTCAAATGCCTATAGGACTGAAAAGATAATAAAAATGTGTGGACTCTGTTAGATACATAAGACAAGTAGTGTTAAGTTTTGTAGGAAATTAGAAAATACGATTTTGCAAATCTAGTATTGAACAAATAAAATAAGTTTATGGGTATTGGTGAGTTTATAACTCAATTATTCTCTATTTATGGATTAAGAATAAGGGACAACTGTTTAATCTTCATGCTTGAATGGTCTCTGCCATAAGATAAGTGATCTTCTCCAGGGAAGTCAAATTTTTTAAGCCCCAGTTTTTTATAACTTAACAGTGGTTATGGTTTCTTTATCATCTTATTTTTACAAAGTTGTCATGAAGTTAAAAAATTAGATCATAGTGGAGAAACAACTTGGAAAAAAGAGAATTGTCATTAAACAGGTATAGAGGGAATCCATGCAGTCATTTGGTAAGTGACCTGATAAAACCTGAGTGCTGATATAGGGCACAGTTCTATAAGCCACTAGAGTGTAAATCCAAAAGAGGAACATCAACAGTGATTGAGGGGACCTTGTTTACTTCACTGAGAGGCCAACTCTGATTTACTGAGCCAGCGTTTTTAGTAGTTAGAAGGACATGGCGTATAAAAGGGCCACTCATGTGAGTCTCAAGGTCTGTTGTGCAGGACTAATTTTCAACTTAATAATACATAAAAAGTTTCACTCAGGAAACCAAAGGTGCAAATAATCTCAACTAAGTAAAAGGAACAAAGGAAATAAAAATTAGATTCCCCAAAAAACTAGAGCAAGTGAGATGAGAACATGAACTTGAACCTCAATTTGCTGGTACGGAGGCATAATTTTGTATTCTAAACACATCTTTGGGTCCAGTTCTCCCTCTTCTACAGTCCGTGTGCCTTCTTGCATCTGGCATCCAATTAAATGCTAACCCTTAATGTTTATCTTCCCATTGGGCCAGAGAGGACTCAGCCTTTTTGGTGACTGATGGAAAAACAAGTTCTAGCCAGGGCATGCAGAGGCATGAAGATCTCATGTTTCCTTCCTTCATTGGGATCAAGGAAATCTGTGCAGGGTTAAATACTATGGTTGGTTGGAGCAAGGGTTCACATTCATGTCTTTTACCAATGTGCCATGTATGCCTTCATGAAACTCACATGGGAACTCCAAATGTGAATCTGTCTTTACAGACAATCCACCGACGAGTTTAACAATCAGTGCCAGGTTCCCAGGTTTAGCTCTAATCTCTAAGTCCTTCAGTCTAAAAAGGTCATAGTTGGTTTCATCAGTGTATGTGGACACATAATACAGTTATGGGAAGAAGCAAAATAATCCCAAGGAGGAAAGACTTGGGCCAGAGAACCAGAGTTATCTTTTCCTCCTGTTGCCATGGGCTTTTTGGATTTCAAGTTACTTTCTCTCCACTGTATCTGGAGCAACAGGTGCACCTCATTTCTCTTGGAAGAGAAATGGTAAGATGATGGGAAAGCCCATTTATATGATTCAAAGTAAGATACAGTTTTCTTTTATTGTTGATAAATGATGGAATCAAGAGCTGGAATTCTGCTTGAAGGTTTAGAATTAGAGGAGAATAAAAATCATTGATCCCACAGATGACTTGTTCCCTGCTTAAATGCCACCTCTCAGCAAATCCTTCTATCATGACCATTGTTTCTAAATCATCATTCTATCACCTGGTGTCATCACTCTAACCCCTAATCCTGCATTATTTTATTTATAGCAATAGCTGTCATTTTCCTCTAGAAGGTAAGCTCTATGAAAACATGAACTTCATCTGTTTTGCCCTCTACTTGTTTCCATTGCTTAGAATAGTGCCTGGTATATAGTAGAGGCACAATAAATATTTGATGAATGACTTGTCATGTGGTGGTAACTTCCTAAAGAACCAAGTGTGAATTCAGAAAAATGCAAAAGAATCATTCTTCTTCACTTTTGTTAATTTTTCTTAATGTTCTTAAGGGTGAGGTAGAATATTCTGCTAAAGCAGCAGATTTTTGGGGGTGGGGGACTGGGGTTTGAACTCAGGGTTTCACTCTTGCAAAGCAGGCACTCTACTGCATGAGCCACACCTCCAATCCATTTTGGTGTGGTTATTTTGGAGATGGAGTCTCATGAACTATTTGCCTAGGTTGGCCTTGACCCTCATTTCTCCTGATCTCAGCCTCACAAGTAGCTAGGATTACAGGTATGCACCAACCTTGGCCAGCTAGCAGCAGAAATTTTGCCTGTGGTATTTTGGTATGTGGAAGAAGCAAGTGTTTTTTCTTTTTTTTAACAAAGAAAGTGAATTTAAGGTACAGAATGTACCAAGGACAGGTGGGGAGACAGAGAGAGAGAAAGAGAGAGAGAGAGAGAGAGAGAGAGAGAGAGAGAGAGAGAGAATATAAGAGAATTTGAGAATGCTTTTTAGTTTTTGAACACTGTGCTTGACTGAATACCAGATACTTCTCTGTATTTCCCGTGGTTTGACTGATCAACATTTGCTGAGATTCTTTAAGCCATTTTTACCAAAGCCACTTATATTTGGGTTTTTGTCACATGCAATACTCAGTTAGATATATGTCACATGGCCAACCTTTCCAGAAACTTCTGATAGTTCAAAATCCACAGATTTCTTTCCCTGCCAGAGGTTGGGTCACTATTTGAGACAAAAGACCTTTGAGGAAAGCAACAGACTGAAAGATTCATCGATTGGAGAGTGGCCCTCACAAGACAGAAAATAGGAAAAGATGATGCCGAAGTGGCAAGGACCTAGATGCAAGGATCACCCCGTGATCTTGGTTAGTAATTTATGTCTGGGCCTTGTCATTTCTCATTTTTTAAAATGTGGTTTTTGAGATCTGTGTCAGCTCTCGAAACCTATGATTCTAAGTAAGAGGAGGGCAGAAAAGAAGGGAAACATGAGGCATCAGATCTTTTTCCAAGGGCAGTTGGTGCTGTGATTGAGAGCAAAGAACAAGGAACTGCAGTGTGTGAGTGAGAAAGGACCAGGCCCCTTTTTGCACTTGTGGAAGTTTATTGTGTGTGCGGGGGGGGGGGGGGGGGGGGGGGGGGGAGGGGCGGGGGAGGGGGAGCAGAGGAGCAGTGATGAAAGTTGCTTTATTCTTTGCACCGTGGGCACCTTTTCTTTTATTGTATTCCTCAGAGGCTGTAGGCTGAAACTTGCAGAAGCAGGAATCATTTGGTGAGACTTTAAGTTCTGATAAGCTTTAAGGGAAAGTTCTGGGAGCCGGACATTGAGCCCTTGTTGCAGGAAACAAAGCATACAAAGTGGCCCACTGATACCCCACTCTAGACAAGGGTCCTCATTCTGTGGCCACTTACCTCTCACATCTTACAAACTCACTCTGAGGAACACTAGCATCTTTATTACTAATTCAGAAGGGTGAGTAGAAACTTCTATCCAATAGATCTGGACAGTTCTTTTCTCTTTGAGATTTTGTAAGGTAAAGAACCGTGGATCCTCATCTGCTTAGTTTGAGATAGATGTGAACACTTGAAGGCACACTAAAATTTGTAGGACAGTGATTCTGAAACTTGAGTATGCATAGAAATCACCTGGAGGTGACTACAACAGAAATTATTAGCCTCTCCCCAGAATTTCAAACTTAGTAGGTGGACCTGATAATTGCAAAAACTCCTAGGTGATGCTGATGCTGTAGGTTCAAAGATGTCCCATAGTAATGAATCACTGATAACAGATGCTCAGGGGTATTGCACTTGAGAGTTTAAGCTTAAACTCATGTTCTCCCTCTTATTTGCTGTATGGAAACAGGCGGAACAATTTCTCCCTGACTCAGCCATTCTCAGCTTGTCTTATACAATGGGAACCTCTACTCTTTCTGAATATCAATATTGGAAAAATAGTATTTACTCTTTCCTTTATTTGCTCCTCCCAAATCCAATTTAAGTGGTCTGTGAGATAGAAAACAGGTAGTGAGCAAGCATAACTCAGTCTCCTATTTGGCTTTTTGTGTCTGTCTACAGCAAGCTTGCACTACTGCTTCTCCAAACTGCAAGCCTAGTGAGGCAAGTTCTGCCCCTTGGAGGAGCAGGGCCTATGTTTTCTAGCTTTTCTGTCTGACTACACATATTTCTATAGCCCTTTCTCTCAAAGGTCCCAGTATCTAGCCTTGGAGTAGGACTAGAAAAGAATAAGGAAGCCTGATAATCTGGTTGCTGGTTGTGACCATTTTTTCTTTAACAACATGTTTGATATTTTAGCCAGTAACCCTTGTCTACCTATCAGTTGGTTCATGGGGGTGGCAATTAGCACCCTAGAACCCTTAGCAAGATCTTTTCCAAACAGTATCCTCTTTGAGTCAAGTTTGGAAACTAACACCCACCACTTAGGAGGTTGTGGTAGAAATCAAATATAAAATTGGTTATAACAGACAGGAATATAATAACTAGCACATAGTAGATGCTCAAAGATAGTAGTTTCAAAAATGTTTCCTGGTAAGTTCTTTTGTCCTGTATGCCTGGATTTGTAGGAATTCTCTCTAAAGCAGAACTGAAGTCATTACTACATACAAGTTTTCTTTGGAAACCTTTTCCAACTTTAAAGGGGAATCATTTTGTGACTTATATAATGTGACTTACTTATACAGGTTTTGTATTTATTGATGTATGGATAAAGCTAAAGATTTTGACAGTGAGGTGATACAGATAGGAATCTTTTACCAAGCCTAGCTCAAGAGAGCATCTGGGTTTGCACCTCTTTGCTTATATACTGTGTGTACATACAAAACACATGCACTCATACAATACTTGATAAGGAACCTATTCTCCCCACCCCTCACTCTGCAATAAACCTTACCACAAAGCTGAACACAAACTTAAGCCAACAGATGTGGTTTCAGTAATGGTTCACTAAATAGCTTGCAGCAAATTTCTTTTTCATAAACTAAAGAATAGTAAGGAGTTTTTCATATCCTCTCTCTTAATTCAAGGGACTTTAAAATCCAATGTAGTAAGCAAGAGGGAACCACTGTTTAGTTAAATGAAAATGGAGCCTCTTCAGGTATCCAAACATTATCTTAAGACTCATGAGGCCATTTCCAAAACAGAGATGATAATCAAAAGAAAAATCAAATAGTGTTGACACATTTTTCCAATTTATCATGTGTGTTCTGCAAGCTAAAAAATAATCTGATACCAGGACCTGTTGTTTCTCTAAGCAAACAACATAATAAAGAGGAAAAGAAGCATATGGGCTTCATATAACCTGCAATCAAGAACATTAAAAATCTGGCCCAGCAAATGGCAGAAAATAGAACATAACGATCATCTCTTCCTCTGTCTGAGCATTTCACAAGCATTAGCTCCTTCAGGTCTCATGACAGCCACTTGACATATTCATGGCAGCTGCTGCTTTCTTTTCACACATCTGAAAACTGAAGCTCAGTTCAGATTAGGTTAGGTAAGTTGTTCAAGGTCAGAACACTAAAGTGGTAGAGCTGTTCTACAGCTATCTGACTCTCTGACCAGTGCTCAGTAAACTCACCTAGACATTTAGTTTTTCCTAGTCACTCATACTACTATATGTCACCTGAATTTTTAGCCTCCTAGAGGACTAAGTTCTTATGCTGACTCACATTCTATATGTCAGGAACATGCTTTCTATCAGAGGGTCTCAAAGAATTGTGTATAACTCATGGGTAGGAAAAGTCATGGGATGGAGGGGGAAAATATGGAATTTTCAGTCAGAGGAATAAGAATTTCAAGCTCTTTAAAGGTTGCTTTCAAGATTATATGTGATAACATGTACCAGTGTAGGCATTCAGTTAATTAGTTACTTTTTTCTTTGTGGTCATTAAGTGGTATCTTATACTGTGGAGACCACAGAATGACTGCCCAGGGGTTTTAGACTTGTTCCATGAGAAGGAAGGGGGACAAAGAAATGCAAAATTCATTGTTCAGCTGGTGATGGCTTTTTCCTAAGGATGAATGAGGCTGATTTACCATATTTTGCTAGAGTTTATTTTTATCTTCTAAGAAGAAGAAGTAGGCTTTTTGAAAAGAAAAGTAGAGGACGTTTTCCAGAAAGCCAAATCAACATGGAGAGCTTATGTATACCATGCCAATTCTAACAGAGCAGCAACAAATATGTGACCCTGAAGGCAAGAGTTGGCCAAAGTCACAAATCTATGTTCCTGGTGATTTTAGTTATCAATGGCTGTATGGACAGTGGAATAAAAATATCCTTTAATCCTAGTGAATAGTAAAGAACTTCAAATGTATATTTTATGTATGCTAAACAGTTTGATGTTATACATGAAGCTGACTTTAATCACTCTTAGGTAATGGCTTTAATCTCTGAATGAAATCCTGAGTTTAGCAATACTGTTCTTGAGAAATCTTTTATCTTTCATTAGCATTTTAAACCCTGACTCATGGGTGATAAAACAGCATATTAGAATAATAAATTATTTGTCACAGTTTGGCAGCTAGTTGGGGTGAACCAACGTACCTTGTTGGGATATAATCTGATTTCAACATTTAGGGTGAATCTACTTGCAGAGTCACATAATTCCTGTATCACTCTGATTAAAAGAGTTGATCAGTGAAAGGCAGAATTACTTACAGTGGTAGAATTCTTTTCTCTGCACAGGAGCAGCTGGTATCCCCAGTCACTCATTTACCTTCTATGTACCTGGTGTATGACAGGCACTGTTAAAGGTACTGAAGATTCAAAGATGGCTAAGATATTATCTTTGCTCTCAAGGACTTCTATAGTCTACTAAGGAAGAGAAATGTTTAAGTAGGCAATTACAAAGCAATGTGATACATCTTACAAGAGATGGAGGAAATCACTAATTCATAAGAGGTAAATTTCTAAAAGTAAGGCTTGGGGGACTAAGACATGCTCTTACTTCATTCTGAATCTTCTAACCATGTTCAGTGATAGGGAGTTTTCAGAGGAAGGAAGTAGAGTTGCTTTGGAGGTGCCGAAAGAAACCGTATTCTCTCTTAGTCACCCTGTCTTGCATTGTTTTAGAGTTAGAAATAGATTTTTTGGCCTAGGAGTGACCACGTTTGTTGAAACTTCACTGGTAGGAAATGATCTATATATGGAGAGTCCCAAAAGACTGGGACATTGGAATATAAGGATGCACTTATGGGATACTTTGTGACATCCTAGTTGATGTCCATGTAAATAAACAGAAACTTACGCAGAGGTATGTCTTAGATATTTACTTAGCTCCTGGATGGCCAAGGCTGGTTCTTAATGCATATTTCAATTATGAAATAGTAATCTCTATGAGTACTAGCCACTTAGTAGAAAACTTCATTCAATTGTATATATTGGATAGCGAGCCAAGGTCTTTTCTATGTTGAGTTAATGTCTTAAGATTGTAAAAGGGATGTGGGGAGAGGGTGTAGGAGGGTGAATACGGTGCAAATATTGTTTACACATGTATGCAAAGGGAAAAATGAGACCTGTTGAAACAATTCCAGGAATAGGAGGAGGGTGGGATAAAGGAGAATGGTGGAGGGGGTGAATTTAATGATGGTATGTTGTAAGAACTTTTATAAATGTCACAATGTACCCCCAGCACAATAATAAAAACGTTGAAAAAATATTTAAAAAGTGATACTATTTGAACCATATCTTCTAAAATAATAATATCACAAACAAGATGTTTAGCATAGCTCATGTAGGGCAGAAACATGCCTATTTTATTTACTGCTATATCTTTGGAACCAGAAGAATGCTTTCTTGGCACAAAGCAGGTGCTCAGTAAATATTTGTTGAATGAATGAATGAAAAGTGCCATAATAACAGCTGATTATGTTTAATAGTCATCTTGAAATTAGAAAAAAAGTTTACATTCAGCAATATCTCAAGCATAAATCAGGAACACATTTTGATTTCTAGCAAAATTTTCTAATAAAGTGAAGTTGTAATGAACTTTTTCATTGAAATGAACAAACAAACAAATATAAAACCTCATTCAACAGGGCTACTGCATATAGAAATCATTTGCGAGTGTTCTTCCCAGTAGACTTTTTGGCACTTATTTCCCTCATTTCTGCCTATCAATGAAGAATTCATAGTATGATTTATCTACACCTAACCATCAGATCAACCTCCATTAACTGCAGGGAAATTTAAGAAATCCACTGTTTTGCAATTTTCTACTTATTATTCTTTAATGCTGTACATAAATGAATACAAATAAAGGAGATAAAAGAAAAAAAAGAGATCAACGACTTGGCCGAGACTCTCTATGGAAAGGGAACTCTGTCCAGCTTGCAGTTTGAGCTCTTAGAGATCAACTGAGAGAATTCTCTAAACAGAAATGAGGCAGGAGTGCATGGCTGAACTCTGGCCTCAGGGGGGCATCTAAGAAGCTTTCATTTCCTTCCATGCTGTTACCAGTGAAGGACAGTAACCACTGATTCAGCCGGCAGGCATGGAAAATCATCTCCTAAGTTCAAAAATCGGTAATTAGTGTCATTTGAATAAAGGAAGTGATGGGGAAGCTGGGACCAGATGGTCATTTTTTAAAACCTGTCACTTTGGAGAAAAATAACCTTGCTCTTGAAGTATAAAAATGAACACCTTGGAAGACAAGATGTGGTGAGTCAGCAGATAGTGCAAATGCTCTCTATTTAAGACATGAGAATTAGACATCTTTGGGTACTAAAACTGAATCAGGCCAACCACCAAAAAAAGATCAAATATATTTTTCTCTGATCAAAGAGAAAGCCATAAACCTAGTACAGCTGTCTTTCAGCATCAAGCCTGAGCAGGCATCATAATTCACTTTGAATTTCTCTAGAATGACTGTTAAGCTTTTAAAAGGAAACTCTAATCCTTAAACAGGATTTTTTCCCATCTGTTTTTGAGGTTACAGATTTGTTCTAACCACTTGGTTTATCACTGCTGAGGTTAATGTTTGTTAGTCAGCAATAAGAAAAATCAGTTAAGATCTCTTCTTGTGATAGAATACTTTTCCTTGGTAGAAAAGATGCTGAAATCTGCAGTAGGTTATAATGATAATGAGAATTTTTTTTTTCTTTTCTTTTCTTTTTTGTGGTGCTGGGGATCAAACCCAGGACCTCAAAAATGGTAGGCAAGCACTCTACCACTGAGCTATCCCCCACCTCAACCCCTCAGCCCCATGTAATTAGTTTTTGAGCTGGCTGTCAGTGTCATGTAATCCAGACCATATGCAAGTGTATTTTTTAAAGTACTTTACAGTGTTTGTTTTCTCTTTAAAGTGGCAGTGGAAGAGGGAGAAAGGAGAAAACAGCAGTTATTAAATTGCTTTAAGTCAGACATAGAAGCTGAGCAAGAGTCTAGAAAGGAATTCCAAAAACAGTTAATTTGATTGAAAAAAGAATTATAAAATGTTTAGGTGGGTTTTAGGAGATAGCACATGGCAGACAGCTATAGGTTAGATTAAGAAGGAAGCAATGATGACTCGGAATAGGACTTTAAGGAAAAAGCCAGGATTTCCTGTCTGACCAGAAAGGCTTCCGAAATGATGTCAAAGCAATCTTGGGGAAAAAAAAAAAAAAAAGGATTGGAAATGAGGGAAGTGAAGGATGCATTAATCTTATAATGAGGGAGGGAAGATTGGTAACTGAAACATCATTAAGGAAATGCCAGCTGAGACCTTGGGTTACTAGACCAGACACTTTCAGGGTAGAGGAAGGAAGGAAGGGTTCAGCACAGATTTCATCAGCTTTTGAATGGGATATTGGTCAACATTAGTCCACTTCTGTCAGCCTGTAAATGAAGAAACTGCAAATGAAGAAGCTTAATGTGCTTGACTGGCTTACTTTAAAGACTCTGATTCCAAAATAAGATATTACAAGTCCTTGCTTCAGGGACAGCAATGGGGATTCTGGCTTCCCATCAGCATTTTCACCATCATGTCTTATTGCCAGAACGAGGAAGAAAAGATGTTGTAAAAAAAATTGTGTACATTCTTTCTGCCTCATTTGGCCAATAGGAAAAATGTGGATGATGCAAGCAGTAGCATAGTATATAGTTAATAGCCTAGTCTCTAGAGTGGAATTGACTGCAGTTAAATCCTGGCTCTGCTCTGTGACAAGTTATTGAACTTGTCTTGGCTCTGCCTCAGTTATCTCATCTGCCAAATGAAAATAATAATAGCAACTGAAGTATAGCGTTGTTATAAGCATTCAGTGAGTTAGTATATGTAAAAACTTTTAGAATAAGTGTCTCACTCTTCTCTCTTACAGGCATTTCTGATTAATCACTGCTTTGGGTATCTCTGTCCTACTAAATCAGATTTATGTCTTACTGTTATTTAATATTATATCTGAACACATATGAGCACAGTTTGCGTAATTTAGAAATCAGAAGCTGCTTGGACTTTTATATTGAATGAAGTGCAGGAGGCTTTGTGAAGCAAATTATGTAGAAAGAACAGATATTATTGTTGAGCACTAAAGGGGATTCTGAAGATTTCACATTGCGATTGAGGTTCTCTGAAATCTCTTTCCTCTTGTAAGAACAATTGCTTTTCATTTAATTTCTCTTAAACTCTTTCTCTACTCCCCAGGTCCTGCTTCTTTAATTCCATGTCTTACTTCCCCTTTTCCTCTTACCTGAAAAGTCCTCTGGACTCAGTTTAATGATCACTAGCCCAACCTCATCCTATAACATCAAATCGTACTACTTCCAAACTTCCCATAGAGAGTAAGCCTGGAAGTCAAAATAGCCTATAATTTTTCTCCTATCCATGTTTTGATGATCAAAAAAAGATAAGTTCTTGATACTTCATAGTTATACTGAAACAGACACAAAATCTGTCTGTAACTGCAATTTCTTCCTTTACATGAAGCTAGTGGCTATTTTGGTCCAGTAGCTCTGTCAGTGTTTGGAATTTTGAATCTTTGCTGTGAGAAGAATAACCACAAAGTTAAAAAGGAAATGCTTATAGTTCAGACTTCAAACTAGCCCTGGAATGAGGGAACCAAGAGTCAGCAAGATTAGCACAGAAAAAAATTTGCTATGTTGCCCACCTCATCTTACCCCATCTTTACAAAATGTTACCATAGCATTTCTCTCCTCTGCCTCCACTTTTAGTCACTCTGAGCTGGCTCTACTTTTCATGTAGCTTTAAATGTGCCCAGAACTGACATCTTTTTTCACTCATCCAGTGAGTATATTTGACAATGACGAATACTCGGGGGTGCAAGAGAGAGCTCTACAACGTTTTTATTATTCACATGTACTTTCTGGGACCTTCCATCACCTGACTACTGATCTGTTTTTAAATCTTCCTGGCAGGTCCTCTTATCAAATAATTTTTTCTGATCAATAATGGAAAACTGAAACTTATAATTAGCTTCTGGGCAGGGCTTACATCTTCAAGTAGGTATGTGTATGCTGAAGGGTGATCAAAAAGATGCTAAAACACAGACTGATTTTTTAAAAAAAATTAATCATCTCTAATAATACTAATTTGTGCCTCTCTATTTCTGGAAGAATACAAATAAATCCACTTTGTTAATATCAATTTCTGCTATTATTATTAATAAGGACCTGGTTACTTTGCTATCAGTTTCTGTTCAGAAATCAACTTTAGAGGATAATATACCAAATTCTAAGCTTGCCATTCAAAGATTTCCATAAAAGGCTCCAACTCTCTATTCTAGCAAATTCCTCCACACAAGACCTGACTCCATCTGAACGGATGGACATTTACAGGGTTTGCTGACCAAAGATAGCTTGGGCTTGCCTAACTTGAAGTTCTGTTTATACTTAATATGACTTTTAATTAGTATTTCTTCCCAAACTCTCTCCAATCTTCAAACACTAGCTCAAGTTCTACCTTTTCTCTTGGATTGTTCTAGTGCACTTTGAAATTGCCCTCTTCTGAAATTTAACTTATATTCTTTCTTGAGAAAGGACCTCATTGCATAGCCCAGGCTGGCCTCAAATTCTTGATCCTCCTGCCTCAACCTCCCAAGTGTTGACTGAGATTACAAACCTGCACCGTCACATCTAGCATTGAAATTATATTCCTCATTGGTGGTCACATTCACTTCATATGCCCCAATAATTTTTCTTCAACAGTTTTATTGCATTTTCATTTTGTTATTATGAGGGTTTTATTGTTCACAACTATGAGACTTTATACCCCTTGAGAGGTTCATTTATATGTCTGGTGCTTACCAACTGATCAATTTCTTCTTACTAGGTTGGTCCCTGCTGGCAAGGAATGACATTGCAGAAATGCATCCAGCACTGAGGCTGAAAACATGAATTTTCCTACCTTTATAGAATTGTAAACTAGTCACATAATATAAGAAATACTGTTTAATCATAGTGCATTATCTAAAAAGCAAATTTACCTATTTTTCTCCACATCTCTTTTAAAAAATATCTTTCTCAAGTTATTTTTTTCATTTCTAATAACGGTCAAAACCAACATATTTTGCTGAAGGCCAGTTGCTGCGCAGCTGCTAGGTTTCACTGGAAGAAACATCAGTTATTCAGTTGATAACCCTCATCCTGGGGTTAACATTTAGAGTTTAAGAAAATCATTTGACAAAGTAATTAAGGAGCAGTTGGCATTGTGTTTGAGTATATTTAACAAAGCAAAAATGAAACTGTGGATTCTGGGAGATTTACCATGAAAGGTTATGAATACTGTATATTATTTTGTGCTCTGAATACCAAGGTGGTAATGCAGAAAATGCCAGTGAACAAACAAGCAGGTACCATCTGAGGGTCTGTGTGAACGTTTCCTGGCTCGTCCTTATGTCCATCTGCTCCCGCCTTTTTCACCGCATTGCCCTGGATTTTTAAAATTCAAACTTAAAATGGAAAAATCTTTTGGTTTATTTCCCACAAAGCCTGTCGATGACATAAATGTTAAATCCACCTCTAATTATGTTTTCCCTTATTTTCTTAGTAAGCTGTTCTAGAATTAACTCTATAATTGTGCACATTGCCTCCTTCTCCCAGCTCTGCACCCTTTGCCAGCTTCGCTGCAGTCTTCTACTCCCCCTCCCAGTCTTCCACTGGCAAACAAACCTAGCAGTAATTACTAATGTCCAAGCACATAATTCTAGCAGCATTAAGCTTTTTATTTGACGCAACTACGCAGAGAGCTGCCTGGACATGCAGCAGGAAGTTTGAGCATTTAAAAAGACTTCTGAATATTTTTTCACTCCTCCTTCCATCACCAAAACATAGTTGTTTATTTTATCTGAAGATTGCAGTTATAAACTTCTTCTATGCAGTTACATACTCTTGAATGAATTTCCAACCAAATAATGTTACATCTATGCCCAATAACAGATGAACATATATATGGAAACACATGTTTAGTTATGTGGAAATACATGAAGACATAAATAGTTGGGAATGAAATCACCTTTTGTATATGGACAGGGAATTTTAGTATCTCTAGTATATAAATATTGAAGCTATAACTAATTAAACACAATTTAAGACCTTATTTTGCATCTTTTACGGGGATCACAAAAGAGTTTCTTCACTGCATTTTATATATTCTTACATATAAGGCTGTTACTCTTATTCTCCAACTGATCATTTTATGACAATTTTAATCTATATCCGACAGAAAGATACATCTCCATGATGATTTTTTGCTCACTTAGGCTCCAAGCCTCAGAGTAGAAAATGGTTAAAGTACTCATCACCACCTCAGCAAAATCCTGCAGTGCCATAATAGAAATTGCAGTAGACCTTTGGGTCAGAATCTAGTTTCATTCTAACACTACAGTTCTTTCATCTGCATTGCCCTGAAGGACATGGTTGGATTTTCCTGAGGGCCAGTCTTAATGTTGTCAAAATCAAAAGCTATCACCCTGCCATAACCAGTGTTGATAGGAAATAGTTCCACTAACTCAGAAACCATGGTCAAAAAGGTTAGCATATACACTATAGGACTTGCAACAGTTTTCAGTGGTGTATTTTTGTAACTGTGTGTGTTTGTGCCTAGGTATAAGTGTAAGGGGAGAAGGAAAGGAAAAGGTATTCATTCTTGAAGTTGGTTCTGCTTAATTCAGCTAATTCCAAATTTTTATCAAATGTTAATACATAGAGATAGCTGTCAGTCCCATAACAGATCGTGCTGGTATTCTCGTTTATACCCCACTCATGCTCACATAAGATTTGCAGACAGTTTACTCTGTGTTAAAAACAAAAACAACAACTTTGATATCATACTGGAGGATAGGTGCCTATTTTTTTTTTTAAATGTGTTTATTTCCTACCTTAAAAAAGGAGCAGAAGGAAACAGAAGATTTCCACGACTATGATTATTATTATTATTATTTTGAAGCTATGCAGGACGTGAACAGGGGAGCAGACAATTGTGTGTAAATAAGTCCCTGTGGACAGGATTTATCTATTTATTTTAACCTTCTATGTCTGCTCTGTTAAGAGTATCTGGGAGCCCGGGTCGCAGAGAGATTCTCTGGCCTCTAAGGCCTGGGGCAGCATCTCTGCGGCAGGTGGACCGGCGCAGCAGCTGGACCGCTGTCCGCGGTGCTGAAAGGTCGGGGGCGCGAACGCGAGCGGCGGCTATCGCTGTCCCGGGTCTGAGCGGGCAGCCGCAGTCCCCGAGGCGGCCACCCGCGGCCCTCCGCAGAGCCCTCCGCAGAGCACGACCCGCCCGCCTCCCGCCAGCCTGCAGTTGACGCGGAGCAGGCGGCATGAATCAAGTCCTTGGGGACACAGAGGCTGCCGTCGCTGCTGCAGCTCAGTTTGCCTGGAGCGGGAACTCCCCCTCTCCTTTCTCTCCCCAGCGCCCACACCCTGCCTTCTCCTTAATTCTTCCTCGAATAACAGCGCCCTAAAGATAACCGTCATAATAACAGGGTTAGAACGACAAGATGGTTTGCTGTTTTTCGATCTACAGAAAAAAAAAAAAACTAACAACCTAAACATCTCTGAAAACTGCATCGCAAGATGGAAGAGAGCGGGTCCCACTACTGTTTCAAAAGAGTAAGTTGTTATTCCGTACATATCCTTGCTCTTCCTTCCCATCGCTCCATCTGCAGTGTCCCCATTCATCTCTTCCCCAAGCCGCTCACCTCGAAAATACTTTTACAAAGCCCCCGGCGAGAGCCTACCAGACGTGCACACCCGGAATACCGCACCCTGAGTGCAGGAACACTTGTATCTGTCCAAGCTCACTTGGTCTGCCAGGTGGGCTCCCTTTTGGGTATGCATGCATCCATCCAGAGCCAGAACCACGAGCTGGGGAGGGGGCTCTCTTACCTGGTTTCCTCCAGAGGATAGTGTTCGCCGGGTCCTTGCAGGCTGCAAGAGCGGAGGAGCCACCAAGCAGGGAGGGAAGGAAAGACAGCGCCTGACCTCTCCGAGGTTTCGTCTTCAATGCAACGTGAGCTCTGCCCTCATCAAAGATGGCCGTCCCTTTTGACGTCAGCAGCTTTTATTAGCCGTCTCCTCGAGGGGCGGGGAGGAAGTGTGTTGGGGGAGGGCGGAGGGAGGACAGTGCCTGGGGGCGGGAGGGGTGGAGCCGGGAGGTGCAGAGCGCTTGACTCAGCTCCCTGTGCGCTTCACTGCAAACCTTTGTATTTTAGTCCTTTATAAAACACCCGAATGGGGTGATTCTTATGACTCCATTTTAACTCGGTCTTGGGCAAACACATTTATCTTGCGACTGTTTTCCTGATGGCCTGTGGTTTGTGTGTGTGTGTGGTGTATGTGTGTATGTGTATATGTGTATATATATGCATATGTGTTCACACACACGTAATTTTCCCTCTACTGAGTTGTCTTTGGTTGAGTCACAGAGGGGAGAGGAAGGCAGAGGAGTGGAAAGGGTGGTAGTAGGAGGGGTTTGGGGAAATTTGAGCTGAGATTTGTTTTCTCGGAAGAAGAGGGTCTGAAGGGTCATTCCTGCCAACCCTCTCCAACTCCATATATGGCCAGGCTACGTGGGTTGCTATTTTGATGAGTGATTGTTTTCTCAAAGCAGCATTGAAGACTTGAAATTCACATTCATATGGTCACTTGGGGGAGAGAGACTCGTACACTTTATTTTAAAGTACGTCAGAGCAATTATCACTCAGATATCAAATGAGTTGGTAAAAGGGGAAGGAAGGGTGCTTAAGTCAAGCAGTATGGGGTTGCTAGAGTTCAAGCTTGGAGATGAGAGTTGTTTGCCCAGGACAAAATAGATGACTGCTTTGGGTTGAATTTATAGTTGGGGCCTGGGGTTTTGTCGTGGGTTTCTTAGGAACAGTCCACAGAGGCACGTGCATGCCTTGTATTACTGTCCAGGCATCCGGAGGGAAGGTGGAGGGCTTCGAATTCAAGGATGACTGGGACGCGATAAAATTCATTCAGCACAGTAGTGACTGACTGGGGGGCCCTCTGATGCTCAGAGCAGAGATGAGCAAGAGGGGTTTCCTGTGTTGGTCATATGAGGGATTAGAAATAAAAATCCTAAAGCAATGATCCTGTCTTCCTTGGTTGTGCAGCAGGCGCCGGGGGAGGGCTGGTGGCGGTGGCGGTGGCGGTGTGCAAATAGTTCCGCGGTGCAGCCTCGCTCGGATGATTCACAGGTGTTGGGGAGGCTGTCGCGGGGCTCTCGGCGGGAAGGGCGAGCTGGAGAGCGCGTGGGAAGTGGGGGACCTCGTCTGAGGAACTGTTTGTACTTTTCCGCGGAGGATGCGATTTGAAGTCGTGCCTCCCAATCTTAAAACTTGATGGCCTCTTTTGGGCGATGGAAAATCCTTGTCTCTTTTAGAAGAAACCATTTAGAGCTGGATCCAGAAAGAAAACGTACAACACCCCCTTCCCGCCAACACACACACACACACACACCTCGCAGGCCTTATAGCCAAGGTTAATAATAAAGCATTTAACTGCAGGCGATTGCGGGCGGGGGGAGGAGGATGGAGTGGGGGGGGGTGCTGGTGGAAGAGGGCAGGTTGAAAGGAAGAAGAGTTGTAAAGGAATAGCGTTTAGGAGTAGAGCTGTAACAATTTAATGAAGGACGCTTTTAATTGAAATAATTGTTTCTTACAGATTCTCTGACCCAGAGGCATTTTGAAATATTAATATTTCAACAATAAGTAACAAATAGTGTTTGGGTGGTTATTAAAGCTGGTCTCCTAAAATAAGGTTGATGGAATTTGTTTATTTAAATATTCATTAAACATTTAAGATTCCCATACAATTAAGAGGAAAATCTGCATGATCCTTGGAGACTTAATTGCCAACACCCTCCTCCATCCCATTATGGTTCTTACTTTCATTATAAAGCAAGCTGACTGAGGGAAGTGGTGAAAATGCCGAGGCACAGCAAAATCCTTTATAGTCAGGACTTTTTGCCCCCAAAATATGACAAAAAAATAAAATAAAATAAGGCAGCATACGGAAGTTTGGAGAGAAAAAAAAACCTACAAAGGGGAGAAATAAAATATGTGTATGACCCTCATACTAGAAATCATTCAGGCAGAAAGTTTTGTGAAAGAATGGAGAAGGCGGGGGATTTTCCAGATTAAAAAAAGAAAAAAAGTAACTAGGTCAGCAATGTAGCCTCATCCTGCAGGCAAAAGCTATGTGGCAGTCTGGCCATCACAGGGGAAGATGGTCTAAGTAGTCTGTGTTTCCAACCTCCAATGCGCCACACTGACATCTGTAAAAAATACACATAAGAGAGATTGATTCAAGGCATCCAGAAAATACCATTGGCCCTACAGGATAAGGTGACAGCATTTTCCATAGTTGTGTGCTTCTTTTGGAAAATGATGCTGTTTGAGAGTTCCTTCCTGCTTTGGGAAACCTAACAGAGGCTAACTTGAGAAACACTGAATATATATGTCTGCTAACTATGACCAGGTAGCACTTAATGTATTTTGAATATAATAATGAGTTTTTCCCCTAGGATGTTCTCATAATTTGATTAAAACAAAATAAAACAAACAACTTCATAATCATCCTTGCCTGTAGGGAACTAGCAGACTTATTTTGCTCAGAGTTTACACTGGCTTGAACCATATAGGGAAGTAAGATGATAGAAAATTTGCTTCAAAATTTGCTTGTGAGTTATTTCTACAAGTTAACAATACATAGAGTAACTAATGCTTAGGAACTCATTTGATAAGTAAGGAGAAAATTACCTGCCTTAACTGGATGGATATTTATAATATGATAATTCAAATCTCTGAAAACTTTTTCTTATATGCTGTGTCCCAAAGTATTCTAGTTTGCAATAGCTTGTCTCTGAAGTAAATTTGAAGATTTATAGTTGGTTCAATGATTACAATTTCATAAGGAATAATAATAAAAGCTTGTATAAAATACCATATGATCTTTGCTAAGTCAACTTGGAAGTAGTTTAGAACTATCCCAGGTCGGAAGCACTGTCTCTGAAGTCCTCCTTTAGGACATGCCTGGCACCCTCTGACAGTGTGGGAAAACTCTGAGGATGCAAGACTTGGCTAAAAGAATATAAAGTTTATAGATCAGTTGTTTGGATTTGTTTCCCACATAGTTTCCCACATAGTTTGTTTGCCACTTTCTCTTTATATGTTCTTCCAGCCTTTGCCCCAAGCCCTACCCCAATCACTCCATAATGATTAGGATGGTAGGATCTTGGAGAAGCTTAAATGCTCTGGATCTAAATTCCAATGCTGTCCTTGTTCCATGGAGCCTCTGAAGTAAGGACATATCTTTTGAGAGGTAGAAAAAGAAACAGGAATGTTAGTTGTTGTTTTTGGCCTGCCATATTGAGAAAAAAAATAAGATTATATAACCAGAATTTTAAATGACATTTTGTTCTTTATTAGGCATTGTGGGAAAGAAGGAGAAGATTGCTCAGCAGCTGGAGGTTGAATACTTCCATATTCCTGTTACTTAACACATCAAAATTACAGATTTTCTTTTATACCGAAATGCATCTTGGACCCTCCCCAATGCTTAGACATACTTATGGTCAAGTGGGGGCTGGGGGAAGAAGAATTTTGTGACAATGTGGGACAGAGGGAATGAGAAAATGGTAGTCTAATTCAACAAGACTATTTGAAAAGGACCACAGTGATCCTTCAGTAAGTCTTGCAAGAATCTTATTATATCTGTAACCTCTCTGTACCTCAGTTATTTCATAGGTACAATGAAGGCAACGTATGCCCAATTCACAAGGAAATTATGAAGCATTTGGAATCATGTCTGTTGCTGTTATGTATTGATTAAATAAAATAAATCTCCAACATTTTGTTGAGGCTTTATTTCTCCCAGAAATCACATGTTAATTGGCTTTAATTTGAAGGGTTGATTTCTTCACTAGCCACTAAATAGATATGTGTCACTTAATTGCCCTACACTTTGGTTTCTTCATTTGTCCATTTTTTTCTCAACATCTAATATCTGCCATGTGCTTGGCATTAGAATATATTGGGACCCAGATAAAATAAAGGAGGAACTTGGGAGTTAGAGAGGTTAAATAACCAAGGATGTGGCTAATAAATGGTACAGGTGGGATTTGAACCCCAGGGTCCAAGCTCATAGTCACCGTGTGTTACTGCATACGTCCAGCTCCAACAGACTCATTTCCTCCCTCTATAGCTAACCTCTCTGCTTCAACATACTGTGGTTTGTGTATGCCTCTTCTCATTAGTGGATTCAGGACTTCATTTGATAAGGGATGAGTCTATGGATCACTGGTTTGACTGGGTGAATAGCAAGTTCAGCTGGGGCAATTACAAGGGTGGGCTCTAGGCTGTTAACCCTGAGTAAATTGAAGCAACATATTCAAAGGAAAGGAGTGCAAAATATAATCAAGGAGGAAATTCAGAGATTGATACCTAATAAGCAGCTTAAATAACAATCAAGACAGAAGATGAACTCAAAATACACTTGGTAGGGTCATCCAGAGGTCAAAGCAGACTAACAATGTGAACCAGTGTGTTTTGTGTGTGTATGTGTGTTTCTGGGGGGTTGGGGAGTGAAGTTATATTCAGGGCCTTAATGGGCAAGTACTTTACTATTGAGCTCTATCCCCAGCCCTGGACCATTGGTTGAAAGGGATAATATCAGGTCTTAAATAAGAATTGATTTCAAGGGCTAGAAACTGGGGTTACAATCAGGGTTAAATGGGTTGAAGTAAATGATTGAGGATATATTAGGGAATGGAGCAATGGTATACAGTGTCATTCTATTGATACCGGCAGAGAAGTTTTGTCAGTTAACAGGCACAGTGGCTTGTACCAGTGATCTCTTGGTCATGTCCAGTGGACTTTTCATCTTTGTTAACTTTTGGGTTCATCTGACAATATGAATTAACTGCCTCCATGTAAAAAGTTTTCTTTATCAGGTGCCCTCATCTCTGTTTCTTCCTTCTTTGTTGGCTCCTCATTTTCTGTAGCAGATGGGTTGAATTAGCAAAATAATAGTTCCTGCAGGTTAAACTGGACATTTCTCTGAGTCCCACACAAGCCTCCTGGGAGCTCCATATGTCCATGGAACCTGTCCTGACTTTCTACCATGAAAGCTCTGTACTCTAAGCCAAAGAGAGGGAATAAAGCTTATATTTGTATAGTCTTTTACAAGCTGCAAACCACTATCATGTATAGACCTCATTTTATTCCAACAACACTTTAAGGTACGTATTCTATGGTTATTTTAATTCCCATTCGATACAAAAAGATGTTATACTACATAGTAGTTGGTAGTAGAGTTGGAATAAACAGAAAAGTTCTTGTCCTAAATCCCATATCAGATAATTCAGAATTCTGATTAGTCTTCCAAGCCTCTATTCTGACCATGGTACACAAAGAGACTTAGCATCCTCTTATTTCATTCATATGTTGTTCTTTACTTCCCTCCCTCTCTTACTCTTGGGGCTGAAAATCTTGTACTATTTTATTGATATTTTTCATGCGTCTAATGCACATCTAATCTGTAAACAAATGTTTCTGTCCTTTGGAAATAGTTTCAAAATCCACTACTTCTCAACATTTCCACAGATACCACCTTAGTTAAACTACCAACATTTTTCACTTGGGCTATTATGGCAGGCTCAGAATTTGTGTCCTAGCTCCTGTTTCTCCACATCACAACACAGCAATACTTTTGAAAGATAAATCTGATTCTACTCCCCTCTCTAAAACTTTCAGTGACTCACATCCTACTTAGAAGTCTTTCCCATTCCTTACATCATCATGCTCCTGACCACTTAACCCAAACTCATTTCCCAATGTTTTCCTGCTGCTTCTTTCTATTCCAGTCATATTGGCCTTCTTATAGTTTATAGAAAAATAAAGCACACTTCTGCCTCAGGATCTTTGCACTTATTATTGTATCTACCTGAAATATTCATTCTAGACCTTATGTCTTATCTTCTCAGATACTAAGACTTCAAAGGTATCTTATTTTTTCTTCATATATGTAATTGTTTGTATACACACTTATATCCTATTTCCCAGAGGCAACTACTTTCAACAATATTTGCTTTTCCTTTGAGTAAATTCTTCTTTGTTCCTAAACAAGATGTAAATATCGTTAATTATTGATTTTTATAAAATAGATTATTGGTTAAGTTCATATTATGACAGATGATAATTAAACTAATATATCATCCTCCTCTCTTCTCCCCACCCTCTCAAAACCACAGTTTTTTGGGGAGATAATCCCTCAGGCATTAATATGACTAGGTAGATTTAGTTCACTGATAAGATAGTATCCCACAGCAGACATGCTTCTTTTACATAATTTCCAGCTTTTCCTTATGATGATCTTAGGAACTTTGATAGAGGAGAAAAAGATGGTTGCTTGTAGAGGAGTAAGAATCACACCAACATCAGATTTCTCATTGGCAAATCCACATGGTGGGGATCAATGGAACAAATCTACAAATACTGCAAGAAAAATAAATTTCAGTCTATGAGTCTATACCAATCCAAAATATCAATAAAGAATGAAGGACAAACCAAAGACAGTTCTAGACTCAGAAAGATTACCTCTCATGCACTCTCTCTATAAATAAAAATATTGTCTGATGATTATATAGCAATAATACAATAACTCACAGAAGAATACACAAAGTGCAGGAAGATGAGGGATTTAGGAAACACTGGAACCAATGTAGAATTTCTTTCTTAGTGTTGGTTAAGAAGCAGGTACAGAAGTAAATCAGTGCAAATTAGACAATTTGATAAATCATACAATTAAAAGGTGGCTGATTCTAATATTAAGTTGACAATGTCATAGATAACTGTTTTTGTTTTTCCTACAATTTATTGGGACCATTGAAAATAAAGATAAGATGCCCCTATAAATTAACCATAAGTATACTATATATTTTTTCCCAAATATAAAGCCAATTATAATATGACACTATCTTAATCAATTTTTGATGGGGTTTAAGAAAAGATACTCCATTTATCTTTTCTCTTTCCTTGTTTTCTTTGTGTGAAGATTAGTGCAATCATAATATTTCTTCTTTAAATATTCACCTTCTACTTGGTATGGCGGTAAATCCTATTTATATAATCATAATGCTGTAAATGCTTTATTATTGATTTTCAAAGATTAAAATCAAGGTGCAAACCAAGAAAGAATGACCAAATTGTGTTTTCTTGACAGAATCTAACTGTTCTGAGGCCTAACCTGTAATGGTGGTAGAACTCTCCAAATGTGAGAGGTAAAAGGGAAGGCCTAGGAGGGAGAACTTATGGAGGAGTCATGTAATGTTGAAGCCTCAATTTACTCATCTGATAAGGAAAAATCTTAAGAGAATCAGTATTCAGTTGGTAGAAGAAAAATAAAGTTTAGTAAAAGTATAAGATTATATTATAAAATTTTATATACATGTGTATATGTATATTTATAAATTTGCCCAATAAAAAGTAATAGAGGTACCAAAGTTGAGTGGTTGCAGTAAAGAAGAAAAAGCCAACAATATAAAGCTTTCACCTTTCATAAAGGGCATTGGTAACTCAAGAAATAAAAGTATATCATTTAAAATTAAGAAGAACTTAAATATTCAAAGTTGGTTACTTTGAGGAAGGATAAAGAATAAGGTGCAAGATTTTATTAATTTTTTTCAATGTTGTGTTCATGTGAATGTATTCCTCTCCTTAAAAAGAATGGAGATAGCAAAATTATTTCAAAATGCTTTTGAGCAGGCACTCCTCCTTTGAGTGAGTCACTGTGTTCTGTCTTCAGTGTCCTGTCCCACAATGTCTTGGCCATTCTAAAATTTTCCTATTTGGCCTACCAAAATGATATCAACTTTCATAGTGGAGAAAATAAAAGCTTCTCCAATGAATTGTAACTTCTTTGTTTTTCTGGGCAAAGCTAAGGAGAGAGAATGAGATTAAAATAAAAAAGTGAGATGTGAGAGCTGACACCTGGATAGGAGATCCAGTAGAGCCAATATTTTAATAATAAAGTGGTAATTATGGGAGACTTACTTTTGAAATGGTGGAGTAATAACCCCTGAAAGGCTACTCCCCTATGAAGGCAGCAAGACTACTGGAAAAATTGCCAAAGTAAATTAAATTTTTTAGAGCTCTAGAAATTAACCAAAGACTTGTAGCAATCTGAGGAGCATTTATTTAAGAAAAATGACTAAGAGCTTGGTAAGAAGAGCAAAGTTTGTGGAATTTAGCCTACTCTATTCTCATTCCTTTATTCCCAAGCCCTTCAGTAGTGAATTTTACCACACTATAAAAAAGAATTAGCAAAGTGCAGTGACTCATGCCTATAATCTTAGCTATTCTGGAGGCAGAGATCTGAAGTATTGCAGTTTGAGGTCTGCCCCAGCAAAAGTTCATAAGCTGGGTGTAGTGGCACATGCATCACCCCAGCTGTAGGGAAACCATAAACAAGAAGATCCTGGTTCAAACTGGCCCAGGCATAACCATGAGACCCTATTGAAAAAATAGCTAAAAGGCAAAGGGCTTGGAGGCATGGCTCAAGTGGTAGAGTACCTGACTGGCAAGAGCAAGTTCCTGAATTCCTGCCTCAGTACTGCAAAACAAACAATTAAAATTAACACCAATCTTTTTCAAAGTCTTCCAAAAAAAATGGAACAGATAGGACTTGCCAACTTCATGAAGTCAATATTATCCTGCATATCAACATCCCTCATGAATATAGGCACAATATGTTCACAACAAAATATTAGTAAACCAAATCTATAAAAATATGAAAGTTTTATATGTAATGACCCTGTGAGATTTGTCCCAATTGCAAGGTTGGTTCAACATACAAAAATTAATGAATGTAATACATCATATTTATAGAATAAAAGGCAGATCCACATAATCATCCCAATAGACATAGAAAAAGTATTTGATAAAATTCAATAACGTCTCATGATAAAAACATTCAGCAGATTAGGAATAGTAGGGAATTTTCTCAATCTGATAAAGGTTATCTCTGAAAAACCCACATTTAACATATTTAATGAAAAAAAAAAGTAAAAGTTTCCTCCTAAAGATCAGGGGAAAAAGACAAGGTATCACTGTTACACAATATTGTATTTGAAATTCAAGCCAAAGTAATTAGGCAGTAAAAAGAAACAAAAAGTGTCCAGATTGGAAAAGAAAGGACATGATCTTGAATGTGGGGAATCTTGAGAAACACACACACACACACACACACACACACACACACACACAAGCACACATACACACAATTAGAAGTCATTAATAGCAGGTTTGTAGGATATAAGACCAATACACAAAAAATTAATTGTATTTCTATTATGTAGCACTAAATAATATAAAATAAATTTACAAAAAATGAAATTAGGGTAACTATTTCATTTGTAATGCTATTGATAAGAATAAAATACTTAGAAATACACATTTAGCAAAATAAGTGCAAGACTTACTTTGCAAATATCATTGAAAAAGAATACCTAAATAAATGGAAATATATTCCATGTTCATGGATTGGAAACCTTAATATACTAAGAAAGCAATTCTCTCCCAAAATGATGTATAGATCAAGCAATCTCTATCGAAGCCCTAGCTATGTTTGTGAGGAAATGTACAGTGTTATTCTAAAATTTACATGGAAATACATGACCCAGAATAGCAAAAAAAACTTGAAAGAGAAAAAAAAGTTGGAACACTCCACTTCCTCATTTCAGAACTTAATACATGACTCAATAATCATGATCTTATGATACTGGCATAAAGATAAATCAGTGGGATTAAATTAAATGTACAAAAATAAACTCTTGCATTATGGTTAATTTATTTTTGGCAAGGAGGCCCACAGAATTCAATGTTGAAAACAATAGTATTTTTAAAATACAGTACTGAAAGAACCTGGCTTCCACACGCAACAATATGAAATTTGACCTTTTCCTTACATCATGTACAAAACTAACTCATCAAAGTGATCCCATACCTAATGCAGTTTCTGTAAAAATTCCACTTTAAGTTTTTGCACCAATAGAATCTCAAGGTAGCCAAAACAATCTTGAAAATAAAGAACAATAGAATGTTTCAGAATTCTGCTCTCAAAACAGAACAAAGCTATAAAATCAAGATAGTGTTTTACTGGCATAAAGAGAGACCAATGGGAAAGAATAGAGAACCCAGAAATAAATCTTTACATTTATGGTCATGTGTCTTTTGAGAAAGGTGCCAAGACTGTTCAGTAGGGCAAGGGCAGAGTTTTCAACAAATGCTGCTGGGAAAACTGAACATTCAAATGTAAACGAATGAGGTTGGACTCTTTCCCTGTATCATATATAGAAATCCACTCAAAATGGGTCAAATGTGAGAGCTGAAAGTATAAAAATCTTAGAAGGAAAATATTACAAATGGGAGTCTCCGTAACTCTGGATTAGGCAATGCTTTTTATTTATGACACTAAAACGTAAGAGATAGGGAAAGGTAACGAGAGTCAACGTCCTCAAAATAAAACATTTCAATGTGTTTCTAAAGACATAGAAAATGAAAAGTTAACATGAAAAGGGAGAAAATATTTGCAAATCATATATCTGATATAAAAGATATATCTAGAACACGTAACTCGATAATAAAAAGATGAATAATCCAACTAACAAAGAGAAAAAAGATTTAAATGAATATTTCTCCTAGGAAGATACACAAGTGACTAATAGGCATACCAAAATATCCTTGACATTATTCATTAAGTAAATGCAGCTCAAAAGCACAAGATACTACTTCCCATTGCAGGATATCTATAATCCAAAAGATGGAAAATAGCAAGTATTGGCAAATATATGGACAAAATGGAAGACTCATCTATTGCTGGTGAGACATAGTGTAGTCACTTTGGAAACCATTTTTTCTGTTCAAAAACTTATCGCAACAATTCTACTTCTAGAATTTCAAGAGAGTTGAAAACATATATCCACCAAACACATCTGCATAAATGTTCCTAACAGCATTATGCTAGAATCCACAAAGTGATTCTATGTCCATTAACCGATATGCTGATAAAGTTTGGTATATCTGTATAGACAATGGAATATTATTTGTTTTTATAAAAGAGTGAAGAGCTGATACATGGTATGACATGGATGAACTCTGAAAACATGCTAAGTGAAAGAAGCCAGGCATAAAAGGCCACATATTATATGGTTAAATTTATATGAAATGCCCAGAATATGCAAACCTATAGAGACAGAAAAATAGACTAATGATTGCCAGAAGTTGAGGCAATAAGAAATGGCTATGTGGTTCCCTTTGGGGATGATCAAAATGTCCCAGAATCAGATAGTGGTGATTGTTATATAACTCTATGGTTACATTAAAAACAAATGAATTTACATTTAAAATCAAAACATGAACTTAAACAAATATGCTTATGGCAAGCTGTGTATCTATGTAATATGGAGCACCTTTCCCTGTAACTTGCATATTTTCCTGAAGTTTTCCATTGCTGCTATGTTGTTTTCCATTCTTCACCCTTAGTTTCCCTATGGGAACTCACTCTTTCCAGGCCACTCTTGTATCTCATTTATGATTCTTTGAAAAACTTCATTTTTCTAGCAGCTTCTCAGCTAAGAGTTCAGAATCAGGCATTAACCATCTTGTATCTAAACTATCACAATGTTCTTTGTAGACGTTTGGCCTTACCTCCTGCCCCAACACTCCCATCTGGCCCGAACTCAAAGCTTCTGTGCAATTGACAAACGACCCATTCTGGATTTTCTCCCATCTTGTCCAAAGTGTCATGGTCTCCATGGGTTTTAGGATCTTCTGCTCATTTTAGGATCTATTTCCCTGTCACTTCTCTCTTAAAATTTGTCATCATAATTCCCTGTTGCCTCCCACTCTCTGACATTTAATTGTCTCTAAGGAATTCCTAAGACCTACAAGAATCTTCATGTCATCTCCCTATCTAAAGTTCAGCTTAAATGGAAGCAACACTGAGTAAGAAGAAGGGATAGCATCTGCTCTCCATTTTTACATAACTTCCCCCTAAATCCTTTACTCCCACTTACACATGTATAGGCCAGTGGTTTTCAATTTTTGCTAAAATAAAATAGAATTCCATGGAGACTATATAAGTTTTCTAGGGCTGTTGTAATGAATACCACAGACTTGGCAGCTCGAAACAGCAGAAATTTATTCTCTTACAGCTCTGGGGGCCAGAAGTCCAAAATAGTTGCAATAAGCTGAAGCCAAAATGTTGAACAGTATTCCTCTCAGGGTTCTAGGGGGAGATTCTGCTCCTTACCACTTCCAACTTCTAGTGGTTGCTAACATTCCTTGGCTTGTGGCTACATCACCCCAATCTTGAAGGCTAGCTTTCTGTCTTCACCTTAACTTCTCTGTGTATATATGTCCAAATCTTTGTCTCTATTTTATAAGGATACCTGTAGCCTGATTATATTTAGGCTCTGTGAAAATAATCTAGGAGAAGCTCATTTAAAGATTCTAAATTTAATAATATCTGACTTCTCCCCTTTTTTTCCCAAATGAAGTGCTAGACAGTCTTATTCCATGACCTTGCTCTTATTTTAGTGTTTTATCAAATATTTTTATTTAGGTGCTATTCCTTTTCATTGAACTTTCTACAGAGTGAAAAGGCAACATACAGAATGAGAGAAAATAATTAGTAAATAATATACATAGTAAGAGAACTACAATTCAAGGAAAAGCAATAAAACAACACAATTCAAAAGCACAGAAAGGACTTGAATAGATATTCTTTCTAAAAGATAAACAAATAGCCAACACCATATGAAAAGATGCTCAATAGCCCTAATATTAAGGACATACAAATCAAAACCACCAGGAAATCAATGGAAATTCCCTAGGATGGCTAATATATGCAAAACAGAAAATAACAAATGTTGACAAGGATATGGAGATACTGGAACCCTTGGGTACTGTTGGTGAGAGTTTAAAATGGTGAAACCACTATTGAAAACAGTATGGTGATTCCTTAAAAAAATAAAAACAGAATGCTGCAAGGCATAATGGCACACAACTATAATCCCAGCACTCAGGACACTGGGGGGGGGAAGGATCACAAATTTGAGCCAACCTAGGCTACATAGTGAGTTCAAGGCCAGCCTGGAATACAAAGCAAGACCCTGTCCAAAAAATTAAAACAAAGTAATAATAATAACAATAATTGCCATATGATCCAGAATTTTACTTCTAGGTATGTGCAGAAAAGAACGGCAAGTAGGTTGTCAAAGAGATAATAATATGTCCGTGTTCACAACAGTGTTGTTCACAATAACTAACAGGTGGAAGTAACACAAGTATCCACCAACAGAGGAACGGATAAACAAAATGTGGTATATACATACAAGGAACTATTTTTCAGCCTTAAAAAGGAAAAAAGTTCTGATATACTATGCAACGTGGATGCACTTTGAGGACATAATGCTAAGTGAAATAAGCCAGAGACCTAAGGACAAGTACTGTATGATTCTACTTATATGAGGTTATCTAGAGTAGTCAAATTCACAGGAATGGAAAGTAGAATGGTTGTTACTGGGATGAGAAAGCAAAAATGGAGAGTTATTATTTTTTCATTTTTTATTTACTTTTTGGGGCAGTACTAAGGATTAAATTTAGGCTTTCTGAGTGCTCAGCCACTTGAGCCATACTCTCCAATCTTTTTTCTTTTAATTTTTCAAATAGGGTCTGATGCTTTTGCTTGGAATGGCCTGGTACCACAACCCTCCTACCTCTACCTTCTGACTAGCTGGGATTACAGGTATGATCTACCATGTCTAGGCTTATTTTTAAAATGGACATAATGCTTCTGTTTTGCAATATGAGAATATTTCTGGAGGTGAATACTGGTGATGGTTGCATGATAATGCCACTGAACTGTATTGTTAAGGTGGTATAATCTATATAGATTTTACCACAATTAAAAGAAACACTAAGATATGGTTCTATTTCTAGAGACTATAATTTAATTGTGTTGAAGTGAGCCCTGGACATTGATAATTTAAAAACATTATCTAAGTGCATCTAGGAGTTTGGCTTTCTGTTGTGGGTAACCCAAAGATGAGCTAATGGGAAGGAGTTATCTTGAGTATTTCTTCTTGGTCCTTTCCATCCACATAATCCTTTTCCCAGTTCCTTTCTCCCTTCAAAAAGCCCTTATAACCTAACCTGCTGCTATACATAGCTTTTACTAAGAAAATATTAATCAGGCAAATAATTTATATTAAGCATTTAGTGACTTCTTTTACCATGCCCAAAGTTCAATTAATTTTAAACAGAAGTGAATAATGTGGGATTTCACACACATAGTTACAGTGTACTATAGAAAACATTTTGGTCAGGGAGTCGGAACTTATTTTTACTTACTTATAAAACACATGTGTAAAGTAATGTATGTTGTCAGCACAGTTCTTAAACACATCACAAATTTAACCCCCTATGACCTCATGATGTTCATGTTGCTATAATACCCATTGAACAGACAGGTGAACTGAGGTACAACGTAGTCAAGTATCCAGCTCAAGAACACTCAGCTACTAAGTATTGGAACCCAGGCTTCTAATCTTAGAGTGTAAGTGACAAAACATTGCCCTGTTCTCCTGTACCATCTCAGCTCTGCTATACGTTCTCATTCTTTCTCTACTGTGTCTATGTTATGTGTCTACTTGAAAACCATTTAACCTATCTGAGATTGTTTCCTCATGTGTGAAATAAAGAATGTCTTGAAGATGCATATACTACCATATCCAAATTGATTGGATATCCAACCAATTTCTTTCTGATAGAGGTACCCTTTTATTTTTCTTCCTTCTGTTTTTCCTGTTAATTTGCATATGCTAGGTTATCACAATCTCTCTGAGCATGGGACCTGAAAATATGAGGGCCTAGAAAGTCAGAGAAGTAATAAAACTGGGATAGTCTCATCTATTCATTTAGCAAGTGAGGAAACTGAAGCAAAGAAGAAACTACAGCACCAGTCTTCTAACGCCCAGGCAGTAACTTTTCCCCACAATATGATATGTGTTTTAGAGTAGCACTTCTCAAATCTGTGTACATGAGTTACCTGGGGATCTTGTTAAGATGCAGATTCTGATTCACCATTTTTCAGATGGGGCATGAGATTTGGAATTTTGAAAAAACTCCTAAGTGACGCTGGTCCAAATTTTGAGTAATAAGGGTTCAGACAGAATTCAGCACTTTAGGTTCATTATATGCTCATTAAGAATTATTTTTATCCCAAATCTCTGGGTGAAAATCCAGCATTATCTTGTAAAATACCATGAGATTTGTGGCCCTGACAGTAGATACAATTACTTATATTTTATAATTTGGAAGTTGGGGAATGACTATGTTACAGGAAATGGGGAAAAGAAAAAAAAATTGACAGGAAAACCTCTGTGAGGTAAGCAAGCTTGGGATATAGGATGGCTTTGCACAGCAGAACTCTTTTGGTTGTAAGGTATAGAAATCCAGACCATAATAACTTAGACATAAAAGGAAATGCATCAGCTCATATAACTAAAATGTGTGGGGCCAGCAAGGCTAGATTCAGATGCTCAAAGGAACTTGTCTCTCATCATCACTGTTGACTTCATTCTCACTCCACCAGCTATGACCAACAGCAGAAAAGGAAATGCCCACTTTCCTAGGAGTTCCAGTAAAATCCCTGACTATTTCTTTCATTGGTCACACCGGGGTTGCATATCCATCTCTGGGAACCATGATAAGTCCCACCCACAACATAAGAACTAGAAATTGGGAAGGAAAGTCCTCTCGAAGAAAAGTGAGATAAATAGGAAGACGGGAATGAGTGTTGGGCAAGAATAAGTGAGGCTCATCTCAGGGAGCAAGCCCCTTGAGCAGCTGAAGGCATTGAGTGTTTGGGTGGGAGATCGGAGGCTCAGCAAAGTGAATAGGCTTGAAATATTTACTCATCTAATACAGTGAATCTAGGATGGATTCTTGTGAAAGTACTGCTTTTCAGATTCTGATTTAGCAGGTTTTGAGTATAGTTTAAGAGATCATATTCCTAATAAACTCACAGGTGATGCTGATGTCTCTAGTTTATGGACTACATATTACTCTGGTGCTGGGTTGAAGTACCAACTTCAGTGATCTCCAGTTACAGTGAATTATGCACCTTGATTGCCTTCCCTTTGAATGCGTAAGGAGTTGGAAGTACCTATATGACCATGGTAGACTCTGTCCTGCTTTCAGGTAGTATTGGGGTGGAAGGCAGCTTTTCTGCCAGAATAATGGGCTTCCTTATTTCTCTACTCCATGACTTAGGGGTTTAAGGCATTGGACCAAAGAAAATTCCTGGCACGAGGTTCTGGGAAGGTTAGTTATCTGGCTCACAATCAGCATTTTATCCAATAGAGGAGCCGGAGATTCCCCTCATTTATTGCTCTTTGGTCACAGACTAAAGGGTTTTGCCAAAGTCAAGGTGACTGTAATTGCTTGAGTGGGCTCCACTGAAGCCAACTCACATTGGCAGAATGGCTGTGTTGACCCACAGGTTGGTGAGTCAGGCCAAGTGCTGGTTGTCATCAGCCACAGATTTTGGGGGACGTTTGCAAAATTGCATTACCATGGCAATAGATTGCTAAAAGACTGAGAAACTGAGACATTTAAAAAACCTTTTAAAGTTTCTGTTTCCTCTGTAAAATGGAGGAAAATCTCATATGGAGCTATGGTGAAGATGAAATAACTAAGAAAGGTAAAAAGCTTGACCCAGTAGTCCAATACATGGCAGAGTTAGACTTTGCTCTTAGACAACTCCTTTTCAAGAAATCTCATGGAGAAAGAAACTGGTAGAATTAAGAAGAGACAGTGTGAGAAAGACAGAAGAGGGAAAGAAACATTTATGGATCTCTGCTTGGTATCAGACACTTTCCTAGCTCCTTTACTGTATTTTATAGCATTGTATCCTTTCTACTGACTGATATGGTAGGTTTTACTATCCTCTTGTAGATGAGGAAAATTAGGACTCCAAAAAGAAAGCTGACATTCTCAAAGTCAGATAGTTAGAAAAGTCTTTCAGTCGACCTTGCTCTTTCCACTAGTAACCTCCAATTTTAGCTTAAAGCACATTATAGTTTTTAAATAAATTATTTTTATTCAAAGTTCCTAATACAGAGTAAGAAAACAAATGTCTTAACCAAACCTTTCAAAACATTATTTTTTCTTTTTTCTGTTTGACCTAAATTTATCTTGTTTCTTTTTAGAATCAGTCTCCCTCCCCACCTCTCTCTAAATCTCTCTTTCTCTGTCTTTATCTCTGTCTCCTTGTTTTGTTTTGTGTTTTGTTCTCTCTCTGCCCCATCTCTCTCTCCTTTGCACAGTTTGCCTTCAGATCCCTGTGGTTAAAACTCAAGTGGAAGACAAGTGACTCAGCAATCTGGAGGTGATTTATTTGTTCTTAAAGGAAACAAACAAACAAACAAAAAAACCCTCAAAACTCTCTAAACAACATATCTAGAAAGACAGGAATGATAATTTTAAAGCTTTTTTTTTTTTTAATTCAAGTAGGCAGGAAAATGCTCAAACTCACAGCAGAGTTTAAATAGACCTCTACATATCATTTGTGCTTACATAAGTGAGTCATATTTTTTGTTCTGTGTTTAATGTCTGTAGGAAATCAGACCTAGGATCGCTGTTGTAAATTTTGATTCCTCACCTCTATGTGAAGCTTGGTCTGTACAAATAATGCTTTTTTATTTGTATTTATGGAAGCAAGAGACTCAGAGCTCATCATTTCCATTTGGTGTCATATGACCTGGATTTGGATGATGTATTAGTCATAATAGGCTGGGTTAGACTGTAGTAACAAATACCTTCATGTTCATAATGGCTTAACAGAATAAAAGTTTATTCCTCTACTTGGTACTTGTCCAATATGGATTAGCTGAGACTTTCTTCAACATTATCACAAATGATTTCCACTTTTAGGGACTCCAGTCCAGGATTCCATGATTGCCAGTGTAAGGAAAAAGGAGAAATCAGTCAAGAAACTGCTTCCACTGGGGGATTGGGTAGGGAAACATAACATTACATCTATTTATATGTAATTGTGCACACCAAGTCTCATGGCCTCTTACTTTATATGGTGAGAAAATATGGTTTTCCTCTATTCTTAGGAAGGGGAGCCAGAGGTTTGATAAACAGCTCTAATAACTAGCCCAGGTGGCATCCCTGAGAGTCAACTAGAGTCCTTGCCTCTCCTGGGCTAGAAATGAAATAGGATCCTAGCCAGTTCACTTTCCTCTTGGGTGAACTAATTTTTTTTCCTTGGAAAGACATGAGACTGTATCTTATTATATAGCTTAGAAGGTTAACATGTACAAAGAATTCCAGCACATCAAGTAAGATAATATAGAATTTTATTCTTTACAATGATATGCACATAGGAAAATGCCTTTAGAGGCAGGCAACTTTCCCTCCCAGTTCTTTCTTTCTTCTGTTATTACCTGGTAAGTGGCTCATGTTTGGGCTCTTGTCAGAGGTCATTAGTTTTTGTTTTGTTTTCTTAAACCTTAGTAATCTCTGTGCTCCAGGAAATTAAAACCTTGTTCATATTAGAGATACAAAATTTAGCTCTCCAAGGGGTACTGACCCTTCCAATTTGTAAAGTTGTTTAAGAAACTATTTGCATACTTCTAAATTTTGGTAAAATATAAGTACTCTTTTGATTTTCTTAGAATTTTATTATATTTACTACCAAATAAGGTTGAGATAACTTAGAAAGCTAGAAACACCAACTTCACAGTGCCAGTGCTGCTGTACAATACAACTTTTTGTAATGGTAGGAAATATTCTTTAATGCTCATTTTTCAATCATGTGTAACCATTTAGAACTCGACATATACTAATGTGACTGAGGAAATGAATTTTGGTTTTCTTTCTGTTTTGTGTTTTAAGACAGGGCCTTGCTATGTAGCTCAGACTGGCTTCAAACTAGCAATCCTCCTGCCTCAGCCTCACAAGTGTGGAATTACAGGCATGAACTATCATACCTGGAAAACTGCATTTTATAGCTATGTGTGGCTACTGTACTGATAGCACAGTTCTAAAAGTTGGGCTTTCAGATAATGTTTAATATTGTTGAATTTTTTAAAACTTAAAAATGCATTCTTAATTTGAAACAATGAAACTCATGTGTGTATCCCTGGTCTGCTTGCTAGAACCTGAGGCTACTATAGGGATGTTTTTTAATCCTGAGGAATAATCATCTCAGAATTCTAGCTGCCTATGGAATCAGTTCTTTGGGAGTAGATTCTAAGGTAGGCTGTGTTGATGACAGATTTGGATTGTGGAATAGGGTGTAGAGCAAATTGAAGATTGCCCTAGAGCAGAACTATTATGTCAATTGATGATGGTCCTGGTACCCTCATTTGGTAAGACCAATTGGCCTAATATGGCCAAAGAGAAGACTGCCAGCTTGTGTTGCAAAAAATCTGAGATTCATAAGCATACAATCATTCCATAAGTTACTTCCACTATTATCATCCCCTATCACTGATTGAGAATCAAGGTTGGCAGTTAATATATGCACAAAAGCCAAAAGCTCACCCTGTATACCAACTTTCCCCAATGTAGATATTTGGAGTGGACACTGACCATCACTACTACTAGGACAAAGCACTTCATTCATCCAGAATCTCTGATCTTTCTCAGATCTAATATTGCTAAGCTGTCAAAGAACAGACATAAATTACACAGGGTTCCTTCTTTCAGGGAGCACTCAGCCAACAGTGGAAGACAAATGAATAAAACAGTGGAGACAGATTCATGATAAAACTCAGTAGCAGTATGAGATGCTTGGAAACACAAGATGGAGTTTGATACAATAGAAATATTCAGAGTGAGATGAATATTCCTATTTACTTTGAACTCAGAGAAATAAATATTTACAAAAATGTTTATGGCAGAGATTGGCTTAATCCTAACCCAATCCTGTTGCTTTTTTTCCAGTCTTACAGGTTACATTACCCAGGCCCACTTTCTTTAGACTGAGGCCACATGACAAGGTTCCATTCAAATTGATGTGGTTCCCATAGATCCTCCATTTTTCTTCATATTCTATATTCTCTTATAAGGACCATGGAGGCCAAATGCAGAGTATGGTAGCCTTATAAAGATGAATAGAGCTGGGTCCTTGAAACACTGCTTAGAGAAGAGATACCAACAAAGCCTCATGAATCTAATTAGATTCTTACATGAAAAATAAACTTACATTGTGTTAAGCCACTATAATTTGTGGGATGTTTGTTATAAGTGCTAGCATCAATTACCTTTACTAATATATTGTCCAACTGGCTTCAATTTGGATGTCAAATACAAGCATAGGATTTTAGAACTCAGTCTATTGAATATATTCATTTAATAGAAGAAGAAATGAAGTGAGTTGCCCAACTTCACAGAGTCAGTTCTTGGAAATCACCAGGTCTAAAAATCAGTCTCCCAATTTACTGTCAAAGGTCAGCTCTACAAGGCCAAATTCACCTCTTTTTGTCTATACATGATTTTAAGTAACTCTCATGAGACTGTCAGAGAAACAAGCATATAGACTAAGCTTTATGGGAAATAAAAATTGTCTTTATGAGATGGGGCACATTAGGGCTTAGCAAAAGTGATTTGTTTTGATATTAGCATATTTAGATTGTTAAGTATTAAATTTACAACATGGCTGGATTTATTTATCAGGACAATTTTAGGTTTATCATTAGGATAGTGTCTTATTATGTTTTGTTTTGTTTTAATGCTAGGCCTGGTATGTAAGTTTTCCATTTCTAGGAGGCGGAAGGTTGAAATTCTTTGGATATAACACATAGGTTAATCAATTACTAAAAATAGTAGACTAAATTTGTTGAGACTTGATGCCATCAGATTGAACTACAAGTTTCTTAGTCCATTTACTTAACCCAAAGCATCCTTAGTTTCTAGGATAAAATGAGACAAAAGGAACACAGAATAACTGAATGTCTATAGAAAATGCCATTACCTGCATGATCAATCAGAGATATATACAATCTCTGTTGTATATATCAGAACCTTGGGGCACTTGAGTGGCTGTGAGCCTTGACCTTGGTGATGTTGAATGATGATGTGTGTAAATCAGATATGGCAACCTTGGCTTCCTTCACAATTTATCTAGTAGTAGAAGCAGGTCCAAATTCTGGTTATAATGAAATGTAACTAGAAATTGGCTAGAGTCTTCTGGGAAATATTTTCCTCTCTGCTGAGAGGAAAGTGTGAGTAGAAGCCATTATTGTCTGTTCCTTGCTTCCTGCATCTAGATTCAGTCATGTTAGGATGTCACTCTGGGATCACCATCAGCAGTCAGAGGAGGGTGAGAAACATCCAAATCCCTTTGCAACATTCCCTCCCCACAAGTGCATAGTTACTGTTTTTCAAGTCACTGAAAGTGAGGGATTGGGGATTAGGACCTTTATGGGCAATATAAAGTTCTGTCTCTACCCCTTCTCTGACAAATTGACTTGGTCATTGTATATACTTCCATGTCTTCTATCTGCTCTGAGTATAAGTGATACCAAAAATTGCCTGCTCACACAGTTCTTATTTATAAAACAGGGGCATTAAAAAATCTACTTGATAGCGTTATTGGAAGTACTATATTAAATTCATTTATTTAACTAGTATTTAGTGATGACTACTATGGGTCAAAAATTATGTGATACAAAGTAAACACAGTCTCCTGCCCACATGGAACCTCTGATATGGTGAAGAAAAGCAAATTGTTAAACAAATATGCCAAGACTCATCAACTATAATTCTTTCAATGAACTAAACAGGGTGAGATAAAGAGAAAAATGGTGGAACAGGAAAACCCTTTAGGACAGGGTGGACATAAAAGACCTCTAAGGAATGATGGACTTTAATCTGCAACAAGAATGATATGATAGAGTCCATCAAGCAAAGAGCAAAGGAGAAGGCAAGAGACTGCAGCAGACGAAAAAGCAAGAACAAAAGCCTTTAGACAGGAAGAGCCTGCAGAATTGAGAGGACTAATGTGACTGGAGTTTTAAGGTTTAGGATGAATGTGAACGAATTTTAAGGTAAATTTGGAGAGAATGGCAGAGATTAGGTTATGGAGAACCTCATTGGCAGTAAAGGAATTTGGATTTGATTCTAGTTGCAATGGGAAGCTTTTGAAAAGTTCTAAGCTGGGATTAATACAATCTTATAGAATTTTTAAGCTTAAATTCTAGCTTTTCATGTGGCAAGGGTATAGATGTTTGGAAGAAGGTGCTGATATCACTCAGAGGCCAGAGATAGTCACATCTTTGACTGGAAGAACTTATGGTTGTGAAAAAAGTGAATAGATTTAAGGAAAAAAATTAGAAAGCACTTTCTGATGGATTGTATGTGGTGATAAGGAGTGAGGGAAAGAAAGAATTAGATGATTTCTTCCAGATTTTTAGTTTGAAGAATTGGATAGTTGACAGGGTTGCTTTTTGAGAGGAGAATGATGGAGAAGGGAGGCTTTGAACATGAAGTAAAAATCAATAGGTTGGGGTAAATTTATTTTTTAAATGGCATGGAGATGTAAGTTGGCATGGAGATTGAGTGTATGTCTATATTTAAGTCTAAGTTGGTGTATTATTTAACCATTTCTGTATAACAAAGCACACCAAAGTTAGAAGCTTAAAACAATATCTACTCACAGCCTTATGATTCTATAGGTTGATTATTTAGCTTTGGTTAATCTGGGAGACTCATTTGGTCTCTTTTGTGTTCCTTCACCCGTCAGTAGTCAGTTGCAAGTTGACTACAGGGCTTTGCTTCTGAGAGATGGTCAATTGTCAGCTAGTGTCATGGTTCACATGGGTTTTCATTCTCTAATGGGCTGCTTTGAGTTTGTTTTTATGGGACATATTATGTTCCGAGAGCAAGTAAAAGCTTACGTTCACAATTGATACAACATCACTTCTCCAGCTTTCAGTTGGCCACAGACAGTTGTAAAGTTAGACTAGACTCAGTGGGTGGGGAAATAGATCCCACCTCTCAATGGGGGCCTTTGCAGTCACATTGCAAAAGTGGTATGGTAGAGGTAGGCCATTAATTGGGCCAACAGTGCAATTAATTCATTGTAGTATGAGTTAAATTTGAAAGTCTTTAGCTTATAGATGTTACTTAAAGCCCTGGGAATAATTTAGTTCAATGAAAGAGAGAGAGAGAGAGAGAATAATGAAGAGTTCTAAGAAACTCAAGAACTTTGCTAATGAAGTTGGAACCATCAAGAAGATTTAGAAGGAAAGGTCAGTGATGTTGAAGGAAATAGAAGCATGCAGAGCCTGGCATTAATGTTTAATAAATTCAACCTGAATATGATTCATATTCACTTATTGAAAGTATTTTCATTTCAGCACACGTAGCCAGCTCTGTGATGGTATAAACTATGGTCCTACTGACAGACCATAGAATGCATAATTTAGTTGGAAAAACATCCTTATGCCTACTTAAAGTTAATAATAATGTAAGACAAATATATAGTTTTTTCAAGAGCCCATCTTGAGAATTCTTTAATAAGACTGAAACTCAACTCTCTGACTAGTAACATTGATTCTTAAGCTTCTATAAATTCATCGAATTACTTTTTCTTTGTATACTCTCCCATGTATATATTATATACTGAAATAAAAAGTGAGGGGGAAAAAAGCACACCTTAGTCCTCTAGGTTATTGATACCTGAGAGTGGTTTATTTTGATTAAAAATACTAAATATCTTACTTCTATTACTTTCATTCTCATATCATGATATATTCATACACATAATTCAGGCTGAAAATTTGGAAAAAAGAGGCTTTGGAATAAATAATATATTCCTTTTCCCTACAAGCAAATTAATCATGATGGATTTTGAAAACTTTTAATAGCTTTGAAGAACACATCACCTTTGTCCTCTACCCCAGCTTAAATGAATCCTTAATATGTAAAAGGAATGTAGTTATCTGCCTCAGTATGCATTGTAATTTTAATACAGAGCAAAAGAAAATTCAAACGAGAGAAATTGCTTTTGTTATAAACTTTTGGTAACAAAGGTAGACAAGCCTCACTTGAATGAAACAACTGAGGAAAAAAACCTTATCAATTAGAAAGAAAAGAAGAAGTTGGTTCAACCAGGAACTAGAGAAAAGGTTAGTTCAAGAAGAATTAATTTAGAAGGTAACACACATGTACAGGAAAGCAATGCGAATCAACTCCCTGTACAGCTATCCTTATCTCAACTAACAAAACCCTTGGTCCTTCCTATTATTGCTTATACTCTCTCTTCAACAAAATTAGAGATAAGGGCAAAATAGTTTCTGCCTGGTAGCGAAGGGGTAGGGGGAGAGAGGGAGGGGGCCAGGGTGTTAATGGAGGGGGTAGAGGGAAGGAAGGGAGAAATGACCCAAACATTGTATGCATATATGAATAAAAGAAAAAAAAAACCCAAGAACAGCCATAATAATAGCACAAAATTGACCTAACAAAAAAAATAAATAAATAAAGTTGGTTTAAATAATTTAGGGATGCTGGGGAGGAAAGATGACAAGACAGCTCAGATCCTTAGAGGGTAGATACCATGTTCTATAAAAAGTTGAGCTAAAATGAGAGCTCAAATAAAAAATTCAATTAAAAATGATTACTAACCATATACCCATGGTCAGTGAGCATGGTCAGTGACTGACTTCTACACACTTGGGCATGCAGGGATGTTTAATTCAGATGAAGAAACTGAGGCCCAGAGTGATAAAATAATTCCATGTAGGCCATCTGCCTAATAAGTACCTGAAAAAACTAGTGCTAACAGTCAAGAGATATAAAACTAGACTAAGTTAATTACCTTTAGTCTAAACAGAGGACTGCTCTGGTTTTGTAGAAAAAACATGCAAAAATTGACTTTGTGAAAGGTAAACTGATGTAGATGTTTTTTTCATATTGGTTAAGGCCATGACAAGAAGTAGTGTGAATGCCAAAGGAAGGGATTTACAGGAGTTACTAACTTCTGTAAGAATGTGGCATTAAAAAAAAAATTCTTTGACACTCTATTCAGTGAGAATCTGTGGTTCTATACCTCCTGCTCTGGATTTGGGGAACTTGTGAACTGCCACTGGAAGAATGCCTTGGGACTTTGGGGTCAAGGACGAAGGCCAGGATCCCAGTCCAAGGGCTGTTGCTGCCATACAGGATGATGGCAGCTTGTACTGGGGTAAGGAATCTAGAGATGAAGAGATGATAAGAGGTTCTAAATATATTTGGAAGGTAGAACTAATTTAACTTGAAGATGGAATATGGGAGAGTGTAGCTTGAGTAATTAAGTAGTGCTAATTTCCCTACATAAAATAAAACTAGGCATAAAACCCAAAAGTTTGGTTTTAGTCATGTTCCTTTTGGGATGATCATGAGATACTATGATTTCTATTGGTGGTTGCATGTCAAGTGGGCAATTGGATCTACAAGCCTAGAGTTAAAGAAAGAGCTCTGAACCAGACATGCCATTTTTCCTATTTTTAAAAAAAATGAATTTTTAAAACTTGAATTATTCTTTCGACATAGCTCTGTAGGCCTTTATCCAAACCTGTGAATCTCAATGTCCTTTGGGCTTCCCAGTCCCTTCTGCTTTTAGTCACAGCACTGGGGGGATGGGAGGATCAAGATCTGTAGCTTAAATAGCTCCACATCACACATTTGTAATTTTACAACAGCCCCTAGAAGTCAGGAGAAGTAGTGGAGACTCAAAGTCGGAGAAAAAGTGGTGCCCCTCATCAGTTCTGCCTGTATAATTCTGAAATTCAGTGTGGCAGTCTATAGAAGTCTCAAGGGATGGTATCCCTTCCAGATCTAGCAACTTCCCATAGGATTATGGTGCTGGTTGTTTCTTTGTTTCAAAATTCCCACTATTCCTCTCTCACGATCACCATTCTTCTCCCACTAGGTCATTTCTATCCCTCAAGCTTATTAACCTGACTCTCACCATTTCCTTATTCCACTGATTTTTGCTCTGTAATCTTTGTAATTGGTTCTTTTTTTGTGTGTGGTGCTGGAGACTGAACCAGAGCCTTTTGCATGCCAGCCAAGTGCTCTATCATTGAGTACACCACCAGCGATTTACAATTGGCTCTTGTCACAGGCAATCAAGATGGTGAAAAGAGTAAGAAAGAGGATTCCCCAAATATGCCACACATCTGCATGCATACAGCTATTTTTCTGGATTCTTGCCCTTTTCTAACTAAAAAAATAGTTATTAGTAATGTTCTGAGATAGGTCCTGTATAGAATGGGACAAGAGGAAAGTAGTCAGGGTCAATAATTTTATTGGAAAGGAAAGTAACATCTCAAATAAATGGTTAATATCACAGACTCTGGGGACTGACCAATCTGAGTATCTCATAATCTTGGTATCATTCAGTAGCTAGCTTTCTGACCTTGAGTGAAATAATTTACTATTTTCAAAAATATTTCTATCATCTATATTTTTATCATTCAAGTTTTAACACTACTGACCTTCCTTGGAATGGTCTTCTCTGCTTGCTCTCCCATATGAAGAAACCAATTATTCTGTTCATTACTTCCTTCTTTATACTCATAATTATTTGTAATAGTCTTATTTACAATGTTTTCTCATTACTCATTGCTTATCTATGATTCAACTGCTACATTATCTCTACGTCAGATAGGTGATTAATTAATAAAATGTCTATGTGAGGCCAAAATCACCAGTCAGTCCTCTGCTTAGCACTGTTCAATAGAAATGTAATACAAGCTTTTTATATAATTCTAGTGTTCTAGTGACTGCATCAAAAATGTTTAAAAACCCAGAAGTAAATTTTATAATGCTTTCTAATTTACCCAATATATATTATAGAGTAGGACAGACTAGAATGGAATTAGAATTAGAATAGAGTAATATATTCTGTCTCACCGAGTGCATCTCTACGCTCATCTCCCTATTTAGGATGTAGGATACTTCCATTGAGTTCTTAGATTAAATATTAGATCAGATGAGCTCTACAGCACTTTCCAGATGTTTTTTTTTATTTTTGTCTACTGATATTTGTTGATTTTTTTCTTTCCTTTTGTTTAATTTTCACCTATCTTCTTTGGTTCAACATTTCTACATTAGACTTTCCAATGTTAGTCATTAAAAAATGTAGAATGGGACTCTACTAAGTGGGGTGTTTTTCTTGTTAAGAATGCATATGTTGAACAAGGAAGATTACCAGGTCAGATTTCAAAGTGATGCTTAGAATGTTGGTGTCATTTCTCAAGTGGCTGATAATGTACAGGAGACACATGTAAAACGTGCATGTATAAGAACAAGACTGGAAGGAAGTGCTCAAATTGAAGGCAGTGGTCACTCCTGGGAAAGGAGAAAGAAGCCACACCATAATTTTTCATCTTATATATTTTTGGATTATTTTCTGGGGTTTTTTTGCCTTAGAATGTCACATATTATTCTGTAATATGAGAAATGGAAATAGTAACACATGCATAGTGAAGAGGTGGTAATGATTATAAGGTAACAGAAGCCATGAATACTTCATGAAGTATTCAGCTGGGCCTCTATCCAAAGCCATTCACAGGCCCAAGACTACACTCTGGAAATCCTTAGCACTTTGTGTCTTCTAGGATCTTTTCCTTTTCCTGTTTAGCCAGTATAGAAGTAGTTGCTGGCAAGCAATAGGAGGGCAGAGAAATGCTTGGGGTGGGGGGGGTCACTTGCAGACTGATCACTACAGACTCCAAACCAAGTGCTTATCCAGGTACTTATGCAAGAATATGCTTTCATTTTGCTGTCACACTCTTTGCTGAATTCCCTGAAATACCATAAATCCTCTTACTCTAAGCACTTTACTATTCTTCCTTCCAACACTTCATTTCTCTGTCCAGTTTTATTGACATTGACTTGTTATTGAAGATTTATGTCATTAGTGGGAACAGATTTCCATACCTCCATTAATCCAAAGCTTTAGGTAGTGACCTTTCACATTGATTCTTGTCTTTGCCGTGAGAGGCATTTGAGTAACGAGACAGAAACTAACTTAGTGAAAGAAGAGATTTAAACAGTGCATGTATATTTTGGCTTTCTTTCTTGGATCCTTGTGACCATTAAGAGAACAGGCATGATCTAGCCTGCTAGAGGGATGTGAGTGATCCATGGATTATTGCCAAGCTGTCCCAGTTGAGTCCACCTTGTCAGCTAGATGAGAGCCAATCTGGCAGCTGACAGTGCATGTCTGAGAAAGCCTTGCCAAGATCAGCCAAGACTGATCTAGATTTGCAGAACTTCCTAGTGGAACCACAGTCTCACGAGAAATAATAAATGGTGGTTGTCTTATGCACTAAGTTTAGGATGGTTTGTTAGAGAATAATAGTTCATTGACTCAGTTTCACATTCTTTTCCTCATCTGCCTCCTTCTACCATGCCACAACCAGGTCAGCCTATCTTAACAGCAACCTTTTTCATTCTCACAATTTCCTTCATCACATCTTCAAATATTCCCAAGAGCTGACATTCTATCCATAATCCTGCAGGAGTGGAGAGGACAAGGCATATATTGAAACTCTTAGCAGTGGTCTCTTTTCCTATCCGGGGCCAAGAGGCAAGGGCAAAGATTCAATTCCCATCCATTGTGGGATACAATATAGGCAGGCAAATGCCATATCATAGTGAGCCAACTGGCTTGCTTCTTCAGTGATTGTGCTTTCACCTCCAGAGACTTCATTCTCTCTTTTTTCTCACCAGCTTCCCCCATCAATACTACCTCACCAAGGCAAGAAGTGACACAATTACAGTTGTTACGGTTCAAGGATAGAAATGTTTCAAAAAACAACAATAATAAATGAAGAAGACAAAAAAAAAAAAAGAACAACAGAAACACAATATTTAGGTTAATGACATTAGAAACTCTTTTATGTTAGTTCAATGCTGGTGGGCACAGGGGGAGCTCATGGAATTGTGTCCAGGAATATTATAAATCCCCATCCTATTGATCCAGAGCTTTCTGATATAAACCATTCTCACTCAGGGAATTTGAGTTTCCACTCTGTCATTTCACATCAATGTGACTATATCCATTTGCTCTGTGTAACAAACCTCTCCCAAATTCTGTGTTTTCAAAGAAAAAATCATTTACTCAGGATCATTAATGAATCAATGAGTCAGCTATGAGTTCTGCTGATTTGGGGTGGACTTGTCTGATCTTGTTAGGTCTACTTCAGACATCTGTAGGCATCTGGAAGTTTGTGTGGTGCTAGTTGATTTATTACAGTGACACTGAGATGATTGGGATCTCCTTCTATATAGTTACTTATCATCCAGCAGGCTGGCTTGAGTTTATTCACACTGTCATGGAGCTCCAAAATGTGCAAAAGTGGCAAGCCCTGTGCACAAGAACTTCCACGTCTCTGTTTGTAGCATGTTTGCTTTATCTCACTGGCTGAAGCCAGTGAGATAGTCAAATTCAGAGTCAGCCTGGAAAGGCACTTTCAAAAGGTGGGTACAGAGAAGCATGAAACAATTAGGACCACTATGACAATTGGCCCACCACAGTGATGTTACACAAATCCCTTGGTTTCAATGAAACTCAGTTTTCTCCTTCACAAACTAGACATAATAATACTATCCTGTTAGGGGCTGAGTTGTGTCCCCTCAAAAGATATAGAAGTTCTAACCTTTGGTGCTTATGAATGTGACCTTATTTGGATATAGAACATTTGCAGACGTAAACAGGTTAAGATGAGGTCATTAGAATGGGCCCTAATCCAATATGACTAGTGTAACTTTTAAAAACAAGAAAACACCATAGGAAGAAAGAGAAACCCATGGAGAATGCTATGTGATGATTGAGGCAGAGGTTGCTATGACATGGCTATAAATCCATGTAGGAGAAAGGAATAATTCTAAAGAGAGTTTCAGTCTTCTAGGCTCCAGAACCATGAGGTACTACATTTCTATAGTTTTGAGCCACCTAGTTTGTAGTACCTTGTTATGGCAGCCCTGAGAAATTATACAGGATAAATGATAATGTTGACTGCTCTTGGGTAACCTCTAGTCCTACAAATGGTTATTTTGAGATAATGATGAACCTATTTCACACTGGGGAGAAGCTTTTAAAACAGGGTTGAGGATGTACAGTAATAGAGCATCAGTGTTGCCTCAGATCCCTGGCATTAGAATGCTCTGGGATTTCCAAGGTGAAAAAAAATGCCAGCATCACTTGTCTTTTTGTCTGGTTTGTGGTCAGCTAGCCAGGCTCCTGATAGAAACCTTCCTTCACCAATCCCTGAGCTTGGAGCAGAGCAGGACTGCAGGGCCTGGGATTTTTCCCTTTGCTGCAGGAGATGTCCCATGCTCTGATCACTGGCCTTGCTCCCATGTAGCCCTAGCTATGGGAAAGTTCCAGGAAGACAGAAGCTAAATATAATCTCTGTTACCTTGTGATTTTCAAAACTGTGTCCTCCAGCCAGACTGTCTTATTATGCAGGGAATGTGGTTCTGGGCATTGCCAAAGGCAATAGTAGTTGTTTTTGCTGCCAAACACAGGAAAGAAAGGCTTGCCCTGTGGGAACTCATATCTCCCTGGGCATTTTATGGGGCTAGGTACCTGAAAGGTTCCCAGAATGCACTACCAGATTTTTTCCAGAATGTTCCTTGTTGCTTCCCACCTCCCTAATTTTGCTTGCTCTCTTCTCTTTGAATAGAAAAATCTTTTTAGCATCTCAGCCTGTTGAAGTGGTTCTTAAACTTCCAGAACTTTTAACACATAGGAGAGAGCATAGAACTTGAGACTTATGACTAGAGTTTGAAATTCATATTTATACTTAGTGTGTGTCCTTAAGCAAATTTTTGACATCTTTGTAGCCTAATATTGCTATCATTGCTGCCTAGTAGAGGTAGTAACCTCATTCTGAGAATCAGCTAATATAATGTATCTGAAAGTGCTTACCTATGTAAAGGTTATTCGATTTGGAAAGAGAAAATTCACTCATTCACTCATTTAAGTAATAGCTATCAGAGGCCTACTTTGTGTCAAGTCCTTTGCTAGATGCTGACAATAAAATAATGAACAATATATTTGAAGTCTCTACCCTCATCAATTTTGCATTCTAGTGCAGAAAATAGGCAATAAACGAGCAAACAAATAAGCAGGCATAATTGCAAATAAACAGATGGTTATTATTTATAATAATTGCTAGAAAGGAGGTCAATAATAAGATGGAAAGTAACTATGAAAAATGACTACATTGGCCATTAAACAACACAGACAGAGAAGTTATCATCTAAGTTTGAAGACCCTAATCCTCTAAGTCTGGAGTAAAACCAGTCAGGTAGAAGTGAGATGGAATGGGGATAAAGTTTTTTTGTTTTTTGTTTTTGTTTTGCTTTATTTTTTCAGTGTTTTCTGAATTTCCTGTCAGTCTGTTTGTTTTGCTGCCTCACTACTCTGCTCATGTATAGCTTCCTGGGGATGGTGGATGCTCCCTAAACAAATACTGAGCATCACTAAATACAAAGGGGGCTTTGTTTACGTCTAGTGAAGAAAAGTTTAGAAAGCTAGCTTTTGGTCACAAAGAAAAATATATTTGATTTCTTTTTTTTTGGATGAGTGCTTGAGTCAGGGCCTGGCCTAGCACTTCATTAGCAAGCCTTCTGCCACTTAAGCCACACCACCAGTTCCTTTTTGGTTTAGGTTATTTTTAGATACAGTCTCATTTTTTGTACAGTGCTGGCCTGGGACCACAATCCTTCTATCAATGCCACTCAAGTAACTGGGATTACAGGTTGAATCACTACACCTGCTGGTTTTAAAAATTATAAACCTTCTATTATACATTAGGAGCAATATGTGGTATCTGAACACAGGATTTCAGTATAAACCAGAGTAGAAAGAACTTAACTTATATTTAAAGGGAAGTTTCATTGAGTCAGAAAGGAGTAGAAAAAGAGAAAGAGAAATTGAAGGATGAGTAGGTCAGATACGAGTGTAATGGTTCTTTCCAGTAGATATAACAAACTTTTGGAAAGATGGTTTTGTGGGCATTATTGTTGAACAGGCTTCCCTAATTTCCTACCTTCTTATGGTAGAATGAATACTTCACCAGGTATCCATCTAGTCTATGGGACTAGAGAGAACTCAATTTACCTCTCATTACAGGGGAGGGGCTAAGTCTAAACAAATGATGGTAATTCCATCCCCTTTGATGGCAATTGGTTCAGAAACCCAGCCTGTAGCCAATCAGCACATAGCATTCCTCTGTTCACTAATTTGTGCTAAGTTGACTCAATTAATGAAGGGAAAGCTTTTTAATAGAAGGTCACAGAGTTTTCTCCCCTCTCCACTAGCAATGGAGAAAGCAGGGTCCCAGTACTATTTGCAGCCAACTTCTGACCACAAGGGGATACAGGTCTGGATTGAAGCCAGCAGTGTGGCTTTTAGAGTCAAGAGACAGAAGGAAACCATGTCCGACTTGACATTACCAAGACTTTGAATCAGCCAACCTTAATCCCAGACTTCTTATTTTGTGACTTAATAATTCTCTTTCTAGTTTAATCCAATTTGGGTCAAAGTTAATAGAGCCAAAAACAGTCACAGTGATATAGTATGAGAAATAACTAGACAGTTTTAGGGAAACTTTCCCAGAATAGGGAAAATTATTCCTCACTTTTACCAGAAGATCCTAGGAGAAAGGGAACACAAGGCAGACTAGAAATGAACCCATGGCATGATATGGTTCAGCAGAAAGGAAGCCTGTGCCACCTGCATTGGTCTATATCCTTTATAGTGAATTCAGAATTTCCTGCATGCCCCAGGGGTTAGGAGACAGCTGAGGGAGCTGACTTGTGACCCCCATCAGGGAACTCCTCATTGTAAAGGGTATGGTGATTTTGCAGTAGTATATTGCCACTCAGGCTAAAGGTTGAATGGGACTCATTATCCCAGGGAGGAATTTCACCACCAAGACTCAAAGAAGAAGAATTCAGCAAGGGCAGACTAAGACCCTTCAGCAGTAGACAGGCAAGGTGAAGGAGGTCATTGGGAACTAGCAGAGAACAACATGTAGGCAAGAATGTAAACTTCTGTATAAGCTTAAATACCGGATTATAAGGGAAGATGAGGTATCAGAGCCATTAAGAACAAAGAGATATGATCATGATAGAACATTTGAATTGGGAGCAATTAATCCTTTACCCAAATGAGAGTGAGTTAATATGAAAAAGATGGGTTAAAGTGACTGTCACATGACCTCATAATTTCTCTTTCTAATGATGTAGAGCCTCGGGTAGAATTTGTTTCCATACTTTTTGGATCTAGCGTTGGCTGCATGTTTTATTTAATGAGTATTATCATGCTGAAGGGCTATAGTCCAAGTCTAAGAATAGCTCTCAAAAAGTCTTGTGTATTTTTACTCACACTTTTGTGTCTGTCATCATCATGAGAACATGTCCAGGATTAAGGGCTTTGTGGAGGAGAGCTGAATCACCTCTCATTCCAGCTGAGACCTTAGATCAGCTGACATCCAGGCATCCCCACACATATTCCTTTTGTATTGTCACTGTATCAGATTGCCAACATTTCAGTAGTTTAAAACAACACAAATTTAAAGTTACAGATCTGGAGGTCAAAAGTCTGCAGATTTACAGTCCTCCTGGAAGCTATAGAGGAGAATCTATTTCCTTGTTTTCACCAGCTTTTAGAGGCCTCTTGCATTCTTTGGACTTTGGCCCCTTCCCTCTTTCGTCTTCAAAGCCAGCAGCATAATATCTTCTCCTGTACAATCTTCTGCTAATCCCTTTTACGGTCCTTCGTGATTATGCCAGGTCCACAGAGATAATCAAAAACAATTTTCCCCATCTCAAGATTCTTAGGTTAATCACAGTTGTAAAGTCCTGTATATCATATAAGGTGACATAATTCACACATTCTAAGAATTAGGACAAGGATATCTTTGTTGCCATTTTCTATCACAGACACAGATATGTGAGCAAAAAATGCTCATCATTGCATGCTTCTGGGGTTTTTAGATTATTTGTTATGTGGCGTTACTACGCCAACTGATAACTGATACATGATAGAGATTAAAATACTTTTAAATCAGAAGTCTAAAATTAAATAGTGACATTTATGGAAATGAAAACTATAGAGCAAGATGAAAACAAAACTGTAATGAAAGCTACTTTCCATTCTTTCTTTCTTCTTTTCTTTACTTCTATCTTTCTACTTTTTCATTATGGAAAAATATAGAAAAAACAAAAACATAAAAAACAATGAAAAAAATTAGTCCAAGTATACTACTCTGAGATAATTATTATCCATATTTGACTGCATATCCATTCAAAAAATTTTAAATATTGAACTCTTGGAAATTCTATTTTGGGATTTATGATCAAAGGCTGTACCGATCCAGGATATCTCTTCTTCCATCACAAATGCATAGAAATGCTAGGACATATTGGATTGTAATAACGAGAGAAAGGAAGACCAAGTTAGTACATTCTAAATTCTTGTACCATTTGGAAGAAGGAAAGGGATGCAGATAAACTTGAGATTTCTTAAGTACATATTTAAATGTTTAAGAGCTAGGTACCAATGGCTCATACCTGTAATCCTAGCTACACAGGAACCAGAGATAAGGAGGATCATGGTTCAAACACAGCCCAGACAAATAGTTCAGGAGACCCTATCTTGAAAAAACCCTTCACAAAAAAGGCTAGTGGAGTGGCTCAAGCTATAGGCCCTGAGTTCAAACACTAGTACTGCAAATAAAAAAAAATGTTTAACAGAAACTACTAAAATAGTGGAAATAAAATATGATATCTAAATCAACAGAGGAAGTCAGAAAGAAATGGGGCAGAAAGAAGAAAAAAAAAAAACCCAGAAAAATCTCACAAAAGAAATGCACAAAACAAGATGACAGAGAATAATCCAAATGTATCAGTAATCATAATAAATACAAATAAATTTTATAAAAGGTAGAGATTTGTTAAAACTCGGGCCTGAAAGTGTGGCTCAGTGGTAGGGCATAAGCAAAACCTTGGGTTCAATTTCCAGCTACAACCAATCAAACAAAAAAATTAATCTATTTGGTACTTTCCAAGGAAATGCTTAAAATAAGAAGACTCAGGAAGGTTAGAAATTAAGGAATGACAAAGGCATTTGCTTTATTAGACAAATGCTAACTAAAAGAAGGCTGGCATCATGAAAGTCACTAAAATATGAACAAATTCCTAGACAAACTGCAGGACTGGTTATACTAGAGAAAATTAAAAAATACCCTAAACATCTATATGGAAAAGATAAATAGATGATATGTTCACATGATGGAAAGCTATATTGCAGCTGCAATGAATGAACTAGAGCCATGTGAATCAGCACAGATAGATAAAAGGCATATTGAATGGGAAAAGAAAGGACAAAATTTTACATCCAGTCTGTTAACATTCAGCTACATATAAAAAAAAAAACTCTGTATTTCCCATTTGTAGGTAGTGAAATTCTAAACATCTGGACTGAGTGGTACATACCAAGTTTATGAATGTCAGTCAGTTTGCAAGAGGAAAAGATTAGGACAAATGTGACTAACTTTATCTATGACATTCTGACTATTTTAATTAAAAATTCTGAATGAGATATAGTTAACTGATGTTTGTTTCATCATTCTGTGCTATTCTCTGTACTTTAAAAGACATTTTAAAGTATATTTCCTGGGCTAGGAGCATGGCTTAAGTGGTAGAGTGCCTACCTAGCATGTGCAAGGTTCTAGGTTCAATCCTTAAACAAAAACTAAAAAACAAAGTGTACATCCTAGAAATTGATCAAAGGCTATTTTCTTTAAGACCTCTTTCAGCAACAAAATTCTAATACTACTATCATACATAATATATAGAGAAAAGAAGAAAAAAATCGTTGTGCTCAGAAACCTGCAGACTAATATTTAGAGCATTGTTTACTATAGAAAAAAATTGGGGAAAACCCTGAATGCCTGGAAATAATAAAATTAATATCTATCTCTGTGGTCAATATTAAATAGCTGCTAAATTCATATTCTTAAAAATATTTCATGACATGGTATAATGTTCATGATAATATGTTAGTTAATCAGGACACCAAATTATATATACTTACCATATTCATATATTTAAATATATGCATGTGAAATTGATCTGCTCAGTGGCTGCTGGTATTACAAGTTTGAACTCTATTTTCTACAATGAGCTTTACAATTAAAATATTGTTAATTAAATGATACTAGCTTCATTATAATCATATAAGTTGATAGAAATTATGCAGTTTAAAAAATATTGTTTGTCTTTTTTAAAAGTAAGTGAGAAGTGTTATGTCAGTGCATTATAATTGTATTTAGTTATCATCTGCCTGTCCTTCCCACTTAACGCACATTAGCTGCAGATACAGGATAGAACCAGATAAATAGGCAGATTAAGATAGGTGATCAAACGAAATGTGGCATGAGCAATCCACATCTCACCCAAGCCCACCACCAAGGCAGCGCTGTATAGACATTTTTTATTCATTGGCAATTTGTATTCTTGCTAAGACTGGAAGCTGTTGGTCTCAGAGAATAGTCATTCATGCCATTGAGACCACTGCATTTGGCCCAAGAATCCTCCACTTGGCTAAGCACCCAATGGCTCTGGCTTTGGAATGGGTCATTCCCCTTCCACCCTTGCTGCCCAGGGATGGTCTTCTTTCATGGCTCACTTCCCACCCCCTAAAGATTTTGGCATTGAAACAGAGAATTTTATATTTTTGATGGAATACTCCACTTTATTTTTCTAATGCAAGGGAAATAGTTTACTGAGTGCTATCCTTTCCCAGCAGTATTGAAAAGCAAGCTCTGGAATGTTGGGCACCAAAGAATTACCAAGTTGGAGGCCTTTGTGAAGTATGGACTTTGGAGACCAACGTGTTTGAGACAAAAACTCAAATGAAGGTTGAGTTTGACAAAAACTTGTTCCTTCTCAAAGCAGAGATGGCTTGAGAAGCTAGTGAGAACAAACACCAAAAAGAAAAAGAAAAAAAGAAAAGAAAGAAAGAAGGACCATCTTCTTGTTCACAGGTGGCAAACGTTATATAGTCATTTTTTCACTTTCATTAACAGTGGTATTGGTAGACAACAATCAGCTGAAAAATGTCTTCTAATAACTCAGCAGAAAGAGAAAAATGTTACATTTGGCACCAAAATGGCACCTGGAAATGGGCCATTGTTTAACAGTAATTGTCTGAATCACTGGGAATATTTGCATGTCCCAAGCTTATCACTAGGACTAGCTCTTTAAAAACTATCAGTGTTTCCTTTCCTTTCCTTCATGAGCTTAGTTTACCTGCATTATTAGTACACCGAGGATTTCTGAAACAAAATGAAGCTTGGTTGATCATCTGCATCTCCTACTGCCACAGCTTGTGCTAGAAATTAAGACTGTGTGCCCAGGAATAGTGGAAAGGTACACCTGTTCTGTGTCCAGCTTCTGCCTTCCAGCCAACCATCTATGGATACCTGCCAGACTTTTAATTTCACTGGTATCCTTGGATAGAGCAATAGTACATGCCCTGGGCCCTAGCAATTCTCAAAACAGGACCTATTTACTATGCACCTTGTTTAGTTGACTGAAGATTTATTGTTAGAACCTGTTTATTTTTCTCCAAATATTTAAATCATCTCTCAAATGGAAACCTGCATTTCTTTTGTGGAAACACATGGATCCAACATTTCGTTTCTTTCAACTTGTTAACTTTTAAGTTATTGAGGCTTTGTCTTTTGACACAAATGTACCTGCTAGAAATAGCAGCTATAAACCAGTCAGCGAGTTAACAGGCATTGAGTGGGGAACAACTTTTTTCTCCATGGTAGAAACAATTAGGGTTGATATATAAGTAAAAAGCAATAATAAAAATATGAGGAGCACAATGGAGCCCAATATAAATATACAGCAATAATCAAGGAATATAAAATTTCAGTCTTCAAAATAATACAATAATGTCACCAACAAATCACTCTATGCTTTCTTTGTATGCTTAGACAAACAATAAGGAGTTACTATGGAATAATAAATACCATTGCAAAAATGTATTATCATAAGACTATTATTACAGTTCCATGAAGTTGAAGAAATTGAACAGTATGGTCAATCTGGCCTTTGAATTACAGATTTCCCATTCCACAGCTAGACCAGCTTGTTGTTTGTTGATGCAACCCAAATATAACAGGAATGTTTTGTGGATCAGTCTTTGCTTGGAAGAGATAGCAGGGTAGCTTCAGATGCTGTGAAGGCAAATGTAAATCTTTACTATAACTTTCTTCAAAGATGTAGCACATAGACTTTTCACAGTGGAACACCCAGAAAACATCTACAAGAACTTCTCTAGGTATCACTCTCTAAATTTCCAAGGAAGGACAATAGCTAAATTTTCTTCTTTTTCCACAGATCTCTTTTACCGTCACATGGCTTCCCATTTCCTCATTTCCAAACCTCCAATATTCCTGCCCACTGTACTTATGACATGGAAACTTCCTGACCCGTTTTGCTTTGCCTGTACTATTGTCCTTTGAAATTCATCTCCATTCTCACCTTAGCGTTAAATGAAATTCCAGTAAATAAAATTATTTACTGTGGCAAGAGACAGAACTCTTCACCCCTTAAGTATAGGCTACAATTAGGAACATGGTTCCAAAAAGTATAGTACAGAAAGAAGTAACTTTATTTTGGAGAAACCTGGCAAATCCTACCTTACTCAAATGATCAAGGATAACGTCATTAGGTATAAGTCATGTTGATGGCAGATATACTAGATATGATATGCTAAAAATGCCATTTTGCCTCTGTGACCTTTTTTGAACTAATAACCCAAGTCTAACCATGAAAACATTTAGAAAAACTAAAATTGAAATGTAGTCTACAAGATACCTGACTACCTACTTTCAAAACTGTTGAGGTCACTCCAAAAAGGACAGTCTGAAAAACTGTCACATCCCAAGAGAGCCTAAAGCAGATATGACAACTAAACATGATGAGGTATTATAATTAGGATCTTGGAGCAGAAAAAAAGTTATTAGGGGGAAAAAAAAAACAATGGAAACAGAATGACATGTAGAGTTTAGGTTAGTTTTTTTCTTTTTCTTTCCTTAAGAAAAGAGCAGTTGATGTTTTGATATAGATCAAGCATCTTGTGAAGGCACAAATTTTGGTTGTCTTGCCAGGAAACATAATGATTTTTAATTAAACTTGCTCCAGATAAGTTCCAGTTCCAATGTGGGGTAGGCCTGCTAGAGCACTACATTTTAAAAAAAATCCAGCAAAGTTAGTATCAAAAAGCAATAAAAATAAAAGGTAGATAAACTTTACTTTTACATCTGGATGAAAAAGAAGAGATCCCTTTCATAATTCAGTACAACATTTAAAAAAGACCATTCTTTCTTCTCTCTAGTTTCATACAGCCAAATAGTTTTTCTTATTCTCCAAATCTCTTCTTTTCTATTCCCCACCTCAACCTTTTCTACAATCCAGTTATATACAGATCTCCTGTATCATCATTCTTTCACTTCTTTCCTCCTGTTTTTTCTAAACTTTCTCCACCCATTATTCAGATTCAGTCACCACAAAAGCCTGGGTCCTCACCCAGCAAAGGCTGGGGAATCAGCAAAGGCTTAGTGACCAAAGAGAACATTTTCATTAGCAGGGAGTAGAGAGGGGAGTGGGGAACACTGGGAACTCTATTAACCAACCTGATTGCTTCCACTGCATACACTAACAACTAGAAGAATGATAACAGTGTCTGGGGATGATAAGTACATCCAGAGGAACAACTGAATGATCTTGATTCAAGTCCCAGTCATACCATCCAAATGGTAAGACCTTTGTTCTATGCAGATAGGGCTCATGTATGCCCTTCTTTCTATTCTGTCCCCACTGCTCTGCCAGAGAAAGAAACACAATAAATTTGATGAATGACCTTGAGAATAAGGTGTCAGTTTTTTCCATTGTAAAGTAGCAAATTCAGGCAATGTCTGCCTTGACTACGTCATAGTTTTTAAGGATCCTCATGACCTACATTCGATGGGAAATAACTTTATAAAAGTGTGTGGGGGGACTGTACAGTGAATAGAGCATCAGTGTGGACAGAGTAACAGAGGAAGTCAGGATAATCCTTCACTGAGGAAGACTGGGTAGGATTTTTGGCTTTATGTTCTTTTCTGTTAAATGGGGAGGGTTGGTCTAATCTCTTGAGTTCTCATTGGCTCTCTGCAATGTAATTTTGCAACTCCTATCAAGAAATGTAGCTGTGATTTGCTTTGACAAATAGAAGGTGATGGAATGACAGTGAGTGAGTTCTTACCCAGATCTCAAGAGATCTTGTGCATTGCTCCTCTCACTCTTGGAACCCTGCCTCCACCAAGCTCAGGGTAGGGTGCTGAAGGCTGAGAGATACCTGGCTTAGTCACCACTGTCACTCTAGCCAATAGCCAGTCAAGTCCAGAGACATTGCTGCTTAACTGAGCAGAGATTGACTCCAAATGCATGAGTAAGCCCAGGAGGACAGAAGAACCATCTAGCTAACTCAAATCAAACTGCCAATCTACACAAGGATGAGCCAAATAAATCATTTAAGCCACTAAGCTTAGGAGTGGTTTATTTTGTAGCAACTGCTCACTGATAAGAACTTTCGAATCTAAAATTTAGTCAGTAAGTTATTCTTGCTTCACTTGTGCCTTCGACAAAGAGCACATTTTCTAGGGAATTGTCCTACCAAGAAGGGAATCTAAAACAGCCTGTCAGTGTATTGTCTTGATGGTCTGTTGTGTGCTTTTATATACTTCCTATACCATGACTCTTATTATAAAAGCTCTAACAGACTTGGTTAAAATTTAGTTCTGGAACCTGTTTATTTCTTCCTTAAGTTCTTTTATATTTAGCTAAAACTAAGCTACCCATGGCTCTGATGTTTGTTGAAGAAAATAATAGAATGGAATATGCTTTAGTTGCCTCACTCTCTTCTCTGAAGTCTACCATCCTTGAAGGTAGAAAGCACCTTTTGCTGCTATTAGAATCCTGGTATCTTTGACCTTGAACATGTAAGCTCACTTGTTTGATGTTCCATTAGATCAGAACTCATTTTTCTCCATTTTGAGGTAGCATCTAGTTTTGCAACAATTTCCTCCACTACAAGGTACTATATCATAGAGAGCAGCTCAAACTGGGCTTCAGTGAAAAGGGAAAACCTATTTGTTTCTGTACTGGGGGTTACCTGGCTGTAGACATAGTTTTAATTAGGTTTCATTTCTTTCTTTTTTTTTTTTTTCACTCCATCAACAATCTCTTCTTCTATGTTGCCTTAATTTACAGGCAGAATTTCTCCAGGTGGTGACAAAATGGCTGCTTGGAGCCCATGTTTTCTGCTGAGCAATTGCAGCAAAAGGAGATCTTTCCCTTCCCAACAGTTTCAGCATGTCATCAGAGCCATCCTCAAAAGGACCCCCTTGTATCACATGTTGTGCCTGAACCAATTACTTTCTTCAGGTGAATGGAAAAATGAGAATTGCTTTAAACTGGTAACCTATTAGTGTCCATTACCAAAGGGTATCTTGGAAGGGTTTAGCATTGCTTGGTCACATGGATGAAGAGAGAATGGGGTTTCCAAAGGAACATCAAGTGTTGTTATCAGAAGGAAGACAGTGCCAACAGGCAGACAAGGCAATACGAGCAGTTACATTAGAGCACAAACTTTCAGTCTTGGTGGAGGATAGTTACCTGGGGGAAACACCTGCACAAATAGCCATTAACTCTGTCTCAGACGATTATAATGAAGAGTCAAGGCAGAGAACTGACATTACTAGCTAATTAAGCCTTAATCCTGGGGTGCCTTGAAATGTGATAACTAGTCTAAAAGAGTGCATGAGATGGGGGTCCCTCTCTGGAGGAGGCCAAGTGTCAGTGTGGGGCGGGAAGTCTGGCAGTGGACTGGTGTAGGCAGGTAGGAAGCTCTAAGTTCCTTTGTTCTGAAGTATATTAGTAACTACCTTCTGTGGACTCAAACTGCCAGCCTTGATGGCAACTTTTTAAATTAAATTTTGAGGGACCTTTTGTTCCAGAAAGCAAAAAGATATACCATGATACCCGTCATTACAGAATAAAAAAGTACACAAGGTTAGCTCCTCTGTCAGAGGCTGCTTTTCCCATGGTCAAGTGTATGGACCTGAGGGTCCCTGGACCATGCTGCCTGCTGAGCTCATGCCTGAGTCCCTAGGACCCCATCTGTGCAGGGTGAAACATTCCTATCATTGCTGCTGTGGAATGTTGCTCCCAGCTTGTTGGAGGACTGGATTCTCCTCATCTCTCCAGTGAGGAAAAGGTCTGGCCAATCACAGGAAGCCAACTGGAGACTGCAAATGTGGGGATGAGATGGCAAAATCTGTTTTTGTTGCTGCAAGAGACACACCTCTCAGTGCACAGAGATGTCACAGAAACTTTTCAGGGGAGCACTGATAGCTGCGCATAGCCCTGGAGTGTGGGGGGGGGTTTGGAGGCTGTGGCTGCCTGAGGTTTGGCACCCAGAATTTTGTATCTTCAACTAACAGGGTCAAGGCCCTGGGCAAACCACATTCCAGGGGCTTCTGCCACAATTTTAAATGTGGGAAATGAAGAGACTAAGAGGGAAAGGCAAAGAAAGGCAGTAGGGTGCAGAAAATAATGGATCGGAAACCCCAACTCTTACACTTTGATTCCTCTCTGTATTCCTCTGTGAACCTCAGTTTCCTAACCTGTAAAATGAGTACTAGATTCCCTCTGAGAATCTTCGAGGCTCTTCAGATTCTGAGGTTATGATGAAGTAGGTAAGGGCCACTACCCAGCTTTGCTTTAGGGGCCACTGGTGGCTTGTTTATGATTCCCTGCATTTTTAAAGAGCCTAAGACGCCCCCTTTTTGTCCTGAATTTATCTTTGTTCCTGATCACCTTCACTGTTATGTCAGGAACATAGACTTTGGGATGTCGCCCAGAGAATATGAAGGGCTGCTCAGCCAAGCCCCCATATGTACCTGGGGCTTTAGTTTCTAGTTACTTAGGAGGTGTTCTGCAATTCTGCAGAAGTGAAAGTGCAAGTTCCCTTCCTTTCCTCACTCTTCTCCCGCCCCGGCCTCTCTTCTTCTCCCCCCACCCCCCGTCCCTCCCCTTCTCCCTCCCTCTTTCCATCCACTGCTGTTACTGATCACCCAAGTTGTGATGACGTGTCAGGCACCGTGCCAAATGCGAGGCCCCAAATTCATCAGGATTAGAAGTCTCTGCTCTAACGGAGCCTGGGGGATGGGGGCAGATGTAGAAATAAACAAACAGTGACAGTACAGCTCCCCAAGGGCTCCCCGCGGAAATGAGCACAGGCTGCTTGGAAAGCCCACAGGACCCCTGACCCAGGGGATACCTAGCGGGCGCCCCTCGGCTCCGGAGCAGATTGCATGGGGCGGGGGAGGCACAGCTCCTTCGCCGCCGAGCCAGTGGCGCAGTGAGTCAGGAACCCCTCCTTCCAGCCTGTGCCCACGAACGAATCACCGCCACCCAGCTCACTGCGGCACTGCGGGACAGATTCCCTCCGCCCACGCCCCCGCGTCCCCGGCTGCTCCTGGGCCGCTGCCGGAGCCGCGTCCCCTGCGCCCTCCCCTTCTGCTCGCGGGGCCTCTGGCTCCCAGACCTTCCGTCCCGCAGCCCTAAGCCAGAGGCCACTGCCCAGGGGCCCAGCTGACAGAAGGCGATCGCCTGGCTCCAGTATTGCTTTTGCACCAGGAATGGTGCATTGGGAAAGAGGAGAAATGGAAACCGTAAGATGACTCAGGATTTTTGAAGCTGCTTTAGAGAGGCCTTATTCCAGAAGGAGAGGTGGGAAGCAAGACTCCTTGCAAGTGTCTGTGTCTCAAACACAGGCCCCTGTCCAGACTCATAGCTTCAATTTCTGCAGGAGACTAGAACTGCAGATATAATTTATGGTTCTAAAAATATCGAACTGATGTATTTGGTTGAATTCACACTAAGCAGGTGACCCAGAAAAAGGAAGCAAAGTCTCAGAGCTTTCAGGATCCACAAAATAACCACTCTGTTGGACAAAGGCCAAGTTCTTTAACCACACTGGCCTTTCCAAGTTGATCTGTGGAAATGAAGACCAGCAACTAGTTATTTCAGTCTGAAACCAACCAGAGCACACATCTCAGCAAAGCCACCATGAGCTCCAGAGTGCAAAGGGCCACTGTGTACCATAAGTAGCTCTTTCTGTAGCCAGAATTAAGCCAGAGCCAGAGAGACTTTGCCCCTTTCAGTTCATTGTCCTAACGGCAAGGGTATGGTGCTACCTTGGGTCAGTGGAAGGAAGGAACCACCTCAGGCCTCCATGTGTTTCAACCCAGATGAGTGGTGGTTTGTTCAGCAAAGCATATGGCTTGAGAGCTCAACTCATAGAGGGAGAGTGGGAAGTCTCTTTGTTTCTCTAGTCCATGTCAGTTTGTTTCCAGGTGAAAAAATGGCTGTCCTGCCTTCACACAGCAGTCAAAGTCACTACTGGAACCTAAGTCAGATCACACTCTCACCTGCTTAGAATCCTCCAGTGCCTTCCCATCCAGTCATTACTAGACCTTCCATGATTGGGTCCCTATTATCACTCCCTCTCCTTCTCTCCTCTCCAGCAATACTTGCCTTCTTTCAGTACCTTGAGCATACCAGATACATCTCTTCCTCTGAGCCTTCCTAAATGCTGCCTCTTTCACCTGGAACTCTCTCTCCACCCAGGTATTTATTTCATTTCACTGCTCAAAAGACCATCCTGTCCAAAATAGCACCCTGTCACAGCAGCTTTGTTCTTTTTCTCCCTAAGCCTCCTTATTTTCATGTCATCATTATACACTTATGTATTTGTTTATCATATATATCTCATAGAATGTGAATTCCCCGAGAGCAAGGATTTTGTCTGTGAGCTGTTCTAGTCCCTGTGCCTGGGTCATAGGAGCTCAATAAATGCATGAGGCTGGGCCAGGCCACAGAATTTGCTAACTTTGTTGAGTCAGTGGCACAGCCAGGAACTGAATTCTTATCTCCTCCTCCTTACCTACAACTTTATTGTCTCATGCTCAAACTGGTTATCTGGAAATGATCTCAAAATGAAATTGGAGTGCATTATGGCCACTGGACAGTCTGAACACCTTTTGGATAAGATATAGTTTTAGCATCCTACAATCTCTCTTCAAGCCCAACTGCCCCATTCCTCTGGGATGTATAGATTTATAAAAATGGTGAGTTCCAATAGATGTTGAAAGGTTCACAATGCAGTGCTAAACCCTGATCTTTTTTGAAATTTCTTCTTTAGGTACATTTGAGGGTTTGGCTGGACACTAAAGTTTCTGAAGTTTAAGAACTTTGTACTGTAGCTCATGCTATCCATTAAGACTAGAATTATTTTGTGGAGAGTGAGTCCTGGCAGTTGAGTGTAGAATCATAAGACCTGTATTGATGTGTTGGAATGTGGCTGACAGTCATTTGGGCAAAAAAGAGCATCTTAAGTGGTTCAATCCTCATGCAGCCAGTTTTTAGCCATACTAACTAGTTCCTTTTCTTAGCAATGACTTATTTTCCCTTCTAAGGTTGAATCTTATAAAGAATGTCCAAGAATTTTAGCAGTGCTAGTACTTTTAAAAATAGCATGACGCAAAGAAATGATTCCCAGAGTTAAAGACAGGAAAACTGAGTTTATGTCTTGGTTGCTTTTTATACCAACTGGATATTTGTATTCTGAGTCCTCATTTGAACAGTTAGGGTTGTACTCCTTCTGTTGCCTCTTGTGAGGGTCAGATGAATTAGTACAGAATAAAGTGCTTGGTAAGCACATCAGGACTGAGTGCCCCCGTGCTCAGCATGATTTTATATGTACCTTTCTGGGGCTACACTCAGGGTGGGGGTTATGTTATGTATAAAGTACAGCTCACTGGGGCACATTAAGAAAGCCAAAATGGAAAATCTACATGTATCAGGAGTCTGAAAGGAGCACAGTGCGGAGACTAAAAATGAAATAGGATCAGAGAACACATTGGGGGATTTGTAGTGGCTGAATCATAGGTCTGGAGTCAGGGAGAGTTGGATGAACCAGACAAATGGAGCTCAGACAAACTGAGGTGAAATAGAGCAGAAGGATGGAAGGATAGGTAGAGCAGGGCTGGTTCTTATGTTCCTCCCTGATTTCTTTAGCAAATATTATCGAGCCTTAGCAGCCAGGTATAATATTCTTTCCATCATCTCTAAGAAGTTATTTCCAGAGAACAGTCCTTCTTCTAATAAAAGGGATGGTATTTAGAATTCTCCTCCCACTCCAGCTTGGAGCAGTTGCTCAAAGAACTAAGGGATTTGAACCTCTGAAACACCTGGAAAGGCATCTATTTCTCTATAGATGGAAGGCTGCTGAAGAGTTCTAGGGAGGCAAAAGAATTTGCTTTCCTGGAGCATTGGAAATTATGATGCATTCAGCAAAGTTGAAATGGCAAAATCAGACCAAACAAACATTGAACCATAACATTTTATGACCAATCTATCCAACACCTAGTCAACATTTTCTTTCACTTTCCCTGCCTTTATATTGTCTGTTTCATCAATAACCCACTAGAGTTAGATGATCTAGGCTGAGCTCAGATGGCTTTGGCTCAAAGTATTGGATTAGATTTACATCTGTGTACATGTTTCTTGTTTTCCTTGGTCCATTGAACGACAATGAGCATTATTAATGGGAGCACAAGAGGAAAAACTCAAGTAGGTCCATTTACAATCTTTGCTTGCATTTTGCTAACATTTTATTGAATGAAGTAGATTACTTTGCCACACCCATCATCAATTAAGCAGAGGAATGTATTCTGCCTCTACTGGAAATAGTTACAAAAGGTCATGGATACAGGGAGGGGTTATGGACTAGCATCAATAATACATAAGTAAGATTCCAGTTTATATTTGGAATGTTTTCAGAATATGGGAATATAGCCTTATTCTACCCTCAGATGTTCTACCTTAATTAATCCATGCAGCTGTTCTAGCAGCTATTGACATTCTTTCCCAGTGGAGGCTCTTTAGGCTGTTACTTTACTGGTAAATGCCATCAGATGCACTGCTGGACAGAATCAAAGGGTCTTGGGTTCAAGTCCCAGTGACACTACTCACCATCTGTGGTTCCTTGAGTGATAATTTAACCTCTGAACCTCCATTTACTCACCTTTAAAATGGGATTAAAAATTCATTCTCTATCTCATGGGGTTGTTATGAAAGTCAAATCAAATGAGATTTTAAGTATGAAAGTGTTCTGTAAACTTGATATAAGGTAGAATCATTGGTCAAAGAGCTCAAAATCTTCTGATGGGTACTGTTTGTGTTAGAGACTTGTAGAATTCCATCGGCTTAACAGATTCCAGTGATTCAATGACTTGCATTACTCTATGACTCTTTGACCTTGTTCCTGGAGAAGCCAGATTGAAGCATAAATAGTATGAATTACGGGTCGCATAGTTAGGGTGGAATTATCAGTAAGGGGCCGGGAAAGAGATGGAGAAACCAAGGAACTATTTAGCCTACTTCTTGTTCTGGATGCTAATTTGTTCACCAGTGGCCTTTCTAGAGTCTCACAGCATAGAATCTGAAGTCAGCATTCTTTGTTGTAGTTTTCATTTATTTCTTCCTGGTTATTTTCCAGTGGTTTCTCTAGAGGTTGGAGCATACTGAGGAGGTCAATGCTAACAAGTGCAGAATAATAATGCACAGCTTTCAACAGTGTCTTGTGTTTTCCTTGGCTTGATTTTCATTTCACACATAAAAATCTTGATTTTCATGAATCCCCCTAAAAATATATACTTATTTAACAATCTTAGCAGTCTATATTATGCATATTCATACCTGGAATGCCCTCTGTTCCTATCTCTTGGAGAGAGTTGTTCTTAGGTGAGCACCATCCAATCTCATTCAGGAGGTAGCCTAGGGAGTCCATATGGCTTCTGGCATTTTTCTGACCAAACCAGAACCTGGGCTTAGGCCCAAAACATGGTCTGGGAATAGGAGTGAGCATCAAACCAAATGGACTAAGGTTGGATCTTCAGTATAATATGACTTTTTTTTTTAAGGCGGAAAGGAGAAGAAAAGGATACGGATATTTCTTACAACGTTTGGCTGACAGAACTCATTATGTGGGAGGGTTTATCCTAATTCAATTGTTTAGGTAAATACAGTGGCATAATGCTAGATTTTCTAAGAATAAATATCCCATATCTTATCCAAGATTGGTTGAAAACTGAGTTTAAAATAAAGCAAACATGTGAGTTAAGAAAAAACTTAAATCAAAATTAATGTGGGTATAAGAAGGAGATATGCTATGCAGAGTCCTTAGGTCCTGGACTGGGGATGTAGCTCGGTGGTAAAGCTCTTGGCTCACATGAACGAGGCCCCAGACTTGATCTCCACTTCTTCAAAAAAAAAAAAAAAAAACAAAACTAATCCTTAGGTATAGCTCCAATTTTGTTCTTCACTAGCTGTGAGGTCTTGAGCAAACCATTTCATTAATTTGTGTCTCTGTTTTCTCATCTGTGAGAGGAGTGAATTGGAGAAAACACCCTTAATGTCCTGTCCAGCTTTGTCATCTAAGACTTCTATGCCTTCTCTATCTTTATTAGGAAGCTGAGGTGGTAGGACCATTTTGTCTGGAAGGTACTGCATTCTTTATCCCATGGATGTACTTTCTTTATCCCATGGAGTACAATGGAATTGCCATGTTAACCACATGTGTTCTTGGGCCAGGATTTATTATTGGAAGACAGAAAGGAATACAGAAGAGAAATGGGCTTTTCCCCATCAATATCAAAATAAATGAATTGCTTAAAGTTACCCAAGTAAAAATAAAATAAAGGAATCTGCATTTTAAGATTTTTTGCATAAATAGCAGACAACATCCCATCAGGGAGATTAGTTAGGGAGTGCATTCTTTAAAAGCAAGCTTTTCATCTGACAGATAGCATTTAGAGTGAGTGTTTCTGGCAGAGCTCATGCTTGGTGATGTTTTTCCTAGTGGGAGGGTTTAGGAACCAGGAGGGAGACTTCACAGGGGAGGAAATATATTCAGAGATCAGACCTGTCTGTGTTGCTCATCTTTCACAACTACTAAATTAATAACCTCAGTGACATAGAAATTCTTTCAGTGGAAGAATCCAGACAGCTCATTGCCACTGTTGAAGCCTGAGGATCGATTAACAAGCATTTATCACACACTTCAGTACCCCATGCTTTCACTTTTATTTCTTCCCTAAAATCTTCCACGCAGAACATCACTAGAGGGATAGGAAAGAACTCTTTGACTTACTGGGTTTTGAATTCATAGCTCCCTTCTAGGCTGAGTCTGTATCTAAGTGATTGGTGTATACATCAGTTTATTTTGGGGTGGAAAGGTAAAAAATCATGTAAGCCAAACATGGGGTGTATTTTAAAAGTTTAAGTAGATGTTATGCTTTAATAAACTCCTTTTAGACCCAAGTACAAATGGTCTCCAACTTACCATGATTTACTTACAATTCTTTGACTATATGACATAAAAGCAAACTGCATTCAATAGAAATTATTCGTTGGTTTTGGCATTTTCCTGGGCTAAGGATACATACTCTGACTCTCTTGTGATGCTGGACAGCAGCAGTGAGCCCCAATTCCTGTTAGTTGTAGGATCACAAGCAGAAACAACTGATAATCTATAGTGTACAGTGTTGCCAAGCTAGGAAATTCAGTAGGTTAGGTGTATTAAATGCATTTTGACTCATTATATTTTCAACTAATGATAATTGTTCTATCAGGATGTAACCCCATAATAAGTTGAGGAACATCTGCTCTAGTAATTTAGTTAGAAGATGATATCAACATACCAATAGAGAAGTGGGGAGGTGAAACAGAAAAAGGAAGTCAGTCAATGAAGAATGCATAATCAAATAAATTAGGCTTGATCCCACTGGAAAATTCTAAGAGCCCATGTAGAACATGTATCTCAGATTTATCCAAAGGGAGCAAGGAAACTGCAATGTTTGGATAAACTCCTGCCAGTCATCTACCAACATCCTACTGGTCAGATTGGAATGGCTTCTGGTAAAACTTGGTCTAGACTCTTAAGTGCTTTGACTTTTCTCTAATTCTTTCTACCACTTAATAGCTTCATTCTTGGTGATTTTGGTCTTCTTGGTTGCAGTCTTTGGTTGAGAGTTGCCTCAGAGGGCTGTTTATTACCCAGCTTTTCTGGACTGTTGATGCTGAGGCAGAATCAGAGTAAGGTGTCAGGCATTGGAATTCAGGTAGGAGAGCAAATGGCATGATCTGAGGGAATATATGCAAGGCTCCTCTGCACTTACTACAAATAGACCCACAAAAGAGGCCACATGTAATGAATGCATATATGTAGATGAAAGTGTTAGCATTCCTAATTCAAGATTAGATAATGAAGGAAGCATAATGATTCAAAACTGAAATGTCCAAAGATTGGGGTGGCTTCTGGTAAAATCTGTTCTCTCAAGTGCTTTGACCAGGCAAGAGTTTCTCTTTTGTAATTCTTTCCACCATTTACTATGTGTTGGTTCTACTCTTGGTAGTTTTGGTCTTCTTGGATACAAAACAGTTAATAGTAGCTTCTGGGACTGTATTTTCTAGGCTCAACATTCAACCACAAAGAAAAATGTCTATTTTTTCAAATAACTTAAACAAGTCCTGAAATTAATTCTTTTTGGCTATAATTGGCTTGATGAGGGTCGTGTTGCTATCTTTAAGCCAGTTGCTGTAGCCAGGGGGCTTAAGTGTTTCAAAATTCCCTTTTGTAGGCAGGGGGAAATGACTCTAACTCAACATACATAGCCAAGAAATTTGAAGTCTGTTAGAGCACAAATAGGAAGTAATCAATACTGGTTCCCTTTAATCTAATAGCATTGGTATTTGGTATTAGGCAAAAGGAGCTAAATCAGTGATATTATTTCAGTCCCTGATGTGAGAATCCAGCTGCATGTTCAAAGAGGAGAGAAAGAGATTCCCTGTGCCATGCTAAGGGAAGGGAAGAGTACAGGAAGGAAAATTGATGGTGAAAAGCTTGGGTACCAATAGCCACCCCAGGGAACTGAATTCTGACTGTATCTTTGACAACACTAATGCTGGGTAATATTTATTTAGCTAAGCCTAATAAACAGTGTAAAGAGTCTCATCTCTCAAACTGGCACAGCAAGGGGCCATAGCAGCCAGGCTGCTGATAATTAACATGAACTGCCTGGCGTGCTCTCTCCCTGCTATATCTGAAGGGATGCTTGGGAATGCTGAGTGAATTCATTTTCCTCTTGCTGGCTGGGATAAGGATGGAGCTGCTGCAGAAAATTACTGGAAAGGCAGCCATCCAAGGGAAGAACAAAATGGCTGTTCTGAGTACGCAGCTTGAAGAGGGCAACCCATCTCTTGCCTGGGGAAGATTATATCCTCACATATTTTCCATTTTCAGTACTCATAATGCAGTCTAATACAGGGGCAGGATAATTATATTGCTTATAGCTCACAAGTGTCACATTTGAAACAGTTGTTGCAGAGTGATGGAATGTTAGAATTCCAATGAACCACAGAAATTGTGTAATTCAAAAATCTTTATTGATGAAGAAACAGAGACCTAGAACAGATGTGTGGCATGTCCAGTCTCATAGTGACTTTACTATAGAGGTGACACAACAATCCAACACTCGTATTTTCCAGTTCAGTGTTAATAACAAAAATGTCTATGATCTCAATTCTTGAGATCCAGTGTGGACATGGATCTTGTTCCTCTTTTGTAGCTGAATTATTCAGTGTTATTCATAAATAAGTCAGTAAAAGAAGATTTGAATACAAATCAGTCCTGGGGTCCACAAATAATTCTAGAAGCCCTCTCTAGGTAACCAATAACACTAATAAGGAAGATACTACATATATACTTATTTAATAATTATCCAGCTTTCAAAATATACCAAGCACTGAGTTAGATAATTTACAAGCATTTTTTATTTTTAATTTTAATCATCCTAGTAACTATTTGATGTGAGAACTATTCCCATTGTATAGTTTATGGGAAGTTAAGTTTACAGATCACAAACTTAGTAACTGGTGGAGGAAGAATCTGATTTCAACATGATCTCACTCAAGAGCCTGCACCTGTAACCACTACTCACCCTGACTTCTCCTTCTCAGCCTTGCCAGTACACCCAGGGTGTCCACTGCATTCTGCTTCTCCATTCAGAGATTCTATGTATAGAGAAATCAGGCATGACTTCCTTTACCCCTATGATTGTATTTTGTAGAATTACTGTTAAAAGATTTTGAAGATTTGGGTTTTTTTTTAAAGAGGCTCACATGTGACACATATTTACATACTCAAAAGATAGCTTTCCTAAATGTCAGTTCAAAATATAGATTTATCAGGATTTGGAAATGAAATTATTTTCTCTTCTTGCTGACATTACTAGCTGTGGACACCGTGCAAGTTGCATGTCAGAATTAGAGCATTGTCAGGGAGTCTGACCCCACCCAAAGAATCCTTGCCAAATAGCCTCGCTTCTTTCCCATTTCCCCACCCCCGATCTACATGACTTCCAATTCTCCTTTCTACAGTTTCTCCAGATGGCAGACATCTTTCCACCTCCTGGCTTCTGCAACTTCTTTCTACAGAATGGGAGCCAATTCCTATAATCCAACTTCCTCCTCTTCAAATGGGTGTGCATAGCTTCTACAAGGACCAGGCCATCTGACTTCACTGCCTGTTGCCTTCTCTGCCAATGTCCTTGTTTGGCTCCAGTTTTTCTGTAATTGGGCCCAGTGGAGAGATGACCACTGGTTTGACTTTCATAAAGTTTTCCCATTGGCCACTGTCTCATCTTAATTCTGCTTTCCTCCATTTCACCAGTAGTAGCCAGGTCCCCATGGTTCATGCCTGTAATCCTAGCTACTCAGGAGGCAGAGATCAGGAGGATCAAGGTTCCAATCCAGCTGGGGCAAATAGTTCTGGAGACCCTATCTTGAAAAACCCTTCACAAAAATAGGGCTGGTGGAGTGGTTCAAGGTGAAGGCCCTGAGTTCAAGCCCCAGCACTGCAAAAAAAAAAAAATTTTCACCACTAATATTTTACTCTTTGGTTGGAATCTGTTTCTGTTTCCAACACTATTGTAACTTAGGGCAGATGGATTAACTCTCATGTTTTAAACTGCAAGCTGTTTTGACAATTTTATCATCAGAAAGCTGGTTCAGGATGACCAAAGAATTTAACTGTTCATCTTTTGGGGTGAGAAGTAAGGGAGGAACTGCTTGGCATGGAAGAATACCCTACAAAGAATGAGTTATGAGAATCACTTAGAAAGTACTTGAGTATGGTTTGGACATTCTCTTTTTTTTCCTCTCTTCTTAGATCATTAGGACCTGAATTTGCTATTGTTTCTATCTTTAAGAGATTACTGGGCTGGCAAGGTGGCTCAGGTCCTCCAGTGCCAGCATAACGATCAGATCCGGTGGTCAAGAATTTGAGACCCATGACCACCGAAGGAAAAAAGAAAGAAAAAAGAGATTAATATATTGTATGTTATAGTCCAAGCTCTTCCTACACCAGTAAAAAAAAATCGTCCTCCAGAAAATTTAAATCACTTGAATATTTGTGATATGTAATTGAGCAATTCCCAAAAGTGAAAATTGATGGAATTTATACTGCTATTAAGGTATCTTCAAAAAGGCAAATATTTCTTCTGTTAGATCTCTTTACCTTCTGTCTACATGTTTATATTTTAATTTATTATTTTACATTTTTAAATTTCTTTTAAGTTGAGTCTTAATGAAAGCTATGGGTTCTCTCTCTCCCCAGTAAAATGATTAGTTATTACACAGACACACACACACATACACACATACACACACATACATACACATACACACACACACATATATACACACACACATACTTACACACACACATATTTACAAACATCATTCCTCACACTGTTGTCAGACTAATAGTTCTATAAAATGGGTGAAGTCATTTTATGTTCTAATCCTTGTCATCTCCGGAATAAAGTCTAAAGCCTTTTATGACCATTGGGTAAATTACTCTTCCATTCATCCTCTGTTCTAGCAACTTTTTGAGTATTCCTACCTCTTCATGCCTGTGGTCATGCTGCTCACTTGACCTGGAATGCCTTCTCTTGCTCTCTACCTTGAAGAATCTTACGAACCTTCCCCAAATCCCACTAATGAAACCATCTGTGAATCCCCCTGTAACTCTGAGTAACAGACAAGGAACAGACACAATCAGGACTCACTGTTCCTTTCTTTACCTTCCAACTTCCTGAAGCTTTTTATCTCTGTTATAATACTTAGGACCATACAAATCTTAAGACTACATAAAATCTTTTTTTTTTTGGTACTAGGGCTTGAACTCAGAGCCTATACCTTGAGCCACTCCTCCAGTCCCACCCCCTCTTTTTTTTGTAATGGGTTTTTTCAAGATAGGGTTTCATGAACTTTTTGCCCAGGCTGTCTTTGAACCACAGTCCTCCTGGTCTCTGCCTCTTGAGTAGCTAGGTTTATAGGTGTAAGCCACCAGTGCCCGGCTTAAACAGAATCTTAAAAATCATTTGGAAAGCTGTTATTAAAACTTTACCTCATGTTATCCAATCACTTATAAATAATAATAAAATTTAAAAATAATGTACCACTGCTGTGTGTCAGAAACTGACCTGGACTCTAGGGTGTGGTAAGGATGAGGTAACAGGGCCTCTTGCTCTCATGGAACTTCCTTCATATTGGAAAAATAAAGATTAGAAACACATTTTTAAAGAAAACAGCAATGATAAATACTTTCAAATATAGAGTATTGGGGAAATGTTACATTGAGAAATGAGATAAAGATATCTGGAGTTGAGGAAGATTTTTTTTTTTTATTCGGATGTCAAGAACAGCATTTCTGATATTGGAATTATGATCTGAATTATAAGAAGGGGCTTAGCCAGGTGTTGATGGTTACTCAGGAGGCAGAGATCACGAGGATTGCAATCCGAAGCCAGCCTGGGCAAATAGTTTGTGAGACACTATCTTGAAAAAAACCCATTACAGAAAGAAAAGGGATGCTGGAGTGGCTCAAGGTGTAGGTGCTGAATTCAAGCCCCAGAGTGGCAAAAAAAAAAAAAAAAAAAAAGGAGCTTGCTAGGCAAAGATGAGGAAGAGAATATCTGTCAGAGGGAATAGCATATGCAAAGGTCCTGAGGTCAGAACTTTCTGGAGAACACAAGAAGACCAATGAGGAGTGGAGGAAGGAAGAAGAATATTTTTTAATGAAGTCAGAGATTTCAGTAGGAATAAAGAATTAGAATTTTTTCTAAATGACACAGACTTCTAAGTCTGCAAGCTTCTCAAAAGCAGATATACCTTAGTTATTTTGGTATTGAGGCCCAAAGCAATGCTTAGCAAAAGAAAATACATGTTGCAATGAAAAAAGTTGTACATTCCTAAAACTTATTTTAAGAATTTTAAGTTGCTCCATATTGTATGTCAGAAAGTGTTTCCTAAATTATATAGTACATATCCACGGTCACATTTGCTAAGAGGAAATTTAGCCATTAGATAACAACCTTTGGATTTCAATTTCTTCTAAGGACAATTGTGGGGACTTTTATGGACTTAAAACAATCCTACTTACACTGCAAGTTCCCATTCATTCTACTTTCTTCGATTCCATCTCATCACTAAAATGGATATAGCTTTCAGGAGTTTTATAAGTTTCAATTTGCTCTTGGTTTTTTGCCTCTGACATTCAATTTTCACACCTACTTTCATGAATTCAAGAATGATACTAGACTGGCTTCCTCTGATAGGATTTTTTTTCTCTTCCAACACACTGTCAAACATTATGTGTTTAAGAGGTTGTACAAAACATCTATGTTCAATTTTTAAAATAATCATAAAGCAAATACACCAAATAGTTGTGTAACCACTACCCAGGTTAAGAAATAGAATGTTGCATTTTAGAATGTGGGATTTTAGAACTGAAAGAAATAGTAATTTTTAGAAACAAAAATCACCTGGTGTGCATGCCTTTTACAGATGAAAGGCTCAGAATTAACAAGTGGTTTCATATAAGTCATGTAATGATTACTGATGGAGCTAACAGGGAGTCATGAACTCTAAACTAGCAGACCTCACAGAGATCAAGGGTTTAATTTCTCAGACCAGGTTGTTTGGTGGCCACATGAATATTGTCAGGTGGAATTGAATAAAGGAGTTGATTCATCACATAAAGTGACTGTTGTTTCAGGCAAAACTGGTGGTCAATTCTGAAGGTGCTTGCTAATCTCACATTTTGAACTTTTGTCATATAGTTCCTTTATTTTTCATCACCAACTTGGCTCAAGTTTAGTGGTAGTGTTCCCTAAATATCATAAAACTCTGATGAAGAAAACCTGTTAGTAATTGATTCAGAAACATTCTGGAGTTCTACCTTAGTTGTGTTTCAATACAAAGACAGTTTTAGTTAGAGGAGTGGGGCATTTGTAAGCATATGAAACTTTTTCCCAGTAGTGTTGAGATTTTGGGCTTGGTGATTCTGTGTCATTAGTGTTCTCTCTCTCTCTCACAAACACACGCATTCACACAACACACACACACACACACACACACACACACACACACATAAACACACACACACATAAACACACACTTCAGTGAATCAAGTCTATACCCTCAAAGCACCGAAAGATGGGGACATGGTTAGGCAAACATCTATATACCTCCATGTAAATTTATCTTCTCCACAGCAGACTTTCTTGACTTTCAATTGTCAAGTAGGGACAACATTTTTTGATTCCTAAGAACTAGTTTAAAAGTAGGAAACTCAAAATGTCTTCTATTTCAGGGAAAAATGTAAGTATAGAGTGTTGGGAGTTAAACATCAAACAGTTGGGAGCCATGATGAACTAGAGATCATTTGTTCAGTCTAAAGACATTTACCTTAAAAAATTTAAAAAATACCTGTGAGGACCAAATGAAATTCCTCTACAGGTGGAATGAAACCATAGCCACCTGCATCCAAGTTTGTCATCTCTAAATCTTTTCATACTTATCAAATCAACTTTGACAAAATATGCAGTGTTGGTGAGGAAAAAAAAAAGTTATGACGTGTATTCAGGGTTGTGTTGGTGATGATGGTGGAAGATAGTTGGGGAGATATGGAAGACTTTGATATGAGGCAGAGTGTCTTTTGGTCAAACTAGTGTCATCTACCATTTTTATTTCTCCATGCTTGATTTAATGTTTTTTTTTCTCTTCAAATTTCTTTCCAGTCCACAAATCCTCTCTTCAGCTCTGTCTATTCTGCTGTTATGGCCATCTATTAATTTTTTCTTTGGCCAATGTATCTTTCAGTTCTAAAACTTCATGTTATTCTTTTAAAAATCCTCACAGTTTTTTGTCAGATTTTTCCATATTAATTTTTACCTATTTTAATATGGAAAAAGTTATTTTAAAATATGTTTTTGGGTTTATATTAAAGGGGACTCTATAATTTTCTTTCTGTCTGATTTTTATACTATTTTTTTCACAATTTTGCCTGCTGCTATTTTCACCTGATTTCTTCTTATGTAAGATATTGTGTTTTAAAAAACATTTGTGGGAGTTATTGTAGCTTATGGTGAAGTCTCTAAAGATAAGTTTCATTTTTTTTCATTATGTGCCTGAGAGACTAGTAACTTGTGGTTACTTTAATCAAATTTAGGGTTTTATATTGTCTAGGTAATTCAGACAACTCAAAGCTAGGCTGTGTGAGAGCTTGGGGACTCTGGTTCCAACTTTTGTCCTCCTAACTCAGTGAGGCTGAAAAAATACATTTTCAACTCTCAGATGCACTTCATGTGGGCAAAACGTGGCACCAAAATAATGATTCATCTCACTAGTTTTCCAGCTTTGTCTGGATGTTTGCTTCATAATTATTCACTGCTGTTTTTACTCTTGTATGCCTTCAAGTCACAGAACTACACTCATGACACAAAACTTCATAGCATTACATGACCTGAACTGGAAGAGGAAAAAAAAGATGTCTAATCATTACCAGTCTTCCCCTGAAGATACAGTTATTTAGTTATAATAGATATAGATATAAATGTAGATATAGGATAGATGCTAACGAATGACCAGGAGGAGAAGGTATGAGGTTCGGGAAAATAACTTGGAAACCAAGTCATTTTCTCTTGACAAACTCAGGATGTGTGACATCTTCAGAATCAAATGAGTTCTTTTTATGAGGTTCAGCTAAAAATTCAACTTCTTTTCAACACATGCTTTTGATGGGTTTGATATTTGGCAGATCAGTCTGTGAGTACTTGTAAGAAAACTTTCTTAATTTTCTTGGCTAAAAATTCCTTAAACATATGAAGAAGTATTCTTTTAGTAAGCTTCTTATTGAAATATAAATCAAATATAGGAATATGCATATATCACAAGTGTGCAATTTAATTAATTTTGGTCAAATTAGCACATCCAGGCAGACAGGACCTAAATGCAGAAATAGCTCATTACAGAAGCCTCTCCGTGTCCCCTTCCAGTCACTAATCATCCAGAGTAAGTACTACCCTGTCTCCTATAGCATGTATCCTATCACAGGTTTTTAAAATTTACATATAGAATTATTTTGTAAGTGATCTTTTCTGTTTGGTTGTCTGTTTTCTTTCTCTTAACTGTATATTTTAGTATATATCAATATTACCACATATTAATTCAGTTTTAAATCATGCATTCTTCTTCTTATTATTATTATTTTTTTTTTTGGTAAACTCCATTGCATGAATTGCAATGTAATTTATTTATCCATTCTACTGTTGAGAACCTGGGGATTGTTTTAGTCCATTTCTTTGGGCTATAACAGGATACTTGGGGTTGGGTAATTTATAAAAGTAGGTTTATTTAGATGCACTATTCTGGGTGCAGAGAAGTCCAAGATCAGATGGCCATCCTATCTGTTGAAGTCCTCGTGCTGCTTCATGAAAAGAGTTGGCAGAAGAGAGAGGCACATACATTCCATGGAGAAAGACATTAGTACACTCGTGAGGGCTTTTCCCTATGACCCAAATACCTCTCATTAAGCTCCACCTTCTGACATAGCCACACTGAGGAATTACTCTTCCAACACATGACCTTTTGGTTAATACACTCAAACTAAAAGAAGGGATTCTCACCATTTTTGGCAAGTATAAACTGGGCTGTTACAAAAGTTCTCAGACATTCTTGCTATCTTTTAATAACATGGCGATCAGGAAGATTCTTGGCCTTTCACTTTCTATGTTTTATCCTATTTTCCAGGACTTTGATCCATATTCCTGCCCTTGAGCTCTTCATTTGGGCCACAAACAGATGAGGACTCTCAGATGATTTCTATGAGCTGGTTTCTGAATGAGCTGGAGGGTACTTTCTCTAGCTGACTGTGGGGTTTTGCTTGGACCAAATCTCTAGTAGTAGTGGTCAAATAAGGTGAGTTTGATAAAATGACAGAAAGAGCACCTCCTTTTGGTTTAAAATCTGAATCTCTGTCATGATTCTGAGCACTGATTTTGGTGCTACTCATTACAGATTGTCTTAGAAATTAATTCTGCCAAAAGATTCAATAATTTGAAGCTTTTAAGAACGTGTGAAAAGCTTGTTTATCTATAGAATATATAATTCCTTCTGAGAATATTCTTACAATTCTACTAGCTAGTGACAGTCTGTGAGAATTCACAAAAGAAGGGATGTCTGTTTGTGGGATCTTCAGGTTGCTTAAAATCCACTTGGATAGAAAACCTGTCCATACATTCAAGCAAAAATGCTTAAAACAGGACATTATAACCAATTTGGGTTATTACCATATATGCCTCAAAGCTAAACAGATGGCTATTATGGGAATTAGAGTGGAATTACTCATTCATTCCACAAAGGCAACGGAGCCTCTACTATATGCTACTCTCTATGCTAATGTAATTTACATTAAGCTGTATTAAATTAAATTCTAATTATATAACATAGTAATGTCATAACAAGATGTACTATAATCTCAGTGAATGATAAAAGCTCCGGAGAAAATAAATCAAGGTAGGAATAAGATTGAAAGCAGGATGTAATTTTAGATTGGAGGCTGTATATCAAGAAATTTCTTTGAGTGGCTGACCAGGGTGAAGTAATGGAGTAAATCTTGCCAAGATCTGGGAGAAGTGTTCTGGAAAAAGAAAATTGTAAGACCAAGACTTCGAGTGAAAACAAGACTGGAAGGCTTGAGGAGGAGCAAAAGGGTAATGTGGCTAGAGTACAGTGAGCCAGGGTGAGGAGAAGAGGAAGACATGTAAGGGGTTTAGATTTTACTCCAGTAGTATAGGATGCCTTGAGCCATACGTTGAGGATGGGAGTGTGTAGCTTGACTTGATACATAGTTTGGCTGCTGCACAGAGAATGGATTATAGGCGTTAAAATGGAAGCAGGGTGCTCTCCCTTAATTCTGAGAAGCATAGTTGATTCCTGGGACCAGAGGTTGGAGAAGATATGTGTTATGGGAGCTCTTCTAAACACAGTAAGAAATCATTTCCAAGGAAGAAAAGGGTCAACATAGTGAGCACACTGTCAGAATTTCAAGTTGGGAAGATACGTCTTATTTCTTAATTTTTAAATTAACGAGTATTAATTGTATATATTAACGGGGCTCAGCATCTCATACACTTATTTCATAGATAAGAAAAACCAAGGCTTACAGAGTTTAAGTAACTTTCTTAAGGTGAAGATGTGATAACTACATTAAAATCACAAAGAAATTTGAAAATTAATTTCTAATCTTAAACTATTCATAAGCAGTAAAGTATAATTATGCATAAGTTACAAGCATTTTGAAAGCTGAAATTTTGGATAAAAAAATTGCCAGCTTATGATCTTTATTTATGCTATATAAATTGATTCTGAATAAATATTTTCGCTCTGAACTTTTCAATGACCAGATCCATTCTTTGTTATTATTTTTGATTAACACGTGGTAATTATACACATTTAGTGGTTATAACGTGACACTTTTATTCATACATATATATATATGATTAACTACATGTTAATCAAAAATTCTAAAAGGCAATTAACAAAATGTCCTGCAGTCTCATCCATGCTGTCACAGTGACAGGGTTCTATCTTTTTATAGCTGTATAGTATTCCACTGTGTATGTATACCATATTTTCTTTATTCTTTGATCAGTTGAAGTCCATGCCTTATTAATTTTTCTAAAACTGTTGTGAATAGTGCCTGGCATATGATAGGCACTTTATAAATGTTTAATGAGTGAATATATGATTATTGGGAGTCAGAAAAGTTTTGGAAGCTTACAAAAAGGGAGAGAGAAAATATATCGGCTCTGTATTTAACATTGCACTAATATTGAGAAAGACCAACTGAAGCATTAATCAGGATGCTTTGAATTATGAGTGTCAAATACTCAGTTCAACTGATTTCAGAGTTAAAGAACATTCATTGTCGAGGGAGGCTGTTCTAATTTCAGGTGTGGCTGGATCCAGGGCTAATATGACATCTAAGTGTTTTTCTTTGTCTCTGTTTTCATCTCTCTCTTTCCACTTATTGTTCATCTTTCCTTCATGTTGACTTCACTCTTGGGCAGATTTAGTTTACACAGAGGTCCCTCTACAGTTATAAAGTTGCATCCTCTAGTTTGTTAACACCAAAAAAACCTCGAGTTTCTTTTCCCAAAAGGTTCTATAGAAAGTCCTCAGGCTCATGCCCATTTTCTATGTTTGTCCAAGTTTGCATCATGGGACCATATTTGATCCAATCAAATTAGTGCAGATGATGGAGTTACCTAGTTCACTAGGCCTGGGTCATACACTCAGCTGACTTAAGTGAGGACAGTCAGCTGATGTAAGCATGGACTGGGGGTTGAGAGGGAGTATATCCCAAAGGAAGAGTAAAGAATGATTAGCCAAAGTTGGTGTCATCACTGTGACAAATATCTGATGAAAACAATTTAAAAGGAGGAAAGATATATTTTGGCACACAGTTTCAGCTGTTTCAGTCCACGTTTAGCTGGTTCTACAGCTTTGAACCTGAGATGAGGCAAAATATCATGGTGGCAGCAGCAAGTGGTGGAGGGCTTCCTACCTTCATGGTGGCCAGGAAGCAGAAAGAGAAGGGGCTGGGGACAATGTATATCTTTCCAGAGCACACCCCCAGTGACCCACTTCCTCCATCTAGGTCCTACTTCCTAGGTTTTCACCATCTCCCAGTAATGCCATCATATTATGAATTCAACAAGAATTAATTAGGTCAGAGCCCTCAGGATCCAATCACTTGCCAGAAGTTTATGAGCTGGCCTTTTGAGAGACAGTTCATGGCAAACCATTATAAGACAGTAGGCACTGGTAGGGAAAAATAACAAAGATGCTCTACCAAAGGCAAAAAGGAAATCTTGTAGCCAAAAAGGCAATTTCTGCTTGTGAACTCTCCCTAAAAACTAAGACAGCTAAACCATATAGCAACACTTGTCAGCACAGGACTCAAAAGGCTCCTCTGCTTCCAGTACTCACAGTGTAAATATTTGTAGATGTTTTAAATTGTGCTATCTGTTTTCTTTCAGGCTTCCTGAACAGCTAGACCTTTCCAAAGCTCCTGAGAAGTTAAATGGACATCTTTGTTGCATAAGAGCCCATAGGACCAGAGACCACTGCCATGTTTCTCTTCTCCTCACACACACTTCCTGGTTATTGGTATGTAGTCCCAAACACTCACAGTGAGTCTATGGCCTTTCTTTGAAGGTCCTCTTCACCAAGTCAAACATCTAATTTCCTTAGATGTTCAAGTGCAAGGTCACTGGAATGGTAAGTAAGACACATGGAGTAGTGTTATAGGTAAGTGTGTAGTTTTTACTCTGTGATGAAGTTAACCAAAGAGATGAACTCTACCTCCTACACTGTACCAAACTGTCTCAAAATATCCTCCCTGCCAGTTGAAAAAGCAATCAGCAAAAGGACTGCAAAATAATTAGATGAATTGAAAACACATTTCATAAAAGGAATTGAATAGATTAATTGAGGCCACAGAGCATTAGCTATTGAACACTTGCCTCAGCATTTTCAGCTTTATTTTGCTTCCAAATAGTAACATTTCTGAAATTCACTCATTTCCCCCTTGTGTGTAAATTCTAAGAATGTGTGCTTTGAGTTATTATTCCACAAGATGGGTGTATACCACCTTCACAGGTACCATATTAGCAAAAGAGTTCAGGGAAGGAAAGAGAAACCACTGTAGGTATTTCAAGTACAAAGCAATTTACTGTAGGGAAATAAGTGCTTCAAAATGGAGGTGGAGGAGAATGGAAGTTAGAGGCACCTGTGGAATTTGGGTTCCAGTGCCAAAGTCAAGAAACTGAGAGTATCACATTTTTCACTCTTGCTGTCTCCATAACCACTTCATGAGACTGTTGATCAGAGAGTAGAGCCCTGAGTCTGATTCCTGTGTGTGCTCACATCTCTCAAAGATTACTAACCAAAGCCTCAACTGTGGCCAGTCTGCCTCCCCTTCATTTTTGCCTTACAAAACTCACATAGCTGTACCTAGTGGGCACAACAGGATTTGTATACAGAACCCTAACTGCAAGGGTACTGGAAAGTGTAATTTTAAGATATACAATCTCTTAGGAAGAGAAGAGGAGACTGAGGGAACTAATCCAAAAATATACCACCTGTACTCACACTCACCTTACAAACTAAAATTATTTTAAAAGGAGACCTTCTATTTATACTGTAAATGAAAATCTGAGATCATTTGCCATTAACACTAGGTACTTGCCAAAGGAAATCTTTTGCCTTAAATTTCCCAAAGATTCTCTTTTTTTGTGAGAACCAAATGCTCAAGCCCAATTCTTCATTCTCTAGAATAAAAGAGGAAAATACCAACATTATTTCTAAATTGAGTTTACAGCAACATGAGGCCTGTATTTGATTTGAGTGATCTGAAATTTGAAGTTCATTCAGTTATAAGTAATTTTGGTTAATCTGCCCTTCTGTGAAACACAGTATTATCTACAGCACATCAGAGCTGGGTTTAGGCTTCTTTTTGAGAATGGCCTGGTACAGCCAAGCCACCTTCTGAATGACAAGCTACTTTCATTCTTGAGTCTGTTTACTCCCCTGTAAAATAAGGATGATTTTTGAAAAAATTTAATTCATCAGTTGTTTAATAGGTCTTATGCAATAAGGCATTCACCTCTGAATTTCATTATTCAAAAAGCAATGCCTGCCACTTACGAGGTTTTTAGGTAGTTATCACAGAAATGTGTGCATACATGCCTTCCTTCTTTTCTTTTACTACTTGTGGTCTCTAAATATCATCTTAGCATTGTCGCTCCATAAACATCCTACATTTCAACCCTCACCACATTCCCAATATGCCTTTTCTGCTTTATTTTTTGAAAGTTAGTTTCACTTTTAATCTAATCTAATACTATATTGAGTCATATTATTTCTCATGGGTATAAACTTAATTTTGCATTATGTGCCTCCCCATAAAGGTTTAAGCTCCATAGAAGGAGTGACTTTTTTTTTTTTAATTTGTTTGCTATTGTCATGCCAGGCCTATAGTGAATAAACAAATATCTCATGCTCACAGTACAAGTGCTGATATAAAGCAGGCTACTATATAAAATTTGAATTGATTCTTTTATTAGCGAAAACTCTTTAGAGGGTTTGTGTTCTATGAGATGGCTTGCAGTCGTGTGCAGGATGGTTTGGGGATAGAGGATGGGCAGGGCTGGAATTGGGCTGAAAGAAGAATGAGGAGGGCAGAGTATGATTCAGAAAAGAAATGACAGAAAGTGACTAAACTCTGAGAATGTGAGAGAAGAGGATAATTGGACAATATTGAGAGTATAGATCACAGGGCTTGTCATTGCTTAGATGCAAAGGTAGAATTTGTACCAAATTTCTAGTTTCTGGGTTGGGCAGCTGGGTAGATGATGCTGCCACTTACTGAGGTGGGGACACTGCAGAGGAGAAGGTTGAGAGACAAGCATGAAGAGAGAGAAATGAGATGGCAGGAGCGGAAGGACCAAAACATGTTTACCAGGAGGTTGAGAATGTAGCTCTGGGGCTTACAACGACAGTCAGGCTGAAGATAAAAACTTGAGAACCATAACCCTGAGCCCCAAGGACAATAATAAGTCTTGTTATTTAGGATAAGTGCCGAAAGAGACCCTGCAAAGAGAACTACAAACAGCTATCAGAGAAGTAGGAATAAGTTGGGAAATTTCTCAGAGGAGGTTAATAGTGTCATAAGTCAGAAAAATCAAGATAAAGGAACATAAGGCAGCTTAAAAATGAGAAGTTTCCATTGGATATGGCCTATGGAGGTCCAGGTGACAGGATGGACATCCTATCAGGAAGACCAAAGATCCTCACTTGCATTCTCATCCCACTTATCCATGAATGGGACTTCCTTCCTTCCTTCCTTTTCAGTGTTGGAGCTTGAATCTAGGACTTTGCACATGTTTTTGAGAGTATCCCAGGTTGTTAGAAATAAGCCCTTTGTTCTATTTGAAACCCCAGAGTTCTACACCATGGTTGGTGGAAGAGACTCTCATTTACTTAAATCCAAAAGGACTATTGTCTTCTTCAGGCCAAATATTCACAATTCTTTTATTTTGTAAAACAAGTAGTGTGCAGGAAATTTCTGGGATTGGAAGCCAGAAAACCTGGGCTGATCTAACTCAGGGTCAGATGTTGCTAAAGGGAGAGTTTGTACAACACACAGATCTTTGAATTCAGTTTTCCTCCTCTGTTGACCTCAGTCCCCTGGGAAGATGTATGGGGAGTATTTTGAGTAATCTTTAGCTCTATCAATTATGAATTAATGAAACCAAAGGTTGATATTTATTGAAGAGTATATCAGTAGGTACCATCTATTCTGTTCAAATACTAATTTTACTGTTGGAAGCATCCAATTCCTCTGTATTACCTTTTAGAGACTACAGAAGCCTAAACAGTGCACAGAGTTCTCTAATATGGCGATGACTAATGCACAGTACATAAGAAGGCAGAACAAAACACAGACTCTGTACATCTGTCATAAGCTGCTGGCTGTTGTCAAGGTGCTAGTGGTTTATTTAATATCCTTACTTCAAAAAAGCAGGATACTAAACAAAGACAAAAGCATTTGCATGGGTACTTAGGGTCCATTTTAAAAATAACTAACCCAAATTAAGACACTATTCACCAAGGGTCCTGAAAACAAAATAAAACAAACCAGTAAAACATCCAGGCTACCAATCCAGTAGTAAAATTTATTAAATGTAGCTAAATATATGTGTTTTTGTGTTGCATATTTTCCCACTAAGGTCTTAATATGTTTCCCAGTCAAGACTCTAATGCCAGTGATACCTCTTTATCTTTGTTTTTTAAAGAAATGGAACAAGTGAAAACTGATGATCCATGGCTCCTTTTCAGTGGTAGTTTTGAAAACGTGATCTTTGAAGTTCATGCACCTAACTGAGGTAGATTATTTTCCAGCATATTTCCATTCCTTTTTTCCAAACTGCAAGGGATATGTAGGTCTTCCTGTCTAGCTGGTGTTGACTTAACCGTGGGTCTTGCTTAGGCTAGTGGTATGGTATGTGGGTAGAAGTGAGTATATTAGGTGCCTTCTTAGACTTCAGAAGACAGTGCCTTCCTTCCTTCCTTCCTTCCTTTTTTTTTGTTGCAGTGTTGTAGCAGTATGTAGAGAGAAATTAGCCTATAATTTTTCAGAGCTTGCATATTAAATTTGTCTCACAGTTCACCATCTTTTTAAGGCCTAAGTCAATGATACTCAACCAGAGACAATTGTGTCTCCCAGGGATATTTGACAACTCTGGAGACACTTTTGACTGTTACAACCCAGGGTGGGGTGTTACTTTCACCTTGCATGAATGTGGCTCTGAGCTTCTAGAAGAGGCATTTAGGCTGGCTCATGTCTGTAATCCTAGCTACTCAGGAGGCAGAGATCAGGATTGTGGTTGGAAGCCAGCCCTGGCAAATAGTTCACAAGACCCTATCTCGAAAAACTCCATCACAAAAGAGGGCTGGTGGAGTAGCTCAAGGTGTAGGCCCTGAGTTCAAGCCCCAGTACCACAAAAAAAAAAAAAAAAAAAAAAAGCTTTGAGAGCTGCCATTCCAGCCTCTGTTGACAGCATGTAGAGTGAGGAGAGTGAGGTTATGCAGGAAACACCACTGTTTAGTATGACAGTGCTTAAAGCCGAGGTATGCTGTTACCCATCCTACAATACACAGCTCTTCTCAGGGAAGAACTACATAGTCCAAACATCCTGCTTTCAAGATTGAGAAACCTGGCCTAGAACTATATTTCTTTGTAAAACTGACTCTGAGGGCAGTATCTTTGGTATTATTATTTGGTATTATTATTTTTGGTATTATCTTTGGGAAGCCCAGCATCAAAACTGGTATCATTCATTAGGGATAATCAGAAAAACGTGGCCAAGGAAATGATGGTCTTCAGACAAAAGCCCAGAATTCCTCTATTATTTATTAACCCATTGAAAACATAAAGTAAAGGTGATGATCTCCTTCTTCTTTGAGACTTAAAAATCTTTTGCCAAACTTAAATGTTTCACTGAGACATTTCGTATTTCACCAGCACTTCAGGAAAATTCTCTTATCACTCAGATAACAGAGGAGCTATGATTTGGCCATTCATTTAAATTATTGTACTTTCCTATCCATTCAGTTTATTTATAAGCACTGGTCATGTGCTCTCTCATTCCCCAGATGTCAGGTTTTATTTCCTATCAAGTAGATAAGAGTGCAAGTATGTTCACATTGATTTTGAGGCACTCCAACAGTGAACACAATCTTCCTGTTCACCATGTACCTTAGAACACCTCTTCCTTTGAAATGAGCCTTGGAAGAGATATAGATTGTGTCTAATATAAGCACACACATTCACTTTACAAGCATATTTCTCAATGTATTTTATGAGCTAGTTTCTTTCTTTCTTTTTTTTTTTTGACAGTGCCGGAAATAAATACAGGGTCTTGCACATGCCCTTATACTCTACTACTGAGTTACAGCCTCACCCCGGGTACAAATTTTATCAATAAATATTCTAGAGGTTTTGTTAAGAAGAGGGATGCCAGCAGAATTTGGTACCACTAGGTAAATGATGATACTAAGTTTAGAACCATGGTGATCCAAGAGAGAACTTTTTAGATGAACTTGAAAATACTGAGCAACAGGCATTTTATTCCTTGAAACAGAAAGAACTTTTTTTTGTTTTTCAGATTCATAGGCCCTATTGAGTGCTTAAAAATGTCTTACCAAGCAAAATTGTCCCCACATCCAATCATGTATTCCAAGAGAGAGTGGCTTGACCAGGGAAGGCCTACGTTGTTAAAAACAAACAAACAAACAAACAAAAAAAACCATTCTCATGGTTTTTCCCTTTTGCAGCCAGGAGGGTGGCCTCCCAGTGAGCCAGGGTGTGGGACAGGAAGATGACCTGTATATCTGAGGAGTACAGGCAGTTCTGTGCCAATGTAATACTTCCATAGCCACAAGAGACTGAAATGTCCATGTCTTTGTGCTAATTCGATTTTTTAAAATTCAATCCTAATGTCTCCTTCAGATAATGTTCCTTTCTGATCTCAGCCAACTACAAAATGATTAGAAGGTGGCTAGAAAGAGAACAATGGTTTGACAGTTAAAGAGAAAATCAACAGCGTATGTTCCCTTTAGTAGTTTCTCACATAATTCTTGTAAAAAACATGTGAAAGGTTTAACTCCTATTTTTCAGATAAAAAATTTGAAGATCAGAGAAGTAACCTGAATTCTAACTCAGGTTAGTCTGATTTTCAGGTCCATACCTTTTTTGCTAACTAAAACAGTCAATGTGGACTCCCTCTAATGACCTGTGAATATGCAAATAAATTTGTCATGGAAAAATCCCAGTCCTATGCAGAAGGAGGAAGCAGGAACATAAATTCAGCTCCTTTGCTGAAAAGGTGACATTGCATATGGTTTCAAATCACTTGGAGAGGCAAAAAAATCTGTTCTGAGTTTGAAATTTTGATTTTGAAGACTCCAAGCATGGGAATTATGTCAATCTATTCGCCAAGGGACAGATTAGGACCAGGTGACTGCCAAGCTGTTTTCTGTCCCTCTCTGACCCACCTTCTCCACTTACCAAATCACTGTGCAGCCAGAAGACCAGCAAGGCAAAAGGTAGCTTTGTGCTTCCTGCTTTTTGTCTTCTTTCTCCCTGAGATTTTTGACAAATATTGGTGGTTCCTAGTTGCCACCTGCTCATAGACACAAGTCATTTGAAATGATAAAACAAGAGCCTATGCTAGCCATGGGATTTTCAAAGACCTTTTAACTTTTCTTTGAGAAAATGTGGTTTCTTCAAAAGGTCAAATGTAATGTAGTAATTAGTAGTAGTTATGTGCATGGATTCTCAAGCCATGTTGCTCAAATCCTGGCTCTTCTATTTACTCACTACAGAACCCTACGGATGTTACTTCATCTCTTCAGTGCCTCAGTTTCTTCATCTATGAAGTGAACTCATTTATTCATTCCACACATATTTCTGAGCATCTGGATATGCTAGTTCTTGATTCTGTAAATGGACCTCAGAACACTGAGCAAAACCAGTCCCTCTCTTTTCACAGAGAAGTCAGTTAATTAGCTTTCTGTCACTGTGACAAAATACTTGAGATAAATTAAAAAGAGGAAAGATTTATTTGGGCTGATGGTTCAGAGGTTCCAGTTCATGGCCAGTTGGATCTGTTGTTTTGGGGCTATGGTTAGGTAGAACATGATGACAAGTTGCTCATGATGAAGCAAAGCTGCTCATCTAATAGCAGACAGAAAGCAAAGAGAAGAAGGAAGGGGCCAGGGTTCCAGTATCCCCCTCAATGGCATGCCACAATGCCCTAACTTCCTTGCATTAAACCCTACTTCCTAAGGGTTCCATCACTTCCCAACAGCACCACAGACTGTCCACCAACACATGGCCTTGAGGGGACATCTAGGATCCAAACCATAACAGAGGCAGATTCCAAACAGACATAATTGTAACATAATTTTAGGTAATACTAAAGGCCATACAGACAAATAAAGCAGGGAAGGGACAGAAAGCTGAGGGAGGGGATTTGCTATATTACAAGAAGCAAAGAAGGAAGGCCCTTGAGAAGGTAACACACTGAAAAGAAAAACTGAGAATGGAAGGAGATAGTCAGCTTTTTGAGGCAAGAGCATTTCAAGCAGAGGGCCTGGGAATGACCCAAAACATAACATAACAGCTGTACCTATAAGGACAGCTGTGGGAGTCAAATGAGAAAATACATATAAAATTAGATCAACAGAGCTACTCTATGAATGTTAACTTTGCATGTATCGCAAGTCAAAATCATGATAAAAGTGTACTTTAACCTTTCCCCTATAAGGCAGATGTCTCCTAAAATAGTGATTGCGCCTCAGTGCCTGTCATCACGGAGGCAGGGACTTAACAAGCCTCTGATTGTTGAGTGACTTTACTTAGTGAAGAAGTACCACCTTCCATTGAGCTTATATCCTACTTGTGGGAACCACAGAGAACATCCCTTTTTTCAAAACAATGCCTCTGACATTTGAAATAATGGTTCATCTCTGTTCCATTAGTTCTTTCAACCTTTCCTTATCTGTATGGTTTCTGTATTTCTCAGTTTCATTTGATCATTTCAAAAACCTAGCATAATGTGTTCTGTCTCTGAAAGACATGGGAAAAAAATGGTGAGATGAACCTCAGATGCTTGAACCTTCTCATTCAAAAGTCCTTTCCTAAAAAGGGGAGGATATGTACACTTCTTGGTGAGTGCCTGCCTCTTCCTGCCATCTTGTTCAGACATAACCCCCAGCCTGTACCAATTTAAAAATGCATCTGTCTTAATGGTTTAGAGAATACATTGGATGACCAGTGCTTCAGCTTCCTGAAGACCAAGGTGAAGAGAAAGAGGGCAGGAATGGTGCAGTGGTGGTCCATGGGTAAGTTCATGACAGATGTTGTTGTGCTGGTACTAACGAAGCCTCAACAGGATCAGTGAAAGAGTCAAAATCCATTTCATGTGAGCCAACCTGCAGGGTTCTGCCACTCAGCTTTGGACTACCTCTGTTCCCGGCCAGCAACTTTAGGAATAGGTCAGTACAAACCTATCCCTGCTGCTAGAAAATTCCAGGGAGAAATATTCCCGATGGCAGACAGTTTGGACCACATTTAATAGTTCCTCCTTGGCTTAACTTTTGAAACATAGACAGGATTTATCAGTATGGGTCATAGGCCCAAATTTAAAGAAATACAATTCATCAGAGAACATTAACTTCTGTATAATCTTTTTCTGATTCAGTTATGGAACAAGCATAGATATTATGGATGGTAAGTACACACTGGAGATAACAGTGAAGAGAGTTTGTGCTTTGATGCTTATTCCTTTGTTTCAGTTTTCAAATTGAAAACAAAACTCTTAATTCTTAATTCTTGAATGCAGAAAGGGTGAATGCACAAATAATTGAGGCACCTCCTCGAGCTTATCCAATATAAAACAATAGCCATGGTGCAGACAGCCTCTAATCACAAATTTACAGTGATTTAACTGCTGTGCTGTGTGTCTTGATAAAGCAGCCACCGCACCAACCTTCACAGGATGCCATTCCAAGACTAATATGCTGGGAATTGCCAATTGGCTGAGTGACTGCAGGGAAAATACTAAGCTAATTTCTTATTGGTTGATCTACTTGACTGACATGTAGGTTGGGCAAGGCCAGGAATCTTGTGTTGGCTGGTCCATTCCAGGACATCTGATGATCTGACCTTGAAGCTGTCCAAACCCTGGCAAGTTGCCATTTGGGGATCCTGACACCATCAGTCACAAGAATTTGCAGACTCATCCTACCTAAATCAGAGCTTTTGCTGTTGTGGAAAATGTGTCTGTAAAATGTTACTGCCTTCTGCAGTTTGTAGACATGATTTTTTTTTTAACTCAGTGGAGGTGGGGAATTATTATTCCTTGAGCCCTCTGTACTCAGCCAAAGCTCAAACATTCTTCAAAGGCAAAAATCCTGCATAATGCTTTTGATGATAATCAAAGTGCACGACAGTGTCTCTCTTCCCTGAACTCCTAGAACTTCCCTTGTCCAGATCAGTGCAATCTCAAACTCTAATGTGCCTGGAATCTCCTGCGGATCGCCTTAAAATGCAGCTTTGATTCAGAAGGCCTGGGGTCCCTAAAAGGCTTTCAGGGACAGCACACTTTTATAGCAGGGGTCCAGTTTCTTTGACAGTGGAAAAGGGCTGTCTTGTGACTTTGCATGTTTCTCCAAATGTCTCTGAAACTTTTCAAGGGTTTGAATGTTCTCTTCCTTTGTATCTTCCCCAGTACCTCCCACAATGCTATGTAAATAGATGGTGTTCAATAAAATATTTGTAGGATAAGTCAACTACTATATGGTAGAGTGTTGATTTCTTCACTGGTACTATGACTAATGCAGGATGTATGCTCAATAATTATTATCCAAATGAATAGAGGAAGAAGCTGCCAGTATCTAGGTGACTAGTAAGAGAGGACTAAAATGACAAAATCTAAGTGGCATTTTCAAGCTCTGGCTGCTCCGTCACACAGATGGGAAAAAGACAGATGGACAAGTAGAAAAAAAGATTTCTGGAATGAAGTCTATATTTTCATCATGTAGCATCTAACATAATGCTGGACATTTTCTGTCATTAAGAATGTGAAATTCCCACTGTCACGATAGAGTTTCAAAGGGGTTCACTGGTGTTTCCTGCTTCGGGTGTTGCATAAAGAAGCACAGCAGGGGGTAGGAAGTGAGGAGCTTTCCTACAAAGCTCAGTGGAAAGGAAGCCCTGGGCTGTGTGAGACGTGGTTCATCCTTGGACAGTGGTTTTGACTGATTCTTTTTAGTGACTCCTCACTGCTGGCCACCCACTAATGCACATTCCCACACATAGACAACTTTTTTAGCATGACCTAGAAACTTGACTGTCCTTCTTCTTCCTTAGAGGTTGGATTCAGTACCTTGCTGTATAAACTGACCTTAACTGAACACATAGGCCACAGTTATTCATAGAAAGGAGTAAGCATCTTCCCACACTGGGGAAGGAAAGCTATTGATGGGAGGAAAGCTAAATGTGTGGAAGCAACTGGACAACTGAGAAGACCAGGGAGGTGTGGGCAGTAACAGAGTCCTGCTCTTTTGACTTATGGAGCTGATAGGTCACACTCCATTGGGGATCTCACTGCGTATTGTGGTTTTACAGCTCCACTAGCTTCTCTGCCTGCCCTATGTAGCTCTCTCACTAGCCTGTGGGAACCTGCTACCTTTGTCCTGTTAGAGCCATCCTTCTGGGTTAGGAAAGTAATCAGACACTAGCTGTTACTTATACTTTTGGTGTCTGACATTGTGGGGTTGGCATGGGGAAAACTGCATGTTTACTTGGAGTTTTCCTATGACTCTACATGGAAGGCTGCTGCCCGCATATATTTTCCAGCTCTCGTCAGCTGAATTTATGTGTAAGTAGGGTTCTGTGATCTGAGGCCTGAACCCTGCTGGCTGTGGGACCACCACAAGGCTCAGGGTCAAGGACATCCCTTCTGGACATCCAGGACAGGTTGAGCAAGTCTGCAGTCTGGAGCTGCTTTCTGGACGAGCAGAAAGGGATGGTGAAACCCTAGTGTCCCCAGACCCTGCAAGTATACAGAGGACATGCCCTGAGCCACACCTGTTTCAGGTTAGCACACCCAGCTTTCCAGGCAGCTTTGCACTCTCATTGCTTCTACTGCAGAGCTGTGTGCCCTCCAGTCCAGGTGGCTTTGTTGCTCTGTAGGCCCCAGCAAAGGTGTACCAAGCAGCTTCCAGTCTCCCTGCAGATCCGAAAGCTCTGCAGTGAAAACCTGGGCCAGCTCTGGGCTGGCTGCCAACAGCCTCTCGCAGACTGCGTCACAGTACAGACCTCTTGACTGCAGGCAAGGGGGGAACAGACCACAAAGGTAGGGACTTGTAACATCACTCTGCTATCACTTAATCCCTCTTTCCATGCCCCTCTCTCTTCTTCCATAAAATAGTCAGGTTCCTCAGCCTCTTTGTGTTCCTCCCTCACCCCACCCCCACTTACCACACTGCAGCATCTATATTCTTCATGGTGGCTCTTTATACCATAGTCCATGCTCTTAGAACATTGCTCTCTGGGGAGGACAGGTTGGTTGGCCTGATGAAGTGTAGGCGTTTCAATGGTTATCAAGATGAAATAAAGGAAATAGCTATACTCAGAAAAGTAACAGAGCTTCCTTCTAGAGGCCTTCCTGTGGCACAGAGCCTTTGAGAGGCCCTTGGCACATCAAATTTACCTTTCTGCCTTGGTTTCCCCATGTATAAAATTAGAACAATGATTCCTCCCTTTTCCGTTTTGTATAAAGTATCAAGTGGGGGAATCTGGGGTTTCATAAACTTTAATGTGCCCAGGAATTACCCCGGGATCTTATTTAAATATTATAAACCCTGATTCCACAGATCCTTAGTTGGCCCTGCGATCCTGCATTTCTAACAAATTCCAAGGTTAATGGATGCTGCTGGTCTGGAGACCATGCTGAGTAGTGAGGAGCTAATAAGAAGACGATTTGAACATTATGAAGCACCAGGCAGATGTAGCATTTTAATTATTTTATGGATTTGCCCTTCTTAAAAGTATATTTGCATCTTAAAAGGAACCGTAATGTCTTTATTTCAAATTAATGTCATTATTTATGGCAGCTCGGAAGAAGATGTGAGGCCAGAAAGAATTGATGATCACTTCTGTTGCTTCTGAAGCTGGCTGCTCCCTTCTCCTTCCCCTTCTCCTGGAGGGAACAGTGACTACAACAGGTCATTTCCCAGGCTAGAGGATGAACGAAAAAGGGGTTGATTAAGAAAAAGAGTGTGTGTGCATCAAAAGGCACAAGAATCTTCATAGTAGCATTTTTCATAAAGCCAAAACTGGGAAATAGCTCACATGTCTAATAGTAGCAGAATAGAATCAGATGTGATGAATTCATATGATGGAATATATACAGTAACCAAAAGGAACAAATTACTGTAACATGTACCCCTTATACATGAATCTTCTAAACAAAATGATGAGCAGAAAAATCCAGATGTTTGAATACATACTGCATGATTTCATTTACATGAAGTTCGAAGCCAAATGAAACTACTCTACAGTGGAAAAAGTCAGAAAGCTGCCTCTGGAAGAGTGTACTGTTGACCAGGAAGGGATAAGGGAGCCTTCTGGGTGCTGAAAATTTCCTTCTTGTTGACATGGGAGCTTATATCATCAATTTCCTGGGCTGGATGCTTGAGATTTGTACAATTTACTATTTTTTTTAATAAAGAAAAATCTTAAAGCTACGAAAAGAGCAGTTTGGTTCTAATTTTACCCTCTAACTTCGCATTTTTGGACCCATCTCTCTTTCTTTCCACATCTTTCATAAAACGGAAACTGTGTTGGACCTATCAGTCAACTTCCCTGATTTTGCTCCCTGCTAGCTTCCCAGATACTTTTTCTGGACCACATAACAAAAATAGAAACTGCCTTCTCATCACTTCCTCCCCCTGTGACTTCACAGTAGGCTCAGGCTGTCTTGTTTGCAGCTTACAGGGTCCCTCTCTGGACTCTAAGCCTGCTTTGCTTAGGTGCTGTGTTCTCTGGTTACAAGCCTTTTTCTTTTCCATAGTCCTGAGTCTTATTAGTGAGATATCTCAAATACGTGGGTCTTTTATTTGGTAGAGGGAATGGTGGGATTTTCTCATGTCTTTAGTATGGTTATAAAATAAAGTCACCTAAAGACCTTTACAAATCCTATTGTCTCTTCCAGAATTTCTAGGGGCAGAGGATAAATAACTTATATTTTAAACCCCACCAGTGATTTCATTGTGTAATTAAGGTTGAGTTCTATTGTTTTACTGGGAGTTCTCAGACTTTACCTAGCATCAGAAGCACCTGGAGGGCTCACTGAACCACAGATTACAGAGCTCCACTCCCAGAGTGTCAAATTGAAAGGGTTTGGCATGGGCCTGAGAGTTTTGCATTTCTGTGAATGTCCCAGGAGATGCTTATGCAGCAGAGCTGGATCCACACTTTAAGCATCACTGTTGCTATTCAAAGTAACATGCACACCAATCACTGGCAATCTTTCAGCATATGCATTCTGATTCAGTAGATTTAGGATGACAACTGCATTTCTAACAAGCTGTTATATGATGCTGGTGCTACTGGCCTGAAGACCATGCTTTTAGTAATAAGTTTTTAGATGACACCTATTCTGATTGGTATTTTAGCCTTCTATTGGCTACATCTAGAGTTAGGAGTTGGTGCAGAGGCAGTGGGGAGTATCAAATGGCTTCATTTGGGAGCTTGAAGCTGGCTAGAGAGTGGCTACCATAAGCATGTGAGATTTTTTTTTCAATTAAATTTAAACCTTTGCTGCCAAGAAGAGAAAAGTAGCTGATGAAAACTGTGTATTCCAATATAAGTAGGTTTAAGAGTACTTCTCCGTGATAAAGATATTGCTGGGTTTCTTTCTTTTTTTCTTTTTCTTTCTTTTTTTTTGTGAGACTAGGATTTGAACTCAGGGCTTTGCACTTGCAAATCAGGTGGTCTACTACTTGAGCCACACCTCCAGTCCATTTTGCTCTGGTTGCTCTGGAGATGGAGTCTTCACGAACTATTTGCTGGAGCTGGCTTCCAACCACAATCCTTTTCATCTCAGCCTCCCAGGTAGCTAGGATTACAGCTGAGAGTCACTGGTGCCTGGCAAGATATTGCTGTTTGACTTGGCTGAAATGTAAAAATTTCTGGGCAGGAAGTTTATTTTGGCTCAGTTTTGAGGGTTTCAGTCCACGATCAATTGGTCCTATTGCTTTGGGCCTGAAGCATCTTCGTACCTCATTGCAGGAGTTCATGGTGGAAGAAGTTCATTCACCTCATTTAATAGATTGATAGATAAATACATAGACATAAAGAAACGGGCATCCCACAATCCCCTTTGCAGGCACACTGCCAGTGACCTAAAATCTCCCAGAAGGCCCCACTTCTTATAAGTTCCACCACCTTCTAAAAACACCAAGCTGAGGACAAGGAGCATTATGTGATATTCCTGGTCCGAATTATAGCATTATTCAACTATCGTGGCTCAGCATTGAAGACAAATATTACAGTCGGTACTAGTCATACATCTCCTGACTTTTCCCTGTTTTTATAAGCATACATTAATTGTATAAAATATTGGGTTTTATTATGATATTTTCATACATGTATATAACATACTTTGATCATATTCGCCCTTCTATCACCCTCTCTTCTCCCCTCCCCTTCCCACTGGTCCTCTTTCTCTTCCCAAATAGCCCCACTTCTACTTTCATGTCTGTTTGGTTTTTTTTAATCTAGATTCTGCATATGTGAGAGAAGCATGATTATTCATCTTTCTGAGTCTGGCTTATTTCACTTAACATGATGGCATCCATTTTCCTGAAATGACATGATTTCATTCTTCCTTATGAATGAATAATACTCCATTGTGTGTGTTCTTTTCTGTTGATGTGCACCTAGGCTGATTCCATAACTTTTCTATTGTGAAAAGTGCCCTGAACCTTTATCAAGAATGAAAATCATCCAGTGATGAAGAAATAATACTCAAAAACAATTATGAATGTATTATTTTCTGATCTTAAGAGGAGTAATTTCCAAAGTAAAATGAAACATTTTATAAAAAATTTAGCAGTATTAGACTTTGTACAATGAAAGTTATCAATCACTCTTTTTAAACCCTTTGTGTTTTCTCATTGTCCCTTCCAGTCCTGATATTAATATTACTGTTTATATCAATATGATCAATTATATCTAATTATAAATACTATAACTTACTACTATGTATTATATTAATATTATAAACTAATGTTTATATTGACCTAAAGCATCATCTTTCTTTACCAAGCCCACTTTGCAGCTCTGCTCATTGCCTACTCATATCCCTCTCCATGTTTACTAACTACACTGTGGCTTTTTTTTTAAGCAGCACAGCATCCAGCTAAAATGATCTTCACCCTACCCTTCTAGCCAGACCTGCCCAGTGAAATGTGAGTGGAAGTTCTAGCTGAAGCTTTCAGAAATCTTTTGGAAGTAAAGAGCTAGATTTCATGAATATTTTAGCTCTTACTCTTCATTCTGCTTCCTGCCTTGAAAATGGATGAGGCAGAGGGTTAGCAGCCATCTGGGGGCCTTAAAGTGTGGAAGCTGAGAACAAAAGCTACCAGTCAAGGTTGGCAGAGTGCAAAGGGAGAAGAAACCTGGGACAATGATAGCGGCCATGGTTTTGCAGCAGCGGCCTAGGGTTATTGAGTTCCAATCTCTTTGTGACAACAAATAAATCCTTATTTAATCAGACTGCTGTGGTTCAATTTCTTACAGGCCAAAACAACCCAACTGTTATATCTGGTTAATTTTGGTGGTGGGAATTGAGTCCAGGCCCTGGCACATGCTAAGCACATGCTTTGCCACTGAACCACACCCCCAGTCCTATCAGCTTTCTCCTTAAAACTAGCTGTGTGGCTGGCCGCAGTTAGAGCAGTAATTCTGACTTTAGTAAGCAGACTCATCTGGAGGCAATCAGAATTGTCTTCTTGAAACACAGATTTGTGAGTCCCAACCGCAGAGATTTTGTTTCATTTAACCAAGGGAAAGATCCAAGCATTTGCTTTTTTTTGTTGTTTGTTTTCTTTGGAGACAATGTCTCACTACTTAGCCCAGATTGGCCTCAAATTTGTGGTTCTCCTACCTCAGCCTTTTAGGCATATCTGAGTAGCATTTGCATTTTTAACAATGTCCTGGGTAGTGTGGATGCTGCTGGTTTAGGAGCCATGTTGTAAGAACCCACTGATTTAGATATACAGAAAGCAATACAAAAATCTGTCTGAGATAGTTCCAAGTGAGAACTTGGAATGGATGACACCGCAATGTCCATTTCTTGAACCCCCAAGCTTTATAACTCTGTTTACCTAGGTCCAAAGACCTTGATTTTACCCATACTCACCTATTGGGTACCAGATATTCAAATTCTCAAAATGATTGGGTAAATATTTTTAAGGCATCCTAGGCCCTCCAGTAGTGGATAGAAACAATCCAGTGTTGGGTTAAACAGCTTCATGGAATCTTACCTTCCCCTGAAGATACCATGATATTTCTTGGGCTCCTGTTCACACATGTAGTAAGTTTCAGACACCAATGACTTCCTTTTGCTGCATCTGCTTGCCAAGAACACCTGCTCAGAAGTTTGCTTGAGGGGATGGTTTTTCTCTTGCCTAATTATTGATGAGTTTGGAAGAAACTCAAGGTGACGTTGTCTTACCATTCCTCTTTTGAAGATTCTCTTTTATAGCTTCTACTAATAATTGGTAACTTTCCAAAGAAGGCAGGAGAGATTAATATTCTGTAAAAGCTGATTTATAAACAGCCACTCCTGAGAAGATGGCCTGCCTGAGTCACTCATTCTCTGACTCATCCTCACTCCAGAATATTCAATGATAAAAATCTTCCTTTTAAACACAGAAACCTTCTGGACAACCTCCAAGGTCCTCCTCCAAAGCTTAACAATCTTGAGGCTAGATAAGAAAAAGCAAATATAGGCTATTAACAGCAGGAAAAAGGGATGCCTCAATTTGGGTTTTCAGACTGTCTCAGGTTAAGGCCTGAGACCTTATTGACCCTTTGCCTTTCACATTCCCTGTGTTCTTCCACTTAGGGATGAGGATTACTGCTTTTTAACTGTAAAGCCTAAGAAAGTTAACATTTAAGTTGTTTTTGAGAATTCATAAAATAAGGTGATAATGATGTTGATATAATAACAACAATCAAATTTAGTGAGCACACCACTGTTTTAAATCACTGAATCCTGAATTTTAGGATGTTAAAGGTTTTAGTTCTTCTAATAACTTTGTGTGATGGACTTAAATATTTCTCCCATTTCATAATTGGCTAACTTGCTTTGTGCCATAGCTACTAGTGGTGAAGCCAGTATTAGAAACCCAGCAGGAATTCTTAATCAAACCAAATCAAGCCAAACAAAAACCTAAACAAACACAAAACAACTTGACCTAGGGATGCACTAACCTCAGGGAAGTTTTTCCTTTGTTTTGTTTAATTCTCAGAACTGTGATGGAAGTTGAGGCAATAAGAGGAGGTAACCTGTGGGTAGAACAAATCCAGGTATCTTTAGCTTTTAAAATGGGCCAGGAGAAGTACTGGGCTTATTTACAATTATTACATGTCCAATTTTTATTACTATTTTATTCCATAAAACTATATATGCATTTATAATATATAATATTAACATATGATATATGAGATATTATGTTATGTACATATATATAATAGATATGTTGTGATTTGCGTATGTGTTCCCCAAAGGTCCATGTGTTCAAGGCTTGATCCTCATGATGGTGCTGCTTTAGTAGGTGGTGGAGCATTTAGGAGGTCAGACCTAGTGGGATGTCCTTAGGTTTTTAGAGATATGCCCTCTCTTCTCTTCTGCTCTTGCTCCCTGGCTTGTGATAGAAGCAGTTTTACTCTACTACATGCCCCTGCCGTCATGTGCTGCCTTGACACAGACCCAAAACAATGGGACTAATAGATCATGGTCTGGCAGCTTCAAACATGTGAACCAAAACAAACCTTTTCTCTTTATAAATTAATTTCTCAGGTATTTTCATAGTGATAGGAAGCTGACAAACGCAATATAGTATAGTGGTCATAATGTGTTAAATTATATATCTAGCATTTAATATTTGCAGCTATAGTATGTGAATTACATTGTTATTAAAACTTATTTCTATTCAGTCATTATTTGTTGAGTGTCTGTGGAGGTCTTCCTCTGGCTTCAGTGATTTGGGAAGTTACCTATTTAGGATTGAATATGTTACTGCAGAGGGCAATTATATCTTTACCACAATATAATTCATATACCATAAAATATACTAAATTAAAGTGGACAACTCAATAGTGTTTAGTATAGTCATAGAGTTGTGTAACCATCACTATTATCTAATTCCGGAACATTTCCATCACCTCCCAATAAACCTCCTAACCCATTAATAGTTACCATCTCTCGCCTCTCTCTTCCCATCTCTTCAGCTAACTTTCTGTCTCTATGGAGCTGCTGATTCTGGATGTTATGTGTAAGTGAAATCATACAATACTTAATCTTTTGTGAGGGCTTCTTTTACTTGACAAAATGTTTTCAAGTTTCCTCCTTGTTTTCAAATGTACTTCATTCCTTTTACAGACAAATAATCCATTGTATAGAATATATGCCATTTTGCTTATTAATCAGTTAATGACATTTGGGTTGTTTCTACTTTTTGATGGTAATTAATAATGCTATTAGCCTTAGCGTACAAGTTTCTGTATAAACATGTTTTTAATTCCTTTGGTTATATCCCTAGAAATGGAAGTCAAAAGCATCTGTATGTTTAACTTCATTTATTTATTTTTTTGGCAGGCTGGGGTTTGAACGCTGGGCTTCATGCTTGTTAGGCAGGCACTCTACCACTAGAGCCATACCTCTAGCCTTTTTTGTTCTGGTTGTTTTGGAGATAGGGTCTCTCTCTTTTTGCCCAAGTGGGCCTGGACTGTGACCCTACTGTTTTATAGTTCCCACCATAGATGGAATGACAGGCATGCCACCACACCCAGTCCTTTCCACTGGTAGTAGGCCCCACCTGGCCTGCAACTGCAATCTTCCCCATCTCAGTCTCCCAAGTAACTAAGATTATGAGTGTGAGCCATCAGTGCCCATCTTATACGTTTAACTTTTAAAGAACTATCAGACTGTTTTCAGAAATGACTGTACCACTTTACAATCACTTAGAAATGCATGACGGCTCCAATTCTCTACATTTACCAACATTTGTTAGTGTCCATCTCTTTTATTTTAGTCACCCTAAGGGGTATAAAGTGGTATCTCATTGTGGCTTTGATTTATATCCACATACTGGCTCATGATGTTGACTACTACTCAATACATGGTATCATTATGATAATTACTTTAATAAAACATTATGACTAATTCTCTAGCAACTAACTGGGCATTGCTAGTGGAGTTGTAGCCTCTCTTTATTAAAATTTATTTCTATTCAGTAATTATTTGTTGAGCATCCATCTGTGGGGGTCTTACTTTGTTCTAAGTGATTTTGAAAGTTATATCATAAGGGGTTAAACATATATATTGCAAAAGGCAAATAACAGTCACTTGTGATGTAGGATCAGAAGCTGAGAGGATAGGTAATCCATGCTCCTGGAGCAGGAAAGAAGGTATCCTGGGGGATGAGAAGGAAGCAGGAAGTTTGAAGGGACACATCAGCTTAGAGCCTGCATTAAACCTAGGCTTTGAGCACAGCCATTGATGCCAACACAGGGCCATGGTGAGCAACTGGATATAGATGGGAGTTTAGCAAGGAGCTGGTAGGACTGGTGAGAGGACTTCCTCTAGATCAGAGGGACATCTTCTCTATGGACAGAATGTCATCTCTGGGGAAAGGAGAAAGGGCTATAGAACTGGTTTCGGCCTCTATGATGTAAAGACTTGGCAAATCTGAAATTAAAGGTGGGATAAGTTCAGTAGTCCCTTAAGCATTCTCTTCACCTGAAGTTTTGAGCACTGCTATTCTTTCTTGGCGCTACAGTTAGAATTATTCTTGTAAACAAAGATCTGATTTTGACAGTATTCTGCTTAAAGGCCGGCAAGGATTTCTCTTGTTGCCTGTCTGAATCCCAAACTCCATAGAATAATTTATGATGTCCTTTTTTCTACTTGATCTCTCTGCTTGCCCCTCTGTATTATTAATAATTCTTGCTTCTGGAATATCCCTCATTATCACTGTCTTTTTTTGTTGTGTTTTTTCATTTTGCAGTACCAGGGTTGGAACTCATGCTTGCTAGGCAGGTGCTCTACCACTTGAGCCACTTTGCTAACCTTTTTTTTGTTGGGTTATTTTTGAAATAGGGCTTTCTGAATTATTTGCTTGGGCTGGCTTCAAACTGCAATCTTCCTGCTCCCTACCTCCTGAGAAGCTAGGATTGCAGACCTGAGTCAGCCTAAATGCCTCTAGAAGCTCAGAGCCACTGGTACCCAGCCTCCTCACTGAGTCTTTGCAAACATTCCCTTTTTTTGGAACTCCCGTCCTTTTCCCCCTTTCTTACCTCCTAAGTACTTGCCATGGAATGAATTTCTCCTCAATCCGAAGTTCTCAGCTTAGCCTAATATGTTCCCCTAGGAAAACTGATTCCCAGGCTTCCAGATAGAAGCCCCTTCCACATGTGCCCTAGACCCATGTTCACCAAGTCTCCCCACCTCTATCACATGTGAGTTAGATTATTGCCTGTTGATGGGTCTGTTTCCTACAGAGGCCGTGAGCCATTGAAGGGCAGTGGCAACGTTTGTCATTCACTCATGGAATGGCTATACAACTCCAAAGGGGGTTCTCTCCTTAGCAGCAGCAACATGATCTGGGAATTTGTTAGAAATGGAAACTCCAGCGCCTCACTTCAGACCTACTGTATTAGACTCTCTGAAGGTAGGAATGTGGTTCACACATCCTGCAGGAGATCCTGCAAGGTGCATAACTACTGATAGATGGTCAGTGAATGAATAAATGCCTACATCCTACCTATATAATAATTATATAATTGTGTCATGCTCACAAGTTACATAGCTTTTTTATGTCTTGTGATTCTACTGATCCCTCCTCAAAGGTCAGCAGGAGCAAATGTGAGGATTTATGAGGAAAGCCATTCTATAGTATCTGATACTTACCGGGTTTCTTCTTTCTTGTTTCTTCATTCTTATTTGTAATTCAACTAACTGCTTGCTAGGGTAGTCTTCAAACCCTCAACCTAATTTCAGACCCTTCCTCAGGAACATTTGGGACATCCTTACTGTATCCACAGATACAAAAAGTGAGTAAATCAAATGAGACTGATAGGAAAGGGTGTTCTCAGAAGTTTGCAGATGGTCCATCTGATCAGGAATTTGTCTGATTTTGTGAGCTGAACAACATATGTTAATAGATGACAGGATTTTGAAATGTTTTCTTTCTATGCATCAAGCCTACAGGCTAGGTGAGATCCATCATGAAAAAAAAAGCCAGTTTTCAAAATTTCTTACTGCTAATCTAAAGCAACTGCATTAATGTGTTTAGTAAAAGTCTTCAAAAGATTGGGTTTTTAAGAAAGTTTTTCTAAAAAGCAAAATACGACAGGATTTACAAATTCCTGAGCTGTTTTCTTTGACCACCTCAGAGTCTTGTTTCTAAGTTCCTGATAGTTTCAATCAAGGTCTCATTCTCCTTAAATTGTCATTGAGCTATTGAAGAGACATAATTTCCTTCACATTTATTTGAAATTGAATGGTCAATGAAAATATACACTAACTATCCCTTAAATTGACTGGACTTCTAAGAAATTTTTCAAAAAGTATTTAAGGGTATATTAAAATAAATGGTGCTTGAATGTTTAAGTCTTCACAATTCTTTTAAAGGACTACTTTAATTGAGGGGTAAAAGCCCATGCAATATGGAAAGTGTTGCAAAGAATGGAGTCAAGCAGTTGGATGTTTATTGTTCACCAAAAGGAAGGGATAAGTGGAAATAATAAAAGAAGAGAGTGAAGATTAATGGAGACAAAAAGAGGGATGGTGGCTTATGATCCTGTACCCTACCAGCTTCTTAGATTAGAATGGATGTGAGGCCTATGAAAGGAAGCTTAACACCAGGCTCTCTGAATGTATCCAAGACAAGGTGCCCTATACCCAAGATTAGTAAGAATGTATGGCCTGACAATTTCCTCCCAGGGACTATACAAATCTAAACAATGAGCACAGAGCATAACCAAATAACAGAGGAGACTCCTCAAAATGCCTTCCGGAGCCACTTCTGGAGCTCAGGTTGGGCAAGAACTCATGCTCACTTAGATTGAATCTTGATTGACCCAAGTGAAACAGGGAATTGGAGTCAGCTACAATTTGATTTTTCTTTTTTTTTGAAGATTAAAGCACTGTGCCATATTTTTTAAGCATGAGAATTTTGGAAGCAGAAGCAAGCTGACAACTTAAGTTAAAAAAATCTTCCTTCTCTTTGATCTCTGCATTCTCAGTAAAGATGTTAGAATCAAGCAGACACAAGTAAGTTGTATACTTATTGGCTGCCTTGAGAACAGACGATAAATGCAAGTCCACAGTGGTGAAAATTCTCCCATTTACATCTAATAAGGACATTCTGGGTTGCATGCTTTACAATGAAGGCGCTGTGAAAAGACAGTGTTTGGAATTCAGAGGTTGATCTAATGGCACTCTGTCTTCTCAGGGATGGTGTAGGCTATGGAAGAAAACAAGTGGATTAAATTCTAGGTCTTAATAGCTGTGTGAGCTGAGGGGTGTTATTTATTCTCTCTGCATGTCAATTCTATCATTGTAAATGGGGATAATAACAGAATACCCTATAATATTATAGAGATTATTAAATGAGCTAATACATTCATAGCACTTAGAACAGTGTCTTACCCAGGTTAGTATTGGGTAAATTCATCATGACCATCATCATATGGGACTATGTCAGGTGACCAGTTTTCTAATTCTCACTTCTTTTTTTCTCATTTATTTTTGAAAAACAAACAGGACTAGATCAATTAGATAAAGATCAGCTGTTTCTGAACATGTTTTTAGCAGCATCAATAATTTTTCAAACATAAACTTAAGAGAAGTTAAACAAACACATGCTTATCAAGTGTTAAAATTTTAGTTGCTTAAGTCAAAAAACAAAATAAATTTGTAAGCTCACTTTCAGAAGAGTCCAGGGAAGATGCAGCTTCAAGAACAGATGGCTACTAGGTTCAAAGCTATTAGAATCAATTTTTTTTTTTGGTATCCTATCAGCTCTGCTTCCTCTCTTTCTACTCCATTCCCAGGATGCTTTGATCTTCCTCTTCATCACAGGATGTCTGCCAGCAGTTTTCAGAGCAACATCTTTTTAAATTTCAAAGCAGTAAGAAAGATTGAGCATCTTCCCCTCATAATTCCCGGCAGATATCTTCTTATTCACTTTGATTGGCTTGCAAGATCTACTCTAAATAGAAAGACCAGTGAAATGTGCTTCACTGTTTGGCACCTTCAGTCACATGTTCTACCCCTGAGGCTGGGAAGAAGCCCTGCCCTTGAGACCAGAGAAAAGGAATAAGGTGTATCTACTAGGCTTGCTTTCCACCCTACCACCTTGGAAATCCCTTCCCCAATCTCTGAGTGTTCCTAGCCTGAAACCCACTGTATATGAGGATCTCTAACATTCAGCAAGTTTCTAAGGATGCAGATCTTATCAAAGCAATACTATAGTAGAGGTCTGGGGCCTGAGTAGTCTTTAGAGGAAAGTTATATTGAGTCTTCCTCAATGCACGGCATGCAGCGATCAACCAACTCAGCTGTCCTGTGAGGCACTGCCTTGGCTCACTACACCCTCAGCGGTGCTGCCTGTCATGGACACATACCCAGTAGTGGGGAAGAGAATCATCTGAGTTGAGTTCTACTTCATACTAGGTATAATTACCTCCTGTTGTGATTATTTATAGCAGCAAAACCAATGTTCTTAAAACATAGTGGCTTAAAACAATAGCAGTTTATTCATATCTCTTACAGTTCTGAGCTCTTCTGATCACATCTATCTGTAACTGTGATTACAGTTGTACAGTAGTAAGGGCTAGTGTCATCTTGAAGGCTTCATTACTCACATGTATGATGCTCGGGTTGGGAAGACTCAAATGGCTAGGGTTGCAACAGGTCAAACTGCTGAACTGTGCTGCTTAAGGCAATAACAAAGTCCTCCCAGATAAATAGAATGGGAACACAGCCCCTACTCTCAGGGGGAGGAATGTCAAGTAGCCCCCTTCACATCATACCTTCTGGGATGGCTTTGGGTCAACCTACTAAACAATGTGCACCTTTCAGGTCTCTTATAAACTATGTCACACTTCTCCACTTGGAACCACATTTTAGAGATTATTCTTGGTCACACTGCTCTGATTCTGTGATGGAAATGAGTATTCAGGAGGTGAGATTATCAGGGCATAGCAAGAAGATGTTTTCTTCAATGACCATATGCTGGAAAAGAGGCTCACATACAAATAAAATAGTCTCCATCTGGGCAAACTGACCTATTTTGAATAGCTGTGATCCCTTTTAACACTTGTGACAATATTGTAATGTCTTACTGTGGTGCAGGTTATGTTTTTGTTATAAAATACAGCTAGACTCAAAACACACATTCTCTTTACTATGCATTTAGTCACAGCAGTGAGGCACCTTGAAGAGACTGATACAATTTGGTTTGATTACCTGGAGTTTAAGTGTCTTCAGGAAAAAGATGATGCTGTTTTCAAGGTGAGCTCCAGAATCAATTGCAAGCTTTGATATGGCCTCATATGCCAGACAAAAAGGAAAATAGTCAAAATTCTGATTGAAGCAAGGTTCAGTACAATGTTCTCTGGAACCACCCAATCCCTGTGGTGATTACCAAGCATATGACTAAAATCAGAAGACAGATAGAAAGCAGAATGAGAAATCACCTTACATGGTCTTCCAGATGAAGTTGACTAGGAAATTCTGGTTCTCACATATTTGCAAGTGTATTTAAAAAAAGAGACTTCATGGGTGAAATTGTTAAAGTATTGTCAAAACATGAAAATTTTGTCTTCATTTTAATTTCGGACACCAAGCCCAGGCCTAACCTCTTTTGCTGAATCTTAAATGCCTTCAAAGTAATGGAAAAATGAAATTCCACATTGTAGAATTGGCTTGTTGTTAGAAGCCAGGTTTTACTGAACAAAGAACGCTAGGTAAAATTATAAAATCAGTAAAGATGGTCTCTAACCTGCCACTTTTAGAGTACAAACTTTTAGGTCTGCGAAATTTATTTTCCTCCTAGTGATTCTGCCTGTATGAGCTCTGGCAGTACTAACTCTTGGCTCTAAGACCTGTCTAATTAACTAGCAAATATTTATGTATGGTCACTGGGTTCATCCACTGGGTACTCAATGTGCATTTATTGAGCACCAACCACATGCAAGCACTAAGTGCTTGGCTTATAGAAATGAACAAGACCCTTGTAGCTTTGATGTATGGAACTTGCAGTTTAGCACCAGGTCTTTCTAGAAGAGTTTCAGTGTGTTGGGGAAATCTATGCTGTGAAGTGAAGCTCAATTGAATGATGTTCCTCCTTTCCCTCCAGACCTAATCATATCTCTAGAAAAAGTACAGAAAACCCTAGAGGTATCTATTTAATAACAAATATTTCTGAAAGCCTGGACTTGTTAGTTAAATTACTCCAAAATACAAAAATCACAAATACTTGTTCAAAGTTCATGTGTGTAGTTCTCTACCAATGTACAATTTTGGGTTTGGGGATGGAGCTGAGCTTGACTTATTAACTTGGGGCTAATGCTCAAGGCAAAAACCAGGATGTCATTGCTGAGAAAGAAGTCAATGGGTAGATAGAATACATTACAGACTCAATCAACAAATATTTGTTAAGTTTCCATAGGCTTTGGATTTACTGTGGTAAATAAAATAAAGTGATTCTCTTATGAATTTTATGTTTACATAGGGGAGATAGATAATAAATGAGTGCAACAAACACTGAAATTGCAGGCAGTGATAAATGATGTGAATTGAAATAAATTACAGTAAAGTAGAGAAGAAGTATGTAGAAGTTTAGATAGGCTAATCATAGCAGAGTTTTTCTGAGGAGCTGAGATTTAAGCCAGAACTGAACAGTGTGCAGGAATGAGCCATGCAAAAATCTATGTGAAGAGGGTTTTAGGAAGAGGGAACAATATGGGATGAAGTAAGTGATCCAGGGGGCCAGCCAAAACACAGAGATACAAGGTACAGAGTGACATGCAATAGCACTCACCCAGTTGTTGGTGGTAAGCCATCTAATAGTGGACCATATTTAGAAGGAAATAACCCAGCTATTTAAACAGCATTGAGGAAACACTGCTATCATGAAAACTAAGTAAACTCTTCCTACATAGGTAAAGATTGACCCTTGAGATGTGAATAAAGCTGAGTTGATTGCTGAGAGCCATTAGCTATCAAGAAGAGATGTGGGTGCCATAATGAAAGAAGGCACTGACAAGTTTAACTTTAGGATCCAACAGTTTTCAGAAGCAAGGTCAGGTGATTTCTCTCTGTAAGGTGAAAGTAGAGGGAGTTTGCTTCCATCTTGGCTCAAGCTGCTGTCCTGGAAATGTACTGAAAGACTGGACTCTTCATAATGTGTTCAATTGGAACTAAATTACAGAGAGAGAGAGAGAGAGAAATATACAGAACAATCCACTGTTTTCCTGTTTTATATTCTGGTGGGAATAATCTTAAATCCTCAAGTGTTGCATGGTCTCTTGGCTCCCACAATAAACAGAAATCCCAACATCACTTAATTCATACTCCTATCAGCACCTCAATACCAAGATATTTTCACTGTTAACTGGGGAGATGGCTCTAGGGCTTGGTGATTGTGTTGGAGAACATTCATGTGTATCTTTACATTATGGGAACTATTAATATCATGGAATGCTTTCAGATTTCTCTTCTTTTCTGGGATACTCTGGGAAAGGATCATTATTTGACTCTTTTTTTCAATATGAGTTCTGCCTCACCACTCCTCTTTGATAACTCTGGTCCATCATTCAAAACTGTGGACTTCTCTTTGAGCACAAAATGCTTTCTACCTCTCAGGAGTGAAGACCACTCCATACCCTTTATCTTCAGCTAGTCTACATGGTCAAGTCCAGGTCTTCAGCAAACCCTTATTCTTCTTCGACATGCTAGAAAGAGGTTTTCCTCAGTCTTGTGGGGTATATCTTTTAGTAGCATTAATTAAATTCAACAAGAGACATCACTAGTCCTTTGAGTCATATACATGCCTCTCTTGATTTCTTCTTCACTCTTGTGGTTCTTCTGTTATCCATTTCTTAGTTCCTGGACAGTACTTAGCCCATTATTGGGCTTTGGTAAACTTCAGGCCATGGTCCTCTCTGCCAAGCTTCCAGGAAAGTTATTTTGGCAGAGACTAAATTGGCTCACCAAATACATTTCCCTTTCTTCGTGGGTCCATAGCTAGACTACATTTCTCAGACTCCCCTACATTCTGTTGTGGCCTTATGTTTATTCTATTCAGTGGAATGCAGCTCATGAAAATTTCCCATGAACTAGTTTCCATTTGCTCCACCATGTACCTGCTGAATGGACAGTATTTTAATGAACTAAAATGGAGAAGTCAGAGATAAAGAAATATGGGTCTCACCAACTGGAAGAATATGCATTGGACTCTATATGACTTAGAAATAAAATCTTATATTGTTGGGATATTGCAATAACAGAGGTTGCTTGTTGTCATCCTCACAGCAACTATGTATTATTATTATTTGACAGAGGAGAAGTTTGGTGCTTGAAGATTCTTAGACACTTGCCTCAGGTCCCCCAGCTCTGACTTGTTGGAACCAGGTTTCAAACACAGGTGCCAATGTCCAAGCTTGTTGTTACCATTATGGGGTTTCTAGTCTGTGTGTCACATGCATGTAGTTCTATAAATCAAACCAGGAAAGATGAAGCAGGACTGTCAATGGGTAGAATATTTCTCTTTGACCCTTTGCACGACTCCCTTTACAGCCCTAGTTTCTTTAGTTCCAGATAAGATGGGCTGGAAAATTTCTTCAGGGCTACATTAAAGTATTAATTTTTTTACAAAAGGAAGCCCTTAGGATTTAGCATCAGGTGATGTGAGTTTTAGAATAAGGAAATAATGGGAAGAGATGTCATAGATTTTGCCAAGAGCTTGCTGGAGGTAGTAGCAAGCAATTGAATCATATGCCTGCCCTGTGGGCTGTCAAAAGCAATAGAACAGCTTCCAAGCTCATTTCTATCTCAGCTTCCTGAGGCTTGCATGGTGCAAAGAAACCAGGAGTGTGTCTACCTGGATAGACTTGAAAAGGGAGATTAAAATACAAAGATTCAAGTGAGATTTCAGGTCCAGCAATGCCCTGAGGTTTGTGGTCATACACACAGCTGTTACCTGTGTGGCAGTTTTATCCCCAACTGATGCACCAGCTGGTGGAGTTTTATTTCCTTGTTGACTTTTGTGCTGCACCTGGGGAGTCTTGGTAACTGTCAACAAAGGTTTAGAACACTAATAAAGTGTCAGGCGCCAATGTGGTTGACTGTACAGATACTAAAATCTAGTTGCCTGTAGCTGGCAAGGGGGTCCCCAGCCATTAGGGAAAGTGGGGAGTAAGAGGAGACCAGGAGCAGGGAGATAGGATGAGGAAAGGAAGTTGATTGCTGAAGCCCCTGAGTTTGTGCCCAAGGTTTAGGTACTTGTAATAGATAGTGTTGGATGGACAGAGACCCAACTGCTGTGAGTGTTGGCTTCTCAGGGCTCACAGAGGTCCCACTCCCCAAGAATTTCCCTAAATTAATGCTCAGGAGGCTACAGTCCCTATATCTTCCCATCCAGTAAGCCTATAGCAATAACCAATACAGAGGCACAACAGACCAGCCACCTTACTTTAGGTGGGGGCAACTGGGTTAACACTGTGATTTATGCTCCAGAGCCTCGCATGGATCAGACCAAGTTTAGAGTTTACCCAGGCACACATCTTTGCTTAACTTCTTCCCCTTTGGATCTTGTCTGCTTTCTTCTGTTAGACGCTGCTCTTGAGTCCTCACTTGATAAACCATGTGTGCCTGGCTTCCTTGACTTGGGCTCTGCTTCTGGAGAACAGGACCTAACACAGCATCAAGAGATTTATGTCCCTATGGCCATGGTCCAGCCTAGCAAGAGGTGAGAAGGGCTTTGAAGCTAGAAGCTCCAAGGAATGTGTATTCAGGGCAGATCTTCTGGCTCTGTTTATGTGGAAGATGGCAGGTAGAGACTGAAGGCATCTTTTGAGGAGCACATGTCAGCCCCCAGGTAAGATGAATAGGCAAAGGACTGGTTTTAGGGTCTTAACCAGAGAAGTGCAACTAGAACATGCAGGAGGAGAAACAAAGCCAAATCCAATGGTGAAGGCTGGATCAGCAAAGGTGGGGTAAGATATGCTATGACTTGTTGGATACATGGGGGTGGGGATTCTGAGCTCATGTTTGACTCAACTGTTCCTTGGTCTGTTTGTGGCAAGACTTACTAATTAGTCACAAGAATCTGGGAATGTTAATCTTCATATCTAAACCCCAGACTCTTTATCTATAAAACAGCAGGAAGCATGTATTCAAGAACTAGTAACTATTTTATTACATAAATATTATTCTAAGCCACAGTAATGGAAGTTTTTGCCTGCTATAGAATGGACCTGGACTTTATAAACAGTCCACCTATAGATCAAGGCTTGGAAAGCAAAGAAATACAAAGTGATAAGATATAAATTAGGTACTGAAATAATGGCTAGACAAACTAGAAAGCACATGTTGCTTGTGTGACTCCCCATTGTCCTATATCTTAATGCCCAGAAAAAGTTGCCTTTTGGTGTCCTTAGAGCCAGCCTTAAAGGAAGTAAGCCACTACATCCTAAAAGAGACTGAGAGAGGGAGAGAGCATGAGGCAGAGGCAGAGGGAGAGGTGGAAGTAGAAGGGGAGACACACACACATACAGAGAGAGAGAGAGAGAATGAGCACATGAGTGAGATGTAGGCCAAGAATCATCCTCCAGATTTGGCCAATATTAATCCAGAATTGGACTCAAAAGGGTCCATTGAGGACAGAAAGTTGGCCAGTCAATATTATTGACCTGGAGTCTGTAATTGCAGTAGAAGGATTTCCTTCCCTTGCCTGGCAGACATTGTATTTACAATGCCAGATTCTCAATGCCCAAATAAAACTGGAAATTCTCAAAGATAAGGGCAGCAGGAATCTTTAGTCATTCAAATATTCTGTTCTTACCATCACTTTCTACTCTCTCTAAAATATCTAGTACAGAATTTTATGGTTCTTATTCTTGGAAAGGGTTCCCAGAAGCAGATATTGAGATGGAATTCATGTGTAACTCAACTTTTTGAGGATATTTTCTCAGAGAAAACTGGTTGTGGAACATAGGAAAGGGAAAGAAGCCAAGCAGTATTCCAGCCTGATCCCAAAGCAGGGTTTGGGAGTACAGATTGCACCTTAGATTTTTGTCAGCTTGCTTTCACTTTCCCATACTAGTTTAGTCTTTGGATAAAGGCCACTTTTGAGAACTGTGTTAGTCACCTTCCGTCACTGTGACAAAATACTTGAAAAAATCAACTTAAAATGAGGAAAGATTTATTTTAGGTCACAGTTGCAGAGGTTTCTGCCCATGGCCACTTGGCCCTGTCACAGAACATCATGTGAGGAGTGTGGAGTGGAACAAACTGCTTCTCTCATGGTGGGCAAGAAGCAAAAAGAGAGGAAAGGGCTAGGGTTTCAGTATCCCCTTCAAGGGCACACCCCAGTGACCTCATTTTCTTCCACAGGGCCCCATCTACTAAAGAATGCACTGCTTGATAGTGCCACAGGTTGGCAACCAAGCCTCTAGCACATGGCCTTTGGGGACATTTTAGAACCAAGCCATAACAAGGGCATAAAACTCCAGAAACTTTTGTCTCTGAGTAGCCAACCCAGTGGCCCAAGAGTGGTTCTCCAAGTAGAATCATAGAGATGGATAATTAGAAGCAAAATACTTAGCAGTTAAGGAAAGGCACACTGAAAATGTAAAAGGGATTTAAGGAAATGTGAATGGAATACTGACAGATGTTGCTACCACATTTAGGATTATTAGAAGAGCCTGGAAAAACCTATCTATTTCTGCAAATATAGTTTATTCTATGTATGCTAGTGTTACAAAATGGGAAGGTATAGCACTGGAAGGTGTGAATTTTAGTCCTGGCTCTAACTCATAAACTTTGTGACTATGGGTGAAATCACTTCAATCCTCTTGGCCCCAGTTCCTACATCTATAAAATAGGTTTAACATTATTGAGCTTTTAAAATATAAATTGATGTTTTCTGCTGGCTCCATTGGTTTTTGATATAGGCATTTTAAAATCTCGAATAAAATGGCAAATTTTTTAATTTTTGTCTTATGATTTTGTCAGTTTTTTCCTTTTATATTTCAAGACTTAGCATTAGCCAAATGTAGGACTGTTCCTTTTATCTCTATGGAATGTCTCTTCTTACACTTTTTGGCCTGAATTAAATGTCATCTGACATTAATATAGATGAGTTGAATTCTTTTACATTTATTTTGATTACTGTTTTATGTTTACCATGCTTTTTATGTTTAACCCCCTTTCTTTCTGATTGATAGTTTCAACATTTTAACATATTTACTTAACTATAAAAATTATTTTACAGTTTTTAGTATTTCTGCTTCCTCCCAAGTAACCCATGAACTCAGTATGCTTTCACACATTTACTGAACACCTTCCCCACCTATATCATCCTTGATATTTGGATTATATTTAATTATTAGAAAATACTATTTTTTTCAATAGTCAACAATAAATTTATCAACATATTTTATGAAATTCTAGATTAGCTATTGTTTCTTCACTCTATTACATCTCTCCATTGTTCAGGATATTTTCTTTTGCTTGAAATACATTCTTTAGTAGTTATTTTAGTGAAGTTAGAAATTCTTATCTTTCATTATTTCCATTTCAACTGGAGCGAGTTCATTTCCAGTTGTTTGTTTCGTTGCCCTCTTTCTTAGCATTATTTCTTCATGTGTTTTGGAATTTTGTTATTGAATGGACTCTCAATATTTCTAGCTCCTTCCCCCACCTGTTTGTTTCTCCATTTTGCAGATTTATGTTCCACTATTCTTCCATTTCTTCACAAGAACATGTAGTCAAAAGCCAAGCAGTTCTTTTTTTTTTCTTTTATTCATATGAGCATACAATGTTTGGGTCATTTCTCCCCTTCCTTCCATCCCCTCCCTTTCCCCTACCCCTTCCCTCTCCCCCACTACCTCCTTGCTACCAGGCAGAAACTATTTTGCCCTTATCTCTAATTTTGTTGAAGAGAGAGTATAAGCAATAATAGGAAGGACCAAGGGTTTTTGCTAGTTGGGATAAGGATAGCTATACAGGGAGTTTATTCACATTGCTTTCCTGTACATGTGTGTTACCTTCTAAGTTAATTCTTCTCAAACTAACCTTTTCCTCTAGTTCCTGGTCCCCTTCTCCTATTGGCCTTGTGTCGCTTTAAAGTTTCTGCATTAATTCCTTTGCATTGAGGACATCAAATGCTATCTTGTCTTTTGGGGGTTTCTTGCCTGTCCTCATACCTTCCTTGTGTGCTCTCGCCTTATCATGTGATCAAAGTCCAATCCCCTTGTTGTGTTTGCCCTTGATCTAATGTCTGCATATGAGGGAGAACATATGATTTTTGGTCTTCTGGGCCTGGCTAACCTTGCTCAGGATGATGTTCTCCAGTTCCATCCATTTACCTGCAAATGATAAGATTTCATTCATCTTCATGGCTGAGTAGTTTTCCGTTGTGTATAAATACCACATTTTCCTTTTTTTTTTCATTTTTCTTTTATTATTCATATGTGCATACAAGGCTTGGTTCATTTCTCCCCACTGCCCCCACCCCCTCCCTTACCACCCACTCCGCCCCCTCCCTCTCCCCCACCTCAATACCCAGCAGAAACTATTTTGCCCTTATTTCTAATTTTGTTGTAGAGAGAGTATAAGCAATAATAGGAAGGAACAAGGGTTTTTGCTGGTTGAGATAAGGATAGCTATACAGGGCATTGACTCACATTGATTTCCTGTGCGTGGGTGTTACCTTCTAGGTTAATTCTTTTTGATCTAACCTTTTCTCTAGTACCTGTTCCCCTTTTCCTATTGGCCTCAGTTGCTTTAAGGTATCTGCTTTAGTTTCTCTGCGTTAAGGGCAACAAATGCTAGCTAATCTTTTAGGTGTCATACCTATCCTCACCCCTTCCTTGTGTGCTCTCACTTTTATCATGTGCTCATAGTCCAATCCCCTTGTTGTGTTTGCCCTTGATCTAATGTCCACATATGAGGGAGAACATACGATTTTTGGTCTTTTGGGCCAGTTTAACCTCACTCAGAATGATGTTCTCCAATTCCATCCATTTACCAGCGAATGATAACATTTCGTTCTTCTTCATGGCTGCATAAAATTCCATTGTGTATAGATACCACATTTTCTTAATCCATTTGTCAGTGGTGGGGCATCTTGGCTGTTTCCATAACTTGGCTATTGTGAATAGTGCTGCAATAAACATGGGTGTGCAGGTGCCTTTGGAGTAACCTGTGTCGCATTTATTTGGGTATATCCCCAGGAGTGAGATTGCTGGATTGTATGGCAGATCTATGTTTAGATTTTTAAGAAGCCTCCAAATTTTTTTCCAGAGTGGTTGTACTAGTTTACATTCCCACCAGCAGTGTAAGAGGGTTCCTTTTTCCCTACATCCTTGCCAACACCTGTTGTTGGTGGTGTTGCTAATGATGGCTATTCTAACGGGTGAGGTGGAATCTTAGTGTGGTTTTAATTTGCATTTCCTTTATTGCTAGAGATCATGAGCATTTTTTTCATGTGTTTTTTGGCCATTTGAATTTCTTCTTTTGAGAAAGTTCTGTTTAGTTCACTTGCCCATTTCTTTATTGGTTCATTAGTTTTGGGAGAGTTTAATTTTTTGAGTTCTCTGCATATTCTGGTTATCAGTCCTTTGTCTGATGTGTAGCTGGCAAATATTTTCTCCCACTCTGTGTGTGTTCTCTTCAGTTTAGAGACCATTTCTTTTGATGAGCAGAAGCTTTTTAGTTTTATGAAGTCCCATTTATCTATGCTATCTCTTAGTTGCTGTGCTGCTGCGGTTCCATTGAGAAAGTCTTTGCCTATACCTATTAGTTCCAAAGTATTCCCTACTCTTTCCTTTTTCAACTTTAGAGTTTGGGGTCTGATATTAAGATCCTTGATCCATTTTGAGTTAATACTGGTATAGGGTGATAAACATGGATCTAGTTTCAGTTTTTTGCAGACTGCCAAGCAGGTCTTATATCGGTAGCTCACATCTCCCAGCCTACGCTGATATTGGAGTTATCACATATTCATCTACCAAGTCATCAGGGAAGCCTTAGTCCAGGGTGAAAGACTTATTCCTTACAGTTTATCTGCTATCCAGATTTATGTGAATGTTTGTTCAGATGGTGGCTTTAGGAGCTTATATGAGCTCCCTGTAATAGATGAGCAAACTTCAAACCAAACTTGCTTCTGGTTTCAAACAATGAGTTTAAAGAATGAGTCTCTTACTAGATACTTAAAGTTTTGTAACCTCTGGAATTAAGTGAAACTGCAAACTCAGTTCCAGTTATTTCTCTTGGTTTACTTTCATTTCTAGTCTTCAGAGATGTTTATCTCCATTTAGGATTAGTATATCTTAAATTCTTCCTCTTAGGTGTCATATTTTATAATAGTTAGCCACTGGAACACATCAAAAATAAAACCACTTCTGAAAACTGAGTAGTTTAGTACAACAGTCACTGGTTCTCATTCATGTTTCTGGGGCTGGGATAATCTGGACTGGATAGAGCTTGCAATTCTGCTTCATTCTTCAGGAAGGAAAATGGGAGAATTAGAACCCTAGCTACTTTATTCTCTTTCTATCCAGTGTTTTATGGTATCCCCATCCAGCCATGCTCAAGTTGAAGCAAAGATCTTGGGTACCATTGATGAATACATGCAGGCCAGTCTTTTGAGCACAAAGTTGAGTGGAGGTGAGAGGAAGCAAAAGAAAATATCCAGCACACGATCAAAGGGGAGTCAGAAGCAGTTAGAAAATCACTGGGAGACAGTCACTGGGCATGTGCAGAACAAAAACAAAAACAAACCAGACAGGATGACTCACAAGTTTCAAAAAGATGTGATCACCCAAGACTTATTTTTAGAAACTCACTTGTTTGGGGCTTTTGGAAATTAGAAACTCTTTGTTCAGATGGGGTACCCTGTCACTTTTGGAAATTTGTTTTATATTAAAAGAAATATAGAGCCCATTTGAACTTTCTATTACTCAGATCTTATTAATCTAGTTTTTTTATTGGGAATAATGAAGAGAGGGCAAATATTTTCATTCAATGGACAGTGGTGTGGCAGTTAGGAAAGCTGTTGAGTCCCTGCTCTGCTGTGGTCAAGCTCTGTGTCTGGACAATTTGTATGGTTTCCTGGGCCTCCAGTTTGCTCCTGCAAATGAGGAGATGTTAAATCAGCCCTGAAAGCTTGTCTGTGGATTGTACATGCAATGAATGGCTTGCATTTAAAACATTTTTACTGAAAATATTTAACACTGAGAGCCCTGTTCTGGTCTCTTTGCTGAATCACTTGAACTAATGGGAATCTTGATGAAGAATTTTCTATTTTTCATTTTCCCTTCCTTACTTCTTATTTAAAAGGTTTTTTAAAATTATCACATTATTGTTGAACTGGGGGTGCATTATGAAATTTATAAAAGTGCTTATAATTTGTCTTAGTTAAATTCACACCTCCATCATTCTCCTTTATCCTTCTTCCCCCTCATTCTTAGAATAGTTTCAGCAGGTCTCATTTTTCCAGTTTCATACATGAGTACATAATATTTCTACCATATTCACCTTCCTTCACTCTTTTCCTTATGTTCTCTCCCCTCCTACTGGTACCAACCCCCAGACAGGACCTGTTTTACCTTCCTTTCCTTTCCTGTCATCCATTTTTTAAAAAGACATTTTAGTTTGTTTAAGATAGCTATACATAAAGTTTCATTATGACATTTCCATATATGTATGTATTGTAATGTATTGTACCACCACCGGTTCTCAAGGGCCTACACCTTGAGCCACTTCACCAGCCCATCTTTTTTTTTTTTTTGTGAAGTGTTTTTTTCAAGAGAGGATCTCTTCAAACTGCAATCCTCCTGATCTTTGCCTCTTAGTAGCTAGGACTACATGTGTAAACCACCAATGCCCGGCCATTTTTCTCCTTTATATGTTAGTCCTCTTCTTATGGTGATTTTAACAGTTTTAAAAATTCTATATTCCTTCTTGTATAGAAAGTATATCGCCCATACATACCTTCTTTACTTCTTTTTTTCTACCCTCCCCTTCCCATTGGAAGCTTCCCTTTAGCGTGACTTGTTTTTCATTCTTGTTTTATGTTGTTTAGGTGTCTGTTCGTTGGTCAGTGGGATTTTTGCCTTGGTATTATACCTGTACACGCATTGTGCTTAAGTCAATATAACACCTTTCCACTACACTTCCACACCCTTTTCCCTCTATCCTGTGTTGCTGAACAGTTTCCAATGTGTTCCCTTGAGTCTTGTTCAGACAGAGATGTGATGTATTTCATTATTATTCACTATCTTTCTTTCCATCTTTTCCTCCTCCTTTGGTCTCCTCTACCATTTCCATTTTTGGATACATGTTCTGTATATATTTGTATGTGTATATAATATTGCTTGTATTTGTTTTGGGCATATTGCACATATGAGAGAAAATATGTGGCCTTTGGCTTACTGGATCTGGCTAACTTCATTTAAGATGATGTTCTTCAGTTCCATTCATTTACCTGAAAATGACAAAATTACATTCTCCTTTATGGCAGAATAAAATTTTGTTGTATAAATACAACATTTTCTTAACCCATTCATCAGTTGTGGGGCATCTTGGCAGTTTCTATAGCTTGGCTTCTGTGAATAATGCTGCAATAATCATGGGTGTGCAGCTGCCTTTGTTGTAACCTAACTTACATTCCTTTGGGTATGTCCCTAGGTGGTTTTGCTGGATAATATGGCAGTTCTAGTTTTAGTTTTTGGAGGAGCCTCCATACTGTTTTCCATAGTGGTTGTACTAATTTACATTCCCACCACTGGTGTATGAAGGTCCCTTTCCCCCACATGCTTGTCAACATTTGTGGTTTGTGTTCTTGATGATAGCCATTTTAACTGGAGTGGTTTTGATTTGCAATTCCTCTGTGGCCAGGGATGTTGAGCATTTTTTCATGTTTTTTTTTTGACCATTTGGACCTCTTCCCTTAAAAAAGCTCTGTTCAGTTCATTTGCCCATTTCTTCATAAATCATTTCTTTCTTCCATATGACAGGCAAAGGACAGCCATCCCTGACAGCTGCCCATGGCAAAGCATGGTTTGATAATGATAACTTGATAAAAACTAAGAGCCTATAAATTTAGATTTCTAGTGAGTATACTGATTCTGGCCTCTTAGACATCCCAATAATTATCTAGAATTATGCACAATTTACCTACTTTCATTTTCTATGAAGTTGTCAGTTTTAAGGTCAGAGTTTGACAATTTATTAGTTTGTCCTGTAGAAATAAATTGGGGACATTTGAAGCTAAAGTCTTTAATGTGTTCAGTTGGGGCCGTAGATGTGAAGCTGCCTCCTATTTATAGATGGGCAAGCTTAATTGTTGCTTTTCAATCTAAATAGAAAGGCTCTGTTTACTGTTGCTTTTAATTGTATCAGCCTGGTGAAAAAGCATGCAGGGCCTCTCCAGTAAAGGCAACTCAATAAAAGCATTTTGTCGGGAAATTATTATTGCCATCATGAAAACCACGCACAGCATTCAAATATAAAACCAGCAACAACTCCAGCTTTTCCCTTTGATGGACCCAACATGAGGCTTTTACATTTTCTTAATTCGTTCTTTTTTTTTTCTCTTATTTTGGTAGAACATTAAAGCTGATAAGGGCACTATGGCTCTCTTTAATCTCTAGCCTTCCTTTTATAGATGAAAATCTTGTTCAGAATGGAGACATGATTTTGGTAGAGTCATCAAAAAGAAAGATTCTCAGGGAAATCACCTTTTTTTCTGGGTGTGCCTGGTCAGAAGAGACTATAATAACGCACACTTTATGGAGGGAGTTCTCTTTAATAAAGTTCTTCTGAAAAGTTTTCTACCAAATGTGCTGTGTTATCTTTGAATTCCTAAGAACTTGGTATAGTGTAAGGACCCAGTCCTGACCAGAACAAGATCGCAAATCCAACATGTTTGGAAGAAACTCTAGAAAGAAGACCTTCTTGTAGCAATGTAGGGATAAAGAGAACATTTGATTTCCAGTATTTCTAGTACATTCCCTTCTAGACGCTGGCCTTCCCTATCAAAAGAAGGAATCCATTTTTCCTCTCTTGAACCTTGGCAGTCTTTATGAATGCTTCTATGAGTAGAATGTGGCATTAGTGATTTTTGGTGAATTTTGAGGCTAGCCCAGAAAAGATACTACATTTCTACTTTCTCTCTTTCAGAATTCTGACTCTTGGATCCCAGCCAGCAGATCATGAGAGGCCCAGGCCATGTGAAGAGGCCATGTTGGTGTTCAGCTAAAGACCCAATAGACAGCTGGCATTGACATGTGAGTGAGACTTTGAATGATCCCAGCTGAGATAAGTACAGGCTAAGTAAACTGACCTTGTTGGGCTCTGTTGAAATTATGGATTCATGAAGAAAATAACTTTTATTTTTTGTAGTAATGGGGTTTGAACTCAGGGCCTTGTGCTTGCTAGGCAGGTGCTTTACAACTTGAGCCACACCCCCAGCCCTTTTTGCCTTTAGGTATTCTTTTTTCTTAGCATGGTATAGTTATACAGGGGATACCTTGTGACAGCTACATAAGGGATTACAATATGTCTTAATTAGATCCACCCTCTCCATCCTTTTCCTTTTTTGCCCCTCCTCACTTCTAAGAACACTTTCAACAGGTTTCATTGTTCTATTTTCATACATTACTACAAAATACCTCCACCATATTCCCTCCTTCACCCTTTCCTTATGCCCTGCCCCCTCCCACTGGTACCACCCCCCAGACAGGAGCTGTTTTATCTTTCTTTCATTTATTAAAAAAGAACATTTTTTTTAAGTTTGTGATAGTTACACAGGGGGTTTCATTGTGCCATTTCCATATATACATGTATTATACTCTAAGTTGGTTCATCCTCTCCATTATTCTCCCTCCTACTCCTAGGTATTTTTCAAATAGGATCTTGTGTTTATGCCTAGTCTGGCCTGGACAGCAATCCTGACCCTCTTATTTATACTTCCTGCATAGCTGGGGTAACAGGCACATTCCACCATGCCCTACTTTTATTGGTTGAGATGGAATCTCAACCCTGGCCAATCAAGGCCTGGGTTGGCCTTGAACTCTGATCTCTCTGATCTCTACTTCTTGAATAGCTGGGATTGCAGGCACAAGACACTGAGTTTAAATATAATACGTTATACATAGTAACGAACTATAAATAGTGTGATGAAAAATACTATTCTCTTGTGTCTCATTTCTCCTTTAATATATCTTCCCCTTTCCTTTCGTAAAGATTCTTTCACCCTTTCTTCAACGGTTCTGCTACTATTCCTACTACTGATGCTACTACTACTTCAAGTATTGTTACTACTGAAAATAGGAAAAATGTTAGTCTCTGTTGCATGTACCTACTGCATAGATATAGGTTGTTATACATATTAAAACATTTAATCCTCACACCAACTGAATTGCATTACCCCATGATTCATATGTTGACATCCCAACCTCCAGTACTTCAGAATGTGGCCTATTTGGAGATGGCTTATTTAAAGCAATAAAATGAGGTCATTAGGGTAGGTCCTAAAACAATATGAGTGATGTTCTTGTAAGAAGAGGAGTTTAGGACACAGACACTCAGAGAAGAAAGATCCTGTGAGGATATAGAGAGAAGAGGGCCTTTAACAAGCTAAAGAGAGAGATTCTCAGAAGAAACCAACACTGCTGACATCTTGATGTTGGACTTTTAGACTCCAGAATTGTGAGAAAAGAAATTTTTGTTTAAGATACACAGTTTATGGTACTTTGTTAAGCATCCTCAGAAAATTAATATACAACTTTATGAGTAAAGTATTATTAATGTTAGATGAAAGATTTACAGATGAGGAAGATGATATACAAAGAAAGTAAGTAACTCACCAAAGATTATATAGTTTTATTTCCTTTCAGAAATAAGGAAATGAGGGCCCAAGAATTTGATTTACATAAAGTTTCATAGCTAGTTTAAAGAAAGATTCAAAACCAGAATAGTTAAGCCTTAACCCTATATGTGTACCATTTAGTATGAGTCTTCAGATATATGTCACTTAGTCCGAGAGCATCACCTGCCTATATAGCACTTACTACCTCATTTTTCTTCCTGACAGCAGATTCTTTTTGTTTAGGTACTCAGTTCTCCTTCAGCCCATGTGACTCAGAGGAATTGCCTCAGCTTCAGGAGTCAATCTGAGTAGACTAAGGGCTATCTCATACCTCTCATCTGTGACTGATTCATAAAATGTCATGTGACACAGTTTTGCCCAATGATAGTGAGGAGACATTTGTTGGAGTCTCAGCAGGGGGAGGGGAGCTGTTCTGCCTTGCATTTAAGAGTAAGCTATTCAGCTATTCAGATTTGAATGAAGGTAGATGAATTCACATTTGTTCCTTGGTGGAAACCAGTCTTAAAAATGAAGCCAAATATGTGAATCACCTACACAAGAAATAGAGAGAGTCTGAGCCCTCAATACCAACTTCGGGGTACTGAATCCACTGACTCCTATTAAACTTCCCATTAAATAAACACTATTTCCTCTTTTGCTAGTTTAGAATTTATTGAAGTAACCGAAGATTAATGACTATAAAAAAAAAACTCAGTAGATTCAAATGCTTCTGATAGAGTAAATTATCTCCACTATCTGTCTTCAAAACAGTGAGAGCCAAATTTGGCTTTATTCCTTCTAACTCTGTCTCCTTAGGCTATAAATAGCCAAGTGGTTTCTCTCTCATGTAAAGGACCATAAGCTGAAATCTTTGCAACCTCTCCCAAACCCATCCTAAAATAGAAAATATTGGAAGTGAGAGCTCAGCCTTGAGATGTTCCATTCTCTAAAAAACAGATTAAGTGAGGTGACTGGACAGCATTCTTTGCAGCAGGACAGTGAACACTTGGTATATTCCCAGCCTCTTGAGTGAGCCATAGAAATCTCTTCTCTTGTAAAAAATTGTTCTTTGGTTGTATTGCAGGGCTTTATTGGCTAATGGTGAAAAGGGAACTTGTTGGTGGTCTAGCTAGATACTTACGTTCCTGAATCACCAGCAGAAATGTGACATTTAAATGGAGCAGTGATTCTTATTTTTTTCTTATTTTGGTGGTGGTACTGGGGCTTCATGCTTGCTAGGCAAGTGCTTTACTGCTTGAACCATGCCGAACCCTTTTTGCTCTAGTTATTTTTTTAGATAGAGCCTTACTTTTTGCCCCAATGGGCCTGGACCACAATCCTCCTACTCACACTTCCTGCTGTAGCTGGGATGACAGACTTGCACTGCCACACCCAGACTTGCACAGCCACACCCCAAGTGTTGAGTTGGGGTCTCATGGACTTTTTTGCTCTGACTGGCCCCTAACCATAATCCTCCCAATCTCAGCCTTTTAAGTAGCTGGGATTAGAGGCATGAACCTCTGTACCTGGCTCAGAGCTTTGATTTTTATATATTTTTAAGTTTTATTTTCAATTGATGTAATTTGTGCCTATTGTCAGCAAATGAGTTTGGACAAGGAGAGTGATTTTTCTCCAGTTAGTCAAATCAATACTTGAATCTAGGACTTTTGACTCCTAGTCCAGTGTGCTTCCCAATAATTTTCTCCACTTATTTTCTTTTTTCTTTTTTGAGATGGTGCCTCCCTATGTAGTCTAGGCTGGCCTTGAACTCACAGTCCTCCTGCCTCAGCCTCCTGAGTGTTAGTATTACAAGCATGTGCCACTATACCTGGCTAATTTATCCACTTGATTACTTTCACTTAAAAAATCACTTTTGCCTTAACCTTTCAAAACATAAAACGTTTTGAGATAACTTTAGATTCACACGAAGTTATAAAAAGTGATAGGGATCTTAAGTATAGTTTCCTTCCAATGGTGACATCTTGCCAGACTATGGTATAATATCAGAACCAGGATATGATCTTGATCCAGTAGAATATTCCCATTAGCAGAAAGATCATTCATGCTATACTTTATAATCATACCATTTTCCCTTCCACCCATTTTCATTCCTTAACCCCTGGCAACTACTAATGTGTTTTCTGTGTCTTTAATTTTGTCATTTTAAGAATGCTATATAAATCTAGAGAGACCTTGTAGTATGAGACTTTTGGTATTTGCTTTTTGCTACTTTACATAATTTTCTGGAGATTCTTTTGGATTGTTGACTTGTATTTCGTGGTATGGAATTGGGGGTTAAACCAATCATCCCTTGAAGGACATCTGGGTTGCTTATAGTTTTTGACTATTACAAATAAATCTACAGTATATATTCATGCATAGGTTTTTGTGTGAACATAAATTCTCATTTCTCTGGGATATGGGCCAGATATGTAATGGCTGGGTCTTACGAGAGTGTCTGTTTATTAAAAAAAAACCTGCCAAATGCATTCCAGAATGACATGTAGCATTTTATATTCCCATCAGAAATGTGTAAGTGATACAATGTCTCTGCACCCTTGTCAATATTTGTTGTTATTGACTCTTTTTTAATTTTAGCTATTCTGATAGGTATGTAACGATAGCTCATTGTGGTTTTAATTTGCTTTTTCCTGATGACTAACGATATTGAACATCTTTTTATGTGCTTACTTTCTATTAGTATATCTTCTTGAGTGAAATGTTTCTTCTTGTCTTTTGTCAGTTTTCTCATTGGATTGTTTACTGTTTAATTTTAAAAGTTATTAAATATATCTGAGATGCTAGTCCTTTGTCATGTATGTGGCTTTCAAATATTTTCTCCCAGTCTGGATCTTGTCTTTTTATACTTTGATAAGATCTTTCACAAAGCAAAAATTTCCTTACTTCAGTAAAGTTTATTTTCCCAACTTTTCCTTTTATGGATGTTTTTGGTGTCAAATTTAAGAATTCTTTGATAGTGCTTATATTCCAATTTGTTTTCTAAAGTTTTATAGTATTAAAATTTACACTTGAGTTTTTGACCCTTTTTTTGTGCAAAATGTCCTTTTTTTTTTTTTTTGTGGCACAAGGGATCAAAGGTCATTTTTTAGTTCCTGGATATCCAATTGTACTCTTATTTTAATTTATCTCTCCTGATTGAAGTTTATAAATTTAATTGATGTTTTCAAAGGACCAGTTTTTATTTCATTGATATTCTGTTTTCCATTTCATTAATTTCTCTTCTCACTTTTTTTTTGTTCATTTCGCTCTTCTTTTTCTGTTCTTGAGATAGGTTAGCTTTCTTTATTTAAGACTTTCCCCCCAATTATAGTGTATGCCTTTAGCGCATTTTGCTCTCAATGCTGCTTTAGCTACATTACTCAGATTTTGATTTGCTGTATTTTCATTTTTATTCAGTTTATGAGGTACTAATCTGACTTCATGTTGCTTTGAAAACATATGAGAAAAACAACTTAGCAGGAGGAATTATTTATTTAGCTCACAGTTTCAGGGTGTTTAGTTCATTATCACTTGGCTCTGTGTTTCTGGGTTTTTTGTGAGGCAGTACATCATTGCAGCAGGAGAATATGGCAGAGGCTGTTCACCTCATAGTGGACAGGAAGCAGAGAAGTAACAGAAAGGGGCAGAGCAAGACAGAGTCTCCAAAGACATGCCCCAGTGACTCAGTTCCTTCAGTTATACCCCACCTTCCATAGTTTCACCATCTTCCAATAATCTGTGTAAATTTTACTACCCATCAGTGGCTTAAATGTATCCACCAATAGATTAAACCATTCATTAGGTCAGAGCTCTCATGATCTAGTCATGAAAGCAGTGATGGCAATGCCATCACAGACACACCTGAAGGTGTGCTTTACCAGTTTCCTAGGTGTTTCTCAATCCAATCAAGTTGACAATCAAAATTAACCATCACACATACAGTATTTTCTATTTCCCTTCAGACTTCATCTTTGGTACATAAATTACTTAGAAGTGTATTTTGTTTTAAAGTGTCTGGAGATTTTCCTGCTATCTTTCTATTATTGGTTTTGAGAATTATTCTGTTGTGGTAGAACACACTCTGTATGAATGCAATTCTTTTAAATTTGTTGAGGATAATTTTATGACCCAGGAACTGGTCTGTCTTGGTGTATCTTCTGTGGACTCTTGAAAAAAAATGTGTATTCTGCTTTTCTTGGGAGGATACTTCTATAGATGACTATTAGAGCCTGTTGATTGACAGTGTATATTTTTGGCATATCTTTTCTGATGTATATCTTTTCTGATTTTCTGTCTATTTGTTCTATCAAATATTTAAAAAGGAGTATTGAACTATCTAATTATAATTATGGATTTATCTATTTCTTCTTTCAATTCTATCAGCTTTTGTTTCACATATTTTTCAGCTTGTATGATACAGTTAGTATTCCTATGTATTCTTGGTAGATTGATCCTTTCATTAGTAAGTAATTTATCTCTCATAATCTTTTTTTGTCTGGAGTTCATTTTGTTTGATATTAATATAGTTGCTTCTATTTTACTTTTATTGATATATTTTTTTTCTATCAGTTTACTTACAACCTCTCCGTATTGTTATATTTTACTTCTCTTATGGTCAACATATAGTTGGGTTATGTTTAATCCATTCTGACAATTTTTCTTTTAATTTTAAGGGTATTTAAACCCTTAAATTTAATGTATTTGTAAGTATTTCAGGGCTTAAGTCTGCCATTTTATTTTATTTGTTTTATGTTTATTCTGTTTTTATTTCTGTTTACCTTTTCTTGCCTGTATGTATATAACTTGAACATTTGTTTAGACTCACATCTTGAATTATCTATAGTGTTTTTGAGTATATTTTTTTATATAGCTATTTTAGCGGCTGAGATGATAGATAGATTAGATAGATAGATAGATGATAGATAGATCTCAATCACAGTCTTGGTGCTATTGCTTTTACCAGTTTAAATGAAGTGTAGAAATCCTTACCTCACTTTTTGTCTATTTACTATCCCCTATTAATAATATAATTTTAATAAATATTTCTTCTACATACATTTAGAGCCATATCAGACAATGTTCAAATTTTTTTGCTTTAAACATCATATATAATTTAAGTCTCAAGAAAGTCTGTTATACTTACTAATATTTTTAATCACTGTATTGTTTCCTTCCTGATGTTCCAAGTTTCGTTTTTCATCATTTCCTTTCTTCCTAGAGTAGATCTGTTGATGATCATTCTTAGTTTTCCTCCTTCTGAGGATGTCTTGATTTTTCCTTCATTCCCCAGAGACATCATCACTGTATCTTGGATTCTATGTAAACAGTCTTCTTTCAACACTTGAAAAATATTGGAGTACTTCCTTCTGACCTGTGTAGTTTTGAATGAGAACTCACTTTCATTCTATAAATTGTCATTTTTTTATACCTTGTGTAAACCATTTAATACTAGTCGCACATCTATGGAAGGCCTCCTTTTTATCTACCATCTTATACTTCCAATCTTTAGCTACATAAGGTTCATCCAATGAGGTTATATAATGGGCACAAAATATTGGATGATTGGGTAAGCCCCAAACTTAGCATTTGTGAAGTTGAGTCTAAGTGTCTAAGTTTAGTTAATCTTTTTCCTACACTTTTGTGAAGTTTTTAAAATCTCAACATCTTTGCATCCAAAATAAATATACTCACTAACAAGACAAACATGTATATTCCAAAGACGTATCTATATCATTGATATTTGCAATAAGTAAAGTCAAAACTGGGAAAAAAAACCCCAAATACCCATCAATAGTACAATGAATAAATTGTTATATGCTTACCCAATAAGTTATAGTAAAGCAATGAGAATGAAGAGCTATACTACCTACAATAATATGAATAGGTTTCAAAAACATAATGTTGAGTGAAAGAAGCCAGGCACAAAACAGTATTTATTATATGACCCCATTCATGAAATATAACATAAAACCAGCTGCTCAATGATGAAAGGAACTAGGATGCTGCTTACCCTTCAGAGAAGAAGAAGACCAGACAAAGGAGGCTTCTGGTGTGTTCTGCTTCTTTTTAAACCTGGGTTCTAGTTATATGGATGTATAGATATTGTCAATGTTAATAGAATGGCATATTTATGATTGATGAACTTTACTGCATGCATGCCATACTTCAGTAAGAGCTGTATGCCAGACAAGTTTCATTGCCTACTTCATGTACAGTCCTTTCTAGAAAACTTGCCACATTCATAGAGTATCACACAGTGTGTGATACCATCCCACCATATCATTCCTCACCATGATTGATTAATCCAGGAATGGACAGCTGACCCAAGGTAGCCCATGCATAGATTTAGCTGAGCTAATGAAATCTATTCTCTTGGGAATGTGAACTATACACACACACACACACACACACACCCCAAAGAGAGAGAGAGAGAGTGAAAGAGTTGTGATTTGCAGCTAGTCTGTGGTGGAGGGCAGATATGTAAATTCTTGTAGCTTTAAGGTATGGATGCTAATATGAACTATGAACAGGAACAAATTAAGAGAGTGTGTGCAGAGAGTGGATAATGGAGTAGATAGAGGAGAAAGAAGTTTCATAGTCCCTGAGAGAGAGTGTGACTTTAGTTACTGGTGGCTTTCAAATTACCAAAACATCCGTGGCATTTCCTTTTAAGGTTATATTGAGTGGACTACTATTAAGTTTCTTACAATCAAAAGCTCAGGGTTCTTTCATTTCTTTTCCTGTGAGAGGCTGTATAGCACGGTGGCTGAAGAAGTATTAGGTTCAAATTGCAGCTTCATTACCAGCTGCTTATATGACCTATTACCAACCTCATTGTGTTATTATGAGGATTAGATGAGTTACTAATGCTTAACTAGTGCCTGGCATATAGCAAGCAAGAATTTTCTATATGTTAATGTGACAGTCTGGGTGATATTTTGTTACTATTCATCCCCTTTAATCTCCCACCATGAACAAAATTCATTTGTTCATTCCATTGATGTTGGACTTAGCCATGAGACTTGCTTTGTCAGTTGGAATGCTATTGACATTGAGTAGGGCCTTAATTCAGTGTGCTTGCATAGGTAGACTTTGTTCTTGAACTAAGTAATCCATTATGAGAAGTGCATTTCCTGGGCTACCGTTTTTCCTTCAGCCTGGACCCCAAATGAATACTATGTGCTAAACCCAGAATTCATCCTGCAATCTGGAGACAAACCCAGTCAACAACACACTCTAGGGCTACTCAGTTCATTCCAGTCACATGTAGTTAGGCTGCAATACCTTATAGACCCATGAGTACGAGTGTAAATATTGTTAGGTAAACGGTAACTAAATCAAGTGTTCGCTGTGTAGCATCGTTGTCAAATTAGCTGACTGATATTTACTGTTAATAATATTACTACCTTGGGAAAATTACTTAACTTCTCTTTTGTTTTCTTATGTATAAAATGGGAACAAAAACAGTGTCTATTTCATAGGCACATGAAGAACTTAGAATCATGCTAACACACAGTCAATGCTCAATAAATATAACTTAATCATATAATTTGATGCACAGATGACACGCACAGGAATTTCAGATGCTCAGGGTTCTTGAGCCTGCTCTGAGAATGAAAGCACAGACAGACTCTAACAGCAGAGGTCAGAAAGATTTTATCTGTAGAGAATTTTAGTTACAGAAAAGAGAAGAGAAAGACAGCATATTGGGGAATACAGGGGGACCAGAAACCGGTGATCCCCGGAAACCAGTGATCCCTGTGGGTCAGGGTGGGGAGTGGGTTTTATAGCCTTTTTGCATTGCCTGATGATGCCTTTCAGATGCAAACAGGTGTTTCCTAGGGAGGGGAAGTGTCTCCTTGACCACTTATCACCTTTTGTGACCTCCTGCAGTCCATCCTTCAGTCCTTCATTCCCCCACTCAATGGTTGCCCTAACTGCTGTTAGGGATAGGGACAACGTGGTCTGTTCAGTAACTGCTTCCTGCTGACAGGGGGTGATGAAGGGGCCCACAGTATCAGGGCTGACCACAAGGTCCCGTTGGTAGTAGGTCGTTTTCATCTCCATCAGAGGTGTTTGTAGTTTGATGGATTCTAGGAGAGAAGAAACAAATTTAACAAGTAAGTTTAAAATGCAAGGCCCAAACACAAGCAAAAGAATAAAGCAACTATAGGCCCCAGAAAGGGTAGGAACCAAGTCCTGGAGGGAAGCCAGGATTTTATTTGTTCCCATACCTGAGTAGAAACCTGAGTTTCAAGAGATTGCTCCCGGAGCCATTTAGCCTGTTGGAGAATGTGATCTGCACGTTCCTCTACAATGCCTGAAGTGTTTATATATGTGCAACAGGAGGTATTGGCAATGGCACATACCCCCCCTTGTTTAGCCAAGAGAAAATCTAGAGCCAGGCGGTGGCCCATTACCATACAGGCAAGGGACAACAAAGACCTTTGCATGTCCTTAATAGCAAGGCCTACCTAGTCTGAGGTGTCCTCTACCACTTTGGTTAGGTTTTTTGCAGTTACATGATTGACAATCACCCCATAGCTGATTCCAGCAAGGCTGCAACTAATGCTGTTATCCCTAAAACTATTAAAGTAACCTCTCTTATTTCTATGGGAAGCTGCTTCTATTGTAGTTAGCATTTCTCTTTTCTTCCAAATGGCTGCATGAGCATGCAGGATCAGGAAGGAATACTTAGAATCTGTTCTTTTGACAGTCTTAGGGCTTCTGTCAGGACCACTAATTCTGCCAATTGAGCACTTGTATTAGGAGGCAGAGGACCTGATTTGAGGGTGCCAAATTCTGTCACAACTGCAAACCCTGCATGTCTGACACCATCCTTGACAAAGGAACTGCCATCAGTGTATAATTCTAGATCTGGGTTTTTAAAGGGCTGATCAGTTAAGTCAGGTCAGGCAGCATAATTTTCCATAAGTACCTCCTCACACGAGTGTTCAGGATTTCCCTCTGCCTCTGGTAGAAGGGATGCAGGATTTAGGCTCTGACAGGTCCTTAAAGTTATTTCTGTCCCTCCCAGAAGCTAGGCCTGATATTTAAGTAGATGGCTGTCAGATAGCCAAAGTTCTCCTTTTGAGTTTAAAATTCTCCCTAGGTCGTGTGGGGTATAAACCTTTAGGGGGCGGTTTAGGATAAGTTTCTGAGCTTCAAGCACTAGAAGGCTTACTGCGGCCATTGCTCTGAGGCATCCTGGCCATCCCTTGGCTATCTGATCTAACTCTTTGCTTAAGTAGCCTACTGGCTGGGAGTGATGCCCCAGAGTTGAGTCACCATGCCCAAGGCCAGTCCTCCCTTTTCATAGACGTATAATTTAAACTTGAGTTATACTGGGAGACCCAGGGCAGGAGCTGTCATAAGAGCCTTCTTTAACCTGTGGAATGCATTTTCTGACTCATCATCCCATTCAATAAAGGGCTGAGTATCCTTCTGTGCTTCCTTAAGGATTTGATGTAAGGGCCTGGCTAGGTCTACATATCCCAGGATCCAAATTCTACAGTATTCTGTGACCTCCAAAAAGGCCCTCAATTGCTTTAGACTTTTAGGTAGAGGGAACATCAGGATTGGACTGATTCTTTCTTCTCCTAGAGACCTTATTTCTTTCTCCAGGACAAGACCTAAATATGTAACCCTAGACTGATACAATTGGGCTTTTTCTTTCGAGATTTTATAACTTCTATCTGCTAAGAAGTTTAGTAGGGACTCAGTGGCTCGTGAAATGATGGGCTCATTTGGTCCACAGAGCAGGAGATCATCTACATATTGTAGCAGAGTAGCTTGTGGATATTGCCATTCTGCCAGGTCTTGGGTTAGAGCCAACTCAAAGAGGTGGGGGCTGCCTCTGAATCCCTGAGGAGGACAGTCCAGGTGACCTGTCCAGACTTTCTTGTGGAGTCCTCAAAGTCAAAGATAGGTTGACTTTTAGGGTGTAAGGGAATGCAAAAGAAGGTGTCTTTTAAATCCGGGAAAGAGTAGTAAGTGGTACCTGGAGGTATTTGGGCTAAAAGCACATAGGAATTTGGAACTACAGGGTAGAGAGGCACTACTGCTTTGTTGATCAGACAGAGATCCTGGACTAGCCTCCATTTGTTAGGTCCCTTCCTGACATTGAGAATAGGAGTATTATATGGGCTGGAGCATTCTATTAGCAGCTCCTCTCTCTTTAAGTCTATGATTATGGGAATTGGCCCCTCCTTAACTTCCGGCTTTAAAGGATATTGTTTTTGATGGGGAAACCAGGAGGGGTCCTTGAGATGAATTAGGACTGGGGCAGTTGTTCATGCCTGTCCCACAGTGTGTCTATTCATCCACACTGTGGGGTCTACTTGTTCCTCTATTAGGGGCAAGCAAAAGTACTCCTGGGGGTAAAAGTAGCTATACCTCCAATTTGGATAGAAGGTCTTGCCCTAGTAGAGGAGTAGGGTTTTCTGGGACAATTAAAAAGGAGTGACAGAAATGGAAATCTCCCCAGAAGCAGGCTAAAGGCTGAGCGAAATAATGCTCTAGAGGCTGGCCTGATATGCCTCGAACAGTAATTTTCTTGGAGGGCCTGGGTCCAGGAGAGAAAGGAATAACTGAGATGCTGGCTCCAGTATCAATAAGGAGGCTGAACTTGTGCTTAATTTGGGGCTCTTCTGCTTTTACAGTGGTTACAAAGCCTGGATGGGAGGCCCCGGGACCCATCTTTGGGTGGGAGGCTCTGACCTCGGTTCCCCTGAGAACCGGGGACAGTGTGCCTTCCAGTGTTTTCCCCAACAAATGGGGCAGGGTCCCAGAGGTAGCTTTCTCTGGGGGCACTCCCTCCTAAAATGGCCTGCCTGTCCACATTGAAAGCATGTCCTCAGGTTTGGACTTTGCCCCTGGGGAGCCTCTCTGAGCGCTGGGATCAGAGCCTCCTACTGCTTATCCTTTCTCTTTTCCTTTTCCAGGTCCTTCCTTTCTTTTTCTAAGTCCCTATTATAGTATACAGACGTGGCTACATGGACCAATTGGTCTAGATCTCTGCTCCCTTCAGCCACCAATTTCTGAAGCTTTTTATGGATATCTTGTGCTGACTGTGTTAGAAATTTATCTTTTTAGGACGATTTCCTCTTCCTTGACTCTGGTATAATGTTGGTATGCTTTTGTAAAGCATCCTTAAGTCTCTGTAGGAAAGCTACTGGAGTTTCTAAGGATCCTTGCTGTACAGCTGTGACTTGGGAGAGTAAGAGGTTTTACCTTGGCTCTCCTTAGACCCTCAAGAATGCAGTGGATGAAATGATTATGACTCTATTCATCCTTGTCATTTTCAGGGTCCCACTTAGGGTCATACCTAGGTACTTCCTGATCTACTGTTGGAATTGGGAATTGAGGCTCCCTTCTAGGCATCCAATGTCTTTTTCTTCTCCATTCCCTTCCTCCTCCTGTGAGGACTGTAGTAGGGAGTAGGGCTGCTTTTATCTAAGTGATAATTGTCTCCAGCTGTGACTGCCTGATCTAGAACCTGCTGTTTCTTTAGAGAAGTGAGGGTCTGAGATAGCAATAGCATTACATCTTTCCAGCTCAGTTCAAAGTTTTGGCTGACTTCTCTAAATGCCTGGATGTACTGATCTGGGTTTTCTGTGTAATTTCCTGAATCCTTTTTTATTTCTTTAAGTTCACTCACTCTAAAAGGAACATGAGCTCTGTCCCCTCCAGGAATTAACTGGAGGGGGTGGAGTCCTGTGGGTCGATGTCTGGTGTGTGAGGTAGCTGGGTAAGGGGGGAGAGGAGGAGCTGATGGAGCATTAGATGGGTTTTTTGGTTCAAGGGAGTTTGGGAGCTTTTTGCAAAGGGTTACCAAGTCTGGGTATCTAGACTGCATTTGTTTAGCCATTCTGGGTGATCTCTAAGGAAAAAGAACAATTGAAAGTATGGAACTTTGGTCCACTTTCCCTCCTTTTTACAGAACATATCTAATTGAAGAATGGTATTATAATTAATGCTCCCTCCTTCTGGTCATCTTTCCTCACCTCCCAGAGGATATTGTGGCCAAGCCTGAGTGCAATAAAACTTGAGTCGCTTTTGCTGAAGACTTTCTAGATCAAGATCTTTCCAATGTTTTAATAAGCAGGCAAGGGGAGATCCTTCCTGGATCCTTGAGGCTTGATTCCCCATCTAAAAAGGGAAACCAGGGAAAATTGGTCACCTTAACAGAGGTTTCTCCTTTTATCTAAGCGTCCCCAGATGAGGAGAAACTCTAGTGGGAGAGGGCGTCCTGCTCTCCCTTGCTCCTTCCACCGCCACTCATGAGTAGAGTTGTGGAAAATTTACAGATAGATATCTCAGTTGCACCCACCGCCCTGAGATGATCTTTGACCAATCTCTCATCTATTTTGACTTGCCTGTTTGCCCTGCGACCCAGGTAGGCCTAGTTTTCCTCTATCAGCTGAACGCTTGTAATTAAAAAGTAACTCTATCAAAGTAACCAACAGGGCTTGCACAGCCAGAAGGACGACCCCTCTAGAGGCATGGATGGGGACTCTTGATGAAGACTTTTGTCCCCCTATATATCCTGTGAGGCATATATGCTTTCAATGAAAGGAGAGAGAGAGAGCATCTGGAGGCTTTTGGTCCAGTAAGGGGCAAAAAACAAAGACCTGTGGTTTTTGCCTTTTAACTGTTTTTTTTTTTCTTTCCCCGAGGGCAGGCTGTGGAACCTGTTTAACCAATGAATCTGATGCTTGACAAAGACAGTTAAGCCTAAATTGGAGACTATCACTTTCTGGTTTCCCAAACTCCCTGAAGAAAGAAGCTCACTGTTGTTTAGAGCAAAGTGGGGAGGGGGCACTCATCCTGAACTATTTGGGAAAGGGGAAGGAGAGGCTGAGGACTGGGGAAAAAGAGTTTCCAGCCTCAACGCATGAGGGATTATTGACCATTCCTGCTGTCCAGGTCGATCCTGCCCAAAGGCAATACTGGAGCACTGGAAGCAAGAGGTGACCTCTACTCTCAGGCCACAGAAACTATGAAGGAAGTGTAAGAGATCTGATTGCCTGTTTGCCACAGACATGGCTGGAGGGGTCTGAGACTTAGCTGCCTTTGGGGCCTCAGGGTGGATCAGGAAGTTGTGTCTTCAGCCTTTGGGTGACACCAGGGAGTGCCCCAGCCAGAACACCTTTTATGGCTTGAAGACAAACTTTCCTTTCCACAGGCTGTTTTCAGACCTCCCCTTAAGCTGGTCAGATCTTGAAAAAGGGAGTTAGCATTTAAGGAGAGGAAAAAAGAAAAAGCCTTGGTGCACTGAAGTTGAGTTCCACCACATAGCATTGGCAGTGCAGTATAAACCCCTGCTTGGTGTCTGAGTTTCCTTAGATTGCCTGTCATACAGCTGTAGTGGGCTTGGAGCTTTTCCTCAGTTTCCCAAGGAAGAAACCCTCCTTAACCAGACAGAGAGAGAGGGAGAAAAGGTTGACCTGAGAGTCCCACCATAGATAGGCTGTGGTGGGGGGGGGGGGTCTCTCCTGGAAAACAGACTCCACTGGAGTGCTGGATGCTCATGGTCACATTCTTAGGCAGCCTTTCCCAGTTTGGCACAACCTATACCGACCTCAGGTGACAGCTGGTCCCTTCGTCATCGCCAAATATGATGCACGGATGGCAGGGTTCTTGAGCCACTCAGAATGAAAGCACAGACAGACTCTAACAGTAGAGGTTGGAAAGATTTTATCTGTAGAGAATTTTAGTTAGAGAAAAGAGAAGAAAAAGATTGCATATTGGGGAATGCAGGGGGACCGGAAACCAGTGATCCCATGGGTCAGGGTGGGGAGTGGGTTTTATAGCCTATTTTTGCATTGTCTGAGGGTGGAGATGCCTTTCAGATGCAAACAGGCGTTTCCTAGGGAGGATAAGTGTCTCCTTGACCACTTATCACCTTTTATGACCTCCTGCAGTCTGTCCTTCAGTCCTTCAAATTGCTTTCAAACTTGATCCCAAAAGTCTGCCTTTCCCTATGTGATGGTCTAAAGATTATCTAAGCAGAGGTAGAGAACCATGTGAAAGGCAAGGTAAGAAGTTTCAGTGCTTCAGTCCATAGGATTTGGCATTAATGTTCTCCTTTAAGAAGAGAGACAATGATTGAGTACTAAGTGCTAGGTGGTACAGCAGAGAACAAGAAAGTCACATTTCCTACCTCTGTAAAGCTTATGATCTAATGGGATGGGAAGGTAATAAATAAGAAGTAAACAAGATGATATAAATCATCACCAGGTTTGCAGGAAATGAATGAGGCCAATGAAAGTATATTGGAGCTGTGGCTTTAAAGAAGAGAATGAGCCAGTCATGGAGAGATCTGGGAAGAGCTCTAAAAAGAGGAAACAAAGTAGATAGGGGTTGGAAATGGGTTGGAATGTATACGAGGAATGGGAAAGTGGTGAGTGACTGGAGAGCAGGGAGAAAGGTCTGTTGAGTGAAGGAATCAGAGCCTGACACCACCCTTCCCCCAAGAGAAGGCATCTCTGGCCTCTCTCCATCTTTCCAGGGAAGCTGATGATGGCCTTTAAAAGGCAGTGTGGCATTCCCCAGGGTCTCATTTCATCTGGGATTTTTTGAAGCTGAAAGAGATTGTCCTAAATAAAGATTGAGAAAGCAGAGCCAAGAGTTTCTACTCTTGGGTTTCAAATCTTCTACCCTTTGAGGCACATTTTCCCTCCTTTTCCTTGTAGCATTTTTGCATTGTCAAGGCTGGCTGTGGGCTTTCTCTACTTTTGCATAAGAAACCAAACATTCTTACTCATATTCAAAGAGAAAGGCATTATCTAATCTTTTTGCCAGCCATACCTTCTCCAAAGTCTGGAAATTGATTATGTTGTTGTTCTTCTTCAAGGTAGGTTTTAAAGCCTGTGGAATGTTAGGAAGTATTTATTTTTAAATTCCAGAATCTCTTTTTACATAAGGCAGGAGGTCTCTCTAGACATATTTTCTAGACCAGTTTTCTTTTTTCTGTAGACCAATTCTGTCCCTGGATTGAGGAGTCAAGTTAAGGCTTTATTTAAGATTTTTCTGTTTCTATTGTGGGAGGGTAAAATATTCCCACCCCAAATATGCTTCTTTTGCACATTTCAATTTGGTTATTCAGAGAAACTGCAGCCCTCTGCAGACAAGTCAATGGCTCTGAAAAGCTGTCTGTTTGTAAAAAGAAGTTTACATCTACTTGCCTTAGTAAGGTAAATACCAAATACAGGCAGAGATCTTTCTATCTGCTATCTTTCTTTCTGTTTTGGAGGGATCTTTCCATAAGTAGAAGACACTGGGGTCTGACACCTGGCTAACCAAGAGATGACTAAGGTGGCTATTACCTGGGATACTTCATATGCATTACAAGACAACTCTTGTGCCTGGCGCCTGAGACTCATGCCTGAAATCCTAGCTACCTGGGAGGCTGATAACTGGTGAATGGAGGTTCAAGGCCAGCCTGGGAAAATAGTTAACAAGACCTCCATCTCTAAAATAACCAGAGCAAAATGGACTGGAGGGGTGGCTCAAGTAGTAGAGTGGGTACTTTACAAGCAGAAAAACCTGAGTTCAAATCCCAGTCCCATTTAACAAACAAACAAAAAACCAAAAACTAAGACCACCCTTGCTCATTGTGTACATCATACATTCTCCTCCTTCCATAGCCTGTGCCATTTCCTTTCCACCCAGGAGCCCAAGTCCCTCTCCCTTTAAGTGGCTATAAGGGTCAACCCTTTTAGTTGTGTGCTCTTTTTCAATCATCTGTCTACTGTCAGTTTATTTCACGGACTAAAATTATCCAAACTTCACAGGGAAAGAGTAGAATTAAGACTTCCTTACTAGTCATATCCAGACCACCAGTCAGTCATCCCATGACTTCACTCAGTGTGAGAGATTAGGGAGAGCAGCAAGGAATGCATCATAATCATTATCATCATCATTGAAGGATCACCTTGCTTCAGGCACTGTGTTAGGCATTAAGGTGCATCATCTCGTTTGAGGCTTAGGACAATCTCCTGGCATCTTATTAACAATGAAATGGAATCTCAGTGGGAGGAAGTATTTCAAAAGTTACTCCAGATTCATATCAGTATTGAAATTGGCTGAGACCTGGACACATCAGGGCTTAAGTTTTCTTCTAGAAAAAAGCCTCCAGGCCTTTCATTAAGGATTCTTACCAGTTTGAATCTAGCTTTTTAAGAGTGGACATGAGCAGAAGCCAGGTCTTCCAATCAATCATATCATAAGCTCAAATCTTCTCACCCACCAACAAAGAAACCCCCACAAAGAAACATATAGCTCTTCTTCTCATCCAATCAATAAGCAGCTTTCTCCCCTCCCTTCCTATAAGGACCCCCACTACCAACTGGTCAGAAGGCAGATTTGAGCTTATAGCTCTTAACCTTCTTGTCCATATGCTGCATAATAAAGCCTTTTCATTTTGCAAAATCCCAGTATAGGCTTCTATGCATGTCAGGCACCAGGCCTTTTTCTGGATAAGAGTTGTCACCTCTCACACCCTATTACGCCTGGATAATTACAGGAGATCATTTCCTCCCTTCCTTTGCTGAAATTTGGCAAGAATATGACAACTGCCTGATATGCTTGTGAAGAATTGATCATTGTTGGCATTTTGGCTCATTTGTTTAAAATATTTTAAATAAAATTACTTTGACCCTCATTTTTAACCTTATCTATCTCATTTCCACTCCCACTATAACTGTTTTATAACTTCAGTGTTTTTCCTTTCTGTGCATTTTTTAAAAATACATTTAAAAAACCTTTCTGAGCCTAGAAGGGTCCATTCTCCTAACTGTTTGTCCTCCCAGGGTTTCATGAATTCTAATCCTTAGAAGTCATCAGCTACCCCTGCCTGTGCCTTTGTGCCTTCTTCACCCCCACCTCTGTGGTCTGTGATGTTGTTGCCAAGGCTGCTTAAGGGAGAGGTGGCCTTGGAGAGCTGAAGTGATCCTGTCTCACTATGGCAGTGACAGTTGTTTGCTCTCAACTCATGCTGGTAATTGCTGTGTTCCAAGGACAGTTAGGAACATCACTTGGCGTTTTGTTTCCTAAACCATGGGATAATTCATTATAATGACATTTGGTGTCCCAACATTTACCAGCAAGACAATGGAGGCACTGACCAAAATAAAGCAGACTTAAAAAACAAAACAACAACAACAAAAAACAGACTAAAGAAACTTAAAACACAAAGCTTGAGTTTTTCTTTTCTTTTCTTTTTTTTTAATTGTTAATATCATTATACTACAGCTGCAGGAGCAGCTGTAAGGCACTTTCTTCACATCCCCTTACCTGCACCATGGTCTGGCTACCAGTTGCCAGCACCTGCCACTTCTTTGCCAAGGTCTGGTTCCTATCTCTCCAGACACTTTGCTTACTGTGGGAAGCTGTAATGATGGGGAATTAGTGTCCTCTGGGAGCAGCCCTCAATAAATGGCTGATATGAATCAATGTGGAAACATCCCAGCTTTCTCCCTCAGTAGGACAACAATAAGGCCTGTGTATTACACTAGCTCTGGAGTTCCCCAATGGCATTAAGCTGACTTGGTTGTGTTCCCTCTACTGGCTGCTTCCTCTCAGTATCTCAATCTCTCACTTCCCTATCAATATTTCCTTCAATTCCTGAGTAACTATGTAAACCATTTGTTCTCACATCTTTGTCTCAGGGTCTCTCAAACTAAGGAAACTCTTCTGTGGCAGATTACAGAAATGTCCCCATATCATCACTCTCTGAGTATCTTTATATAGTGAAGTTACAGCAGTTCCCACTGAGAAGTGGGCTGGCTCTGTGTCTCTATTAGGCAAATAGAATATGGTAGAAGTGATGGCATACCAGTTCCAAGCCTAGGGAGGGAAATTGCACAATTCTCCTTCTTCTCAGAGACTGTGAGCAGTAATAAATAATTGTCTTTTAAGGCTCTAAGCAGAGTTATTTGTCATGCAACAGAAACTGACACAATCCTTACCTCAAATTCATTTTGGAAGCCTTTTGTGTTTATTCCTCTGTATGTGAATATTGTTTTCCTTAGACAAAAACATCTTTTTAGGCATAGAAAGGTTAAATGACCTTCTCAGAATTGCCAGGAGAATCTGGGTACCAGTTGTTGGCAGTGTCCTGGCTTATTCCTGAGCTCCAGAGCCTCTCTGCTGAATCACTGGTCTGGGTTTGATTGCTGGCTGCTGCATTTCCTCTCTACCACAGTGGCCAGCATGGCTGCTGGTTTTTTCCAAAGCTTTCTTTTCACGGATCTTTAGGAGGCAGCTGCATTTTCATGGATTGCACTGATGACATATGTGTCTGATAGGAATTCTAGCGCCTGCAAAGCTGGCCTGAGATGGAGAGCTCACCAAAAATACTGCAGTTGCTTGATGCCAGCAAATTTATGGAGCCTCACAGCCAGCAGGATGCAGAGTAAACAACACAGCATCCTGGGGATGCGTAATACTTGCTTTGCCTCTTGGCTAATTGCCTGGCTTTGGGTGAGACCCTTGACCTTTAGGTCCTTATCTAAGACCAGTTAGTCTTAGACATCCCTTTAGCTCTAAAATGCCAAGATTTAAGGACCAAGTAGGGCTGCAAACAAAAGAACAGCTCCATTAACAGGAGGGTTAATTGTCTAGTTAAAGGAAGTTCTGCTGGGCTAAAATAGTGATTCTCAGAGTAGGGCCCCCTGTTTGCTGCATCAGCATCACCTGGAGCTTGATAGAGGCACACATTTTTCCAGCCTACCCCAAACCCTCTGACTCATAATGTCTTGGGGTAGAGCCCAGCAATCTAGATTAATGAGACCTCCAGGTGATTTAAAGATCTTCTCAAGTTTGAGAATTACTGATCTCAAGCAATGTTATTGCAAGTGTGGTTCATGGCACCCACACCATCTGGGAGCCAGCTAGAGAAGCCTGAGGCCAGCACTCCTTCCTGTGACTTCTTGAGTCTCAATCTGCCTGGAATGAGATCCCCAGGTGATCTGAGTGCACAATGAGGGTGAGAACTAATGGGTATTGGCTGCATCCTTGGAGACTGTGATTTACTAGATGGGGGGGGGTGAGGGGTGAGGAAATAACTTACATATGAAAAGCTCCCAGGTCCTGCTTGAGCTGCAGGTTCAGGGACCAAACTTTGAGTAGAAAGTCTCTAGATTTCAGGCTAGACTGAGGACCTTGGACATGTGAGGGTTTCAAGTCAGATACTGATCTGAGCCTCTCTGTATGGATATGCAGGGTACACACTGCCCAGTTCCAAGAGTCACCATTCACATCGTCTATGAGTAAAGAGATTGAAACTCAAAGCTAAATAAGATAAGAGGCAAAGGCTGGTTAAAGAGTGAGATTTAGGGAGAGTTATAATTGGGTTTGAATCCTAATCCTGTTGCTTACTTGGTTGTGTGATCTTGGGAAATACATTTAACTCTGAGTCTCAATTTCCTGACGTGTGCAATGGAAAAGATCACACCTTCCCTATTATTACTCAGTGGTACGCCCAGCAAATAGCTGTTCTCTCTGGCTCTTCCTTTCAGTCAAGGGAATAGTTGATGCCCTCAGATGTGTAGATATAGTCTCCCTTCCCTCCTTCAGCATCCTCCTAGTCAGTGACCTAATGTTTGGTTGGGCCAAAAGCCAGATGAATATGATGGGCTTCTCTTTAGAGCCCCCAAGGGTCAGATGAAGGTGATACAGTCATGATGCAGACTGCTTAAATTAGGAAAGCTTCCCCTGGGGTTGTACAAATCAATTCATAGAAATGACCAATATAGCCAGTTTCAAACTGCACCCTGAGCTCACCCACTTACCAAAGTTAAAAAAAAAAACTAAAAGTTTCTGGTCCAGCTAAGGCTCTCTGTGATGCCCCTGGAGACTGGAATCATGCAAAGGCTTTATGAGGAAAGGTAACTTGGCGCACAGACCTGGAAATCTGCCCTCCTGCGCAGAAAGGACCCAGTTAGGCCCTTTGTGTGTTTCTATGAGAAAAAGGGAAACTCTAAAACAAGTCTAAAGATGTATTTGGGGTGAAAAGCAACCCGTCAAGGTACATGTAGGCAAACAGGATGCTTTCAAAAGCTCATTAAAACATAAGCCAACCAAGAGAAGGTTAAGAGACCAAACTTAACTTGCTCTCTTGGAACTTAACTTGCAACTGGGTATCCATAAATTTGCTTTTTGTATTTCAGAAGAAGCAAAACAAAGTATTATTTACTTATTTTTGCTATTTAAGTCCAGGGGCTGGTTGAATTTTTAGAAAGAGACGGAAGGGCCCTGAGTACAGGAGGGAGTTCAGCCCAAGATGGCCACTAGAGGGCCTCAGTGACCCAGGAAACAGCACGGTGTTTGTAGGAAGAGGCCCCAAGAGCTTGCAGGTTTGGTCTGAGTTGGGTATTTAGGGGGATCTAACTCCTGAGAACCTTCTCAGCAGATGCTTACCTTCACATGAGAACAAAGGAGCCAGGTATGCTAGCAGAGTCAGATAATTGATTGGCCAGTTTTTCCATTGGTAACCTGTTTCTGCCTGCAGGGTACTGTTCTATCCTGGAGGTAAAAGTTAAGATGAAGGTGTGGATAATTATGAGAGCATCTCTAGCTGAACAGAAACCTAATTTTAGGGCTCAAGAGTGGTATCAAGGCTTGGGAGGTGTGGGCTTTAGTGCTTCATTAATTGTTTATGCTGTCCCATAAACAAAATTAAACCGACATAAATACTTAAATAAAAACATGTCTGCTATGTGAATACTGCTTCAGGTGAAGTCTCATTGGATAACTAGACTACCACACTTTAATCCCTCGTCTATAGAAATTCTAGAGCTGTCTGGATTTGAGATTTGCAGTGAGTATTGAATCTAGGATGATGCTGGCTTCTCTATTGTTGCTCAGAGGCATTTTAATAAGGTTTAGAATGAGACAGAGTTTGGAAATTTACCTTTCCAGGGTAATCTGTAAAACAGGAGGGGCTATCTCGTTAGGGGCATGAGCTAGAGAGTGACCTACCAAGGTATGTTCCACCTGAGGAAGTGCTGGTCATGTAACCATGAGGACAGAGCATGGAGCAAGAAGTACTCCATTCCCTCCGTCTGAATCTGCTGGGGAGCAATTTCTTTCCATGCTCTCAAACCTCTGCCTCTTTCCAGCAAGACATTGTAGCAAACAGAGGCCCCTTCCCAAGGTGACCTACACTTCCCACTCTCACACCCACACCCACATCATATAGCAACTTTTGCTGAGTCAGGAAGGTTGGGTAGGAAAGAGGGACTCCCTGAAGCAGGAAGGCTCTTCCAGTCTAAGAGTTGTTCTAGAGAGCTGAGTCCCACTTGACTTGAAATAATGATCTCTGTGGGCAGAATTTCTAGAAAAGGAAAGAAACTGGTTGGTTTTCAGCGTAGTTCCTTGGGTGTTGGAGACGTCAGGATACTGAAGATAAAATGGGTTATGTCGAGCAATCCAATGATGCTACCCTTTCTTATAAGAATAGTTTTTAGAGACCAAAAACCCAGTTAACCTGCTATAGCCCAGTTTTGCAAGGATGAAAAGGAGGCACGTCTTCTTTGTAAGACCCCTGTTGCTGTCTGGATTACTGTGGCCTGTCCCTTTTCCTTCTCTCCTTCCAGGTTGTACAGTCAGCCATAAGATGCCACCTTTGTCTTGTCTCTCTTTGTTCTAATCATGTCAAATTCAACCATCCTCACCTGGTTTCTAATGACAGCCCACCCCCTTCACCTAAAACCCATCCTGTGCTTTCTTCCTACTGTCATCTCTGTCTCCTAAAAGCAGCACTGACATCAATCTCTCTGGGATTTTGCTCATGTGATTCACCTTATTTGTCATCCTGTTCCTTCTTGCTGGTATAAAAGTGGACTCAAACTGCATTTCCTCTAAGAAGTCTTTCCTGACTACTTTAGCTCCTATTGACTGCCTGTTCCTTTGAACTCTTCCAACTTTCTGCAGACATTAAGAACCTTAATCCAGTACTGTTTTCTCTCTTTTATTTTAGAAAACTTAATTATGACTGGACAATCAGGTGGAGAGAGCCTTTAGGACAGAGGTTTGCGTTCCAGGATCCCAGCATGGCAACCCTATGCACACATTAGAAGCCCAATTAACATTTGCCTGGTAACTCCTATTTATCCTTTGGATCTGAAGTTGAACCTCACTTCCTGGGGGCAGCCAACCCCATTAGATCCAAATCTCATACTGTAGATTCTAACAGAACCATGTCTCTCACCTGCATAGTGCTACTGAAAGAAAGATATTTTTGTTTATTTTATTGATTAGTTCCCTCCATGAGGGCTGGAACTATGAGTTTTGGCTAGGACCTAGAGCAGTGACTAGTACACAGGGGTCACTCTATAAATGTTAAGTTAATGAACACATGTTGATTGGTTGAACTTGAATGTAAGATGGGCTTCTTAGAGAATAAAAGCAAAAGTGTTGAAGATACTACTCTCCTGGGAAGCTGGTATCCTTGAATACAGAACTAAACAGAATCTAACAACAGAGGCTCAGAGGGGCCAAATTAGCAAAGTCATTTTAGGGCCGATGGTGGCAATGAGTGACATATTTTTTTTTTCTCAAAGATACTATGAGCAAGTTATAAAAGTAATACATGTTCATTCTGAAGAATATATAAATTTTAGAAAAGTATAAGGAAGCAGACAAAGTAACTACAAACTCACCACTCAAAAACTTTTAAATATTAATATTTTCTTCTAGTATTGGTTTAATTCATTTTTTTATCATGTGAAAATCCTGTTGGATATTTAGTTCTGGATCTTTTCTTTTATAAAGCCACTAAACATTAAATGAAAAGCATAACTTTTTTTTTCTTTTACTAAAGTCTTTATGAATCATTATTTTATTTTGGCTTTTATTTTTTAAAAACTTAAAAAATTGTATTATCATATATTAATTGTATAGGGGTTTCATTGTGACATTTCTATATGTGCTTACAATATACCTTGGTTAGGCTCACTCTCACTATCATTCTCCCTCATCCTTCTCCCTCTACTTAAAATAATTTCAACAGGTTTCAATGTTCTATTTTCATGCAAGTATATAAAGTACATTGTCTATATTCACCCTCCATTGCCCTCCCACTAGTACTCCCCCTAACAGGATCTGCTTTACATTCCTGTCTTTCATTGTTTATGTATATATTCATTGTTTGAAAGGGTTTTACCATGGTGTTTCACCTATGGATGTATTATATTTTAATCAGTCTAACCCCCTCTATTACTTTTCCTTACCCTTTATTCCTTTATGAATCATAATATTAAACATATTCAGAGTATTTCCCTGCTTGGGTGTACTCTGTTATTCTCCCAACACAGGACAAGATTAATAAATATGAGTTTTAACCTTTATGATTATATATATACAATTTTATATTTATATATTATATAATTACATATGTGTAATTATATACAATATATAATATTTATATATAACTACATATATGATTATACATAGTTATATATATAAAACCAATGCTAAACAGGAGAGTTACATACATGTATATATATATATATATATATATATATATATATATATATATATATACATCTCACTATGTAGCTTAGGCTGGGCTCAAACTCATGATCCTCCTTCCTCAGCCTCCTAAATGCTGGGATACAAGTGTGCCCCACCATTCCTGGCTGACCCTTGATTTTGAACACATTCTAGAATCTAAAGAAAATATAGGTGAATAGGGGGTACATTATATATTTTCCCAGCTGTTTCAGTGGGAGGCCTACCTCTGTTCACTGATATACATCCAGGCTACCCAGATGTCAGCCCTACCCAAGGGGGGTTCCTCATTCCTTGCTGCCTCACCCCCAGCCCTTAGTTCCTCTATTCTCTATCTGTCCCCGTGTAGGAGACACTTTTGGTGCCCTACCCATTTTCACTCAGTGCTCAGCATTCCCGTGTGTGCCAACGGCTTCTTGTGCAAGCACCTTGGCTTCCTGCCTGAGGACTCTGGCTGCAGGAGCATGTTCAGTTCTGAATGGAGCAGTCTGGGGGTGTTAAAATATAGAAGCCCCTGGGAACAGCTTTCAACTACTGATAAGTAGGAGTTGGGTGGGGAATGTCCCAGCTCCTATTCACCTTCTAAGTGGAGGTGTGTTCTACATAGAGCTCCCCAGGGGACTGAATTCCAGTGACCACAGGCATGCCCTACTCATTCATAAGCCGGCACCTGCTTTCTTTCCTTACAATCTCATTTCCACACACTCCCACTGTTTCCCAAATTAGCCATTTGGGTCCAAATCCTTGCTTCAGATTCTGTTTCCAGGGAATCATTCTAGGACATCACAACCCACCTTCCTTCCTCCTCTTTCTCTCCTCCTTCTCCTCCCTCTTCCTCTTGGCTTAGCAGTACTTAGGGTCTCACACTTGCTAGTCAGGTGCTCTGCCACTTGAGCCATGCCCCCAGCCCTGTGTTTATCTATTTGTTACTTTATTTTTCAGATAAAGTCTCATGCTTTTTGCATGGGTCTGCCTGAACTGCAATCTTCCTACCTATGTCTCCTGCATAACTGAGATTACAGAGGTGATCCACCATGCATAGCTTGTTTGTTGGGATGGGCTCTTGATAACTTCCCCACCCACTCCTCACTGGCCTCAAACCACAAGCCTTCCAATCTCCACCTCCCAAATAGGTAGGATTACAGAAGTGAGTCAATACATGCTGCTCCACTTTCCCTTCTTAATTATGAGCTTTAGCCTTCTCTAGCTTTAGCTTTGCCCTCCTTTTTTTTTTTTTAACTAAATTGGAAACTGAAAATTCTAAATGATCCAACATATATTTTAAGGAATAGAAAGGGTAAAAATGCAAAACCATGGCAGATTGCTGACTGCTTTTTCATCAGAACTCCTGATACAAATGCTCCCAAGAGGAAATACACTATACAGAGACTCTGGTGATTTTGGAGGTGACTTTGAAATGTTTTTTTCTGTCTCCTCTCTGTTGTCTCTCCCATTTCTCTCTTAATTTCCTTCCTCTGCAGTAGAAGTCATCCTCAACAGAGCTATTTTTTTGTTGCCACCCCTTGGGTAAGGGTAGGTTTCCAGACACCCCCATAGGCATGGGTAAGATGCTAGGCAGGTATCAACCATGTTCACATTCATTTCATTGTCACTACCAGTTACTGAAGGCCCAATGCATGCAGAGCACTTACCAGCTTGTGCAGGACATTTTGCAGGAACCATTAACACAGTGTCCTTGCAGGGAGGATAAGGCACCTTACACAGGGACTCATGCAGAGACACAGATGATGTATTCATTCAGGGGCACACATAGACCAAAACAAACCATCATTCTAGGAACTCAGAGAACATCTTGTTCATTCTGGCTGGATTTTGAAAAAATTTGATGGAAGAAGCTAAGAATGGTGAATGGATTTTAATAGGTCAAATAGGTCAAGGCACAGAGAGGAGAGGTGATATGTGCTCCCCCATCTCAGTTCCTAGAGAGATTCCTTTTGATGCTAAATGACAAGACTGCTGCTTCCATGACCCCTTCCTCACTCCCAAGCCCCAGCAGGCTATGAAACCTTTGGTTTCCTTTTATTCCAGTTCTTCCAATATCTGATGGAAAAATTATACCATCTTTCTGATGCAAACAGCCTGGGCTACAGCCAAGTCAAATTATAAAGTAGGCATACCAGGTAGGTTTATTTAATTTTCAATATCAGAACAATCATCTTACTTAAACAAAACATGCACTCATCGTATTGCAAATGGGAAGGAGGCTGGAGGTAGGCATTTGTGGCTGCTGGTTTGGCCTCTCAGCCACATCATCAAAGACCCAGGCCTTCTCCGTCTTCCTCCTCTGCTCTCCTTACACTATGGCTATTCAGCCTCACACTGCTTACCTTCTAGGTGCTCACCTTCTTTGGTTTAGGCATCAGAACTGCCTTCAAGGCAAGAAGAAGGGAGAAGAGCAGTGATAGACATCCCTTTTTTTTCTTATCAAGACAACCAAATTTTTTTCCAAAGCCTCCTCCAAGACTATACTTTTTATGTATCCTTAGCTAGAGCTGAACCATAGGGCCACCCCTCACTGTAAAAAATTCTAGGAATTTGAGCATTTCACTTTTTAAATTCTGTAATTACAGAAAGAAAGGAAGAAGGGATGGGGAGCAGTGAAGTTCCTACAGCTATCAGAGTCCCCACCCAAAAAGGCTTGGATCTGGGTCTGGTCGCTCACCTGCATCAAGAGAAAAATGACATAAAATATACAAAATGGAAAAAATGGATTTATTTACAGTTTTGGTCAAAACCAGAGAGAGAGTCATTCTCAAACTGTCTACTATCCTCCCCAAAGCAGTGTTATTTATAGAAGTGATAGAACAAAAGCTAGGAAATACACACGTGTAGGTTTTGTTGTGGGCCACAGTGCGTAGGGTTACTACCTAAGTCTTTCTCTTAGAGCAAGGGGCCAGAACTTCAGCATTGTGGAGTGGTATGGGGTGAGGGGGAGGCTCACCCTCTTTCCTAAAGAGAGCTGGAATTGAAAAAGACAATTTAAAAATAAATTTTAATTTTAAGGGCGCCCCATTCCATCACAAATGCCACTTTCTCTTATAGGAAACTACACCTGCTGTGGTCAAGCTGCTCTGAGTCTTCTCCCTTTTATCTGATGGCTGGTATCTTGATCAGCATCACTACAATGATACATCCACTCCAAATCTCAGTGGCATGTCATTTATTGTTACCGACACAGGTTTGTCGACTGGCCAGGGTGGCTCGGTTCAAGATGTCCGTCATTCTTTTTTTTTTTTTTTTTAATGTTACAGTTTTTTAATTAATATATTATTCAGGTATGTGTAGGGTACCAGAAAATATTAGAATTATTTTAAAAAAATCACAAATTACATATTGATTTGAAGGGGCACAAATTGACTTTTTTAAACTCAAAAGTAAGATGTCCTTCATTCTTGTAGAACAAAAGAATAAAGCAACAGGAATGCAAGAGGAGCAAGCAAAAGGACTTGAGGTCTCTGCAGAGTAGGGTCTTCAGTGTGAAGAGCTTTGGCTAGTGGCCCATTTTATCTGCCACTAGCCAAAGCAAGTCATGTGGGGCCAAAGCAAGCTTTCTAGAGGAAGAAATGACAAAATTGCTCAGCCAGAATGTAGGTATAGGAAGAGGTAAAGGATGGGGAGAATTCCAGATCCCAGCAGAGTAAACTAATATGCTCACTACCTGTGTGAACCTGGTGGTGGGGCTCGGCAGGAAGTTAGTTTTTAACCCTCTAGGTAACAATTGTCTCTGTAACAGGCAAGGGTCTACTTGAGTCAGTGCCTAAGCACTGAAGTGAACTGTAAAGCTGTAATTTTAGACTTGTCCTTTTGGGAAAGCAGGGCATATTGTACCTTGAATCTCCTTTCTGAAGTCTTTCCTTTTATTGGTTGAATCTATTTAAGAAAAAAAGGGATTCTGAGACTCAGCTTCCCACAGTGTATCAATTTGGCAATTCCAGGAGCAGGTGATGCTTATAGTCAGTTTCTCTATGTCTGAGAGTCTCTGTACCCTGCTTTCTGCCTTTCCCAGCAAAGGCACTGGGAGATGTGACCTTCATTTCTCAAGGAGTCTTTCCCCAGGTAAAACCCATTGGCTATAATTACTATCTCAGCTAACTTAATTAGACCAAATATTGTGGCAATAAGAATAGAATGGAGATGGAGATAATTCCTCATGATAGTCATAATGCTCAGATTGTTCCTTCTTTGACAGGAGGCTACATTGATGTTAATTTAATTACAGCCTGGCACACACTCACAGAGAGACATTACAATATAGGAAAGCCATATTTAAGGACATAAGTGTGTCTCTGAAAAAAGTATATGTATCCTTTACTTTTAAAATGAGATTTATTCATTCAATAAACATTTTCAGTAGTTTCTCATTTCTTCAGAGGCCACCTGACAGGAAGAAACTTATGTGAAATCATTTGAGAATTCAATGAATCTTCTTTATTGAGGAAAATGTATAATACTACATTTTTGCATAGTTACTTAGTAGGTTTTTTAAAGCACTTGTCATCTGCCAGACTTGATTGCTAGCACTTCACAACTATTAGCTTATTTAATCTTTATTGTAAATGTATGAGGCAGGTCCTACTATTAATCTCATTTTATAGATTAAAATCAGAAGCCCAGTGAGGTTTTTCAACTTCTTTGAAGTTTAGTTTTCTGAAAAGTGGTATGGTTTTCCACATGACTAGCGGGGAAAGGAGATGGAACACTTGGCAAGCGATACAATTTTCCTTGTGAAATGCATAAACTCTGAATTAACATAATCATTTTTGGGGAGCCAACTAGCCTCCCCATTGTCAAGTGTCTCCATTTGACATGCAGGGATTTCTGCTGCCCACCATCCAATGTTGTCCTCCTAGCTGTGGTAACATTTTCCCTAGGAATAATAACTGTACTGCTTCTTGCTCATGGGATTTGAGTGGATAGACCTAATCCTCTATCTCTGAGACTGGGAAATCCATTAGGCTTGGGGATCAGTTGAGGAATGGACATGTGACCCACTATGGTTTGGATATAGTTTAATGTGTCCTTCGAGGGATTTAACTGCAATTTAATTTTCATTGTGGGATATTAAGAGAGTGAAGACTTAATCTGACTATGGTGTTTAGAGCTGGGGTCTTTGAGAAGTGATTAGGATTGAAGGTCATCAGGATAGAGGTTCCATGATTGAATTCTACTGGCTTTAAAAGGAAAAGAGAGACTGTATACACATTCATGTTCCTTGTCTCTTGCCTTGCAATGCCCTGCACTGCCTTGGGACTCTAACGGGAAAGAGACTAGATTGGGCTCCTTGACTGTGGACTCCCACAGTCAGGAATCAAAATGAATCTATTTTCTTTATAAAGTAGCCTGCCTCAAGTATTTCATTATAGTAATGGAAAACAGACTAAGGCATGACTCAAGTAGAGGTCAGTGACCATCAGTCCTAGGACTTTGTCTGGGGCCTTTAAGAAAGAAATATACTGTTTCCTATGGAGATGTTAAGGACACAGTAAAAGGGTGGGTTAGTTGGTGGCCATTTTTCCTCTGTTGGAGAAATGCTGACTGAGATTTAATGCAACACAGGGAATGTTGTTGTTGACAGATTAAGAAAAATCCTTAATAACATTATCTGAGCCCCTGTATTTAGCCATGACTTAGCTTCTCATTACAGAGCATGTAGACTAGTTAGTTACTCGACCCAGTAGAGGACATTCATTGTCAAAGCCAGTTTGAATCAAGTTTCAGTCATTTGTAGCAGAGTCCTGTCTGAAGGTGAGTGAGAACAGGCCCATTCTGCTGGCCGGTGGCAGGGATGGTGGCGGGGCGCTCAATTTTTTCTATTCAATACATCATGGAATGTTAGGACAATTTTCTTTCTCAGAAATTCCCACTGATGTCCTCCATTTTCTTCATGAAGCCTCTCTCCTTCTCTGACACTTTTTACTTCCATGTATGGATACCAATGACAAGAACTTTTCATTTAAAGACTTCTGAGTAGTGTTCATGAAAAGAAAATAGGTCACATTGAAAATTAGCATGAAAAATTTATAAAGGTGAAAAAAATTCTCATATGTTCTTACATTTGTGGTCTCTGATTGAATGTAATGTCTTCAATGTGGTAGATTTATTTACTGAGCACATAAAATGTGGCTTCTGTGGTTGAGAAACTGAATTTTTAATTTAACTAAAAATCAGATTTAAAAAACTAATACTTGATTCTATGGCAAACTCTTACACCTACTTGGAACTTAGGCACATGGATCTTATCAACTATAAATTTTATGAAATCTATATATAGATAAAATATTTTGAATTAATCTCAGTATCTGAACTGAGACATCAGCATAAAAATATGCATCAAATTTCACAGACTAGCTTTGAAAAAAAGCAAAGTATTTTTTTAAACTTTTATATTGATTAAATATTGAAGTCATATTATTTTTGATGTTTTGAATTAAATAAAATATACAGGTTAAGTATCAGTTACCCAAAATATCTGGGACCATAAGTGCTTCATAGTTCAGATTTTGGAATATTTGTACATATATAAAATGTATCTTAGAAATGAAACCCAAATATAAACATGAATTTATTTTTGTTCCATGCATACCTTATTTATAAATAAGATAATTTTATGCAACACTTTTAGTATACCTGTATTTTGACTGTGACCCTTCACATGAGGTAAAGTGTGGAATTTTCCATTTATGGTATGTTGATGCTCAAAAATATTTGAATTTTGGAGCAGTTTGGATTTTGGATTTTCAGACTAGGGAATGCTCATCTTATATCTTTAAAATTAATTTCATTTGTTTCCTTTTTACTTTTTGAAACTGACTCATGTGATAAACCTGTTGAATGATGCTGGTCTATAATTTCTGTCTACCCTGTGGTTTGAAGACCATCCTATGCTCTGGAGGGTGAAGTCCACCCCACCTTAAGATCATAGTCTCTTGTTTCGAAAGCATTCAGGTTTGACTTTTGTTCTTGAAATGCATTGAAGAAATGGCAGCAGCCTTCTTCTGTTAGTTTTCCTTATTAAAGTCTAAAACAATCTAATTGAACAGTTTCATTATATTTCAGCCATAATTTTATATTTGCACAGACTTTTGCTTGCTATCTTGTTCTATATGATGGTCTTCTTACTCAAGGGTACAAAACATGTGTTTCTAAAGAATAAATGAGAAAATGTCATTTTATTTAATGTGAAATAGAAGATGTTGCCAGAAATCTTTCTATTTTGAATTTAACTGCTATTTTGTCAAGTTTTCTTTTAAATTTATACATGTCTGATATTTTTATTGAAATAATCTGGCAACCCTAGAAATCCTTCATTTTTGTTTCCTACTTTGCTGAGGTCATGATTTGTCCATCCACTAGAATCCTTCTATCCACTCAGAAGCCTGAAGATACAGTTGCAGCAGCATGGCAGTAAAGTTCTAGAGTCTACCCTTGTACTCAAGTATAAAGGGACCTGCTAAGCTGGGGGGAGTCTAGTCCCACTGGGCCCCTTCCTCATACTAGGGATCACCTTTAAAACTTTCTTTTAAGCATTTAAGGTCCTTTGATACAACCAAACAACAAAACAAAATAAAAAGATATAATCACACTGGAAAGTTGAAAGTTTGAAGGTTTTTAAAATGACTTCATCCTAAATCCAGAATATACTCTGTGAAGCATGTGCCAGTCATTTGTCTGTTTACTGTTGGATCTAGTCTCCACACTTCTCTTTCCTGCTGTCTTCTGTGTTGTAGAGGGCAGTCTTTCAATGTACATTTCTCATACTCCTCAGCCATTTAGCTTCTAGCTGGATTCAACCTATGGGAAGCAAGGGCAGATGAAAGGAGAACAAAGCAATGACAGGAAACAGCTGGGGTGGGGCGGGGGGTATTGTCCCTGTTTCTTTCTTAGAATGTATCTTCATCGGTGGTGGCCTTGTGTCCTATTTTCCAGTTCATGTCAAACAACCTTGATTCTATGATGTTAGATTTAAAAATTATAGAAATTTCAGAATATATAAATCATTGTGCATTTGCATATCATTCATTATTTTAATTCAATCCATCATTTTAAATGGATTGTGAGAATACATGCTAAAATATTATGGTTGATGGAATGAGTTAGTGATTGCAACTGGGGATTTATGCCTAAAGGGGACTTGAGACTCATATGTAGTGAATATTTTATTTTTTTCCAAAACAGATTAGAAGTCATAAGGCAAACTGTTTTTTTTAAAGTTAGTATATATTTGTTGTAAGGAGGCATTCATTGTGACAGCTCCAAATAGGCTTATGGTGTACATTGGTTAGATCATCCCCAACATCTCTCCCCCTTTATCCCCTCCCTGCCCCGCTTAAAGCAATTGCAAGAGCTTTCTTTGTTCTATTTCATATAAGTATATGAAGTCCATCAACAATATTCCCTCACTTTAATCTCCTTCATTTACCCTCCCCCATCTCACAAGTATTCCCCCAAACTGTACCTATTTTATAGTCCTGTCTTTCATTATTAATATTTAAGTCAATATTCAAAGGGTTCCTCAAGGCATCCCTGCTATGAGTATATGTTACTTTGGTCTGTCCAAGCCTTTCCATTACTCTCCCTAAGGCAAAGTGTTAATAGCTGCTAAATTAGATGATGGAGAAGAAGGGAAGAGAAGAAAAAAGAAAAATATAATCCTAGAAATTTTGGGGGAGAAGAAATTAGCATTGTCCTAGTACTTTTTACTTCTTATTACAAAAATCTTTTCTGGATATATTTAAACATCATGACTGTATTTGTTATCTATTGCTTCTGTAACAAGTTACCACAGACTTAGTGGCTTAAAATGACATGATTTTATTATCTATCAGTTATGGAAGTTGGAGTCTGGATACGCACTTCACTGGACTAATATCAAGATGTCAGTTAGGTAGCCATCTTTTCTGGTGCTCTAGAGAACATCTATGTCCTTGCTTTTTCTAGCTTCTAGAAGTTACCCTTATTTCTTGGTTTGTGACCTTTTCTCCCTTTTAAAAACCTGCCAGATTGCATGTTTCTGACCATTTTTCCATAGTGATACTTCCCTAGGAACATAGTTAAGAAAGGTCCTTCAGTTTTAAGTACACTCATGGATTAGTTTAGGCTGACAGATAATCCAGGATAATCTCCATATTAATATCTTTAACTTAATCACAACTGCAAAGACCCTTTGCCAGGTAAGATAACATATCCATAGTTTTCAGGGATTAGGAGCTAGACCTCTTTGGGGGAGGGGCCATTATTCTGCCTACCACAACAGTTTACAGTAGGAAGACATACTTTATCTATAAACTAAAAACTTGTAAGCTCCTCCTCCATCTAGCCTGCTAGCTTGCTGAGAAGACAAAGCTTCTACTCAAGTTCAAGTTCATAGCAGTGAGAATTCGTCTTCTGATTATGCATAGCTGAGCAGGAAATTTGCCATACATTTTTTATAATAGAAGACAGTGAGAAATTTACGTGCTTATCAAGATGGTTTTCATGAGAATACCAAGCAGACCTCAAATTAAGGTTATGACAAAGCTTTCTTCTGGATTTCCCCAACGAAGAGACAGGTATCATTTGCCCTAAATTGCTTTGCTAGAGTGAATCATTTTAGCTATAAGCACACATGAATGCTTTCCTAAGAGATATTACTTTTGCACTGATTCCAGTGCTTTTGCTGAAATAGGCCAATTTCTTGTGAACCACGATTTTGCTGAACTGGGTAGTAGTCTAGAAACTGGGCCTTGGAACTACTAATTAGAAAGCGCTAATGTTTAGTGACCCATGATGAATAAACCTTCCTTCTCAAGTAGATTAACTTTTCTTTAAGCAAAGAGCTAATGAAGTTCAGAAACTCCCCAAAAGATCACAAGAAGATATGTGATTAAGCAAACAAGTTAAAGCAAGATCTTGGCACAAAACCACAAAAACAATCATGTCAAATCTCTTCACATTTCATTGAGCAATTGCATTCCTCTAGAAACTAAAGGCATAGTGCATTAAATGTTCAAAACTGGAATTATGCAACCAACCACCAGAAATACTCAAGCTGCCCTTCCAGTTGGTCAGAGGATAACTGTTCTTTTCCCATGATTATCCAAATATTTGTATTACTTCTTCATTCTTGAAAAACTCCTTTAACAGGTAAAATTTATTTCAAAATTTAAGAAGTAAAAAAGGGAAAATTTTCTCATTTCATAGCGAGTCAAATGTTGCTCAGCAAACTTAGCAAAAAGTCTATAGTTGTCTTTATTTTCCCTCATTTCTTCTTCTTTTTTGGATTAATGGAAACAAATAGGGGTGGGTCCTGGGCTGCCAAGATATGTATGGCCCATCCCAAATTGAACCAGGGAATTATGGGTAGCTGTTTTATCAACTTCCTTGTCCAGGCCTACTTTGGTGCAGTGAACTTCACAGCTATCCCCAAGGATGTAGTGGTCTATATTTTAAACTGGTTCCCACCAGCCTCCCATTTATGTGTGCTTCCATGTTGGAGGTACAGCATGGGAGCCTTCTATCCTCCTAGTCTTGAGAATTTAAACTCTGTCTCTTGCCTGGCTCCTTTGTGAGGGGGAGGGCAAAAATCTCCTTTATTAATTCCATAAGCATTTTATTGACTCTTTTTTTATTTCCATTTCCCTTAAAATTGGACTGCAAGACAAAAATTCAAATGTAAGCAATCTACCTGAGAGATCATTCCAGGAAGCAAAGGTAGGGAAGAGTGGAAGTGAGATAAGAAAAGTGGTAGCCATGAGGCCTGTGTTATTCTGTGTGCAACCAGAGCTTAGTCCTGCTGGGAAGCTCTGGGAGATCATGGGGGAACACTTAAGAGTTGATCTTGGAGTGGTGATGGAGCTGTATTATATCCACCAGCAACTAAGGACCAGTTGAGTGCTGCCAGTAGTTAATTTCCCAGATGGCCCAATCTACTGTGTCTGAGGTCAGAAAAACTTGGGAGAAAGTCTTCTGGCAAAGAGATTCAGAGCAGTTGGAAACAGAGCAAGCTCACACTGCAGTGGTAAAGTTTGAGGGACAGTTATACAAATGTTTCTTATTCCAACCTATGTGTAAGGTACTAGAACAGGTGTTGTAAAAATTTTTTAATATGCTTTAATCAGTATATTAGGTAAAAGCAGCTACATTTTGCTATGTGCTGAGTATTAATGCTATAGGGGAAGCAGTTGAAGTAGAAGATATGATATCTCCTTGATTTTGAGGAGCTTTCTAAGATAATGAACCCTCTTTCTACCATGCAACAGTGGGGAAGTAGACAAAATATAAGGGTAAACCAGTTGTGAGTGGAGGATTGGAATTCTTGGGGAAGGTTTTATGGTAGATGTGGGAAATGATCACATTAGCAGAATCAAAGCCACTATCTGTATAGTTTAAGGAAGCAGAAGAGAGAAGTCATAGAGACTAGTCTAGCAGGTTGGTAGACAGGACTCATAAGAATGGAGATGATGGGACTTAAGCAAGAACAGGAATTTACATAGTGGCTTGCAGGCCAGTATCAACATTGAGAAACCCAAAGACAAAACACATAGTCTTAGCTTGTTATTGTCCTAGAGATATCTGTCATCACCTTGAATCTATAATTCATTTTGAAAAAGTCCACTTGTGCCCACAGTACTGCTGAGAAGGTGAGTATCCCATGGCAGATGGTCCTGGAAGCAGGGATATCTGATTGGGATGAGGCAGACACCAGAACTTACGTATATTCATTGGATTTTATTTTGTTTTGTGTTCTAACATTTGGCCCTAGGGTACTAAGAGATTGATTAAGTTGACTCATTATAAGGCCAGGGAAAGAGTTTCTTTCCTTAGTAATCAATAGTCGTATCCAAACATATTAGTATAAAGCATCATAGGGAATGTTAAACTGGAGCAAAAATGGTGAGTACAAGTACCGAGAGAATCAGAGAGGTGTTTTTCAAGTTCCCCCAAGGCCACAATGTACTTCTCAAAATTTAAAGTCTTCTGCAAATTTTCCACTCAAGCTACCTGGAGTGGAAAACAAGGATCCTTCACTAAGACAACATGGCAGTTGCCTAGTTTCTTTCCGATGCTCTGATTTTTAGTCCTCTGCGTTGATGTCAAAGCTGGCAATCTTTATAAGCCAACCATGAGATAAGCATCATGTGAAAGTGGTTATTAAGGAAGGACCCCAGGAAGACATTAAAGAAATGGAAGAAGCAGGACAGGGAAGTGAAGGAAGCCAAGTAGAGGGCACTGCATGGGAGTCCTGCCTCAGGTTTGATTTCTCCTTACCCCTGGCAAGGGAACCGAGTATTCATACGCTTGCATATTGACATGCTATGTTCTAGGAATTTGGAGGCAAATTAGGCAAAATTCTTGCTCCTCAATGCTTTTATAGTCCAGTTGAGGAAGAAAAACTTGCAAATACTGTTAAGCGACTTGGAAATAGGCTTCTGAGTGGAGGAAATAAGGCTTCTACCTAAAGGAAATTTGCTACCAACAGTGAATGATTTAACATCTATGTGCTCCTTTCCTACCAGAATCATTTAGCAACACAAACATGGCTGATTTCTTCTCAGGTAGTATTTTCTTATCTTTTCCAGAACTCAGAACTTCCTGAGAAATGACTGTTAAAGGAATGTGATAAGAAGCTGGCAAGAGCCCAGTTTATACACAGCAGTTTTGGCCCAAGAAAGAGAAGAGCAAATTTGGTGAGACCGATGTGTATTTTCCTTTTTCTCTTGCCCCTAAAGGCATGTTTGTTCTTTTAACCACTGGGATCTTATTGTTTAAAGTGTTTTTGGTTCAAGGACTATGCCGCCAAGAAAATAGTGGGCATTTGCTGTGGCAGTTGAATTTTTACCCAATGTCTGCAACCTCTCCTTAGTTCAGAAGTAGAATGTAGTCTGACTTTCTTGAGGTTTTTAGGAGTCTCATGGGCACAAATTGATAAAATAATGAGAACTTTTTCTTTCTCATGGAAAAATGATATGCTGTATATTTCATTTTTAATTATCTAACCAGGTGCTACATTCTAGTAAGTACTCATATTAAGAACTAACTCCTAGTAAAATTTGGTATTTATACAATTGATATACTACTAGAATTTATGGAAAACAGTAAGTTAGGAGTCTGATGATGAAAGCTGCCTTCCACTAAATATTTCATATCATTACAAAACATGTACTGCTGCTGCTCACAGTCCTGCTGTCTGCACACAGGCCAGCTATATGAATTCCCACACGGCTTGGGAAGATTTTGTTTCATCAGTGCCACCCTAGTGCTGTTTTCTATTGCAGCTATTCTTCTTGCTGTAATCATTAGTCATTGTTAGTTCATATTCATCTTAATCTACTTTCTTTTATGTTTGATTTGTTTTCCCTTGTGGAAAAATGCTGTTTGAGTTTGGGTCTCCCTTATAAGGATGGGAGTGTGAGTTATTTGGGAGTTGATTCCACAAAACATAGGAAGGGAGTAGGGATGAAAGACAAGGAAGGAAGAAAAATCAATAAAGCAAAATTACTGCTGTAGGCAACTGGAATGCAAGCCTTTGGGAACTCTGAGGAAACTGAGCAGAATGTGCCTCCAGTTATCCCACCAGATAACAGATGAGGAGTTTGGGTATTTATTTAGCATTGTTCTTCTGATGTTGATTGATCACTGCTTCTAGAGGCATCAATTCCCAGACACTTCCAGTTTGTGCTGTACATTGGAGAATGCTCTTGCTGCCAGGGAAACCCTGGTGCTAGAGATGGTTATGGTGAAGAATCAGAAGAGAGAGCTCTCAGCAATTGAGCAACAACACTGATGCTCTGACAGCATGTGGTATGGATACATATTTCTATGACCAGTATTTAGGACCATTAGTTTTCTAATAACTTGACATTGAAACCATGTGTTGAATTTTAGCACATTACATAAGACCATATTTCTAAGAGTTAGAAAAAAACCTTGTTTAAGGATGTGATCTTAAAGTTGAAACTTGGATGATGAGAAGAAGGCAGCCATATGAGTGAGGGGAGAATGGTCTTAATGCCTTCTGTATAATTTTACCCATTTAAATTCTGAGTCAAAACCAGGAAATTTAAATCTTGGACTGCTTGAAGACTGATTCTTGGTAATCACATTCTCATTCAGAATAAAATTACTTTAGCAGGATAAACTTTCAAATTTTCCATTTGGTATGAATTTAATGTTCATGCTTCTCTTTAGTCAGTTTATTTGTGCCCACCCATTAGTCAGATTTCCCAAGCCCATTGTCACCAAATATTGTTTGGCACTCCCAATCTTCCATGCTAGGTTTCTCAAATCCCCTTCCAAGTTACGTGGAAACTATAGTTCCACAGAAAAAAAGAAACTTCCTCCAGGGCCTAGAAATTCTTAGGTCCCTCTCCAAATATGAAGAAGACCATTTGAATCCTTGGGACTGGACTTATTCAAATCCACTTAGTTACAAATTTCTTCCACTTTCTCTAGCCTCTCTGGTGAAATGCAATTCTCTCAGATCCTGAAGTTTCCTGCAATCTTAATGTTCTCTGAGAAAGTACATGGCACCAAAAAGAAATTAGGTGAATTTTTGAAAGTATATCTTTCCCAAAGACCCCAAATCACAGAATTTTTTTTCTTGCTATGGTGTCACTGCCATAATTACCAGACTCACTCATTTTTTCCTTTCCACATTCTCAAGGGACATGTGGCTTAAACTATGAGAAAATTCAGAAAGCAGAGAGAATGCTAAAAACTAAAGAATTATGAAGCTAGCTCAGATCTCCCTTTTTCTAAAATTTCCTGAAATGATAGAGGTGGAAGCCGTATCTCTTACTGTTGTATGATTTTTGTGTCCCCTCCACCATATTCCCCTCAATAGCCTCTCCCACCCTCATTTGTTTTCCAGCTATTTCTGACTTGTTGAAAGAATAATTTTCTCTTGCATGTGTTTTAAGTTATGTTCTTTGCTCATGATTGTTTTCTATGTCTCAGATATATTCACAATTTCTGTTCCTCTGATGGAAACTTTTTTTTTATGTACTGTTATGTACTGTTTTCATAAACTTTCTTTTCCTTGCCAAGGTTTTACAATGGAAGCACCTGTACTCAGTTTGCAGTATAAGTTTCAATAGCCCTTTATATATGATTTATTTTTATATAGACAGTAACATGATGTTGACTCTTAATAGGGATTGAATGAATAAAATATTTAAATAATTACTTTTTTTTAACAATACTTTTAAAAATTTTTTATTAGCATAAATTGCACAAAAAGAATTGTGATATTTACAACATGCATATAATGTATTTTGATCAAACTCAACCCAATCTATATTACTCTTTTTTAGCTACCCTCCCTCTTCTACCTCCTTTTTTAACAGTTTTTTTTTGGTGGACTTCATTATGTTACTTTCCTAATGTATATATAATATACTTCTATAATATTCACCTCCATCACCCTCTCCTTTTACCTCTTCACCTACCTTGTGGCTCCCCTCCCCTAACAGTCTCCCTTTTACAATCATGCCATATTATTTTTTTAAGGTCTAGATTCTTCATATGAATAAAAATGTGATATTTCTTTCTGAGCTTGGCTTGTCTTGCTTAAAAAATCATTAATTTTTAAGAAGCTCTAACTAGCGAAGCCATAGGAATCTTGAAATGTGTTAAAGGAATTTCTCAACTTGTCTCTGAAATCTTCTATCAACTTAGTTGAGTTTATTTATATTGTTCTGGTTGTTAGAGAAATAATAATACATAAGCATGTCTTCATATCGGTATACCAAAAATAAAAAAGGAAAGGAAAAACTCTCAAGAGTTATAAACCAGTGTGTTAGTCTAGATATGATTCTTGCTGAAAGTCTTTATTTTGTGATTTTACAACCATTTTTTGGGAATATTTCTAGTGTCAGCAGACTCACTATTCCCTCATGAGGCAATCAAATCAGCTTCAGAAAGTATTAATTGTTTTAAAAAGATAGAACCAGGAGCTAAATTATGGATTAAGGATAGTTTGAAATTTGGGTAGTGTCTTGTACAGGTCATCTAGATTAAGGGACCTCTGCAGATAAACCACAGTTAGCAACCCAAATGAAAGCATTAACACTGAGCCTCAGGGTCCCTGGCATTTGTAAAACCCTATCTCTATCCAACACATTCACTTACTTTGCAAAAGTTTGCCTACTTAGTTATCCATTTGGGTAACTCTCATGGATGCACTATGAATATGATTTAGTGACTCAATTGTTCTTTATTCTGCCTTCAATTTATAGCTCTGATAATCATGGCCTTGAGTAATATTTTCCTAATTTGCAACATTCTAGTTGTCCAAGGAGATGGCTTAGCAGTGACCACCCAGCACCATCTGCTCTCTTTATTGACCTAACATGAGTCCCCACCCCTGACTTCAATTATAGTGTAAGAATCTTATCTGAGTCTCTTCCAGTGATCCCTTTGGAACAGGATCCAAAATGTGTGTGCGCATGTGTGTGTGTGTGTGTGTGTGTGTGTGTGCGTATGCGTGTTGGTGGGACTGTGGTTTGAATTCAGGGTTTTGTGCTTGCAAAGCAGGTGCTGTACCACTTGAACCATGCCTCCAATTCTATGTTAGAGATGGGATCTTGTGAACTATTTGCCTAGGCTGGCCTAAAACCATGACACTACCAATCTCATTCTCACAAGTAGTTAGAATTACAGATGTGAGTCACAGGCTCCCAGCTCAAAATATTTTCTTACTTGCCTTGTTTGACCTCATATTGAAAAACTGGGAGGAGATATCAAGACAAGTCTTAAAGATATTGTTTTAGTAATAATTTTGCAAGTGTTATCACCATCCAAGATTACTCCCCAAATGGCGTGTGGGGGAATAAAGAGTTTTCTAACATCTCTTTGATATCCTCATCATTTTACCACTGCCTTCATTCAGGCCTTTTCCATTTCTAATCTCAATAAGGATGTAATTTACTCTGTTCTCTACCTTCAGCCTTATCACATGTTTCATCCATTTCCTCCTGCAGCCAGTGCTCTTTCTTCCTTTTTCTTTTTTCTTTTCTTTGAGACACGGTCTCACAATGTAGCCCAGGCTTGTCTTGAACTCAAGAGCCTCCTGATACTGGTATTACAGGCGTAAACCTAGTGAGGGTGCATATCTGATTATGTTGCTCTGCTATTTAATTGCCTCATTGACTTTTGCATAAAATTCAGGCTACTTACTATGTAATAATACAAAGCCTGCCCCAACATCTCCCACTTCACCTCTGGTCATTATTTTTTTAATCCTCCATCCATGTGGACTCTGGTCTGTATTTTCTCCTTGGTGGCTCTCCCCCTGTTTTAGCTGTACCCCTCCCTGAGGGCTAAACCCTATTTCATAGCCTCCAGGAAGCTTTTGATCTCCCTGAATCTGTTTCCCTCACCAGGATGGGTTTGTGACATGCTGTTTAGTTGCATCCTGAGTTTATCTCAAACCCTAGGATTAGTGGACTCTTTATTGTGATGGTTTTCTAGTCCATAGCCTTCCCATGCTTAGACCTCCTGCAGATGACAGGCTGAGTATTTTATAACCAGGCTGTAACACATTGTGTTTGCTCCATATTACAAATGCATGACGAATGCAAGTGCTCCAATTCAGAAGTGAATAAATATTTGGCACTCTGGAAAATGTTAATTGTGCAGTTAGAGGCAGTTCTACCAACTGTACCGTTTCAGTGAACTCTAAAACAGCAAAAAAGTGGTTGCATTTAGTGGAAGGACTAAAATATGAATCTCTGATGGTTTTCCCCCTAGGTTATGTTTTTTATGTCTTAACTTTTTTATGTTTTCAAAATTCCCTATAGGGAACCATGTAGATTGCATTTATAATCAGAAACAAAGGTTAAAATATCAGTATAAACTATTTTGTATTTGTGTCATGCCTGTATGGAAAATGTATATGAAGCCAAAGGAATGGGGTAAAGTCCTCAAGTGGTTAGTAATGGTCTTCTCTAGAATTTGAATCATGGGTGATTTTTTTTTCTTCTTCCTTTTAATTTTCAGGATTTTTCCTATATGATATTGTCCTTTTATGAGAAATTTTTTATTTAAGTATTTAAAAATTAGATCAATAACATTATTGCAGGCCAGTGTCAAGAGTTCTTTCCTTCACGGGCCAAAGAATTGGCTCGTGGGACGACAAGGTTGGCACTCAAAGTAGGATTTATTAGAGAGAAAGGAAAAGCTGCCCCAGAGACAGACAGGGAGCCCAGAAAATCGCTAGCTCCCTGTGTTTACATAGAACGGTGTTTGATTTGGTCCTTTCTGTTGGGGCGGGGATCAGGAGTCAGGGTGGAGTGGTCTCTTAACAAATCTCTGCAGGAACATGTACACAGTCCCATGAAAGCCTCCTGTCTGTCAGCCCTGTGGCATTTTTGAGGTGTCCCCAGGGGGCCGTGACTTGTGAAGCTGCACGTCCCTTTACAAGATGTAGGGCTCACAGAGCTCTCGTGGGGTATGGAGGCACCGGCCGGCTCTGTTTGTCTTCTGAGCCCCCAGACCCAACATGATGAGTAATACTTTGTAGAATGGGATAACCAAACACTCCTATTAAGAGATTAGTGAGTTTCATCAAATCTCATTTACTGTCAAGCCATTTAAGCTGTTATTTTGAGAACACATGGAAATAATACAAATATTAATGTATCTTTTAAAATGGAGAAAGATGACCCTGAGAATTATAAAATTAGAAAGCGTGTTTCAGACCTTGTGGAAGCTAAGCATACCATTGATCTGGGAGCAGAACTTAAGGCCAGTTGTGAATTATGGAGTTGGTTTTTAATGGAACTTAACTATTTTTGCTGCCAAATCTATTATCCTTTAGTACATAATATACCGGAGATTAAGATCCCACAAATTCAGCAAAATAATTTCTGTGAAGAAGTAAAAATAGATTTACTCATAATGTATACAGGTATATATTTATAGTTTAAGCATGTTTGAAAAAATGACAATGAGAGAAAGGAAGAAACCAGGATTATTTTAGAATATCATTTTTTAATTTTCTCTTTTAAACACATATGCTTTGGATTTATTACAATTAAGGCTAAACTAAACACTTCTTCAATATTTACAAACAGTTAAGATTTCCCTTAACTGCATTTGGTAAGAAGTGAGTTGATCACTTGCATATACTTATTTGTTGGAAAAATTGGGTATGTTTTTACCCATTATGAATTAACTTTGTGAGTATGGTAATTTCATAGGTTCTTATATATCATTGATTATTATGAACTGAAAATGTGATTTACAAACTTGATGACCAATAATTTTAATGTATAATTAAATGCCAGAGGAGATATTTCTGAAGGTAACTTGTATCACTCAATTCTAGGCTTGAAAATTAAATCTCAAAAGCTACATAAATGCTAAGATTTGGATACTGAAGGCCAATGATAATTACCTGAAATATGAAAATGCTATTTATTTAGCACTTTACAGTATGACATAATATAGAAATTTCCCAACTTATATTATCCCGTTATGTCCTTACCACAAGCCTATGAGGTAAGTCTATTAGAGAAGGTAGTCAGCAATCTGAAATCTCAGCTGCTCATAACCTGCCATGTCCATTTCCCTGGGGACAGCTCTGAAACCTGCTCTGCATCTGCTAGGCTGACAGAGTAGCTCATAGCAGAGAGGAAAGTGCAGTGTGTCTCACTCCTGCAATTAAAAGCTCTAGCTTGGGAATGATGAACATCACTTCCACTTGCAATTCACCCGTCAGGGCTAGCCCATCACCTGGTGCCTGGAGAACATTAAAAACAAAGATATCTGGGCTGTCCCCATACAGATTCTGACTTAATGGAGTATAGCCTGGTATCTGGAGTTTGCATACTTTTCATGGGATTCTCATGTACAAAGTTGAGAATCAGTAATCTAATGGATTTTGTGATGTGGAAGTACTTGTGGACCTTGGAAAATGGAGGAATATATGTAAATCTTGGAAAGAGCTATTTGGAGACAGAAATTAAATTTGGTAGGTTAAATTGTTCAATATATTATGACTTCCTTGTTATCTGTGATAGAACAATGTTAAGGCACTCCCATATGCCTTACCTACTGAACAGAACTACTTGTTAATAATTTTGTCTTCAGAAGCTTTATTCTAGGCATAGGGCTAGTTCTCAACCCAGGCTGTTACTACCAGAACCATTCTGGGGAGCTTTGTAAAAATGTTTATGGCCTGTTCCTTCTACACCAGGTCAATTGTATCAGAGAATGAAGACAGTGTACGGGGATTTAAAAAAAAGCATCACGGGCAGCCAAAGTGCAGAACAGCTGCTGGATACTATGTAGAAGTGGGGTTAACTTGTTTACTTGGTGCTGAAGTATCAAGAAAAGTGGAGATTCTTTAGTACTTATGGGCAAGTGCTAAAGTAACAAGGTGCCCAGTGTTAAAAGAGAAATGATGAGAGGAACTCCCATTGTCTGAAATTCTAAATGGAACTGCAAAGATTCTACATGCCTCAATACTTTATTGATAATATGTTCCCTCTGAACACCTATTCATAAGTGAAATACTTTTGAGGAGGCGATGGAAACTCACTGACATTTGCCCCTGCTGAGAAAAGTGTTTTTGTTTTTTTTTTAAACAACACATTGTACATTTGTAGGAGGTCCTGTTAACATAGAATACTACATGAAGCATGCCCCTTGAATATCTTCAGTACAACAACCTTTTTTTTTTTAATAATTCATCTGAGTGGAAAATGCATACTTGTGCTGCAGGTTGGATGCATATTATGACCTCTTCTTGAGGGCTATTTGGCTTCACGTTGCTATTGGCTTCCCATCTCTTTCTTCCCAACTCCTCTAATCATTTTTCTCTTATTCTCATGTGCCAGTATCTTGTTTTGATTTCTGCATTATGGAAATAGTCAGTCTTCAGCTCCTAAGCCAGAATCATCATCTTGGTCTCATTGATATAATATATTCCTATGATGCTAAATACCATCATTAAGCCAAAAGCTCTTATTTATATCACTAGCCCAAAGTTTCCTTCTTCGTTTGTATATCCACTTGGTTTCTTCAGGCATCTTTAACTAAACATGTCTCCAACTGACTTTTGAACTCAGGTGTGCTCCTTCTTGATGCCTTCTTTCCACTTATTGCATGGTGCAATGTCTGTTGTTACACAAGCCAGAAACTGGGGAGGTGTTCTCAGTATTGCCTTCCTCAGATGTTACCCACAAACCCAACTCTCATCATATACCATCTAGCCATCCTCTTAAAGCATCCTTCAAGTACTATCTTCTCTGTGCTTCCACAAATAAATTAGCCATTTCTTGCAGCATCATAATTTGCCCTAAGCCTTAGTGTCTTAAAACAAGTGTGGAAAACAGTTTCCATGGATCAAGAGTATGGGCATGGCATAGCTGGATGATTCTGGCTTTGGGCCTCTCATGAGTCAAGATGCCAGCCAGGGCTGTGGTCATCTGAAAGCTTGATGTACTTCCAATATGGCTCACACAGGGCTGGGGAGTTTGTGCTGGTTGTTGGTGGGAGGCCTCAGTTCTTCTCCACATGGAACTTCCAAAGGGCTGCTGAGTGTTCTCCCAACATGGCAGCTAGTAAGTGATCCATGACAGAGCAAACAGGAGGCTGTAATGGCTTACCTATGGAAGTTACACACCATCATTTTGTGCGATTGTATTGGCTACCCAGGAGAGGATAATTGGGACTAATGTGGAGATTGGCTGGCACAAGAGCCAACACCCTAAACTATGCCACAATCATTTCTTACCTGGAACACTACCCTTACTGACAGCTTCAGTTCTCTGTCTTCATTCCAGACTTTTCCTCAAAGCAACCAGAAATATGTTTTAATAATGTAAATTTGATTTTATTATTGGTCAGTTTAAATTTTTTTATGCCATTACATTGAACTTAGAAATTGATACTCTTGTCTGCAAGGTCTTCACTGTTCCTCTCCATACCAACCTTATCATCTGCTCTCTTCCCCTTGCCACCATCTTTGTTGAAGCCACTCTGGTATTCTTCCTGTGCCTCACCAACCCAGGCTCTTTCCTACCTCAGAGTCATTGTAGGTGCTGCTCCATCTTGTATGAATTGTTTGTCCCACTCTCTCCACAATCTGGCAGTTTCTATTCATTCTTTAGTATCATATTAGATATTTCCTTAGAAAGGCCTTCCTTAATTCTCAGTATAAAAGTCCCCACAGTACTTTTCCATGATAACATTTATCACAATTTATAACAATAAGTTTGTGCTTATTTAATTACTCTCTCCCCATCATGGTGGCAAGAACCATGATCAGTATTCTATATTAAAGGTCTAGAATGCTGACTAGAAAATGGTAGGTCCTTAATACTTATTGCATGGCATGACTGACTGAATGAATGACGTTTAGTTTTCAGGTGAGGATTTCAGGTGAACTTCTGGAATTTCAATTTATGTTTCTCTTCTTTTAAGTTTGCAGAATAGTTCCAATACTAGGGTTGAAAAGTAAGAAATGGAAAGACCAGAAAAACAAGAAATGCTTAGCTGAAATTACCAACTATTCTGGTATTTTTTTTAATTCAAAAGCCTGAAAAAGGATTAACCTTTTTGATCTATTAGTTTTAGAACGAGGTATAAGAGATTGAAGTACATTTTGCTCCATTCCAAATGTTTTTTTTTTTCTCTAAAGGAAAGTTGCTATAGAAAACCACCAAATCAATTTCTGCACTGGAATCAATAAGTGCATTTTCTTTCTTTTTTTTGTCAGTCATTTCTTACCAAATGGGTTGGACAATATCATGTTATTGTTTGTTGTCTTTTAAACATTCCTATTCACACATCTCAAATGAAGAAAAACCAAGGGCTTTATGAAGCACAGGAAAGAATTTAATTGTCAGCCAGTTTATTGTATTGCAGTTCTGTGGGTGCATGATACAGAGGAAAATGTAAGTGTTGCATATCACAAAATGCAAAGCACATTTAGGAATAAGCACACAAGGGTAATTTTAATGCTGTAAAACCCAGATATCTGCTGATAATATGGTTTAGAAATAAGAGATTCTCCCCCACCCCGTTCTGCCTCCATTACTCTCTCCAGACTGAAAAACCCTTACAAAGTCATTTGCAAAGGATGTTTAGAACTACTTTTCCCTTGCCTATTTGCAATCCCTTCATGTCTTTGAATGATTGTAATTTTTGTGAAGCCTGAGTGTAGCTGAGATTCAAGTAGGAGATCAGTGGAATAAGGGAGACGCTGTCTCAGGGGCAATGATGAGGAGTGGCTCTTTAGAAAAAGGCTTGGGATTTTTACAAATAGCTACATCATTATCAACAAAAGAAAAAGCTAAAAGAGTTCAGCAGAAAAAACAAGGACCATTCTCAAAAGCCATATTACAAGAGCAAAGGATGAATTCATGTAAGAGCAAACTTCTCTCTAACTAGGAACGGAGAAAGTTCATGTGTGACTTATCGTTATGCACATGATTACTTTTAAAATAATTTGCTCAGACTATGCGATGTATAAACATGGCAGAAAATATGTGCTATATCTTGGTATGCTCAGTTATGATAGTTATTGTGTTAAGTAAATATTACAGGTAAAGAGTAACTGTGGTATGCTGCAAAGTAAAGTATACTGTTATCTAAGAATATGTATATGGGATTAAATCTATTAAAAGAAAAAAAATAGACCAGTTAAGATTAACAAAGCTTGAAGAACTGAATAACATTACAGACCAAAGATGGCTCAGATGCTCAATCCCACCAATAAGCAGGGTTTTTCTGTTTTTGTTTTTGTATTTTCTAAATAGCACAGAAAAGGAAGTGATATACAGAAACAACCTGATGGACTACAGTTAGCATTCACCTTATATGTTCAAGTTTTGGCAACTTTTACCTTTTAAATTGTCTGGAAATTCAACTTCTGTGATTGGCTGAGACTCAGTTACTTGGTTACAAGGGAATACTGTTAGGTTAGGTCAAGAGCCTGATTTGGGAACTCTTAAGTTTGAGGTGACTTTGTAAAGATGAATGTCAAGTGTAATGAGCTATGTTTCTGGAGCTTGGCCAATAGCTGAGCCTAAGACATAAACAGGCAAGACATTCCAAACACAGGGTTTAAATGAGCTTACTAGGAAGAGTAAGATGAAGGCTTGCAACAGAGTTTTGAGAAACTCTGACGTTTAATGGTCAGGTGGAGTTTGTAGTAGGCAAGTATTCTTTCTGCCTTTCAGCATCTGTATATCTTCTTTGTTGGGGATGGGGAGATCTCTATTTGTATTTGGAGACCACATCTATTCAAAGAGCAGTTTGAATGGTTTGGGGAGAACTGTCTTATCCCTAGACAGCTGTGGTAGATATGCCTGTAATCCCAATATTCAGAAAGCAGAAATAGAAGGATCATGGTCTAAGACTGACCTGGGTAAAAGCACAAAACCCTATCCAAAAATCAAACTAAAAAGCATTAAAGGATTGAGGGTGTAGCTCAAGTGATAGGATGCTTGCCTAGCAAGCATGAGACCCTGAGTTCAATCCTCAGTACTGTAAAAACAAAACTGCTCCATCCTCTAGGTCTGGCCAATTGGAATGCTATATTCTTAGGGAACAGTGACTGGCATGGAAATAGAGCCTTGTCTCAAGTCTGATCTTGAGAATCTAACAAGGGTATGTACTGGACCGATTGGGAAACAATACCTCTTTCTTGAGATTCCAACAGGATGCAATACTGGAGCTGCTTCTTCTTCTTCTTTTTTTTTTGAACAGTGTTCTTAGGCAAAATTATTTAATGTCAATAAATTATTTAATAATTTTACCAACAATTTGCTATGTTTTGATTGGTTTACTGCACATCAAGGTCACCTTTAAAGTTGATTTTTCTTCCAAGATAGCCCTCTTTAAAAGATGCTTAATCCAGTTGTCCACAAAATTTGGGCTTCTTTTTTTAACATGGGCCACTTGAATTGCAGATTGGAATTATTGATGGTAACTTCAAAATTCCCCATCTGAGGATCTGTGGGATTTAATTTCCTGAAGCAATTTATTGTTCAGTCATTTTTAGAGTAGATGGACCTGCCTAGTTTTCAAATGCTGACATCCCATTTCATCAATGAGTTCAGATCATATTCATTCCTATTACACACTCAGGATATGTCTGCTGTACTCAGGATACACGAATTTCTGCCAATACTCCTGGAACTTCTGGTGGACATCTTTAACACCCTGTGGGGGATATTCTGGCTGAGATTGGAGCTCACACAATGGAAAGCAGAACAAATAGAGTCAGGGAGCTGGAGAGTGGTAAGCCCAGGAGAGAAGCACTGTTCTCGTGAAGGCACTTAGGACCCAGTCTTGTTCAATAAACCCCTTGAAATTCTAAGTTTTAAGAATTCTCTTTTTGCCAGGGGCCCGTTACTCAGGAGGCAGAGATCAGGAGGATAGCAGTTTGAAGCAGCCTGGGGAAATAGTTCTGTGAGCCCCTATCTCAAAATATGCTTTACAAAAATAGGGCTCGTGGAGTGGCTCAAGGTGAAAGCCCTGAGTTTAAGCCCCAGTACCGCAAAAAAAAAAAAAAAAAAAAATTCTTTTTGTTAAATTGGTTTATTGTTAAGTGTCCTAATACAAAAATAAAAAGGATGACCTACAAAATAAAAAACGCAGTGCCAAGAAACTGTAGTTCTGCTAATATGAAGGAAATTTTTAAGGAGAGGGAGAAATCAGCAGAATCAAATGGAAAAGTCAGACTCTCCAAATCCATAGGGTTGCCTTATAAATCTCTTTGGAATCTGGTTTTGGTCTCTTCCTTGGTACAATTTTTTTTTTCTGTTATTTCTCTTTTTGGAATGAATCTGCCCTGCAGAGTGCTCTTTCTTCCACATGATTCTTTTTCATCAGGGCCGACTTAACTCTCCACTTACCCTTTAAATCTCAGCTAATGCGATATTTCTTCAGTGTGAATTCCCCCATTCTGTAGCAAACATTGAAAGTTTATATGTTGCATAAGGAAAGTTTACCTTCCGGCTATACTGGGCAGCACTAGGCTTGTCCCCTGGGATGTCTGATGTCTACTCTATGTAAGAATGAAATCTATCAGCTAGCACTTTGTGTTGTTGAAAACTCAAAACTGCACTGCAAGACCCCAGCATTAGCACATTTACATTGTTTAGGAATGTGTAGATTAATAGCTTGCACCTGGTTTAACAGGTTGCTACGGTTTGAGTATGTCTTCCAAAGGTTCATGTTTTGGAAGCTTGGTTCCCTGGGTAGTGGTGTTGAGAGGAGGTAGACCCTTTAAGAAGTTGAGCCAAGCAGGAGGTGCTTATGTTATTGGGCATGCCTTTGAAGGAATTAAGGTATTTCTCATGGTCACTCTGGTTAGTTCTCGTGAGAACATTGTTATAAAAGTCTGAGCCTGGTTCCTCTCACACATGCTCACATTACTGTCATCTGCCATGAGGCGACACAGGCCAGGATGTCTTTCACCAGAGCCTGCATCTTGCTATTTGGACTTTCAGCATGCCAACCTCTCTTTATAGAGTTAGCCTGCCTCAGGTATTTCCTTATAGTAATAAAAAAATGGGCTAATATACAGGTTATACAGCCTGGGTTTAGCTATATGGCTAGTAGGCATAAAAGACCCCTCAGTGAATTTTTACCTGGACTCAGAGTTACCTTGATAATGTACCCTGTCCCAAGTGACTAAGGATAGACTGTAGGGGGCTATGTCTGGAAATCTCAGACCCCTCTATGGTTATCTGTGCTCTCTGTCCTGCTGTATCAAATCCTTTTCCTATTTTAAACCTTATACAAATACACACTGTGGAATCTCTTAGGGCTCATGATAATCTTCAATTACAGGGGCAAGAGCCAAGCCTTGTTTTGTATTCCATTTTCTCCTGATGCTCCAGTATTTGATACATGGTAAATTGGGATCACCAGAGAAAGAGAAATTACTATGAGTTCTTCCAGAAGGGGAGTTGGTTACACAGGTGATAGAAGGGGCTAAGAGGCAACCAGAGCATTGTGAAGAAACCCAGATACTAAGAACAAAGGATGCTGGTATCATCCACAGGAAGGATAGATGAGAGAATGGGTGGTGCTAACAGAACTCAGAGACCTGGGCCCCAGCTAGAAGCTGAAACCCTGGCAGGACTGTCAGGTGGGAGCAGAGAGTGGGACAGGAAGACAGACACAGCTATTGCCCAGGATGCTGATGAAGGGAAAAAGGAAACAGGAGAACTAGCCTGGCTTCTCCTCTCCTTCCTCTACTTTTCTGTTTCTCACAGTGCCTCTGCGTTCTGGACCCAGCTGGAAGCCAGATGACGAGAAATCTGGCAAGTATAACCTGGATCTATCACTGCCCTGTGGTGAAAAGAGCAAGGAGAAGACTGAGACTTTCACTACCAGTGCTGAAAACTCTGAGTAAAACCAACCTGTGTGCAGAAATAATACAGGCTGATGATTGATTCAGCATTCTAGGTCTAGATCTATACCAGAAATCACATAGAAGAAAGGTCCCTACCTGGGACAGAATCTAAACATATACCATCAGCCTTTTATAATGGCTCTGTTGCTTGATTAGTCCCCCTTCTGGCTGAAGCTTTCTTTCTTTAGTTATGCAAAGTGTGACTTTAGCTGGGCATGGTGATTCATGCCTATAATCCCAGAAACTTAGGTGGCAGAGATCTGCAGGATCAGTTCAAGCTCAGCCTAAGCAAAAAGCTTGCAAGACCCTCCATATCTCAACAAACAAGTGGAACAGGGTGCTACATATCTGTAATCTCAGTCATGCAGGAGGAAAGTAGGAGGAGAGCAATCTGAGACTGGCCCTGGACAAAAAGTGTAAGACCCTGCCAAAAACATAACCAAGGCAAAATGTGCTGGGAGTATGGCTCAAGTGATAAGAGCACCTGCCCAGCAATCTTGAGGTCCTGAGATCAAAATCCCTATACCACCAAAAATTAAATAAAACCAAAAAAAAAAAATAAAGTGTTGCTTTAGCTTGGGATCCATTCAAACATATCAATAGTACTTTGTCTCCTGCTCATTTTATTCTTTCTATGTTGATTTCATTATTTAATTTTTAAGAGAGAATAGTTGTTTCTCTTACTTCCCACTCCCTTAGTGGAGCCTCAATAACAAAGACCATACTGTTCTTCCAGGTTTAGAGAAACATGGATATTTCAAATCATCTTATAAAAGATCACCAACCCTATGGAAAACAAAACAGCTTTTGTGTATTTCTTTCTCTTCAAAGCCTTACTTACTAAAGATCAAAAGGAAATATCATTACTAATTCTGAATAAACACTCACATACACACACATCACACATCACCCAAAACTCAACTATTTATCTAGGATGAAAGAAATCTCCAGTGAGTTACAGAATGTGAACAGGACAGTCAGCCCTTCCTTGTTACCCAGATAAAAGTCATGATGCAGTAATAACTGCCCTAAGGGTCCAAGAATGTTAGCAGGAGCTATTTGATCCGCACAAGGACCCCTTATCTCCCATCTCCCTTCATTTGTAAGTTTTCCCAGAATCTGTTGTTAAAAGAAATAAATCCATAAAAATATATATTCTGTTCAAATAGTTAAAAAATAATAACACAGTTCAGATGGCTGTTTATTTCAGATTTATGTCTTTGCATAAAAGGCATCTGAATTTTTTTCTTTCCCTCTTTTTATTCCACTCTCCTTAAGCACACACGACAGGCTGAGTAGTTACCTTGGGCGCCTTCAAGGCTACATAGTGAATTTCTAAATTGAAAATTCAGTAAAAGTTGCTAAACTAACTTTGTTGGGTTGATTCATTTGTACCAATTAGACATGATCTAATCCTGAGCATGGGGCAGAATGCCTTTTTCTGTCTCTCATGCTTAAAATTTTCAATGATTAGTAATGAATGCTCAAGTCAAGTTTGAAGGAACAGAAAGGGCCAGTGAGATTTGTGAATTGCTTTCTCCATCTAAATGGCTGCCGAATCAGTTCTCATTGCTCTTCTTTCTTGTTCTTCATCTTTAGTCTGGAAGTTTGAAAAAGTCATTTTGTTTTTAAAGAGAAAGCATGCTATGCAAAATGATAAAGTATCACCTAAAATTTTCACTCAAACTTTGCACCCAAAAGTGTGTCATTTGCATCAGGTGCTCTTGGTGCCTTACTCAGATTCCCTTTGCCAGCTAGCCCTCCCCTGCTCAGCTCTGTGGTCAGTGGTTCACAGGCTACCCTTCCCTTTCTTAGAGCCATCTTGCCTCTTAGCCAGGTGAAACTTGTGAGGTTTCTTTCAGTATCAGGAGCTCGCTAGTGACCAATGCAGGAGGCAATAGCCCAGCCTCCTTCCCTCTGGACAGGACAAGCTCTTGGTACAATTTAGCCTCCAAAGCACCCCATGCAACAAGACCAAAGCTAACACTTTCTTGAGATCACACTTTCCCTTAATTTTTTCCCCTGCTTGATCCTGTTTTCCACACTCACACACAAATTTCTCCTGGGAACCTTCTCTCCATAAGTTACTTGCACTAGAGACCCTGTCTCAGTCTCTATTTTCAGGGAACTATTTTAATTACCTATTTAGACTCTAGAGGAAGTTAGGTTCTAGAGACCAAACACATAAATAAACTTTTGGACCACTATCCACCAGAATTACCACTATTACAATTAAAAACTATTTCTCATAGCAAATAGGTTTTGTTCATCTTTCTTGGATTAACAAATCAGATAAATATATAGATAAAATGTCTATATCCTTAAATCACTTAAACTAACACTCTAGAAGTGAATCTGTTTCAGCAAACCTTTATTGTTCTGATTTTCCAGGTCTGAGTCCTTACCCTTTTGCCTTTTGCTTGAGACTGAAAGATAGTTTCAAACAAACCACTTCTTGAATATGCAGAGACACAGAACTAGTTGCCCTAGAGATGCTGATTCATTAGATTCTTACAGGTGTATTAGGGGTATATAATTTTTATTCCCACTTTAAAAATGATGAAGTTGGCTTTCTTAAATTCTCCTTTCTCCCTTGCCCAATGCCACACTTGCTTTAAGGAAAAGTCACATAGATTATCTCTAGTCATTCTCATGTTTGTTTGGTTGGTTTTTTTGACATCTGAAAATTTCATCAAAATTATCAGCTTTATGTGAATACCATTTGAACTGCCTCTCAATTTCAAAGACTGTGAGGGAAAATAAATTCTCCAGACAAGAAAATATTTACTTTGTAGTAAACAGAAGATAAAGGAATTTACTAGCTAGAGGGAATTATTTCTAGAGGACTGGGAATCATAGCGGATGGTATTACCATAGGTTTTTGTCCTACAGCAATTTCAGCCCTTCCAAAAGCAACCTGGAGACGAGGATTTAGGTGTATTTGGGAGCTAATCTCAATAAAGACCGTAAAGAGAAAGGAGAAGTGAGACAGGGTAAGGAAAGATGCAATGAAGGGTGTGTTATCAAACACATTTTGCTATGGTGGGCACACTTTAACCTTCACTTCACAGGAGAGCTCTAGGGACCAGTAAGAATGTACACTTCACAGGGAGCTGGGTCTCTTCAGCTACTGACTGAGAATTGCTTCCAAGGGATGCTTCCTGCTGTGCAAGTTTGAGTCCTCTGGCACCTGGAAGTTGTACCTATAATCCTAGGGTAGAGATAAAATGGCTAGCATGCACTCAATCTCTCCAGTTTACTTGATCCAAGGTATCTTAGACACATTTATAATGGCCCATGAGAGACAAATGACTTCCTTAAAACACTACATACCAATTCTTTTTCCTAATATTAAATTGGTTTTTCATCAGTTTCCACTCAAATTGTTTTATTGTCTGGGATTGAACCCAAGGCTTTGTGCATGGTAGGGAAACACTCTAGCACTGAGCTTGGTTTTTTGAGACAAGATCTCTTGCTATGTATCTCAAGCTGGCCTTGAACTCACTATGTAGTTCATGTTGGTCTCAAACTTCTGATCCTCTTGCCTCAGCCTCCCAGTGCTATTATAGGCATGCATCATGACAACTGATGTTTTTGTTCTTTTTTAATATTTTTAATTAATTTTTGGTGGTGCTAGGGATTGAACCAGCAAAACCAAACAAACCTTCTATACTATGAATTGCTAAAACTGACATTGACTTTCTAATATTATTTGTTTTATATCTAGTAAATTTTTTGACAATGCTTATACCCAAATGCCAGGTATTCTACCACATTCTTAATAAGGGATGGAGTTTTTATCCCTACTCATGTGTCATTCATTGCAAAATGAAATATATCTTTACTCTACAGATCAGAATATTTATAATTGTTAAGGCAAAAACAGATATTTGGTAACAAATTTCTTGGATGGAGATATCTTCTTTATGCAAAGTTTGGAACCTGGGCCTCAAGGCATTTACCCTAAAAAGCAACTGCTGTGATTTAGCTCTTGAAGGAAGCCTCCAATGCTTGAGCCTTCTCCATGATGTTCTTCTGAAATGGCATCATGAAATCCTCAAAGTCCACCTCATAAGTAAACCTCTCCCGTCGCAATTCTCTCTTCCTGATGAGCTCTGCTGTTGTGGCTTCAGGACTCCAACTCTTAAATAAACAGCCAAACAGGGAGCAATGTTGAGTATGATTACCAGTGAATATTCTGGTATCAGGACAATTTTCAATATATAATTTTAATTAAGTAATGCTAGGCAAGCATTCTACCACTGACTTATACCTCTGGCCTAAGAAACTTAAACTTGCAATAATCCAACTTACTTCTAAATGTATTTTACTGTTTTTTCCTTTGTCTACATCAGTGGTTATGTGAGCATCACTACTTCTGACGCGGCTATCTGGGACCTGAGCTCAGAAATGTTCTTTAGTTGCTTTTCCAGCCAGTGACCCTCAGGTCAGCTGCTATTCATTTTTAGGGTATTAAAACAGGGAAGCAAAGGATTTGGAAGATTGTCTGTAACTGTTACCTTTGTCTTAATGTGGAAGTCAAAATTATTTTCATAACATAAGGCAGGAGGAGCTTATTCAGAATGGGTTGATGAACATTGTAAAGAAACTCTTTTCTTTCCAAAGTGTCTCCACTTCTTTAGCTGTAGATTTTTAGATGACTATTGAATTTATATATACAATCTTGATTAGTATGAAATTGCAAAGTGAGGTGGTAGTAATAAGCAGGAGGAAGAAGGGTTGGCTCTGAGAACTATCAAAATAAAGTATCTATAGAAATTGATAACTAAATGGCTATAAGGGAAGTAATTGATCAAAGAAGACTTCAGTCTTTTAAGGAAAAGTTAAATATTGGTATAAAGGGAATCAGAGTGGCAGAACTGGCAAAAGTACTCGCACAAGTAGTAACTATGAAAGATTACCTTTGGACATGCATTTGGATGATCTGCCTAGAAGACATTTGAAAAATGACATTATGAGCTCTTCCATGCTATGCAGATCTTCCCAAAATACTTACCCTTCGTGGTACAAATGTGATATCCACTTTCTTGGTGTAACCACTGGTAATCAATGAATTGAGATAAACCACATTATCCTTGTGTACTTCCTTTTCTTCTGATATAGGTGGTACAGCATAAATTGATGAAAGTAGTTCCTGGAAACAAGATAAAAAAAAAGTTGCTAAAGCCAGCATTCACTTTCTAATATTATTTGTTCTGCATCTTACTCTGAAACCAGAAAAAAAAAATGTCATTATGAAAGCTTTACTTTGAAATAAAACATAGTATTATTATAACTTTGGGTGTGGAAAGGTAGTTTGCCTTGTTTAACTCTAGTTAGTGGTAGCAGTGACAGATCATGTAAGCCTTCAAATATCCGTTGTTGACCCGTGGCAATTCATTAGCCAGAGGATGGACTCCTATGGTGCCTCTAGTATAAGCTTCAGATGATTTTTTCCTTCTTTACCTCTTGCTGTTCTGACTATCACCCCTCCCATGCTTATAACTCTCTATTTGCTTACAATCCCTTTATCAAACTACTTCCTACCACCTACATTTCCCCAACTCTTACCAATTGGATGACATTTGAGCTTTTCCTTTTTGACTTTTACCCCTTGTTCTCTGTCTTGCAAGGATTTCCAGTAAACCTTCTGCTTCCCTGAAAGAAACTTCCAGCCTAGAAATGCTCTTAGGGGCTACCTGCTAATGCCAATATCTTGATGTCTCAAATTCCCACGGGCAACAACCTCAACTTTCTGCTGGTGGTTCAGAGGTATCTAAACCACTCTAGATTATCAAGAACAGTCAACTTGGTACATTTAAAACCTTCTAGAGTCATTTTGTAGAATATCAAAGTTACAAGAGTTCAGTGTAATTCATTAAAATTCCCTTGGTGTTGAAGGAAACAAGATGGGCAATGAAAGAATATGGGACCAAAATAAAGGGAAATCATGCTTTATGTCCTCATTGGATTGTCCTCTCCTTCCTGTTTTGGCCATCTCATTAAATCTATGTAATTTAAGAGCAAATATATACATGTCCAATACCAGTTCTTTTTTTTCAACATTCTAATGTTATTTAGCTGAACCAACCTGGGTTCTGTGTGAATTCTATTTTCAATGAGCACTTTTTAGCATCTTCAGTAATAGGAACTTTCTTGCTAGGTATTTCTTTAAAAGTGCAGAATAAAGTATACATTGTATGTTATTTTGCCAACATTATATAATGAGATGAAATAATGCTCCTGCCCCCCCCCCCATTTTTAAGGAGTCACAGTTACTAATGGGTAGTCAACCTCATTATTTTTTGTTACCTCTTCTTTCTTAATTTCAGGGCCTTCAGTCTTCGTTTTAGTAGGCTTGCTTTTCATTTTTTGGCTGTCTGCTGGTTTTGGCATGTTATCTAGCTTTTCTTTAATCATATCAATTATTCTATAGTCAGCATATGCCTTTGCAACATCCATGGCACTATGCCCTATGTAAAAATATAAACACAAGCTCAGAGTTATAATAAATAAACTTAATGATTATCTATAAGCAAGGTGATTATTAAAGCCAATGATAATGTGTAAGTTCATAGAGCTAGATCAGATTTTTCAATGGTGGGCCTAACTCTATAATTTAAAGTGCCATTTATTGCCATAAAAATTCTTTCAAAAATTGTTTTAGTCACATTTCTTAAAAAATGGAATATACTAGATTACATTTTGAATATCCAGCTGATGGTTCTCTACCCACCTTGTGCACCTTATGTTCCCCTTTCTGTGAGGTAAGGAAGTAAATTCCAAAAGGCCTCTGGAAGCCTGTGCCCACAAGTAATCTAAGCGGGTGATTGGGTATTATGTTACCTGTAATATCATCAGGCAGGTCTGGTATAATGCTACTAGTGACTCAGGGGCACCTGGAGGCAGCCAGAGGTATGAATGTTGCCTCAGAACCAAAGGAAGCAATAGCTTCCAATTAAGAAAATGACACCTCCAAATAAATCGTTCAAATATTTATTCTAACGATTTTTATTCTGGTATGGTACTTATGACAGTGCAGAATATTTACTTCCTAGAGGCAAGGGAAGTCTCAATTCAGGAATTGCTTTGTCCATCTTTAAGAAGATCCTAAAGTCTAAAGAGTCTCTAGACAGACAATTAGTAAGAATTACAAAAGTTATAACAGTGATAACTTGAGGTGTCATCTACAAATTGGTGGGAGACCAAACCAAATAACTGTAAGTACTGATCCACCTTGGAATAACTATAGTTACTAGGCATTTAGACATTTTTATAACAATTTAATAGAATTTTCTGTCATTTGAATCTAATAAAAAGAAGTCTGAGTTTGTATTTTATGTTTCTTTCCATTTCATCTTCTCAATAAAACACTTTCATTATATTCTATAAAACCACCAGCCTATGTGAGATTGCAAATAAAGAACTGGTCCTTTAACACCAATGATTTGAGAAGCACTGGATATAAGACAAACTTCCATAACATTTAACTAAGGCTTGTGTTTCACCAGTAACTCAGGGGAAAACGTGGTCCTATAAGAACAGAGTTAAAGGAGTTCGGAATTTAACATGAATTCATCCTTTCGAACCCCAACTATCAATGATATGAACACACACCTTTTCTATTTTCCAGCTGGAATTTAGCACCATTATCAAGTAGGTATTTTACAGTATCTAGCCTGCAACTTTCAATGGCTCTACTTAAAGGAGTTGAGTTGTTGATTGAAAGTGCATCTATTACAGCTCCAGATTTAACAAGAAGCTCCACAATGTCTTGCTGGCCTGCATGGCAAGCAAAATGAAGCGGAGTCCACAGAAGATTATCTGTTGCATTAGCATTTGCCCTGTAAAATAAGAAAGACACACAAACTAAAAATTTCAGTTGTTTCAAGCACAGGAAGCTAAAAAGGCAAGGTACAATTTCATATACTTTAATGAAGCTGTCAAACTGTAACCCAGAAGAGCGCTAAAATAATCTCTGACCATGCTTTTTCTTATAATCTCTTTGAGATTTAACTTTCTCTGTGGATATATCCATTTTGTTTAGCTTTAAAAGGTGCTTTGATCCTAGCAATCACATTTTCTTTCTTTCTTTTTTTTTTTTTTTGTTGCTAACCCATTTATTTCTCCTGATCAGGAGGGTGGAGGACCTGGGGGGTGGACCAGCACAGAACACTGCATGTGGAAGTGCCTGGGGCAGGACCATGCTGGCCAGTCAATCCAGTGCAACCTTCAGGTGAGAGTGGGGCCATTCCAGCCCATGTTGGCCACATTCATGTGAGATCACAATTTTTGCAAAGGTAAAAATCAAAGAAAATTATAAAACTGAATCCAATGAAGATAGAAGCTGAGAAAAAAAAAGTTATTCTACTTTGTGTCTTTCTCTGCATATTCTTTTCTTAAAAAAACTTCATTATTACAAATCTAAGCATTATGATATTTAAAATTTTAGTCTGTATTAGAATTTCACTATCTAAAAATTCAAATTCTCTTTCATCACTTCATATTTCTTTGATAATATATGAATCTGAGTTTTTGACATTAAACATATCTCTTGTCAAGTATGCAATGCCTGGGCCAGTAAGTACTTTATATATTTTAGCTCATTGAATCTCTAGTAAATTCAGTGCTGAGTCCCACTAGAGCCCATTACACACACAAGAACTATTAAGATACTTATCCCAGGTTAAACAACCATAACAGAAGAAGGAATTAAACCTGACCAAATATTTTAGTTTTAAAAGCTAAATTAAAATGTCATGTTTTGATATTTTAAAGACATTTACAAGTGAACCAAGGCAAAGACTGCCCTTTCTAGAGGAGAACAGTGGGCCACAGAGGGACTGAAGCATGTCCTTAGTCATTAAGGCCAGAATCACACTTGTTTGGATTTGTTAGGATTCCCCCAAAACAAAAGGCAGATTTAAAAGTGATTCTATACCATCCAGACAAGACTCTAGGCCAAACTGAGTCCTCCTGTCCCTGACAGGAAGCCATCAATACCCAATCAGAAGACTTTCCTCTGCCCCAGAGTGAAAACTTGGCCTTCATTTTGCATCACTGTCTCTTTGAGCACACATGCCTGTGTTCCCATTAGCCTGGATTCTCATATAAGATAATTTATTGCAGACTTCGTGATGAAGCACTGTCCTATACCACTAAAATTCTGGAGCTGAACGTTTCTTATGGCCTTCGTTCACTTCCCTAAAATGTGAAGACTAGTAAAAATTTAAACTTCACTCAACCAAAACACGTACCCTTTTTCAAGAAGAAACTTGACCACGTCTATGTTTCCACTTGTACATGCTGTCATCAGTGGTGTCTTATAATAATTATCCTTTATATCCACAGGTATTCCTGACTCAAAAGCCTTTTTCAGAGATGCCAGGTCTCCAGCCTTAGTGATAAAATTAATATTTGAAAATGCCTTCCCTGGATCATCAATGTACCAAGCAGAGTCATCCTGAAGGGGATGTTCTGGAGGGTGGTCCCGACTAAACCTGCTGCAATCCGTCACATTCTGATAGGTTTCAATCATGTAATAGGGTGGCCCACCATCCGGCCTGCGTGGAAACACATGCTCTGGAATAACACAGATTGGCATGGGTAAAACAAACTTGACTTTCTTTCCCTTTTTGCCCATCCCTCTTTTCTTTTTCTTAGGCCCATAGGATCCCAAGACAAAAGACTTGCTTAAGTATTTGGTTCCTTTAAAGAAATCATTAATGTTGACCCCGCTTCCCCGGAGTCTCTCATGAAGTTGAGCTATGTAAGCCAGCTGGTCTGAGTTTGCAAAACTTTGCCTCTCCTCCAGAGTCATCACGAAGTCATCCTTGGTGACCGAGCCATCACCCCTGTCCACAAATGAAAAGGCTTCCCGAAGGAAAGCCTCATTTTCTATGGACCAGTCATGTAGTCTGAGGGCCCAGGGTGGGTTAGGATTTTTGGCTCCTGGCTTGGCCAGTTTATTAGCAATTCGCTCTGCTCGTCGGATTTCTTTGCTTGCTGCTTTGAAGCCGCCTTCTTTTGCCACAGCTCTGGGTGTTTTATGTTCTAAATTTTTCCATTTCAGGTCACATCCTAAGACAAGAAGAATTGGCATTAGGAATGGTGCCATGGCATCTTCATTGCCCTGAAATTGACACTTATCTGGTTGCTTTTTAAATTTTAAGTAATTTTTCAAGTTTGTCTTAAAATTATTTGTATATAGCAAAGAGCACATTTAGCTATCATAAATAGAAAGTTAGACTGTAAGTTTTTCCTGTGGGATTTACTTTGATAAATCAATTTATATCTGCTCACATTTATCCCCACAGGTGGGTAAACAGATATTTTCGATAAAATATAGATATTTCAAACAAATATCAAGTGGAATATGTGGTGAGGAAATTTTTTGCCAACAGGAAAAATAATGAGGGCACAGTGGAATTTGGAAAAAGAATCTGGATTCAAATAGCTTCATAGGACCTCATCAGCTCAGAATGGATGCCTGCTTCTTTTTAAATGATTTAGACTGGAAGTCTGTGCACAATCTTAAATATATTTTGTTTGTTTTCTCCACTAAATTAAGTTAATTCATACTAATCTGCTGTTTTGTAGCAAGGTCATGTGAACAACCTTAGCAGAGGAAAAATGAATTTGTTAATTAAATCCTAGGATTTCAGCCTTATATTTGTGTGTAAGTTAGACATTTAAATTAATTTTCCTTTTGGCCTCTTCCTTAGACCAACTTATTTGTAAATATTCTTCAAAGATCTAAAATTTTCTGAATTCATCAGAGAATATTTCATTCTACCAAAGGAGGCTGTGTTAACTATAGTGTGTCTTGAAACATTAAAAATCCATTATGGATATAAAGAAGTCACACCATGATGATGCTTTTTGGTGTTGTCAATCTTGAAGAAACCTTTATTGTTGTTTTGCCAACATCACATGATCAAAAATAATTGGTACTCAATCTGTATCTTTAGCAATCAAGGCGTAGGTATATGCAAAAATAAATATGTCCCTCCAATATTTTATTCCTTGTCAAAAACATGATTGCCTTGATGTAACAGTAGAATTCATGATATTATTCTACTTGTGTAGAAGAATAACAATGTTTTTCAATATTAATATTTTATTGGTATTTGGTATTGTCAAAGATTACATCTATGTTCAAAGGCTGATACTTGTACTAGTGGTAGAAAAACTTAAGAAATGCATTGTGACAATAATGATTCTAAAAGCTCTATACTGGATAAGTTTTAAGAACAGTGACTTATTGGGAAAGGGACTCTGACAATGGTCTCAATAGTAGAATTCCACAGCAGAGTAATGCCATAGCATAACTGTGTAATAATTCCAAGTTTACTGGTTTTACTTAACTATTTTGCTTATTCCAGATGTCTGAGGTTTTAAATCTACATCCTCTCAAGCCACTACTTTTATGTTCACCCAGCAGTAAGAGTCAAAAGATTCAGACTTCCTTTATCTTGCCCTTTTCTGCTGCCAATTCCCCCAGTTAGAAACCTTTTCATGGATAAAAGACTCCAACATCCCAGCTGATCTGTAAGATCTGAAGACATCTACTTTTCTCTCTTTTTGGCTTGGGAGTTTTTGTCTCCTCCTGTATGATAACAGTTAACCTCCTTACCTGAAGGTTCTACATTCATGGATCCAATCAATCAAGGACAGAAAATAGTTGAAAAAAAATGACATCTGTTCTGAACTATACATTTTTCCCTTGTCATTCATTATTCTCTAGATGATAGAGAGTAACAACTATTTCCACATCATGAGCATTGTATCAGGTACTATAAGTAATCTAGAGATGACTTAAAGTATATGAAAGGATGTGTTCCTGAAGGAACTTCAGCATACTCAGATTTTCATATTTTCCAGGGTCCTAGAGACAGTTCCCTGACCCCCCAAACTAAGGGATGATGGTAGTAAATACAATTCCACTCATTCCCTTTGTGGTTTATGTTCTTCAATGATAAAGATGCTCAACTTTCTGCTGGATGATGCTGTAGAACACAGGGAACCAAAAGCCCTGGAAAAGGATAACTCTCATGAGACATCCCAAGAGACTCTCCCAACCCCCTTCTCTGCATTTAGATGTGACTCCCACTGCTTAAAGGAGGTTATAAATTGCTCCAGCAGCAAAACCAGGAACTGAAAGAGGAACGAATTGGAGATACTTCAATGTGGGAAAAGAATCCATCCAATACAAATGCTCTACATTTGTCTCCTCTTTTATGAGGAGATTAAACCCAAGGAATTTATTCAAAGGTGAGTATTTCATTGCTAGTGACTTCTGGATGCTCTGATCTCCTTAGATCTGAGATTCTAAAGATGAAAATGTAGCTTATAATACTTCTGCTGTGGAATTGGGTCACCCATGTAGGATCTGGTGACATGTTTATACTTCCAAACATGCTACAAAACTTGGAATGTTTTCAGAGATTTGCTTACAATACATACAGTCTTACGATTCTTCTAGAAAGATGGATTTTTTTCTGCCTCACTAGGCAAGGCCTTTTTGTGGGGCCCTTTGCTTCTCAATGTGCTTTCTATGAGTTATCCTTGGAATACATAAATAATGGGAGTGTATGTGTGGTAGTATTTCTCCCAATAAGAAATAAGTCAACATGTTAAAGTTGAAGCTTGACTCAACCTGGGAAGATTTTTTTTTTAGAAAGAGACAATGTTAAAAGTAAAATGTCAAAATAAATTGCCCATAGTGATAGATTTAAAAACAAGACCAATAAGATAGTTTGAGAGGGCAAAATATTGCATTTGATATACTTTTGTTAAAGAGTTTCTTAGTGAGGGGGATATGGGTTTATAAAAGTAAAAACGGATCAATTATTATACTCTTAGTTACATGAATCTGTTAGTCTTATTTATATTAATGGTTACAGTAGAGCATATTTAGGTCCTAGTGACTTCTAAATTTGTCTGCCTGTGTGGAGGACAGAAAAGCAAACGCTGTGCTCTATTATAGGGTTCTTGGGCTTTAACATTTTGCCTATTTCTCATGAACTGGAACAAAACATAAAAGTTAGTAAAATGCAACTCCATCTCTAATAAAGAGATAGACTTTTGATGTACATCAAATTAGAAGATAACCAAAGTCAAATAAATCTATTTTTAAACTTAACTAGTTAATATTTTCATTTAAAGGAACTCATTAAGCATACTATTCATAATATAATTATTAACATATTTCTAAGTTAATAATTACTTAAGAGCTACAGGAAAATCTACAACAATAAATATTACTTACATTTCAAATTTCCCATAACTTTCATTTTATTTCATGTTTCCCCCAAATTATTTTCCCCTATAACTTCAAGATACCCAGAAAGGTTTTCTTTGTGTTTGGCACAATAGAATATTTTTAAGTAAAATAATTAAAAATTCAGACTAAAAGAAATGATTTTCAATGTTTGTCTCCCTTTAGATTGAAGTATACTTTTAAAGTAAGGATTTTAATCAAGCATAAACATTTCCATAGTTGGTCAATTGATGAGCAGTTCCTCTTAGATTTTTACTAATAACCTTAAAAATGAATAAGGTGGTTTTTCATTATTTTAGTGACTAGATTATGATTCAATGGAAGATAGTATAAGGAAATCATTTCAGTTTTCCTTCTACATATAAGTGAGGTTTTGCTATCGAAAAAGATAAGCAACTGAGAAGTGACAGACCCAAATTCTCTGCTCATGCATGACATAGGTAAGCCATGAACATTTTAAGCACAAAACTGCCTACAATTTTACCTCGCTGAGCTATATATTTACAGCAATCTGCAAAACCACCCATGGCAGCATAATGAAGTGGTGTGTTCCCATTCATTGCAATCAGTCCCATGTCTCCATCATAGGCAAAAAGAAGCTTCAATATCTGCAAAATAAATAGTAGATACTGTAGAGGAATAGGTATGCATGTTTACTGGAGGAAAATTGACACCTGGACCTGTGCTAGCCAGTATGCTATCAGCCACATATAACTACTAAGCTTCAAAAGGAAATGTAATTAAATTTTATAAATAAAACTTTGATCCCTTAGTTTTACTAGCCACATTTAAAGTGCTCAAAAGTCCCATGGTTACTGTGTAATCGCAGCTCAGACACTGAATAGTTCTATCACCACCAAAAGTTCTATTAAACAGAATTGACCTACAGTGTAGAAAATTCTACACTCAGCTGGGGCACTGTCATTTTGCTAAGTGTAGGCAATTTAAGAAAGCATCAGAGTATGGCAAACAATATCAGGGAACAAATTCTTTACCCAATTCAACTCCAATTGTTAGATGTATTTTTTACTATAGTGAAGAGACTCCATGACAAAAACACAGATAACTATGTTAAAACTCAAAGAAAATTGAAATTTTAGATGAAATTCAGAATCAAAAAAATAAGATAGCATTAATTCTTATTTCTGCAATATCACTGAATTTATGAGTTGCTAAAATTTCAGAATAATTTAAAATTCAGGTGTATCATAAAGGGCACACAAACATCGGTGAGGGAAGAGTGTGATGACATTGTTCTCCCCACAGTTGGATTATATCACACTCAAGATTCCAATATATAATGGAGGCAAAAAAAATAGGGAAACCAGTATTAGCAATAGTCAGCAAATAAATTAGTAAATAGATAAAACCGAATAAAGAGTTGGAATATGTTGTTAAGCTTTTAGAATTATTTGTGGAAATTAAGATGAAAACAACATGAGTAAATCAGAAAAATCACCTGTCTACATGATACATAAAATTTTTGAGAAAATGGAGAAAGTGTAGCAACAAAATTTAAAGCAAAGAGCAAATAATTACATCGAAAAAGCCTCCTTTGGCAGCAAAATGGGCAGCATGGTGTCTGTCATTGTCAAATACATTCACTTTGCCTCCTCTTTCCAATATTCCCCGAACTATTTCCAGCACTCCTTCTCTTGCTGCCTCCATTAAGGCAGTGCGACCTGTGGACTGGACATCAAAGAAATTCAACACTGTTTACACTTGCCATGTCAAATAATGTATTCAGTATAATTATGGTTTGAATCCGTCGACGTTAACTTTACAAGTTTAGTTCTTCATTTTCATTAGTTTCATATAACAAAGAGGAAACATTAAGTAAGTATATGAGTCAATGTCTAAAATGTAGAATTTTAAAATCAGAGTCAAGATCACTCTGTATGCTCCTGTGGGAACATTGTTCTAAACAAGTATATTTCTTGCAAAAAAAAAAGCAGAGCAAAAAGGGAAAAACAGAGGCATAATATATGCTAAAATTAGGTCTTTTTTTTTCTAATGAGAAGAAAATCTATGACAAGAAAAGAAAAAAAAACAGTTGAGGAGAGGGGACAAAATGTATATAAGAGATAGCAGAACTATGTATTTTCTTTTTTTTTCTTTTATTATTCATATGTGCATACAAGGCTTGGTTGATTTCTCCCCCCTGTCCCCACCCCCTTCCTTACCACCCACTCCACCCCCTCTTTCTCCCCCCCACCAATACCCAGCAGAAACTATTTTGCCCTTATTCCTAATTTTGTTGTAGAGAGAGTATAAGCAATAACAGAAAGGGACAAGGGTTTTTGCTGGTTGAGATAAGGATAGCTATACAGGGCATTGACTCACATTGATTTCCTGTGTGTGTGTGTTACCTTCTAGGTTAATTCTTTTTGATCTAACCTTTTCTCTAGTACCTGTTCCCCTTTTCCTATTGGCCTCAGTTGCTTTTAAGGTATCTGCTTTAGTTTCTCTGCGTTAAGGGCAACAAATGCTAGCTAGTTTTTAGGTGTCTTACCTATCCTCACCCCTTCCTGTGTGCTCTCGCTTTTATCATGTGCTCATAGTCCAATCCCCTTGTTGTGTTTGCCCTTGATCTAATGTCCACATATGAGGGAGAACATACGATTTTTGGTCTTTTGGACCAGGCTAACCTCACTCAGAATGATGTTCTCCAATTCCATTTTCTTATGTATATAAGAGATAGCAGAACTATGTATTTTCTTTCCAAGAAGATAAAATTTTATTAGGCATCAGTGATACCTTTTCTACTATTTCCTATAATGATATTTTGGTATTATGCCTAATACCAGTTTTCTAAACACAATTTGGAAATAGACTGAAGAATCGTGACAATATAATGAAAGTCTTATTTTCAGTCATTTTGAATAAAAATGAAATGAGCGGTCTATGAGCTAACAGGATAATTTTACCATATTTAAATGCAAAAGTTATACTAATATGATGGTAATAGAATAAAGAAATATTTATAATCACAGGAATAGTCATACTGAGTTGATAGCATTTGGATTGGCTCCTTTTTCCAAAAATGTCAGGCACATATCTTTGATATCATGTGCTTCTTCACAAGCTCTAAGGAATACTGGTTTTCCTTCATAGGAAGAATTGTTGACATCTGCACCATGTTCCAAGGCAATCAGAGCACAACGATAATGCCGCTTAGTGGGTAAAATGCAGTAAAACAAAACACCTGCAGAAAAATAGAATTCTCATAAAGTATTTCATTTGTAGCCTACGCATATTTGAATCTGATGAGAAGGAAAAAAAGGTAATTTTAAAAATCCATTTTAACTAACAATGGCAGAGCAAAGGCACATCTGCCTTCGTGTCCCTTCTGAAATAAACTAAAACACCAAGACAGAAAAGTAAGGAAAAAGAAAAAAAAAATCTTTGATAGAGCTAGAAACTACCTATATGTTAGTATTTAATTTCTCTGCTAACATATCAAAGTTACAACTAAATGTTATCTGAGTTGGTGTAGGGAAGAATTGGAGTGCTGATATGTGAGTTCTTGTCAACCATGGGGTTTACAGTTTATACCCCAAGTGTTCCTTCTTGGAATCTGCAGGGATGTGTGTGCTGGAGGGTTTCTGGTGGGTCCCTGGGTTCCCTCTAAACACATATACATGTCTGGAGCAAACTCTTGGTGTAACAGCAAATGAGACAAATGAGAGGGCAAGTAGCACTGCCATTATGGCAAATCATTTTGCCCAAAGGAGTGAGCTAAAATATTGGATGGCAAAAATGAATCTACTAAGAAATCAATAGAGGATGTGGATTAACAGAATCTAAAGCTAAACAGAACTAAAGCTAAATCACCTTAGGAGTTCTAGATACAGAACACTGGCGTTCATTAAAATGTAGGAACAGCATAACTTAACCAAAATTTGGAGGGAAGCAAGGGAAGAATAGATAATGTAAGTACCTGATTTTTTTTCACCTTTTACATTTGGAGACTGGAGTATTTAAAGAATATGAGGAGATAAATCAAGGGATACTTATTTATTATTTAAAAGTATAAAAAGAGTCATTGAAAGAACTAAATGGTTATAAATGAGCATAAAATCACATGGTAAAAGGGAGATACATAAGGTAAGAGGAGGGTTACTGTACTAATCCTATATTTCATAGTAAAGAATCAACAAATACAGCTGAAGGTGCTAACTCAACAGGCTTAAGAGTATAGAAAGCTATGAAGTTAACCATTAAGACAAGTAAAAACAAGCTATTAATTTTAGAAACTACAACTAGAAGGAAAATACACAGATCAAGCAAAATAAAACAAAGAATATACAGAACATGTAGGAAAATACTTTTATACATAATTACATATATTAGATATTATTGTATCTTCATAATATAAAATAAACGACAGTTCTGAAGCCAAACCTATTGCACGTCTAGATAAATACACTGTGGATAAATTCTATTCTATAGTTAAAATAAAAGCACAATTTATATCAAAATAAAAGCCTAAATACATTTCATATAAAAAGATACACATAAAATAAGGTTACTCAGAACACTTAAAAAAGGAAAGATAGGGCTGGGGAGGTAGCACTGTTGATAGAGTGCTTGTCTAGCACGTACAAGGCTGTGAGTTCAATATCCAGAAAGATATGAGAGAGAAAGAGAAAGAGAGGGAGAGAGAAGAAAAAAGATGAAGGATGGAGTTGAAAAAAAATTAAATGGCAAGACATAGAAAGCAAGAGCTGACCCAAACAATATGACAGTAATAAAAAAAAATAGATAAAGCTAAATTTAATTACAAAGGTCCTAAGGCACTAATGAAGTGGTTATTCTAAAGATCCAGGTAATTATTTAAATGTTGGCTTATCCTTTAGAAACAACATTAAGTGAGTCACATCAGTCACCAAGAAATAGGATGCTAATGACAGTAAGCAAAGCACTCTGGCAAGAGGCAGCCCAACTGATGAGAGGAAGAGACCAGGTGTCATAGGCAAGTCATGGGTTATGCTCAATCAACTAACAAGGTTATGTGTGAAACAAGTTTACATTTGTTTCAAGTTTTACTTTATACTTTCAGTTTCTTTCCATGTGATTTGTCTGATGGTTTTCTCATACATTCATTTTCTAGCATCTTGAAAGTTTTAATATTAATTTGAATGAGCATAAATATTAACTATATAGCTGTTGCATTTCTACAAATGTTTACTTCATCTTTCCAATTTTACCTTGATTTTTAAAAACTTTTACAGTCTTAGTTATGTATGCTGTAAAATTCCACTTTCTATGTGTGCATGTATATGACATATCTCTGCTTCAAATTCAAGGAAGAAAACTTTTCTCCGTTACAGTACTTCTCAAAGTTGATTCTTCAAAATTCCAAGTATATTTGATGCCATATGAAAAAACTTTTATGGGCAAATAAGTATAAAAATGTTACTGTCTTTGGTCTAACAATGTGAAAGGAACATGTCTAAAGTTATTTGATGGTTACCTAATGAATTCAACAATAGAACCAATTTTGCATGTAGCACTTCTTAAGATCCCAGTGATTCCATGGTCCATGGAATATACTTGGAGAAATGGCATTCTACAAAGCTTTAAGAGCCTTCTGTTTTTTTCAGGATTTAACATTGTAAAACCCAGTCAAAGTTTACACATCTGAAGTTTACATTGTTATATGGCTCTATTAAATATCTTTATTTTTTGCCCTCTACTCTTGTTTTAAGCAAGTCATCAATCAAATATCAACTCTGGAGAGAGTTACAAAAGTAGATTTCACTCGTGCCAGAAAACATTAACACTGTAAAATGGGATTCATTTCTCCAGGATGGGATGGTGTTAATGGCTTTGCACTTGTAGCAGTTCTCTGGACAACTGACTACATCTATCAATTTATAGTCAGCCTGGTAGTAAATATTTTGGTGATTTTCACGAGACTGGGTCAACCCCTGCCTGAACTTCAAGTTATTTAGACAAAATGCCCCCAGACCATGATCTTGAGATGGAATTAGGGAGGGCCAGAGGACATGGGAGCATAACTATTTCACTTGAAATAATCCCGGAAACCCCATCTCTAAATGTTACAAGTTGTATGTCCAAACGTGTTAAAAATTGACTTTAGAAATTTGGAGTTAACACCAGAATCCACCTTAGTTCTCTCAAGTTCCCAAACTCAAGTCTTTCTACATCAGCCTGCTACTGACAAGGTACAAAATCCATCTGGATTCCTAAGTCTGATATTACTCAAGGTTCTAAAATGCACAGAATCTCCTGTTCTAAACAAGAGTTTATATTTTATAATGGATGACTATAGTGATATCAATGTGTGTTGTGTTGAAAAATTCTCCGAATTTAAATGGAACCACCAAACACAAATGAATCTAATTCTAATTTTCTTTTTAAATGAATGAACTTTTAGAACTGGTTTCCCTAAAATATACCTAAACTATTTTCAAATTATGAGGCAGCATCCAGCTTTTACATAAAACCGTGAGTAATTCTCTACTAAAATTAAAAGAAAAGTGCTTTTTATTGATTTCTGGCTACAGAGTAAATTGCATTCTGCTGGACAGAGTGTCGGGATTTTTACCTTTTCCTTCATTGTCAACTATGGTCATATCAGCCTTTGCTTTGGCTAGTATTTCCATTGACAATTCATGGCCCAGTTCCGCAGCCCTCATTGTTGGAGTACAGCCCATTTGGTCTTGCACATCAGGGTGAGCACCAAGCGCAAGGAGAAAGCTGACCATGTCAATGTCATTGGAAACTGAGGCTAAGTGCAGAGCAGTAAGTCCATCCACGGGTTCTGTGAAGTTGATTAGTTCTGGGTAGCCAAGTTTGGTCAGCTTCTCTATCTGCTTCTTGTCTTTGTTGCGAACACATTGAAGAACTTTGTAGATCTGTAAGTTCTCAAGTCTCCTGTTTGCTAAAGCCATGTTTGACCAGATTCTTAAAAATGTTTTCTGGACTGAAATGAAAACTACAAAAAGGAAAACAACACAAGGTTAATTTTATCATCGTTACTTTTTTATTAAATAACAAAATTTTAAACATCTAAGAAGAGAGGCTATTTTTAATGAAATGTTTTTATGTAATATAATTGACTTCAGAAAATAAGAGTTACATGTGAATTTAAAAAATATTATGGTTGCAGAAAGTTAAAGTATTTCTAAAAAATCTCCCATCATAACGGACACTAGTTTGTGAGATGATTTTCTTGTTATTTCATTTAGCCTCTTCTCCTTGCCACACCTTTAACCACCATAAACTGGTTCCCTTGCCTGCATTCTCTATGGCAATGAGGTGCACTGTTGACCAACTTGCTCCTTCAAATGTATCTCTCTAGTAAACCAAAATTTCCCTGTGGCCTTTTCTATTCTACAGCACTACCTCTACCCAACTACCCACTCTTCCTCAGTCTCCTGTTCAGGACTTTTTTATTTTTCCTTCTTGGTGGTATTAGGGTTTGAATTCAGGAACTCAAACTTGGTAGGTAAGCATTCTGCCCCTTGAACTATGCCTAAAGTCCTCTTTATTTTATTTTTCAGATAGGGTTCTGAGTTTGAGTTTTTGCCCAAGGCCAACCAGCCTCGGATCTGACTCCTCCTGAGTAGGTGGGATTGTGAAAGGCTGGGAGTATGACTCAAGTGGGAGAACACTTGTCTAGCAAGTGCCAAGGGCCTGAGTTCAAAACTCAGTATCACCAAAAAAGAAAACATAGGGAAAACACTTGAAGATATGGGTATAAGCAACAGCTTTCTGAATAGAACTTCAATTTCCCAGCAAATAAGAGCAAGTGTTGACAAGTGGAGTTGTTTCAAATCAAAAAGCTTTTGTAGAACAAAGGAAACAATCACCAGATCAGATTTCTTAAATCACCTTGACTTTCTCCATTTCTCCCCATTTCTGATAATGGCATCACCATCCATCCACCTACTGAGATGAACACACTGGAGTTATCCTTCATTCTTTCTTTCCTTCATAAACACCTCACTCTTAAAATTCACCAGTAAATCCTATCAGCTCTGCCTCTAGTATGTGTCCTAACATAAACCCCAATGCTACTGTCTGAGGTCAAATCACCACAGTATTCCAATTTGTCTCACTGCTTCCACAACAACGTCCTGTAGCCCACTCTTTAGACAACTACCATATATATATGCTTTTATTGAGTTTTTGCTGAATGCTTATCTCCATACTCAACCTATGGGTCCAATTTAACAGTGACCTGACAAGGGGAGTCATTTTCATCATACAGATAGCATAGATGTAAGTAATCTAAGAACATAAATAAAATTCCTACCAAAATTCTTTACTTGCTTTATCACATATCTGTCCATCTCTAGATGGATAAATGCATACTCACTTTTTGTTTTGATAAATGGATACACGTGTGTAATCCAAACTCCTATCAAGATATGGAACATTACTTTTAATCCAGAAAGTTCTCTAAAAGCACTTCAATAGTTTTCCATTGCAGTTAGAATAAATCAAACTGATCACTATGGTTTCCTAAAACACTTTCCCTACTCTCCTGACCTCACTTTACTCCAGCCTCCCCTGACTTAATGACCTTTGGCCACATTGGCTTTCTTTCCATTTATGAACAAAAGTTGGTTCCTGCCCCTGGAAGTTAGAACTTCTTGCTGCTTTTTCATGGGCATGCTCCTTAGCCATTGTATTTTGCTTCTCACCATTCGAATCACAGCTACCGTGTTATTTTTTCCAATGCATTTATTGTCTGGAAACACTTATTTACTTTGTCCATTGTGTCTCTCACATGAGAATATAGTCTTCAGAGAACACAAGCTTTATATTATAATTACCAAACTTCTCCATCACCTAGAACCTGACTCAAATAAAGCATTCAATAAATGCTTTCTCAATATATAATGAAAGTTAAATGAATTGAAAAGAAGGAATCAAAGAAAACTCCAAGGTTTCTGGTTTGAGCAACTCATCTGAAATGGGATGCTCATGATGGGTTCCAGATTGGTCAGATAGTGTAGATAACTAATCTTTGGCCATACTGGGTTAAAATTCGCAAGGCAATATATAACCTGGGAAGTCAGGAGAGCAATCTGAGCCTGGTCTGTTGGGAATTATGAGATCTTTAGTGGTTGCAAGGCAGCAGAGATGGAGAAGTCAAGGAGAACAACCACCCATGTCAAACACATGCTGTCGTTTTTCTCTTTTCACCTCACTCTTCTGCCTGCTTTTTCTTTGTTCTTCTCCCTTTGCTGCAGGAACATTAGTCATCACATGGCTGTGACTTCAGTGTCCTGCTTGCCGTCCACCCTTTCTCCCCTTCTTGTCACTTTATAATGTGCGGTGGACTAGGAAAGTAGAGAATATAGCACCTTAGCACCTTTGTATAAACAGGCTCCAAGTAAAGCCCTGGGGCTGCCTCAGAGTCATTCACTTGGCCTTTGTTGCATGGTAGTGTGACATTTATCTCAGCTGTTATTTATGGTATTTTAGGTGCAGTGGCATACTACAAACTACGTATATCATATGTGGGATACAATGCTCCTAATTAGCTTACTGACGGTACTGAATCAATGCCATCTCATTTGTGCGAATCAGACTCTTCAATATTTTCTCTGATACCATTTATTCCAAACCAAAAGTTGACAGCATGTTGCACTGTCCAGGCAAGCTACAATGCTGAATCCAGCGGTACTTATGGATTGTATCCCAACCAGCTAAAGCCCCACTGGAGAGAGAGCGGGGCCCTCTCCAGTGTCCTTCATATCAGCTGCTAGGACTTGACCAAAAGCTCACTCCTCCTGAAGGAAATACACAAGTCCTGCCCTCTAGCCTGAGTTCCTGTAAATGATATAGTATATATGAGTCTCAGGAGGGTTCCCAGATATATACACACGTTCAAGGTTCACCTTGGCATATCCCAACTAACCATCTACATTGCCAGTCTCAAAAGACAATGGAATAGAATAGAATGTCTTTGAATGTTTGGGTTCTGAACACTCTGAAATTACATGAAATCCTGTGGCTAAGTGTGTATTTTTCCTCTATGAGGACTCATAGGGCTCCTCAAATTCTGAAAAGGGTGTGTAAGACAGAGGCGATTCATTAGAAAGAGAAATGGAGGAAGACGAACTTGTTCAGTGTAGGATCAGAGGTGGAAATCGGTTGTGTTTCTCCCTCCCTTGAATCATTTACCCCAACTGGTTGCATAACCTGGACTTACCTAGTCTGTACTTCCTTTTTTTTCATCTATGAACCCACTTCATGGGGCCAGATGCAAAGGAAAGGAAATAATATTCAGCAATATCCCTCAGTACAAAAGACATGAATAAAGAAAACGTCTGTGAGTTTCAGTTCCACCCATAAGCCACAGTTTACATTTTGGGGGTTCTCTAGCCCTGTCTTTCATTTTAATTCTCAGAAAAATCCGGAAGAGATAAGGGTAGGTAAAGATTTATTTCATAGGAAAGGTTGGGCGGCAAGGTCCAAGGTGCCAACCTCACCTCTTAGTCGTTGGGGCGATCAGGAGTCGCGGATCTCCAATCACAGACGCCCCTGGGCCCTCGAGGACGCCCGGGGAAGCCCGGGCTCTTGTCCCCGGTCACCCAGCACGGGCCCCAGCTGCGACCTTGGGCTTTGGGAGCCCAGTTTGGGCGCCCAGAATTGAATGGGGTCCCTTTAGGCAGAGCAGGCGAGCTGGCACGCAGGCAGCAGGGAAGGGTGTGTGTGTCCATGGGCCCCGGGCCCGCGGAGGGCAAGCGCCAGGCCAGATGAGCTCAGGGGGCGGAGTGGGACAGCAGACCTGGAGGATTGTGAGCGGCAGTCACGTAAGTCTTGGCTCCAGGGCAACCTCCCCCGAGCGCGCCCGGCGGGACTCGCCTAGGCCCCGCCCACCGCCCGTTGCCCGGGTGACCAGGCCCCGCCAGCAGCCAGCATGCTCCCTGGGGGAACCACACAGAGAGATTGGATCCACAAATAGGAGCATATATCACGGATATAATTAAAGAATCTACAAATTCACCATAACGCCCCTCCTTCTTCCTCTATACTCTTTTTTGGAGGCAAATTCTGAAACTTTTGTTTACTTATGTGAATATAAAAACACATACAATTTAAAAATAGTATGGAAGAACTTCTAATTAAAAGCAATAGCTCCTCAAACCCACCTCTCTTGTCTGCCACTCAGAGGTTGTTTAAAAATATTTTAAGGATTATATATCACACAAAAAATACTATATACTGTATGAAAAGTACAAAAGAACACATAGCATACTATGGCTGAAGAAAAAGAAGGCTGAAAATGAAGAAGAAGAAGAAGAAGAAGAAGAAGAAGAAGAAGAAGAAGAAGAAGAAGAAGAAGAAGAAGAAGAAGAAGAAGAAGGAGAGAGAAAACTGTTTAAAACTGCTTGACCCCTGTGCATTTCTTCCCAATATTGTATCCTCCCTTCCTCTCTCCAGAGGTACCCTCTATTCTGAATTTTGTATTTAACAAATACAAATACACATCCCAGGGGATTTCAAAAATATGTGACTTCATAGGAATTTTTCCCTAAAAGAATGTGTATTTAGTATTGGGTGGTTTGAGAATTTATAAAAATGTGTGTTGTTTTTTGTGGCTTTATTCCTTTCAACATTTTATTTTTGGAGTATAACTCTGTTGATGTCTAATTATCTTAACAGCTATATGCTATTCCATTATATTACCATTCCATATCCATTTTAAATCAGTTCTGCTACTGATGGATGTTTAGTTTAGTTTCAGCATTTGCTATTAAAAGCAATGCTGCTAGGATCATGTTTGTACATTTTCTTCAGGAGCATAGGTTCATAAGCTTCCCTAGGGAAAAACTTCTGGTGCATAGGTTATTTACAATAACAAGATAATAATAAGTTGTTTTGCAAGTATGTGAAACAATTTAGACTCCCATTAACAGTGTGTGTCTTAATTAAAATTCATTTTTGTGATGCATTAAACTTTTTGCCAATGTAGTGGGTCTAACCCACTACACGATTTTACTTTGCACGCTCTGTTTACTAATTACTATTCTTAAAGCTTGGTTCATTGGAGATATTCGAGTGTAAATTTATTGTCAAGCTATACTATTCACTCTCCAGGGATTACAAGTAAGTCTAATTATTTTAAGAGAACCAGGGCACAACATTTCTTCTCAGGTTAGACAGGATCTCACATTTGAGTTTGGTTTATTGACCTAGTGGGGTTCACCAATGATGAACAAATTACTCAGTTTCTTGGGTCTCAGTTTGTAAATCAAAAGAATATTACCTCCCCTTAAAAACCATAAGGAAAGTAGGCATAACAACGGAATGAGCTCCATCTTGGCTCTGGTGGACAAATATGGTTGATTCTTGAGAAATTCTTCTAAGAATGAAAAATTCCAACTCTGCATTACAGGTCATCAATTAATTTTTACACTGATAATTTTCCAGTGTAATTGTTCTTCATTTTTGGGACAAGGTTGTTGTCACAATTAGCCTTGTTTAATTCTAGAGAAAGTTCCTAAAGCTACTTGAGAATCTGGTAGATTTTAGAGGAAGCATATTTAGAAGACTAAAGGGAATAGATTAGTAACAAATATACTTGGGTTATATCAAAACTACTGGTGCAAATATTTTGAATGGAAGATGGGTAAACTCGGTGGTCAGTGGGCCTTTGTGATAAACAAAGTAGTCTGATTCACTCTCTTAACTTGGTTTGAGAGAAATTTTTTCACTGAAAGAGAAAGCCTTCTTAACTTGAAATTTACTGTTTTCCCTAAGCCTTTTGACAATAGAGCTGTCAGAACTAGGACAGCACAAAGGAAAAGTGGGAGAAAAGGATATTAAATATTCCTCCTGTTCAAAACAAATCTAACTGGGAGGTGGCAGAGAAGTATACACAATACCTACTAACATAAAGCATGATACCAAGTGATGCATTTGCTAAATTTTCTATTACTGAACTGACTCGTCCTTCTGTCTTTATCAGCTATTAAATAAAGATTTCATCTTTAAATTAGAGTTGTAAATTTAATACTTCTTACATAGGCCCAGACATTCTTCAAAATAAAAGTGATTCTGTAGATAAAAATGGTTCTATTGAATTTCCTCACACATCTGTATAAAAATTGTCATTAAAATTCAGAAATAAACAGCATTAGCTATTAGAAGCTTTTAAATTCTTATTTAGTGGACTGGAATACAAACTGTTCCATAACAAGAAGTATATAAATTAATTTAAATTAAAAGAAAATTATACCGTGAATTAGTAAGTGGTATGGTATGCCAGTGGGTGATGGCGTATTTAAATGGAAATAAGACATGTTGAGTTTTTAATGAGTATTTTCTTAAGACTGAGGTGAGGTTAGTAAAGTGTGTTACTGTTGTTTTCCTTTCACAACCATTTATAAAATCAATCTCTTATAAAGCCCATCTATATATTAATATTTTCCTTCCCCAAATGAAATATATAAGGGTGCCTTTATGTTATGGGGAAAGCTGTTTATTGTTTTACTTTGAAGAGTGATTTAAAACTTTATTTATTGTATAAGTAAATGGTAAGTTGATAACAGATATTTTATTGTTTCTTAAAAGAGAAATGAAGACAAGTCCAATAATTTCAAAATGGGAACTAATTTGACAACAAAGAACACTACTAATACTTCCACTGGGAACTTACATAGACTCTTATATTGCAGCAATTACAAAAATACTTCTTGAATGAGTGAATGTTGAATAGCTATTTCTTTAGAATGTGAGCAATTTGTAGATAATTATATTCAGCTCAGGATCTGCTCTTCTGTCTATCTTAAAGCTCTGAGATGGATTTTTGTGAATCTGAAATAAATACCTCAGTTCTTTTGTTGCTGTGCATATTTTCACACTTAAAGTCTAGTTCTTTCTGAATTTTTATTTATTCCTAAGAATTTTTCTCCTTTTTTTCTGTGTTCTGGAATATGTAGAGCAAGAGTGAGATCATTTATTCTTTAAGGATGGACAGAATATACTAACTATGAAATTTCCTGGTCTTCGTTTTTAGTGATACACTTTTGATCACAATTCCCAACTCTTGCATAGGTATTGATCTATTCACGATTTCTACTTTAGAAAAAGATTGATTTTGATCATTTTTTGTTATGTGAACTTCTGTTTCCTCTAAGTTTTCAAATTTATTATAAACTTCATGTAGTTTACTTATAAATCTTTGAAACTTCTCAGGTGGTGAAGCTCTATCTCCTTTCTTTTTCCGAATTGTATAAACACAGAGACACTCAGATTCTTTTTTCTTTTATCTGAACAATGAAGGATTTTCTGTTTTATAGATCCTTTCAAAGAAGCAGCTGTTATTGTATCCTTTCGAACATATTTTGTTATTTCATTAAATTCAGCCATTTTTCCCTTACTAATTATCTCAGCAGCATTTCATTTGCTCTTTTTGTAATTTCTTAGGACAAAAAGTAGGTTTCTTTTTTTCTGTGACCTACTTTATTAAAGTAGTCCTTGAAGGGTATAAATTTTTCACTCTATCAACCAGTTTCAACTATGTCTCATAAATTTGCTTTTGAGTGTTTTTTTGAATTTCTTCCTAGAGAATTAGTAATATTAGTTGATGAACATAAGAAGCATTGTCACTGGGAAATTGTTGTATCCCATCAACTTTATTGTATTGTTCCATTTTTCTATGTACTTTATTGTTTAAATTTATTACATCAGGCTAACTCATAGAGTATAACATATCTTTTATAATAAGTATATTTTTTTGCCAAGCTCTTCTTGTATTTCTAGTAATTTGTACTTTCTTAACTGCCTTGCTGTTTATATGTGGATTTATGACACACTTGAGTCCTGACCTTTACTCGTTATTGTTATATAATATCTCTTCTCTTCTTAAGGAATCCATGGTTATGTGCTTGGGTGTTCAAGCCAGGTCCCTGGGCTTTTGTCTTATTGCCTGCTGATCATCTAAACTTGAATAAATTAAGTAACATTTTTGTGCCTATATGAAAAGAATAACAATATTGTGATGATTAAAAATGTCTACATATCCCTTGACTCTCACTTCAAAAAAACCCTGCAGTTAATTCCCCTCCCCTTTCATGTACTCTGGATTTACTCTCTTGTTTCTAATAAACAGAACACAGGGGAAAGGACAGTGTGTGACATCTGAGATGAGGTCATAAAAGACACTGTGGATTCTAAATCTCTTGAAATCTTTACTCTGGTAGAAGTCGCTGCCATATCATGAGGACCTCATGATGTCTCGTGATGCTGCCAGGTTCTTAAATTCCTGCACTCAAGTCTTAGTCTCCTGAGTATCAGGGATTCCAGGTTTTGTGCCATCATGCTGTCATCTCCCTACCTTGACATTTCTACCTGGATCATTTGTTTTGGCTAGAATTTTTTCCAAGATTTGGCTCAGCTGTGTACAGCTAGATTCTCTAAAGGCTAGATTCTTTGAATCCTTGAAAATCTGTAAATACTTTTATTTCACCCTGATAAGTAAATGGTATCTCACTTGTGCATTGAATTTCTGCAGTCAGTTCCTTTTCTTTAGTGCTGTGAATGTTTCCTTCTAGCTTCTCCCGCTTTCCTTCAGTGTGTGGGTACTCTGCTTTATCTAGCACATGGTAAGTCTGTCACCGATAGTTTTTCTTTCCTGCCTTGTATGGAAGTTGTTGTTCCTTCCTGAAAGCTTGTGACATTTTCCCCTTCATTCTTTCAATTTTGAAATATAAGCAAGATGTGTTAGGTATTTTATCAATTCTGTCTCTAGGCCAGGAACCTCTTTCAATTTACAGACTTGATTTTCAGCTCAGAATACATTTGGTTTTATCATTTGTTTAGGATTTAAATTTTAATTTGTTTCTCTGGGCACTGAATCCTGAAAAGCTGGTAAGGAGGTGATTTTAAAACTTTAAAGTGTATGGAAATTACTTCCAAACTATGCTTAAAATGCAGTCTGATTCCAAGAACCTGGAAGGCAAGAACCTATCAACAGGGTATAGCTGGAGCCCTAGCAGAGAAGGGAATCCTGTTGCAACAAGATAAGTTAATAATAAAATATATGTGCATAATTACTTATGATACTGTGGATCTCTGTCATGATAATCCCCCAACCTAGATGAGCCATGTGGTAAGCTCAGTAGAGACTTTGCCATACAATGCTTGATTTGTCCCTATTCTACCCCAATCATGACACAGCAAGTATAAACATGGGATGCTGGGGAGAGAATCATATTCTAGACAAGGTAGGGTTTAAGGAAGTTAGAGTTTGGCTTCTGAACTCTTCCTAAAATCCAAGTGATGCTACACATAAAACTTTTGAAGTTGGTGTCTATTCTAGACCACATAGAAGGTGTTTTCTCATCTGGAGATTTCTGACAATAAGATGCTCCCATGCAAGATCTGAACCAGCAATGCGTGGTAGATAATCAGAGTTACCCACCCCTCTTCATTTCCTAAGCTCTCAGAGAGAAACAAACAGGACTCCAAGAGGGGAAATTCAGAATTAGCTGAGTGGGTAGAAGCTGTGAGCTGTTTTGGCAATGAGTAATGGAACAATGGGATTCCCTAAAAAAAAAGTCTATGATTTGTAGCTGCTAAGGTTAAACAGTCTAGAAGAGCATGTGTACCAGCTATGTTGAAACCAGCAATCAGTAATTATTAAAATATTTGGCTTTTCCTACCTGCCTAGCACCTAGGTACCATGAACTATTGACTATCTAGAGAAGCCAGCATGGTCCAGCTGTTCCATCAAGGACCCATTCCTTACCCCTCATCTATGCAGAATTTCTTTTTCTCCTTTTCTTCCTTGCTTTCTCCTAGGGAAGACATTTACCAAGTGATGGATAACATGCTAATACTGGTAATACTTGAATTCCATTGACTAATTTTGTATAACTGCTATTTTAATAATAGGATTAGAGAGAAAATCCTAGATTGGATTAGATTACTGAATAGAGAAACATTTCATCACATCCCAAAGAATAATGGGGAACTGCAAAGAATGCTAAGATTGGTTATGGGAAAGTTGATCATGAGTCAATGGTGTGACCGGGATAACCTAGTTTACATCTTATATTTGGGCTACATAATCAGAAAGTATGCAACTATTTTCTGGCCAAGAGAGGACAAGTATTGGGACAAAAGACAACCAGCTAAGACTAGCAGATCAAATTCCAAGAATTTGGGCTTTAGTGAACTTGAATTGACTTAAATATTTTAAGACATTTTGAGATGAGTCTATTACAGTCAAAAGCATCCTGTTACAATATCCTTTTGGTACCTACTGAATATTCATCAACATTTAGCATATTTACTTAAGTAAATCTTTTGATGTCTATCTCTTCCATATAATGTAAATATGGTCTGAATATCCATCCAGATATTATATTGTACTGCAATATATAATTACAAAAGAACAATGTTAAGTGACAGCTATTCCTTCCCTACCTTCTTTTAATATAAGTATATTTATAAAACATATAATTATATATTTAATAACATCTACATATTAAATATATATGCAGAATAAATATATATCATGTTAATTAGATAAGACTGGTCTGTGAAACCTGGAAGTTAATGGTCATTATACATTTATTGCAATTATAGGAAAGCCAAAACTGTTCTCTCTTACTTAGAATTCTCTGGAAAAGCAATTGAGACAAACTGGTGTAATTCTAAACCGATTTGTATACTACATAGACCAGAATATAGGAATATATATATAAAAATTATGAACAAAATTGTTAAAAACTTAGGTCTTCATAAAAAGACAAATTAAATGGTTGACTAACTTCAAACTGATTAGCTGTTTTTATTAAATGCATCTTTAGCACCATTGTTACTTCTTGTGGCTACAATAATTAAAATATAATAAATATTTAAATCAGTAATTGTATTTGTTAAACCAACATGCTCAGCTTAGTGAAGACTTGAATAAATAAAATTCAAGCACCATACTTTCATACTCCATGACACTTGCCCCACCTTAATGACTGCCATTTCTTATATTATAGCAAGATTATAATTTATGCTATTTCAGGAAATACATTTGGGATAGAGGCTGCATCTGGCTTATAACCATGGATTGGGAATTTACGCTTGTTTCTTTTCTCAAAAGTAAAAATATGCCAAATGTTGTCAAATTAACAAGTAAATAAGCTCAAGATGGGAGATACTTTAGAGATACAGTTGATTAGTTTCACATACTTTTAGTCATTTTTCCCACTACCCTGTCCAACTTTGCCAGTAAGACCCATGACATTGTTTCCATTTCATATGATGAAGCAATAAAATGATTATTGCACTGGGAATTTATTTTTCTGTGCCAAGTTGAAAATAATTCATGTTCAAGCCAAGGCAGGATTCTTTGGAAAGGTAACTATTACTTTAAAAAAAAAAAAAAGAAAAATCCTGCTATTCTCACATATTTTAATTATTTTGAGTTGTCTGTCAGATAGTTTAGGACAATCATTTAGGAAAAGGACAATAAATTTTTAGTGTGTTAAACTGTGAACTTTTTTTTGAGACAGGGTCTTGCTAAGTAGCCTAGACTAACCTTCTGAGTGCTGGGATTACAGACATGTACCACCACACTAGTGAACATTTTTTCACTTAAATTATTTTTTAAATGATTGTATGAATTTGTGCTCTAGTTCCCATTAGTTTTTCTTATGTTCTTACTAGCACATAATCATGTACAGGGCGTTTCATCGTGGCATTCCCATGTATGCATACAATATCAGAGTTTGGTTCATTCCCTCCATTATTCTCCCTCTGCCCCCTCCCCCTAGTTCCTGTTAATTTTGAATGATATATAGAAAGGAGCCAACAATGACACAAAGCCAAGACAACAAATAAGGGCATGGTGCACATTGATGAGATCTTTGTCTTTATTTTTTCATCATTTAATTTTCACTGTCATCACAGTGATTCATTCTTTTAAGGGAGGTTTGAATAGCTGCATAGTTTTGAACACCATCTCCTGGACAAAACATTGTCCGTTGACACAGTAGTTTAACAAATCATTATTAACTACCTACTATGTGGTAGGCCCTGTTCTAGACATTAGGTTTATAGCAGTGAACAAAAAAAGCCCTAATTCTCTATCCTATGGAATTCATAAGCCAGTGGGAGGAAAGTGGTACATACAAACAAAATGTATATGACAGTTCAGGAATTGATATGATATATGAAGAAAAACAAAGCATGGTGAGGATTACAGAGATACTGGATGTAGTTATCAGTTTGTATTGTTGGTTGGCCAGAGAGTACCTCTCTGAGGAGGTGACATTTGAAAGGAATTGAGGAAGAGGCACAGTGGTTTATCAGAGATGAGTAAATCCAAGATTCTGTGGTATTCCTGCCCTTATTGTGAGGTCAATAAAATAGAAGGGGGTTCAGTGTCTAGAACTCAGTGTGCAGACTGGGACAGTGATAGGAAGTTAGGTGGGAAGAGAAGGGTCTCAAAGATCCAAAACTTGAAAAGACTCTGGCCTCTCCTTTGAGATGGGACATCACTGGAGGCATCTGAGCAGAAGGAGGATAATAGTTTACTTAGGATTTAAAAGGTTCACTCTGACAAATCTATGGAAATTGGATTTGTAAACCAGCAAAGGTGGAAAGTAATTACTTAGCTGCAAATGAGGTGAGGGCTAATGTTTGATGTGGCAGATTGAATTTGTTTGATGAGCTCAAATTAATGGCCTCCAGATAAGAGACCATGTGAAACAGAGTTTGGTATCTCAGCTGAGGCTGACCTAGATCAGCCAAGGAGCTTCTGGTCAACAGGTGATTGAACCCTAGCAAAGACTAGAAAAGCTGACCAGCTGAACTCAGCCAAGAGCAGTAGAACCTCAGTCCATTAACTTTAGTTTAGGGGTAGTTGTAACACAGAATTATTATTTTTTGCAGTATGGGGTTTTGAACTCAGGGCCTTATGCTTGCCTAGCACGCTACCCCTTGAGCCAAGCCCTCAGCCCTTTTTGCTTTAGTTATTTTTGGAGTGGGGTTTTACATTTCTGCCTGGGCTGGTCTGTACTGTGGTCCTCCTTCTTAAGCTACCCATGTAGCTGGGGTAAAAGGCTCATGCCACCATGCCCACCTTTATTGCTTCAGATGGGGTCTTGCTAACTTTTTGCCTGAGATGGCCTTGAACCCCAATTCTCCTGATCTCTCTCTACCTTCCAAGTAGCTGGGATAACAGAGATGAACCATTGCACCTGGCTTAGAATTACTTTTTAATTGTACACATTGTAAGTATCATATTGAATGATAAAGATAGCAATCATGAAAATGGGGAAGAGTCAGCAAATAGAAGAATGAATATGGATGATAAAGATGAGTTTTGAATCTAAAATGAATCTTTAGCCTATCTTTAGTGGCTCACTCAAATGAAAATCATTAAGTAAAGATTTTTCTCCAAATGTATACAGTTTTATAAAGTAGCTCTCTTTATGAAGGAAAAATCAAGCATCAGCAATGCTTTTGCTATAGACCTGAACAGCAAAAACTACGTTAAAAACCATCTTCTCTTTACCGCTCTGCTAGGGGAAATGCATCAAAATCATACAGCTCAACTATTATTATTATTATTATTATTATTATTAATTTTGAGACACAGTTCTCTTTATAGTGACCAGACTAGCCATGAACTCCTGGGTTCAAATGATCCTCTTGTCTCAGCCTCCTGAGTAACCAAGATTATGGGTGAGTATCACCATGTACCTGGCAGTTCAATACTTTCTTAATTTCATTACATGTTTCCCTATCAGCTGTGGCCCTGGGCTCTAGGAGATGCTGGTGCTTTATCTGACCAGCGCATTTTTCCCAACTGCTGCAAGTGCTATTGCAAATGGCTCACAGCTACCTACTGTCTTTTTTTATTTTATTTATATGTGCATACAATGTGTCATTTCTTCCCCCTTTCCCCCTCCCTTACACCCCCCCACCTCCTCCCTCCCCCCGCCCATCCCCTCACTACCAGGCAGAAACTATTTTGCCCTTATCTCTAATTTTGTTGAAGAGAGAGTATAAGCAATAATAAGAAGGACCAAGGGTTTTTGCTAGTTGAGATAAGGATAGCTATACAGGGAGTTGACTTGCATTGCTTTCCTGTGCATGTGTGTTACCTTCTAAATTAATTCTTCTCAAACTAAACTTTTCTCTAGTTCCTGGTTCCCTTCTCCTATTGGCCTCTGTCACTTTAAAGTATCTGCATTAGTTTCTCTGCATTGAGGGCAACAAATGCTATCTAGGTTTTTGGGTGTCTTACCTATCCTCATACCTCCCAAGTGTGCTCTTGCTTTATCATGTGATTGAAGTCCAATCTCCTTGTTGTGTTTGCCCTTGATCTAATGTCCACATATGAGGGAGAACATACGATTTTTGGTCTTTTGGGCCAGGCTAACCTCACTCAGAATGATGTTCTCCAGTTCTATCCATTCATGTGTGAATGAAACATCTCATTCTTCTTCATGGCTGCATAAAATTCCATTGTGTATAAATACCACATTTTCTTAATCCATTCATCAGTAGTGGGGCATCTAGGCTGTTTTCATATCTTGGCTATTGTGAATAGTGCTGCTTGGTATGCAGGTGCCTCTGGAGTAATCTGTGTCACATTCTTTTGGGTATATCCCCAAGAGTGTTATTGCTGGATCAATGTTTAGATTTTTAAGTAGCCTCCAAATTTTTTTCCAGAGTGGTTATACTAGTTTGCATTCCTACCAGCAGTGTAAGAGGGTTCCTTTTCCCCCCACATTCTTGCCAACACTTGTTAGTGGTGTTGCTAATGATGGCTATTCTAACAGGGGTGAGGTGGAATCTTAGCGTGGGTTTAATTTGCATTTCCTTTATTGCTAGAGATGGTGAGCATTTTTTCATGTGTTTTTTGGCCATTTGAATTTCTTCCTTTGAGAAAGTTCTGTTTAGTTCACTTGCCCATTTCTTTATTGGTTCATTAATTTTGGGAGAATTTAGTTTTTTGAGTTCCCTGTATATTCTGGTTATCAGTCCTTTGTCTGATGTGTAGCTGGCAAATATTTTCTCCCACTCTGTGAGTGGTCTCTTCAGTTTAGAGACCATTTCTTTTGTTGAGCAGAAGCTTTTTAGTTTTATGAAGTCCCATTTATCTATGCTATCTCTTAGTTGCTGAGATGCTGGGGTTCCATTGAGAAAGTCCTTGCCTATACCTATTAGTTCCAAAGTATTTCCTACTCTTTCCTGTACCAACTTTGGAGTTTGGGGTCTGATATTAAGATCCTTGATCCATTTTGAGTTAACCTTGATGTAGGGTGATATACATGGATCTAGTTTCAGTTTTTTGCAGACTGCTAACCAGTTTTCCCAGCAGTTTTTGTTGAAGAAGCTGTCTTTTCTCCATCGTGTATTTTTAGCGCCTTTGCCAAAGATAAGTTGGTTATAGTTGTATTGCTTCATATCTGGGTCCTCTATTCTGTTCCACTGTGTCTTCATGTCTGTTTTTGTGCCAGTACCATGCTGTTTTTATTGTTATTGCTTTGTAATATAGTTTGAAGTCAGGTATCGTGATACCTCCAGCATTGATCTTTTTACTGAGTATTGCCTTGGCTATTTGTGATCTCTTGTGTTTCCATATAAATTTCACGGTAGATTTTTCAATCTCTTTGATGAATGTCATTGGAATTTTGATGGGAATTGCATTAAACATGTAGATTGCTTTTGGGAGTATAGACATTTTTACTATGTTGAGTCTACCAATCCATGAGCATGGGAGATCTCTCCACTTTCTATAGTCTTCCTGAATCTCTTTCTTCAGAAGTGTATAGTTTTCCTTGTAGAGGTCGTTCACATCCTTTGTTAAGTTTACACCTAGGTATTTGATTTTTTTTGACTGCCTACTGTCTTTAGCACTCTCACAGCAGTGGGACACTGTCACCAGGAGGTGACAACCCACTTACTCACCCATCAAATGAACAAATGGCTAGCTCCTTGCCTCAAGGTGGAACAACTCTGTGTTCCACACACACACACACACACACACACACACACACACAAGCGCCTCCTGTGATTAGACTTCAGTTGCATCCCCATCACTCTTTGGTTCTCTTCTCCTGTCTTCTCCTGCTTTCCTAGACTACTTACAGGTTTCCTTTGAGGCCACTCCCTCAGTAAGCCACTAAGCAAGATCTATAAATATATATATAACAATATAGTCTCCTCATTTGTAGTTTTAGGAAACAATAGTTAATGAAACAAACAAATGCAGAATTCCTTGAATTTAGTTGAAATGAGATTCCAGAAGCCTAAGAATGGAGTTGAACATCTACCTCACACCTTATTAAAATAAGACTCAAAGTGTAACAAAGATCTAAATATGAGATAAAATTATGAAACTCTTAGCAAAAGACCAGAAGTAAATTTTTGTGGCCTTAATGGTTTTGTAGATATGACAGTTAATGTATAAACAACCAAAGAAAAAAGAAACAGGACATTATAAAAATGAAAATTTTATGCTACAAAAAGTACTATCAAGAAAATAAAAGACAACCCAAACATGGTAGAAAACATTTGCAAATCATATATCTGGTAAGGTTATAGTACTCAGAATATTTAAAGAACTCACAGCCCCAACAATTAAAAGACAAGGTCCTCAATTTAAAAATGGACAAAGGATTTTAGACATTTTTTCAAAGAAGATATAAAAATAAGCAGTAAATACATGAGAAGAAGCTCAATATCATTAGTTGAGAAATGTAAATCAAAATTAAAATGATACAACACTGTATAATTATTCAATCCTCATTAACTGAGAAGTATATAAATAAAATGTAGTATATTCACAAAATAGAATATTATTCAGCTACAAAAAAGAATAAAGTACTGATAACATGCCATCACATAGATAAAACACTGAAAATACTTTAAATTAAAAAAAATCAGACCTAAAAGTCAAATATAATTTCATTTGTATGAATTTATTTTAAATGTCCAGAATAGGCAAATCATACTGACAGTAGGTTGGTGATTATCTAGGGGTTAGGGAAGGGAGAAAGGAAGGAGTAACTCCTTTGGATCCTGGATTTCTTTTTTGGAGTGATATTCCATATTTGTACAATGTTGTGAATATGTGAAAACCCCACTGAGTTGCATACTTTGAATGGATTTTATGGAATATGACATACCTTGATTTTTTAAAAATTTCTGGACTGTGGCCCAGAATTCTTATTTAATGCAAGTTTTCAGGTGCTATGATCCTTCTTGTCTACAAACTATGCTTGAGAAAACAAGGGTTTAGAAACTCATCCCAAGGTCTGGGTGGGGCATACAGCTTTCCACTTCTGAACATCTAACTGGTGTGTACTTGTATATTGTTGAAAAGGGGAAGTCCCTCCTCTGTCTCTACTGTTAAAGTGGTAACTCCAAACAACAGATCTTGAGTCAATTGATCTTGGGTCAACGTGTGATGTACATATCTCACAACAGGACATGAACTTCTTTAGGTTGACATATGCCTCATATCTTAGTGCCTCCCCTTCTTCCTGAAGGTCAGTCACAGTAGGCTCCAGGGGAAGGAATCTGCACCTGGAAAATTATGCTATGGTATGTATGTTTGTTAAGAACTGCATCAAGTACACCCTTACCAGAGACACAGAAGTTACTTAACACAAAGGAAATTATACTGGAAATTGCTCACACAGAGGCAAATGAACTGAGATGCTAAGCAAGGTGATGAGACAGAACAGAGTTGTTACAGTAGCAAACTACTAACTATCCTCGACTGGATAGTCAAAGGGAAGAGAACATATTAATAAAGGTTCAAGTCATACCTAGGAAACTGAAAGCATAGTGAGTCTGTGTGGCAGAAACTTGGGACACAGAGGTACACAACCGGAGGCACTATGCAGTCAAAAGTAGAGGGGTAGATACACCAGGTCTTCTCCCTTTCTCCTATCCTCCAGGTACCTGGAAAGGTGTCCCATTGGTTGTATCTTTTTTGTCCCATTAGTTGAATCTTTTTGGAAACCAGTTGTCTCATAATCTGAGATACAGAATGATAAGATACGTGCCTCTGAAATGCACAGCCCAGAGAAGGGGAAGGAGAGTAAGGAATTAGGAAGTCAACTGGGCAAGACTGGCATAAGATACTTAAGGGATAAGATGGTAAACTTGCAATTTATATCATAAATGCGAGGAGGAAAAATGGGAAGGCCTAGTTGAGAAGCTGTTACCCTGCATGCTTTCCAACTTTGGCTGCATTTTGGAATCACCATGTAGTTTTTAAAAATCCCCTGCCCAAATGCACCCCAAGTTAATCACATCAGGGTCTCTGGGGGTGGCACCCGAGCATTGGTATTCGTTAGAACTACCCAGAAGACTACAGCATGCAGTCAAGAAAAAAAAAAAAAAAAAACCAAATCACTACATTAGGGAAAGGGGTTGGGCAGGTAATACTTTATGTAGTTTACTATTAGAATTATAGAGGGCATTATTTTTTTATTAGTCTTGGAGCAAAAGAAAGGAAGGGAATAGGGAAACTTCACAAACAGGATCATTTTTTGTGGTGAATATAATATTTGGAAAGACATCTAAAAGATGAGTAGAATATTGAGCTGGCAGTGTTGAGCAGAAGGGGCAATTTAAAGGAAGAGTCTGATCAGAGGAAGGGATAGTATCCCTGTTTGCTTATGGAAATAAAAGAAGTTAAGGTAATACATTCAAGAGAAATTAGCCAAATTAGCACAAAACAAGAGGCAGGAGGGGAAGGATTGTATTCTCTTGACCATAAAAGTGAGAGGATTCAGAGCATAAGAGAAAAACAAGAAGCAGGATTGCAATCAATAGGCAGAGCCAATGTGCAACTTGTGGTTGCCCAGGCAACAGGAGCTCTTTCCTTATGCTAATGATAGTATAACGAGATAAACCACATGCTATACTCATGCAGTAAAGAATAATTAAGAGGTGGAGTCACACCTATTCTAGAGAGCTTCCTTTAAGGAATGTTAGGTAGGAACTTAGGTGAGATTTCTGAGAGGTTGTGAAGGTATGAAGAGGATGTGAAACGCAGGAAGTTGAGCCTTCTGTAGAGTGGTAATAGGTTATGTGACTACTTCTTCATGTGGTTTCTTGATGCACAGATTAAGTTCACCAGGGAATGAGGACACAGACAGCTAGTGCTTGGTGGGTTCTCCACTCAGGAAGTGGAAACTAACTTTAGGTGCAGGAAGAAAACACTGCAATTTATAAAGATAGCTCTGCCCTTCTTAAAATATGTAAATGCCATTTTCTTTTTTACTCGGTTGTTCTGATTCCTTATGTACCACAAAAAACTATAGTTTTGTGTTAACATTAAAAAATTTAAGGCAGGCGAAGTTGCTCAAGTGGTAGAATACCTGTCTAGCAAGCATGAGACCCTGAGTTCAAGCTCTAGTAACCACCACTACCACCAAAAAAGAAAAATATTTTGAAAAGCTTATCTTTACATATTACGTTTGGTATCTGAAGAAATTCTCAAGTATTTTTCATGTATTAGGAAAAAATTTAAATAAAATCTTGATTTTATTAGTGATTGAAGCAGAAAACAAAATGCTTCATTTTTCAGAGGAATATTTCTGAAATAGTAGTATGCCTAAGAATCACCTGGGGATCTTGTTAAATTACAGAATAAATTCTGCTGGTGTGAGATTGGGGCCTGATATTTTGCATTTCTAATTAGTTCCCAGACTATGCCTTTTCTGTTGGTCCAATAACCTCACTTTGAGTAGCAAAACTTTAATTCATTATAAAGTAGTTGCCAGAAAATATAAATGTCAATTTAGGAGATAAATGCTGACCAAATACAATATTTTTATTTCATGAAGTTTTCTTGCTTTTGGAAACAGTTTTAATTAGATTTATTTTCCTTTTATAAACTCCAGTAGCAATAAATAATTATAAAAATTCAATAATTATAGAAATGTATGAAGTAAGGTGAAAGTTCATCTTCATTATCCACCCTTATACTTTTCAATCTCTCTCCTCTGGACAAGAAATACTTTGTTATATTAAACACTTTGTATATATAAATAAAAATTAATGGGTGGTATAGTGATACTTTGTTATTTATTAAGAACTCCTACAGTATATTTAGAAGTGTATACTGTGCACCCACACACATAAAATACAAAAAGAAGGTAAGTATTTTTCTTCCACATTCTTTTAAAAAATTAATAAACTGAAACTAATGTCTTTCCAGGTCAATATTTATTTAATTTTGTGGCTACATACTATTCCATGTTATTGGTTGACATTATTTTTATGGGTCACTTTTAGAAAATGGCAAGCATTTTTACATCTTTTGTATTTTTGTAGGCTAATAGTTAAACTTGGGAAAATAATTACAAATTGACCTCCAATGCTGTGAGGAGGAAGTCTCTTCCTTATTTCACCCAGAGCTTATGCTGAAGAAGAAGGAGCAGCAACCACCTGGCACATGTTCCCATGGATGATCACAACTGCCAAGGCTAAACCCAACAGGCAGGCAGATTATTGTCATCTGTTCAAAGCAAGGTACTTGGTATCATGGGGTGAGACAGTTCACTCAGTCTTGTGAGGCATGGAAGAGATGTTTATAATTTTATTGAAAGGAAATGAAGAATTGTGGTAAAATCTGTGATACCATTGAGATTATGTCCTTTGTAGTCTTTCTGTGCTCTGTCCAGGTTTCTATCCTTGGTCAAATCCACTGCATTCAAGCCAAGTTTTCATACCTTGCCATCTGGCTTTTCCATCAGAAAGCACTTGTCATTGAGTGTCTTCATTTTGCTAATGGACCACAGCGACACTTAGTATAGGAAAATAAATTTTTCCCAGTGGATCCCATATGTTCATTGTAGAATCAGAACTAACAGTTATTTAGCATAGTTCAATTGCCAGAGGAAAGAACATGTTGGCTTTTATCTATATTTGTTCTCCAGCAACAGTAAAGAGAATTTTCATTAGGAAGATCTAATGCTAATATGAAGTTTTTGTCCATAAAGATTAAGAAACAATCTGTTTCATAGTTAATTTTAATTGCCTCTACCCCTTTAGTAATTAACTTCTCTCCCTTCCTTTTAAATAACAGAAGAAAGTTGCTGCTGTTTTGTTCATGTTGGAAGACTTTGACCTTTGCAGAACTATCTCAGAGTGTATAGTAGAATCTATTGATGCCCTAATGGTTCCTTCATTGATGCCAATTATTGGATTCACTGCAGCTAGAAGGGGTACACCCATCCCTTCACCTCAACTATTCACATCTCTCTGCTTGTGTTTCTACTTGGGGACTTTGTTGGCACTAGGAGAATTACTGCTTAGAAGTGCAATGAGTTTAATGCCCCCCCCCCCAGTAGCAACCTTCAACCAGTGAGAAACTGGATCCAGTCCATAAACAGCTCAGCCTCCTTGTTGCTTAGTGGGGCACACTCTTAGAAAGACTGAGGCTGCAGCAACCTGCTTATGCACACACCTGTGATTGATGCCTTCTCCCCACTCCTACTCCTCACTTCCTTGTAGTAGGTCCTGGGATCATATCTCAAATAAACTACCTGTACCCACATCCTTGTCTTAAGGCTGGCTTTTAGAGGAACCCAAAATAAGGCAGGTGGTAAGCAGAAAAAACACAGCTCTTCCTAAAGTGCACAGAACTCTGAGCTCCTAAGGCAATAAAGTAATTTATGTATTGATAAAATGGCTGGCAGATGGTATGACTCTGTAAGAACTCACAAGTTAAAATAAGCAGCAGCTGAATACCATACACATACATAGAAAAAACACCTTTCCCTCCCCCCCCCCATGTTGGTCTGGATTTGAAGCACAGAGAAATGGAGTTTCATCCTGGGCAAGGACAATGTCCTGATGCTCTGGCTTCTACTCTCCAGCTAGTTTCACCTGACCCTTTTTCTTCATGGCTCTTCCCTGATCTAGGGGACTCTTTCTATGACTGTTGTCTCGAGGGGTATGAGTAGTTCTGTGCTTATGATTTCCAGAGCACACAGACTTACATCGGACTCACATTCTCATAAAAATTGCTGTCAGCCCCTCTTCTACCCCAGCTGGTGTGTTCTTGAATACCATTTTACAACAACCAGTTTTGTGAAGGTGTCACAAATAGCACCTGCAGCAGCTACCTCTCTTTTTCCTGAGACTTCTCTGTTACCATCTTTTAAGTTACTTTCCACAGACCACGCAGCCATTCTGAAGTGTGGGCAATCCTCAAAGTGCAAGGTCATGAACACCCCTGTAATAAGGAAGTTGGAGGGCCATTTCTCTTTTCATGCCCTTCTGGTGGACACTTGAGGTGTGTTCTGTGTAGCTTCTCAGAGTGCCCCCAGGAGGATTGAGTGCCACTTGCCCATGGTGTTATTGAGCTCAATCACACACCTTTGTTTTGTTCTTTCTAGATCCCCATTGTGGGTCCTGGGGATGAAACTGTTCAAAGTAAACTTCCTTGTGTCCAGCTTGATTTTCTGGGAAGCTCGTCCACATTTCCCTAGTTTCCCTTTTTCCAGTGACTCCTCATATACCCCCCCCAAGACCAGTTGCTCTGATGCCAACATCTTGGCTTAAAGTAAACAAAGGGGTGAAAGCTTAAAAATGAAAATTTGCTGTCAACTAACTGCTCTTAAATTGTTAACTGTTAGTAAAGTTATAAACACATGTTTGTAAATCTAACTTCTTATTCTTGTTGAATTTTTGAGAATTCTAATGACCTTTCCCAGGTCTCAACTCATTATTTTCCACTTTGCTTTGAAATGTACAGTCTTTACACCTGTAGCTATATATTTTTGTGAAAATTTATTGAGTCTGGAAAATGCTTCTTAATATTCACAGCATGTAGGTTGGTGCCATTAAGAATCCAGGGTGATTAAAATGCAATTCTTAAAATTTAAGGATAGTGTAATGAGGATATATGAAAAGCTTTACAAATAGCCAAAGCAAGTGAAATACAGAATGTGAGAAATGTGACAAGTAAAATACTTTGCAAGGTGTTATGGTGGACAGAGAAATCACATCTAGTCAGAAGCACATATTTCACATTGTTCTTCAGTTGAAAAGTGAAGGATGTACCTTTGCTGAGAGCAGCAAAGGCCATGGCCAATTTTTGCCACAATAGCAAAGATGCTTGTGTTGGGTTTGTTAAGTCATTTTGAAGACTTATTTTTCCATTTAATTCTTGGGAACATTTTGATGACTCCAGATATTTCAAATGCCAAAGATGTTTCAACAAGTTTTGGTACTATGGCATTGGATAAGATGTTTATTCTCTCAAGGCTGAGCTTTTAGACTTATGAGATCTATTTTTCCTGTGGTTGCAATGTCCTAAAATATGCATTTTTAAGCATTATGACTCTTTATGTCTGCTGGGTGTTTCTGTTTATGAGAATTCCATTGTTATTCATGTGTGGATGGCAATTTGAATGACCTAGAAAGAGCTAAACAAAAAAATAATGATTACATAATCTATGCCATCTCTAATTAAACTGTATTTTATTTTTCTAAAAGCTACAGATGTTCTATTACTCCTAACAGCCTGCTCACATATTATTTGTGTCATGCAAATAGGATGTTTGTTAGTTTGAAACACTTAGAACAAATCCTGTGTTTCTTTAAATTAAAAAAGCCAGGATCAGGGTATATTAACTGAGTGTCTGTTTTTCTGCATTCTTTTTTGTTTTGCTTTGCTTTTTTTGGTTTTGATTTTGTGTTTTGAGATAGCATCTCTCTATGTAGACCAGGATGGCCTTGAACTTAAACTCATATCCTTCAGTTTCTACCTTCTGAGTGCTGAAATCAGAGGGGTATATCACCTGAAATCTCATGCTTTGATATCTGGGGCCTTTCTGACTCCAGAGGGACTGACCCAGTCCAACACAGTTAACTCATTCCTAGAGATATAGAAACATCTCTCTTGTTAGTGCCCCTTTCAAATGCTATCCAACTCACCAAGATTCTTCATCCCCACTTCTGTCCTAGAAATCTTATACTCCAGGCCACTATCCACCTGCCCTAATCTCCCCAGGGCCAGTTAGCATACAGCTACTAATGCCGGTCCTTTTTTTAAAAAACATATGCATATTCTAGGACAAGTATAAGAAGTGATTGAGAAGAACAGATATCAAGCTCTTAGCCATACTAACCTCAAAGTAGGAGGTTGGAAAGCAAATTTTTGACTCTTCCCTTTGTAGAATATTTTTCAAGGGTTTTTTTTTATTTTTATATTTTTTACTATTTTCAATTTTTAAAAAAAGTTTGAAGAGAACTGGTGAAATTCATTTAGCTGAAAACATACTTCACAACTTGTAAATTATTCTTATAACTCCTTTCAGTCTACTTTCTAGAACAGAATAACAAAAACAAATCCGAAAATTTTGCCTTATTATTAGGCTTGTGACATAACATAAGAAGTGACTCTGTAAGGGAGGGGCATATATGTAGGCTGCTTACCAAGTTGGGAATAAATGAGGGATGGTATTCTATCTTGTGTTCTCATTTCAAATTAATGCCATTTGGAAGAGGGATTAACAACTATTGAAGGAAAGGATATAATACCGAATTTTCTTTGATTTGAGAGGTATAGAAGTTTTTTATCACACTTTTTTGAAACAGATTTGAAAATTCTATAGATTGGTTCTTTCTCTCAGATTGGTTCTGTCTGTCTGTCTGTCTCTCTCTCTCTCTCTCTCTCTCTCTCTCTGATCATTGAATTTTCAGAAAATTTTAAGAAACAAAGTACTTAGATCAGGAACCACAAAAAATGGGGAGACAAGAATGCTAAGCCAGGGTCATGATTCAAATGATTTAATTAGAGAGTAGGTTATCTTAAAGATTGCAAGAGGCCTAGGCCATTTTTACCTTTCAAGTCTCCTAGTATATTAAAAAGCGAATGAAGAAATGACCAGCCTGGGTTAAACATCTGGTATCCTTTCAGTGTTCACATTCAAGGATTGAAGTGGTGTTATCCTTCAACCTTTCAGTTTCCTGCCATGACTGTACATGTAACTTCTATTGAGGTCACATCAGAAATCTGAATATGAGGTCTGTAGTAACTAAGCCCCTGATGGATGGACCTCATTACACCCACCCCTAAGAAACGTTAGCCCAAGTGGAAGCTGTGAGCTCAGTACACCACGCATGTTCACACTTAGGAAATATCCAGGGCTGGGAAATTTCAGCTTCCTTTCCAGAAGTATTAATAAATTAAGAGATGATATGAAGTAGAGAGAACCTACTTCTCTTTCACAGATAAGCCTTCTTGGGGTCAAGGGCAGGTTAAGGCAGGGTGATGAAGAAGTGACGCATCACTAAATACAGCACTTTTAAAAACACTTGGCTATGTTCTTTATGTGTGTCTACCATAGTGCCTATTAAGCTGACATGCACCTAATAAATGGCCACTGATTAAAAGGATAAGTGAGTGAATATGTGGTGAAATTTGGACATGAAAATGTCATTTGATTGTGTATCCAAGAGGAGTGAAAATTAATGTTGGAGCAGGTGTCTGAGGTGATATTTTAAATACAGTAACTTACTTGTGGGGATGTCTTGTTTCTGTTGGATATCAAGGAAAGCGCTGCTTTAGTTAGCATGGTAAACAAACAGGTCAGTAGGAGGCTGGTAGGATTCCATCTTTTTCAACTTAAAACTCTTCTATTTTTCTCATTACTTACCTAGAACCCAAATTTGGTCATATATATATGCACACACTGAATAAAATGAGGGGTGAACTGTGGCATTTTGAAGCTGTGGCTCTCTTTCATCAATGGGAAGACCTAGATTAACATGCAAAATTACTCCCTTGATATCAAAGATACCAATCTTGAGGTAGTAAAAGAATTCCAATCAATTAAAATTTGGGTTACATCTAACAAAACTTAGGTGTTATGATCATCATTTTTGCAATCTAAAGTGAAATCTATGAATCAAACTCTGTAATGTATCATGAATTCATCCCATTTCCATCTAAAGTAGTTAAGTGCTTAATTTCTAATGTATTTTTTTTAACATTAAAAAAAAATCTAGGTGCTGCAGATTCCAAACACAATGAATGTGGGTCTGACCCTTGAGGAGCCTGGGCTTTAATGGGAGGAGACAGGGTTTGTACACAATCACAGTACAAAACTAGTACCTATGCTCAGGGATAAGAACAAAGCAATATGAACTTGTGAGGGGATTCATTTTGTTTGGGGTAATTGGGAAGACCTTCACTAAGAAGGGACTGGGTGTAGTTGTTAACGTCTATAATCCTAGCCATGGAAGGATGGACAGGAGGTTTGCTGACCAAGGCCAGCCTGAAGCAAAAACATGAGACTCTATCTGAAATAACTAAAAAATCTAACACAGTTAGGTTGTGGCTCACTGGTGGAACACCTGCCTACCAAGTGTGAGATCTTGAGTTCAAACCCAATATAGCCAAAAAGAAAAAGGAGATATTTTAGGTTAGACTTCATATTTTTCTTTTTGGGGGGTTTATTAAGAAGAGAGGAAATGACTAAATGATTTTTTCACCCATGAGAAATAGCAAGGGCAAAGGTGAGGAAGAACACAAGATAGTTGGAAATAAAATACAAATCATGTATTTTTCCTCAATGTGAAATTACTGGCAAGCCATATGGTATTGATTTGGCTTGTTTGAAATCTGTTTTCAGTGAACTGAAGGTGTGGCTCAAGCAGTTAAGCACCTACTTTGCAAGTGCAAAGCCTTGACTTCAAACCCCAGTCCCACCAAAAACAAAGTATCTCTTGGCTGGTAAAGTGGCTCAAGTGGTAAAGTGCCTGCCTACCAAGCATGAGGTCCTGAGTTCAAAACCCAATACCACCAAAAAAAAAAAAAAGAGGTCCAATAAAATGTGTTTTCAAATAGAAGAGCAGAGAAAATTGTATTTTAATTGACTTGGTTTTTTCTGGATGAGTAACCTGCCCTTTCAAACCCCTTGTTGCAGAGGGAGAAATCAGGTTTACATCAGTAACTGTTCTGTTGGGGAAATAGCATGTCCCAAAATGGTAAGTACCAAATCAAGTAACGCTAATCCTTGATTAGGTTTAAAAGGTCTTATTTGGCTATTTATTGACTATATATTACATTCATTTTATTTCAATAATATTTACTTATATATTCAAAACCAAACATGGTACACTTTTAGAATTGCAAGAGAGTAGTGATATAATGGGGTACCCAGGGCGGTATAACAAGGATAAGGCTGGAACGATAACCCTGATGTGGTTCAGCTTGCAAGCTTGAAGGTGTTCTCATTTTTATGCAGGTACATTTTCCTGAGAGATCAGTCCTTTACTTACCTCAGCCTTACTACTGACCCTTTTTAAAATTTTTTTTTATTTTATTCATATGTGCATACAATGTTTGGGTCATTTCTCCCCCATTCCCCCCTCAATCCCTCCCTCTCCTCCCCACCCCCTCCCTACCAGGCAGAAACTATTTTGCCCTCATCTCTAATTTTGTTGAAGAGAGAGTATAAACAATAATAGGAAGGAACAAGGGTTTTTGCTAGTTGAGATAAGGATAGCTATACAGGGCATTGACTCACATTGATTTCCTGTGCGTGTGTGTTACCTTCTAGGTTAATTCTTCTCGATCTAACCTTTTCTCTAGTTCCTGGTCCCCTTCTCCTATTGGCCTCAGTTGCTTTAAAGTATCTGCATTAGTTTGCATTTGTTGAGGGCAACACATGCTATCTAGTTTTTTGGGTGTCTTACCTATCCTCATACCTCCCTTGTGTGCTCTCGCTTTATCATGTGATCAAAGTCCAATCCCCTTGTGTTTGCCCTTAATCTAATGTCCGCATATGAGGGAGAACATACAATTTTTGGTCTTTTGGGCCTGGCTAACCTCACTCAGAATGATATTCTCCAATTCCATCCATTTACTTGCGAATGATAACATTTCATTCTTCTTCATGGCTGCATAAAATTCCATTGTGTATAAATACCACATTTTCTTAATCCATTTGACTACTGACCCTTTTCTAGTCACTTTTTCCTTTAGACTGGACCTATTGGCCCATTGCTTGCTTCCAGATCAACGTTATCCAGACCTGATCTCTAGTTCCTTTTCTTCCAATCTCTACCTACCACAGAGCTGACTCCTTGATCTCCACCCCGAGCACGCTACCTAAGGTTATATCTTCGTTCTTTATTGTCATTTGCTTTAATACAAAGAGTATGAGTCCATTGTTTGTTGGCAAAACAAAATACCTAAAGCTCGATACTTATAAAGAAAAGTGGTTTATTGAGCTTACAGTTTTGGAAATTGAAAGTCTAAGATTCAAAGTTAATATCTCCTCTGCCTCTGGTAAGAGCCCCTTTTGTGGGTAACAACATGGTGAAGAAATGAAAAGGGAACCGTGTGCATAAGGGGCCATGTGTGTGGTTTGTTCTTACTTTATAATCACCCATTCTCACAGGAACTAAATCAGGATAACAGCATTGATCCCTTCCAAGGGTGGTATCCTCAATGGTCTAGTTACCTTACATAGGCTCCATCTCTTTTTTTTTTCAGTGATAAGGAAGTAAAATGGACACTTTTATTTCGTTCACTATTAGTGAAAGCATAATTGGTCCAAATATCTTGGAAAATAATTACACCACATATGTTAAGAACCATTACTGATATTCATACATTCTGATGCAGCAATCACATGTCAGTAACCCCATTTCAGTAACTCCACTCCCACTGTCCCACTGAATTCCATTCAGGGAATGTATCCTAAGTCATAATCCTAATATACTATAAAGATATTATACTGTGGCATCATTTATAATAGGGGAAAATGGACACAATCTAAATATATATTATTAGACAAATGGTTAAGTACATTTTGAAACACACACACAAAAATAAACAGCCAACAGCCATAAAAATAATGTATAAGAGAGGGCTGGTGGAGTGGTTGAGTGGTAGAGTGCCTGCCTAGCAAGTATAAGGCCTTGAGTTCAAGCTCCAGTATCACCAAAAAAATATAAGAGAAATGATAATAATGTTAGCCAGAGGCTTTTATTTTAAGCCATTAAGGACCATAGGCACAATGACTAAGGCCTGTGAACTTTTTCAAGGATCCATAAAGGGTTTGAAGATTGACTAAAGGTACTGGCTTCAAGATACGAAGATAACTGTAAAAATCAAAGCCAATAAATGCCAAATAAATGTCAAAAATTTGATACATCAGTTTTATAGATTATTACATTTTAAATTCAGAAAGCTTGAATACATTGAAAAAATTGTTGGTTGAATTATATGAGATTTTAAGAATTCCTGATTATATGTAACCTCTGTTGAGAAGAACTGCTAATAATTTCAAAAACAAAGTTTTAAAATAATTTAGTTGTTTGCCAAGTATGATTCTAACATTGGATGTTGGGTCCCTGTCACAGTTTGAGACTTCAAAAGCAAGCATGGAATGGGCCTATCATAGTCTTAAAATCATCTGGCTAAGAAATATCCTATTTTGAGTACCTACTGTGTTCTGTACATTTAATATGCACCATCTTCTTTACTCTCCATGACAGTGCTTGGATGCAGGTCTGTTTATCATCCCTTCTTTAACTTGAGGAAACCTAGACTGTAGGGAATTTATACAATTAACTCCAGGTCACACAGCTAGGAAAGGTGGAGCTAGGGGTTTGAAGGCAGGTTGAACAGTTTGACTCCAAATCCTGTGCCCTTAATAAGAACACATGCATGTCATAATGCCAAATCTTAAAAAAAAAACTCATCAATTTTATATCTGATTTCACTATAATTTTGGTAAAAATACAGTACTCAATGATAGGCCCCAACTGTTAAGGGTTCCACTGCCTCTCAACTTTACCACATTGGGGACTAAGCTGCCAGCACAAGAACCCTTGAGAAGTGCACTCAAACCACATCCAACGTAAAACACAAAGCAATACACCATCTCATTTCCCTTCAGAACTGTAACATTAAAAAATAAAATATAATAGCATGTATGACTAGAAAACTCAAATGGTTCAGAAAGGGATGAAATTAAAAGTGACATTCTTGTTTTCAACTTCAAGTGTTATTAATTTCTTGTGATGAGTTTCCAGGAAGACTCATGGGTAAATATGCTACATTCTCTGGGCTCAATCTTGTGAATTGTATTTTTCAAGACATTGTTAATATTACCAAAACGTTCAAAATAGCTTGCAGTTTGAAAACTGCTTCTTTTTGAGTCATTTTGGGTTCTTCTCTGTTTCAGGTCATTCTTCACTTTCAGACTTTGATGTTTTGTCTTCTCCTGTTGTTAATTAGGTTCACAGTAAATTACCTGTTGAAATTACTACTTGCCCCTAGTTATTTGTGTTTAGATTTATTTTTCCATTCCCTGCTCCAGTGGTTTTGGTTTTAGCTTTGTTGCTTTCTTCCTTTCCCTAGACTTATTTTGTTATTATTTTCTCACTTCTGATCTTGAGTAAACACTTTCGTTTTCATTCTTTCATGCTTGTTATATAGATATGCAAAGATATGTATTTTATACTATTTGTAAGTCTTAATCTTTATAGTTTTAAATATAATAATCTGTAATTACTATTTATTACTTTGATCCTGGGTATTTTTATAGAAAATTTAAATTATTTAGGTGGACGCAGTTTTTCTCCCCGATTTTGGTTATTGCCTTTTGAGTTATGCATGTACAGGTGTGTACATCGAGACTATAATCTCTGCTATTCATGACTTGTTCTAATACATGACCAATTTCTTTGTAAATATGAGTGATCAAAATTAAGCATATTCTGGCACCAGTTATGGAGGTTCATGTTTATCCCATGTACTCAGGAAGCAGAGATAGGAGGATTGAGGTTTGAGGCCAACCCTGTGGAAAAAGTTACTGAGACCCTATCTCAAAACTTGGGGCAAGTCAGGTTCCGTGACTCATGCCTATAACCCTAGCTACTTGGGAGATGGAGACTGGGAGGACCACTCTGTCAAAAAATGTTCACAAGACCCTATCTGAATCAATAAAAAGCTGGGCTTTGTTGTATGTACCTGACATCCAAACTACATGGGAAGCATAAATAGGAAAATCACTGTCCAGGTTAATCAGGCATAAATACAAGTCCCTATTGAAAAAATAGCTAAAGCAAAATGGCTGGAGGCATGGCTCAAATGGTAGAGTGCCTGTCGGGTAAGTACAGGGCCCTAAGTTCAAACTCCAGTACCATCAGAAGAAGAAAGAAGAAAAAGAAAAAAAGTGTATCTTTCTTATGGGAACATGGTGTTTAATATATTTTTATTATTTTAGCTTCTTATTTGATTCAGAACTTCAAATTCTTGCATATCCACATTTAATTTTCCCTAGCATTTCTTGCAATTAAGGTAAATTTTTGTTGTACATTAAATTTGTCATCTTCATGTGTTTTGTCTTTTTTAAGCATCATTTCCTTGAATTCAAGCTTCTCTGACATTAATATCACTCCAAATTTTATTCATATTTCTCTGATCTGGATTGTTCATGCTTTAAAAGCTTACCCTTTCAGAATTCCTTTATATTATTTGTTTTATATAACATGCATTTGTTGCTGTTTTACAAAACCTGTGATAATGTTTTATTCATTTTAATTTATATGTTTAAAAATTTTTACTATGATATATTCATTATACAGAAGGGGATTCATAATGACAGTTATGATTAGGCTTATGTTGTACATTAGTTATATTGCCCCAACTTCTGTCCCCTCAACCCTCTCTCTGTCCCACTTAAAACATTGCAAGAGTCTTCTTTATTCTATTTCCTAAAAGTATATGAAGTCTATCAACCATATACCCTCACCCCAATCTCCTTCATTCACCCTTCCCCTCCCATTTGTATCCCCCACACACTGTACCTATTTTACAGTCCTGTTTTTCATTGTTAATGTTTGAGTTGATGTTCAGAGGGTTTTCTCAATGTATGCCCACTGTGGGTGTACTTTTACTTTGGTCCATTAAACCTCTTCCATTACTTTCCCTTACCCCTTTACCTTCCACCCTCCATTTTTCAGCAGCTTTTGATACATGTCCTCATATTCTCTACCATCACATATTATGCTTTGTGATATTACTGATGCTGTATCATTTTCTTTCCTTTTTCCTTTTCCCCCTGAGTTCCATAGAGTAGTTCCACTATTGCAAACATGTTCTACATATAAGTTTGTATATGATTATGCTTATTTTTGCTTGCACAACAACAACAAAAAAAACAGTCACTAGATTCAAGAGACAGCTCACAGAATGGAAGAAAATCTTTGCCAGAAACTCATCCAGTAAGGGACTAATATCCAGAATCTACAGGGAACTCAAAAAACTCAACCCCCAAAGCATCAACATCTTAATGAAAAAAAATGGGCACATGAATTAAACAGGGAATACTCAAAGCAAAAAGTACAAATGGCCAGTAAATACATGAAGAAGTGTTCAACTTCCCTGGTTATAAAAGAGAGGCAAATCAAAACACTTAGATTTCATCTCACCCCAGTTAGAATGGCCATAATCAAGGGTAATAACAACAACAAATGCTGGCGAGGATGTGGTAAAACAGGGATCCTTATGCACTGTTGGTGGGAAAGCAAATTAGTACAACCACTGTAGAAAGCAGTATGGAGATTCCTCAAAAAGCTAAAGATAGAACTATTATATGATCCAGTGATACCACTCCTGGGTATCTACCCAAAGGAATGTAAATCAGGATACAATAGAGATATCTGTACAACAAGGTTCATTGCAACACTAATCACAATAACCAAGCTTTGGAAACAACCCAGGTGCCCTACAACTGATGAATGGTTCAAGGAAATGTGATATATAGATATATATAGATAGATAGATAGATATAGATAGATAGATGTATGTATATACAATGGAGTTTTACTCAGCCATAAGGAATAATGACATGTGGTTTGAAGATAAATGGATGCAATTGGAGAACATCAGTTAAGTGAAGTAAGCCAAACTCAGAAAAACAAAGGCCACATGTTTTCTCTCATACATGGATGATAGATCCAAACATATGCTCAAAATAAATTGATATTTTTGATAGTTTCATTTGGACTTACTCCTTTTTTTTTTTTTTTTGCTGGTTCTGAGGTTTGAACTCCTGGCTTCATACTTGTTAGGCATGCACTCTACCACTTGAACCATGCCTCCAGCCCTTTTTCATGTTGGTTATTTTTGAGAAGGGTCTCATGAACTATACCCCCAGGCTTGCTTTGAACTGTGATCCTTCTGATCTTTACTTCCTGTGTAGCTAGGATTACAGGCAAGAGCCACTTGCATGTGGCCATATCTGTCATCTTGGTATCTTTCAACATTCTGAGTTCAATTGAACCAGCTTTTTTAAATCTTCAAGCTATTTATCTTATTCAAGTTTTTCAGATTTGGACTCTTTAGTTTCTGGTACTGTTAGTACTATTTGGATAAATTATTTGACTACTTTTATTTTTTATTTACATTTTTGACTTTTGCCATTTTTCTCTTTTCTTTTTATTGTTTACTTTTTTACTAGCTATCTAGACTAAGGAACAGAACGAAAAGACTAGAAATCAATTTGCTTGCTTAATTCCACAGGAGTTTCTATCAATTAGTTCTCCTTGAAACAATAAGATCAATGTAAATTTGAGCAAACCTAGCATGAAAATAGCAATTCTGTGGGAAAAAGTAAATTAAGATGCAATAAAATATTGAGGTTGTTTAAAAGTCAGCATTGCCAACATGAGTAGGCACAACCCAAAAGCAGTGGCTAAGAATAATAAGTAGGTAATACTGCTGATAAGTTTATGGGTTCACCTAGATGGTTCTTCTGGTCTCAGCTGGGCTCCTTCATGTGCTTGTGGTCATCCATGGGTCAAGTGAGCAGCTCTCATAACCTTGGTGGGTGTTCTCAACATGTTTGGGAGGCAGATGACTATAGACTTGTCTTAGCTGTTCTACATGTGTTCTCATCCTCTAGCAGACTGGCTGGGGCACATTTCCAAGGTTCTGACAGGAATCTAAAAACAAAGTGGAAATACAAGGAACCCCAAGACTCAGACTCAGCCTGGGAACCAACTTTTACCCTCACTTCTGATATGTTTTATTGGCCCAGCCAAGTCCAAAGTCTAGTTGAAATGTAAGAGATGAGGAAACACCTGAGTCACATTGCAAAACCATGGACAGCAGAAAATCTGAAACACTTTGGCAATGGGTATTCCATTTGTTACTATAGATTGAACATCCCTAATCTGAAAATTTGAAATCATAAATGTTCCCAAGTCCAAAAATTTGGGAGCACAAACATGACAGCAAAGTGGAAAATTCTGTACCATGAAACTTTACTTAATGCATAAAACTAAAGTTGTTTGTATAAAATTACCTTTATGCTATATGTATAATGTGTATAGAAAACACAAATAAATTTCTTACTTAGACTTGGGTCTCTCTCTCTATATATATATGTGTGTGTGTGTGTATATATATATATATATATATATATATATATATATATATCACTATGTATGTGCAAATATTACAAAATCAAAAACAAAACACCGAAAAACTAGAGCCCATGAGCCAAATCCTGCTCACTTTTTGTTTTAGTAAATAAAATTTTTTGGAACCCCCCCCAAAAAAAAAAACTGAATACCAAAACACTTCAGTCTCAAGCATTTAATTTCAGTCCTTTGTATTCAGGTCCTTTGCCTTGCACATTTTTTTTTTAGTCAACAGATCTTTAGTTTCATGCACTTTAAGGAGTTTTTAAACTCCAGCATTTTTCTTTAAAAGAAAAACCATATACCTCATCACTTTAAAAATACAGAATGAAGTCTATTGTGCAGCAGTTCATTTGGGGCTTTTATAATGTATTGTTCTATGACCTGATGCTGAAATTTTGGTTTCTTTTATATTCTGGAATTATTGAAAATATTTACACAGCAATTTATAAACTTTGCAAGAGACTATATTTTTCAGGCTTAAGCAAAAATTTTTGGAGAAAATTCATACATATTCATACTTGCATTTTATATTTGTATGTATAAAACACTAGTATAATTTAAGAAAGATAGAATTTATACAGCTGCTGATAGGTTTTATTATTGTCATGTCCATTTTCAGGAATTGTTCATTTTTCTGAATGATTAATTCACATATCTTAGATTTGTGAGCATAGAAACACAGTCCCATCATTTCACAAGAGTTATGTTTACATTATCTTTCTCAATCATACTATAAGCACTCTCCAGTAAAATAAATCTAGCTGTAAAGCACACAACCTCAAGGAATAAAGTGTTTTTCAGTATATTTGTCTAAATTTGGCAGGCCAATTTCAGAAACATGAATCTCACTTGAGAAGGAATCTGTGGTTTTCTCCTTTTGAAATTGTCAAGACAAACAGTGACATGAAATCATAGTGTTTCATAAAGATGTTATTAAGTAAAATTACCAGGGATCAAAACTTAAAATGAAAAAAATCTAGGATATATACATAAGTCTTTTTTCTTATTGAGTAAAACCATTCACACACATAAAAAATGAAATGGAGAACTTAAGTAATTCTTATTTTGACAGTGCTATTTGACTGCAAATTAGTAAGCCTTGAGATATTTATTGAGAATATCACCACATTATAATAAAAGTGAGGTAAAATTACATGTTCCATAAATTATATCCTCTGTAGTTGATATGTATTAAGTGATGTTATCAAATAGAAAATTCGGAACAGTTACAGTATCCCAAATTACTGAAACTGAATTTAAATAACTAGCTAATTGATCATACTTATATTATTTCAGTTGGTGGTCTCTAAGGACAATTAACTAATATAGGAATACTATTAGCAATTTGTCCATAGACGAAAACTTTGCTCTACTCTTAATGGGGCCAGTCTAGTAACTAGAGACAAATTAAAGAAAGTAAACAAGTGGAAGAGAACTAGAAACTATAGAGGATGTAGTATAGATAAACTATAAATAAGGCCACCTACTTTTTGATCAATATTTTATGTTTTCATATATTATCACATTTGATCAATACAACGTATTAGTCATTCAGGCAAGTTCTACTAAATCAATTGTACACTTGTGAGTTTATACAACTTGCTCTGAACTTAAGTTCAGAGCCTGTCTGTAGTGTGTACAGCATGTTACCTGCCTCAAAGACCTTGTTCCCTCACAAGATAGCACTAACATTTGGCCCTATATGTATACCCTTCTGGAAGTGCTTAGCTACTACTAGGGATGATGAAGGTAGAGGAAGAAATTCAAAGAACGTGATGGAACAATTTCTAGTCTTGAAAAATGGCTGCAGAAAGGTCACTTAGCTTAAAAACACTTCTTTTTAGACAATGAACCTAATCTCTTTAATTGGAGTCATGGAAAATCTCAAAAACCAAAGCATGTAGATTTCAAATCCTGTATTAAAATTATCCTAGCAACATTTAACCTACATTTTATTTCATGTCAAATAAGGAATAATGAATAATACTGGCAATGCTAATGATTGCAACAATTTATTCTCTCATTATATCTTATATTATTATTTTGCAATACCACACACTTCAGGACCCCATGGGAAAAGTGTACGTCTTTGCCCCGCTGATGTTAGATTCAGTCATGTGACTTTCTTTGGCCAAATGGAACGTGACCCAAAGTGATAAAGTGCCACCTCCAAGCCTACACTTTAAAAGTCAACATGAATATCCCTCTGTCCTTCCCCAGTCATATCACCATGATAAGTACTCCCTGGTCCAAGAAAGATGATGGATCTGTGAGCCAGACATGGATCCAACCTGCAGCTTAGACCCCAGACTTACCATGCCTAGCCTTAAACAGCTGAATCTCAGCAACCAATAGTGGAATTACTGGTGATAAAGCAGGCAGGACAGTGTGTAAAAGGCTACGAATACCAGATTAAGGTATTCATTATTTTTCAGTGGAAACTGAGCTACAAGTTTCTGAACATAAAAACAGGCATACACATTATGCCTGTTGCCTGAAGATCATTCAGGCAACAATATATAGAGCAGAGGCCAAAGACTCCAAGTAGAATCTATTTCCATAGCTCTCACAGAAGAGGAAAACCATTTCAGTTTGGCACTAAGACTTTGAACATGCATGAGGAATAAATAAGACTGTGTGAAGAAATCAGGGTTGGAAATTTAGAGCACGATGGCTTAATGCTCAAAGGAAATAATGAACCCAAACCTCCAGGGAATATGGTTGTCACCTAGTTGGAGAATCTCTCAGAACAATCACGCAGTAATATTCTGGAGTGAGCTTTCTCCCACTCTCTTGTTACTACTGAACCTAACTGGGCCTAACTGAGAGCGACAGGAGAAGCAGAAACGACACAGGATAAACACACAGAAAGTTAGGGCCAGGTGTGTTGGGTGCTCAGGTGGAGACACACAAAACAGCCTCATTGCTTTTATCTCAATCTCTTCTCTTTACTCTGCTTCTTTTCTCTATTTTTATTCTTTAAGGACTTACTCCTTTACAGTTCTTTAAAACCTTGCTTCTAAAGTCTTCTTTAAAACCTTGCTTCACTATTCTTTAAAACTTTCCTTAGACTTGCTCTCTCCCATGTTTTCTCTTAGCCTTTCTTTAGCATACTCTCTCTGAAAGTCTTTGCCCTCACACTTGCACTGTCCCATGTTCTCTTTAGCTTTTCTTTAGCTTAGCTTTTCTAAAGCCTATGTATAAAGTTCTCAGTGCAGACGTGCACTGTCCTTGCAAGCTGCCAACCAATTCTATCAATCCCTCTTTAGCAATTCCCCTTCAGCAATTTATTTCCCTTCAGCAAACCTCTCTTCAGCAATCCTCCCTTCAGCAATTCTCCCTCAGCCAAAAAGCTCCCTCTATCAAAAAGCCTCATGTCCTCCTTCAGCAAGTGTTTTATACCCAGTGGTAAACAAGGACGTGGAGCAACATTTCTCAGGGAAGGGCGTGACATCACAAGACGAACCAGCATTCCTGCTTCTCTGAATGTAAACAACTTAGGAAAAGCCCCTGAGCTGCTTCTCACCTTATGTCCTCATAGGCTTCTCCTACTCTGCTCTCCACAATAGTCTGCAGTTGTTTTCTGTTTTCTTTACTTTGGTCTCCCTTAATAAGAGTTTTCTGTTAATACCTTCATTTTACTATGTTTTCTTAAAAGTACTTAATGACGTTCTTAAGAATTAATTGTATTGGAACATCAAGTGAATTATTGACTCATTTTTTTCCAATACTGAAAGCAAATCTAACAAATGAACTTTTGAGTCCTATTACAAATGTTTTCGATCTCCTTAAGAATTTATAGCACTAATTTATAGGATTTTCCTGGAGGCACCTACCAATATAATATAACCAATACCTCAGGGTTATTAGTACCAAGAACAAGCCAAATGACTTAACAAAAACAAGTGAAAAACCTAAGATAGTGGTTTTCAGTTCTGCTTGCACATTACAACCACCTGGAGATGTTTTAAAAAATCTGTCTGTCAGGGTTTTACCCCAAACAAAAGAGTACTTGCTTCTTAAAAGCTCCCTACTGATGTAGGCAAGGTTGAGTTTGGGCATATACATTTTATGCAATTTTTAAGTCAAATAATCCAGGAACTTTTTCTATACAAAATAGATGAAAAGCATAATTCTCTACAGCTTAGTTTTAATATAGTCAGGCAAAAAATGTTCTACTTTAATTTGTACATTAGTCTGCATATTGATTAAAGAACTAAATCAAATTTTGTTACTTTCTTTTTTCTCACTTACTTTTTGATATTTTTAATTGTATTCAATTGTACATAACATAAATTTGAAACCCTATACTCATTAAACAACAATTCTTCATTCCCCCTTTTCCCTAACTCCAGGGACTCATCATTCTATTTTTGGTCTCTATGAACTTGACAATGCTTAGGCATCTCATATAATTGGAATCACATGAAAGTAGTTTTCTTTTCAAGCCCAGTTCATGTAACAAGATTTTTATAATGTCCTTGAGGTTCATCCATGCTTTACTATGAGTGAGATTCATTTTAGAAGCTGGATAATAATCCATTGAATGTAAATACCACATTTTGTTTATCCATACATCTATTCAGTTTCTTCCACCCTTTGACTTTTGTGACTAATGCTGCTATGAACATGGGTAAACAAATAGCTATTCAAAAACTTGCTTTAAATTATTTTGGGTGTATACCCAGAATTTCTGGATCATATCATTCTATGTTTAATTTTTTAAGAACCATTATACTGTTTTCCACAGAGGTGGCATCATTTTGAATTCCCACTCAAACCATTGGGTTTCTCCACATCCTTGCCAATACTTGTTATTTTCTGTCTTTTAAAAACAATTTAGCCACTTTAATGGCTATTAGGTGATAGTTCATTATGGGTTTGATTCACATTTCCCTAATGATTAATAATATTGAACATCTTTTTATGCTCATACTGGCTATATATATATATATATATATATATATATATATATATATATATTTGGAGGAATGCCTATTCAAGATCTTTGCTCATTCTTTAGTCAGGTTTTTTGTTTTTGTTGTTGTTGAGTTTAAGAGTTCTTTACATATTTTGAGTGCCAGATACACGATTTGCAGATATTTTCTCCCATTTATGGATTGTCTTCTCACTCTATTGATTATGTCTTTTGATGCACAGAAGTTTTTAATTTGAGATAGTCAAATTTATCTTTTTTTTGCCTATGCATTTGGTGTCATATCTAGGAAATCATTGCCAAATCATCCAGTTGCTTTTAGCAAAATCTGTCTTCTAAGGCACAAATGATGATTTGCAATGCAAATCAATTGAATAGCATGGATTAGTTTTCTCGTTCAAAACCCAGGATATTAATAATGAATAAAATTAAAACTGGCAAGTTCTGGGGTTTTATTGAAATTGTAATTTTTGAAAAAGTATTGCATTTTATTTGTTTAACTAGGTTTCTAATTCATATATGGATCCTTTCAAATTGAAATATAATGGGGAACTTTTTGAAGATAAAGTCTAATTTGTCTTTGTTTTGTCAGACTGCCTAGTTCAGGGAGTAGCAAAGAATATCTCAATATACCTTTAAAATAATAAAATAGTAGCTTAGGAGTGGTTAATGACATTATTTACACTGTGTATTCATATTATGAATGAGCGAATTGAGAACCTAAAGGCAAAGTAATTTAAGTGATCAATATGGAATACAAAATGATGCCTTAGTTGTGCATACAACAAAAATGCATGGGCTTGAAGTTTGGAAAGCCTGTCTGAACTAATAGGACAATGGCCACCTTTGGGATGCTAGTGTGGCTATGTCACACTTTATTTGTGAGCAGGTGGTGCAAGGGGAACATAGAAATAAATGTGGTGCTCCCACATCTCATGAATCCCCTAGGAATTAGCAAAGTGTGTTGGGGGATGCTAAGAGACCCTCTGGAAATTGCCATGTTGGCTGACCCAACTTTACATTTTAAAACTCATTTTATTTTCTAAAATGTACAGCATTTTAGACCTTCAGGAGATGCAAGTCACTAGCTTCTTATGCCCTTCTTTTCAGCTGGGGAAATGAAGGCCTAGGAAGGCAATAAATTGGCACACAAATAAGCTGCCAGTAAGTGATATGGTCAAAGTACCTATGGGACTCCCGTTTTAAAAGCTTATATATTGTTGATAATGTCATCGGAAGCAGAAACAAACAAACAAGTATTGTAGGTATTCATTGCAGGTCTTTCCCTTGTCTTCTGGAGCTTTCTCTCTGTCAGCCATTCCCAAAGCCAGAAAATATTTGGCTTTTAGCACTAACTTCCCCAAACCTAGTAGCAAAGCCATGCTGATACTGGCCATGGGAACTGCCCTCTTCAGGCCTAGCTCCCCTTTAGCTGGTCTAACCATATCAGCCAACAGAAATGGAATGGCTGGATCCAAATTTTCTCCACTCTCAACTACCTTTGACGAAAGGTGCTCCCTTCTGTACTGGTAGCATATCTTGCTATTCCAAGTATTGCTACTGTGTTCACAAAAATTCTACTGACAAGATTGATGATTTTCCAAAATGTTCAGATTCATATGGTCTTCCATGTAACAGCATTCACTGGAAAGTTATTGGACATCTGTGAAGTCATTTGGGGTTGGACTAAACTTTTCATGTGTTATGAAATTGGGTCAGTGCATTAGAATTACTTTTTAGTAGTTATGATTGTACTAATAAAATGTTGTTCTTTAGTGGAAATGGCAGTGTTAGGAAACTTTGAAGAGATGAATTTCAAAATTTCTAATTAACATATATGTACAAGATGTCAGAAAAAAAACCCAAGAATCTTCTATTAATATACAATAAACTTAAGATTTATTTTACTATTATGATTATAATGTGCCCTATTCATACTGAAAAAGCCAATATTGTTCAATTCTTAGAGTAGCAAGTAGAAAATTCATAAGAAGAGAAGTTTTTCTTTCTTCTTATATTTTGTTATTACAGTGAAGTCATTGTACTTATACGATTGGTTTCTGGATTGCTTAACAGAGCAAAAGTAGAGTTGTGGGGACTCATTTCTATTGGATATTGTAAAGAACTTCCTAACAGTGGGTTGTCTTGTGAGGTAAGAACTGTGTCCCATGCAAATGCTTGGACAGAAATTAGATGGCTATCTTTCAGAAATATTGTAGAGTATAATTCTTAATTGGATGAAAAGTTTACTGAATGACTTCCAAGGTTCTTTTGAATCTTAGGACTGTGCTGCTGTAGTCTGTAAAATAGAACCAGAAGTATCCCTAGTTGAATCATTGATAAACAATGTTTTAGAAATGCATCCTCACCTAACTGAATTTGTAATTTAGCAGAAATAAAGCTATGTTTCTAGAACCTGTAAAGAGAGATAGTAACAGATTTGGATGCAAAAAGGAGCTAGAGAAACCCAGAAGGTTATACAGACTCAGATGCCCTGAGTAGCACACCAGGCACACTAAAGATGGATACATCTTGAAGACTAACTTCAAGAGCTATTCATAATGTAAAATATCCCTTCTTATCAGATTATTGTCATCATTAATCATTTATATTAAGAATGTATATGAGAGAACTCAGATAAAATAGTAAAGACCACCCAAAACTCATTTGTTAAGTTACACCCATGGACCATTAAATATTAGCACAGTTGACTGTAGACATTTCTTAGGTATCCAAAAAGCTCATACAAGACCAATTTGAATGTTTGTCTTGATACCCTTTTGTTTTTTTGTACTCATTGCTCACACATCACATCCCTACTCCCCTTTGCCATGTTCCTCTTCCTTATCCCTGCCCCTAGTTCTTCTCTAGGGTAACCTGACCTTAGACAGTCCCTCATATTCAGGACTTGTTTCTCTGTCACCTCTGAATCAACCTGATCTGTCTGTCATCCCTGTGAGCTTGTGGAGTGAATTAATGGCAAGATTTAAAGACAAATAAAAACTAAATATCTCTTTCATGATATTTTCATGCAGTCAAATTTTCTTAGAATTGGAAAACCATTTCATAAAATAATACTTCTATAATTGTACATTCCATGCAAGTGATCAGCAATTAAGAGCAATAGCTTAATGGTCTGGTTGTGTCCCTCATATCCACCAAATAGGTCATTGACTTCTAGATCTGTACATAAACTTGGAAACTACATATTCAAATGATTTTAAGTCCATTACTACAATCTGTACTCATTTAACAAAATTTAACCAGCTTTTTTCTGTGGAGGGGCTATTACATTTTTCAGTAAACATCCTGACCAAAACATAGATAACATTGTATTAACCCTAACTCATTGTATTCTAAAAGTTTAAACAGTTGTTGTCTGCGAGACTAAACTATTATTTTTCCGTACCAAGAATGATTTTACTATTTTTGTAAGAAGTTTATTTAAGTGGTAATTTGCATAGATCCTAAATGATTTTTCAGTTTGTTGAGAAGAAACACCTGAAAAGGTTAAGATGTCAAAAAGTCCCAAATATGCCAATGGAGCTGACATATGAGGACCACAGATTGAATTTAAGAAGTTGTAACGACACTGATAAAACTGAATCAATTAACCAGAGTCATTTGTAACAGAAGCATATGTATATGTCATAAAAATCTATGAATTTATATCACAAAAACCCAAATCCAAGGCATCTAGGGTAGCCCTATATCTGACAAAAATAAAAAATAAAAAACCAAACCAAAACAACATCTATTTGCTTCCACTGCACCAAAGTTGTGACACAAGAACAAGGAATCAGGTAATTCCAGATAAGTCCAGTTTCAGTGTTTAAGGTGTCATTAGATCATACTAAAATGTTCTCTTTACAATGTCCTGTGTTTTCAGACACCAAACCTAAAATAGTAGGGCTCCTTTCCTCATGTTCATGTGCTCAAACCTTATCTTTGCCCCAAGGATAATTCTGAAAATACACTGGCTGTTTGAGGACAAATATTGATTACCTTTGCCATGTGGAGTCAAGGAAAAAAAACCCATAGATGGCCAAAGCATTCATTTTCTCAAACTTTCTCTTCTATCAAACCTTTTTAGCCAAACTGCTAGAAAAGATTGAAATGAAAGTTCCCATCTTTTACTCTTTCGATCAATACTTGGGGGAGAAAATAACATGGGTAGGCTCTAGTTTCCTAGATAAATGAAACTCCCAGCTGGAAACAGAAACTGTGAGTAGTACCTATAGAACTTGCCCACTCCATGTTTTGAAAGTGGAAGGCAGATAAAATAGAACCTGCCCATTCTGTTTTTGGAAAATGGACGGTAGGTTTTTCTTCTCTTACCTCAAGAATGCATTCACTTATATAATCTCACTCATAAAAGGAAAATTTAGGGTCTGAGTGGGCTAGGTCAGACCTGTAATCCCAGCCACTCAGGTGGTAGAGATAGGGATGGAAGATCATGATTTGAGGCTAACCCTTTCTGAGAAATAACTAAAAGCAAAAAGGGCTCAAATGGTAGAGCTCTGCCAGCAAGTATAAGGCCCAGAGTTCAAGCTCTAGTATTGCCACAAGAGAGAGAGAGAACGAGAGAGAGAGAGAGAAAAGAGAAAAGAAAGGAGAATTTAACTGAACACCTGACAAGCTCACCTTAAAAAATGCTTCTTTGGTGTGGACAGTGTTCTGGCAAGCTTTCTCAAGTAGCTGTTCCACTGTACAGAGTACCTTCATCTTTAGAAGACAGAATTGCTGTCCTTGGGCAGCAGGTCCCCTTCACTCACAGCTGGAAAGTGGACAGGAAGCGTCCTGGGGCTGACTTTCTGTGTTGCCTACAAGTGGCTTCCCAGTAGCATTACTAGAATCCAACACCCTGTTTCTGCCCTTGTTGAAGTCATAGTTTTCTTCCATCTCTCCTTTGACCATATAGAAAATGACTGAGACAAAAACACCTATGGCTGCCATTAAGAAAACAGCATATAAGGTGACAACAATGGCCAAAGCAAGAATGAGATCCACAACAAAAATGATAAGTTTTGCCAACATGTCTGTGCTTCTCCTCATTTATAGAATATGTTTTAAAATTCCAAAAGGCACCCAGTATGCAAGCAAGCTTTTGAGAAATGTGAGCAGGAAAAAAAGATATTTCTAAATGTGTTAAAGTTTGTCATAATTCTTCCAAGTATCTATGCGAGCATGGGAAACTTTTGATTACCCAACTAGTACAAAGCAGGTCAAGGATGGATGATTGCCTCACCACAAATCCTCTAATGGGGAGACGTCCAAGGATTCATTTTTATCTCTTAATTGTGTAACCGATTCACTTGTATTGTGGACTTCCAAAGGGCAGAAGTATATTGATGTGCATTTATAACATACATGGTCTCTATGGAAATCTGATGTTTCTTATTAAATTAAAATGCACTAGTCCAGTGTAAAGGGGAAATAAATCCATCTTTTAAACAAGTGAAGATTCAGAAAGTTTATCTCTTGCATGTGTTTTTTCCCCCTTCAAATTGCTAGAGAATATAATCCAATAAAACATCTTTCTTATTGAAAGAGGTATACTTGGCTTGCAAAAAATTGTGAACTTGACAAATAGAGCAATGAAGTTAAATTCCAGAATCACAGCTCAGCAGCGGACATAAAAGGCAATAAATTCAAATTAGAAAAGCAAGTTACAGAGCTACCAGTGATAGGCTGTAGGAAGACAGTCAGTTTCCTGTATTAAGTAGCACAATTAAAGAGCATGATAATCTAAAAATAAAATGACTAGGATATTTCTTAGTTAACAAGGTAAACGAAAGGTAATATGAAGTTCCAAGAAAAGCATAAAGATAAATAATGAGCCACAGTCCTAGGTGTTTTGAAACTGTCTTTTAAAATTCTTTTTTTTTTTTTTTTTTGGTGTACTGGGGTGAGCTATGGTCCTTAAATGAAACAAACTAAACTGATGCACAGTCCTGAGGAAATGATGGAATAAAGAAAATGAGAATTTATTTGTCCTTAAAATTCAGAATCTTTCTTCTTCAAGTAGCAGTGAATGAGATTCTCAGATTGTATTTCCTAAGCATTCAATCATACTGCTTATTTTACAATAAAAATTTCCAAACTCTTAATGTTAAAAATGCTACCTCCTAGCTTTATAATTCTAAAGACCAAGAACAATGCAAGACAATTTAATTTGTTATGGTGACAGAACAAAATCTATAGTTTATAAACTTAACAATTTAAAAGTAGTGGCATAGCCAACAACGGTTTGGAGATGCAGTTGGGGATGGTGGAGAAAAGTTAAGAATATTAATTTCTACAGCTCACATAGCTGGAATTCAAGGGGTACTGTATAATATTAGTGCAAGAAATAAACACTACAGATTAAAAATAATAAAAAGGACCAGGGAGAGAGCTAAAAATACAAATTTAACAAGATTTGTAAGATAGAATGGACAGCGGACAGGTTAAATTCTTCATTACCATGGCAGGAAACCAGTAGATTATGTTTAGAATTGCCAAATAACAGACTAGACTGATAAGCATGTTATCTAGATCTGCATGGCCAAATACAACAGCCACTGGCTGCTGAAGTTACTGAATGGTTGAAACATAGCTAGTCTGAATTGCTTTGTGTTAGAAAGGTGAAATGCTGAAATATACAGTTGGGATAAAAACAGAACATAAAATACCGACTTTTTATGTTTGATGACATGTGATATGATAATAACCCTTTGAATATATGTACTCAAATCAAATATGTACTTAAAAGTGTTTTCACCTGTTCCTTTTTACTTTCTAAAAAGATGAATTACACATGGTTCACATTATGTTTCTGTTAGGCAGCACTGGTTTAGAAATTTCAAGTTAATCACCAGAAGAACCACAGGAGAAATGTGTGCAGGGAGAAAACTTTATACTTTCATTTATGCCCTTTGTGTAGTACAAAGTTTTATTATTAAGCCTATCTACTATTGTTTAAATAAGTGTTTGATGAAATATAAATAAAATGTATGTGCAATAAATAAAGGTTATGATACTTGTGTGTGCGATATGGGTGTCAAACTCATCGCCTTGTGCATGCTAGATAAGTGCTTCACCTCAAGCTGCATCACCAGTGCTTGGCTTTTTGAGACAGGTCTTGCTCTGTAGCCCAGTTTGACCTCGAACTCCAGATCCTCCTGCTGCCTCTGTCTTCCAAGTGCTCATGTTATTGCCATGTGCCACCGTGTGTGGCATATGACACTTTATTATTATTACTTTTTATTGTTGTGCTGGTAGTACATTGTGACATTTATAAAAGATCACCCCTCCATTATTCTCCTTCATCTCTACCCCTTTCCCACTGGTACCAACCCCAGAAAGGACCTGTTCTGCTCTCCTATTCTCCAATTTTGTGAAAAAAAAAAAGAATGTCGTTCAAAAAAATTTTTTATTCATTTATTCACGTCCATACATTGTTTGGACCATTTCTCCTCCCTTCCCCCCGCCTCCTACATCCCCCAGCTCCCCTCGCTTCCAGGAAGAACATGTTCTGCCCTTTTCCCCAATTTTGTTGAAGAGAAGACATAAGCAATAATAAGAAAGACAAAGCATTTTTGCTAGTTGATATAAGGATAGCTATACAGAGAGATTCCTAGCATTGCTTCCAAGCACAAATGTGTTACAACCCAAGTTGATTCATCTCTACCTGACCTCTGCACTAGTTCCTGATCCCCTTTCCATATTGACCTCTGTCACTTTAAGGTTTCTCTATCAGTTCTTCTGCAGTGGGGATATCAGACACTTTCCTGTTTTGGGTTTCCTACCTATCCCCAAACCTTCTGTATGTGCTCTCCCCTTGTCATGTGACCCAAGTCCAACAACACTGCTGTATTTGCCCTAGATCTAAAGTTTGCATATGAGAGAGAACATACAATTTTCAGTCTTCTGAGCCTGGCTAACCTCACTCAGGATGATGTTCTCCAGTTCCATCCGTTTACCTGAGAATAATAAGATTTCATTCTTCTTCTTGGCTGAGTAAAACTCCATTGTGTATAAGTACCACATTTTCTTAATCCATTCGTCAGTGGTGGGGCATCTTGGTTGTTTCCATAACTTGGCTATTGTGAATAGTGCTGAAATAAACATGGGTGTGCGGGTGCCTCTGGAGTAACCTGTGTCGCATTCCTTTGGATATATCCCCAGGAGTGGGATTGCTGGATCATATGGCAGATCTATGTTTAGATTTTTAAGAAGCTTCCAAATTTTTCTCCAGAGGGGTTGCACCAGCTTGCATTCCCACCAGCAGTGTACAAGGGTTCTTTTTTCCCCACGTTTTTGCCAACACCTGTTGTTGGTGGTGTTGCTAATGATGGCTATTCTAACGGGTGAGGTAGAATCTTAGTGTGGTTTTGATTTGCATTTCCTTTATGGCTAGAGATGGTGAGCATTTTTTCATGTGTTTTTTGGCCATTTGAATTTCTTCTTTTGAGAAAGTTCTGTTTAAATCAGTTGTCCATTTCTTTATTTGTTCATTGAATTTGGGAGAATCTAGTTTCTCAAGTTCCCTGTATGTTCTGGGTATCAGTCTTTTGTCTGATGTATAGCTGGCAAGTATTTTCTCCCACTCTGTGGGTGGTCTCTTCAGTTTAGAAACTATTTCTTTTGTTGTGCAGGAGCTTTTTAATTTTATGTAGTCCCATTTGTCCATACTTTCTCTTAGTTGGTGAACTGCTGGGGTTCTATTGAGGAAGTCCTTGCCTATACCTATTAGTTCCAGAGTGTTTCCTGCTCCTTCCTGTAGTAACTTCAGAGTTTCAGGTCTGATATTTAGGTTCTTGATCCATTTTGAGCTGATACTAGTACAGGGTGATAGACATGCATCTACTTTCAGTTTCTTGCACATGGATAACCACTTTTCCCAGCAACATTTGTTGAAGAGGCTGTCTTTTCTCCATCGTATGTTTTTGGCACCTTTGTCAAAAATAAGGTGGGCATGGTTGTGTGGATTCATCTTCAGTCCCTCTATTCTGTTTTACTGGTCTTCATGTCTGATTTTGTGCCAGTACCATGCTGTTTTTATTGCTATTGCTTTGTAATATAGTTTGAAGTTGGGTATTGTGATACTTTCAGCATTGCTCTTTTTGCTGAGTATTGCCTTGGCTATTCATAGTCTGTTTCCAAATGAACTTTAGGGTAGATTTTTCAATCTCTGTGATGAATGTCATTGGGATTTTGATGGGAATTGCATTAAACATGTATATTGCTTTTGGGAGTATAGACATTTTTACTATGTTGATTCTACCAATCCATGAGCACAGGGGATCTCTCCACCTTCTGTAGTCTTCCTCAATCTCTTTCTTCAGGGGTTTGTAGTTCTTCTTGTAGAGGTCATTCACATCTTTTGTTAAGTTTACTCTTAGGTACTTGATTTATTTCTGAGGTTATTGTAAATGGAATTGTTTACATATATTCTTTCTGAATTTGTTTGTTGTTGGTGTATAGAAAAGATAATGATTTTTGTAAGTTGATTTTGTATCCTATAACCTTGCTGTAGCTGTTTATGGTGTCTAGGAGTTTTTAGGTAGTGTTTTGGGTCTTGTTGAGGTACATTCCTTCTATTCCTGGTTTTCTTAGAGCTTTTATCATGAAGTAGTGGTGGATGTTATCAAGGGCTTTTTCTGCATCTATTGAGATGATTAAGTGGTTTTTGTCTTTGCTTCTATTAATGTGCTGTGTTACATTTATAGATTTGCATATATTGAACTACCCCTGCATCCCTGGGATGAAGCCAACTTGGTCATGGTGAATAATCTTTTTGATGTGTTGTTGGATTCAGTTTGCCATTATTTTATTGAGGATTTTTGCATCGATGTTCATTGAGGAGATTGGCCTATAGTTCTCCTTTTTGGAGGTGTCTTTGTCTGGTTTTGGATGAGTGTAATACTGGCTTCATAAAGTGAGTTAAGCAGTGTTCTCTCTCTTTCTATTTCATGAAACAGTTTAAGGAGGGTTGGTATCAGTTCTTCTTTAAAGGTCTGATAGAATTCAGCAGAGATTCCATCAGGTCCTGGACTTTTCTTTTTTTGGAGACTCTTTATTGCTGCTTCAATTTCTTTTTGTGTTATAGATTTATTCAGGTGATTAATATCCTCTTGGTTCAGTTTTGGATGGTCTAAGTATCTAGAAATCTGTCCATTTCTTCAAGATTTTCAAATTTATTTGAATATGGGTTCTCGAAGTAGTCTCTGATGTTTTCCTGGATTTCTTTGGTGTTTGTTGTTATCTCCCCTTTTGCATTTCTGATTTTACTGATTAGGGTTTTTTCTCTCCTCAGTTTAGTCATGTTTGCCAGGGGTCTGTCAATCTCATTTATTTTTTCAAAGATCCAGGTTTTTGTTTCATAGATTGTATGGTTTTTTTGTTTGTTTGTTTCTATTTCATTAATTTCAGCCCTTATTTTTATTATTTCTCTCCTTCTGCTTGTTTTGGGATTTGCTTGTTCTTGTTTTTCTAGGAGTTTGAGATGTGGCATTTGGTCATTGATTTGAGGTCTTTCTGTCCTTTTAATATGTGCACTCATGGTTATAAACTTTCCTCTCAGGACTGCCTTTGCTGTGTCCCATAGGTTCCTGTAGGTCATGTTTTTATTTTCATTAACTTCCAGGAACCTTTTAATTTCCTCTTTTGTTTCATCAATGACCCATTGATCATTGAGCAATGTGTTGTTCAGCTTCCATTGTTTGCACTTTTTTTACTGTTGTTTTTGTTGTTGAGTTCTAGTTTTAATGCATTTGGGATCAGATAGAATGCATGGTATTATTTGTATTTTCTTATATTTGCTGAGGCTTGCTTTGTGCCTTAAGATAAATTTTGGAGAAGGTTTCATGGGCTGCTGAGAAGAATGTATATTTTGCAGAAGTTGGATGAAATATTCTGTACACATCAGCTAGGTCCATTTGATCTATGGTGTGATTTAGTTCTAGAATTTCTTTATTGATTTTTTGTTTGGATGACGTATCTATTGGTGATAGGGGAGTAGTAAAGTCTCCTACTATCACTGTGTTGGAATCTATATATGTTTTTAGGTCCTACAGAGTATGTTTGATAAAATTGGGTGCATTGACATTGGGTACATGTAGGTTAATAATTGTTATTTCCTTTTGGTGTATTTCCTCTTTTATTAGTATGGAGTGCCCATCTTTATCTCGTTTGAACAATGTAAGTATGAAGTCTATTTTGTCTGAGATAAGTATTACTACTCCTGCCTGTTTTCAGGGGCCATTGGCTTGGTAAATCTTCTTCCAGCTTTTCACCCTAAGCCAGTGCTTGTTTCTGTCGATGAGATGGGTCTCCTGTAAGCAACAGATTGTTGGATCTTCCTTTTTAATCCAGTTTGGCAGAAGGTGTCTTTTGATGGGGGAATTAAGTCAGTTAACATTCAGTGTTAGTATTGATAGATATGTGGTGATTCCTGTCATTTAGTTGTTTTTGTTGTTTAAGGGTTTGATTGTGTGCAGCTGAATCAATGTTCCTTCCTACTTTCTTGTCTTTTCTTCTCCTGTGGTTTGGTACTGCCTATCCTTTCATGGTTTTGTTTGGCTTCATTTTCTGTTTGCAGAATTCTTTGAAGAATCTTTTGTAGTGGTGGCTTGGTGGTCATATATTGTTTTAGTTTCTGCTTATCATTGAAGACTTTTATTGCTCCATCTATTTTGAATGATAGTTTTGCTGGATAGAGTATCCTAGGGTTCAAGTTATTTTCATTCAGTGCCTGGAATACCTCACTCCATGCTCTTCTTGCTTTTAAGGTTTCTGTTGAGAAATCTGCTGTGATTTTGATGGGTTTACCTTTGTATGTTATTTGTTTTTTCTCTCTTACAGGCTTCAATATTCTTTCTCTATTCTCTGTGCTTGTTGTTTTAATGATAATATGTCGTGGGGTAGCTCAATTTTGGTCAAGTCTTGTTTGGTGTCCTGGAGGCTTCCTGTACCTTCCTGTAAAAAAAAAAAAAAAGTCATTTTTGTTTGCTTAAGATAGCTACCCAGGGAGTTTCCTTGTCCCATTTCCATGTATGTATGTATATATTATAATTCAAATTGGCCATCTCTTCTATTTTTCTCCTTCTTACCTTAGTCCCCTTCTTATGCTGATTTCAATAGGGTTAAAAATTCTATATTCATTCTTGTATAGGAGGTACATCAACCATATTTGTGGGGAGCAGATTATGAGAAGCCTATGAGAACTTGACATAAGCACAGTTGTGCTCAATGACAGGCTGGGTTTGGCAAGGCCCCAGCTGCAGAAGAGAGTGAGAAGGCAAGATGTAGTACAGCTGCTTTTCTCAATTTGGTTATGTTCAGAGAAGTAGGAATGCAATGTCATGCCCCTCCCAGAGAACTGTTGCTCCACCTCCTTGTTTACCACTGAAAATAAAATACTCACTTAAGGAGGACCTGGGGGTTTTTGGTGGGATTTTTTGATGGGGGTTTTTGGTGGGATTTTTTGATGGGGATTTTTGATTGGCTGCCACTACTGCTGGTGTCTCCACCAAAGCAGCTTTCTGCACCAAGAACCTTATATGTAGGCTTTAGAAAAGCTAAGCTAAAGAAAAGCTAAAGAGAACATGAGGCAGTGCAAGTCTAAGGACTGAGACTTTAAGAGTTATGCTAATGCAGTTTTTAGACATGGCTGCTGTTGTGTGTCTGCAAGACTGAGCACCAAGACTTTAAAAGAGAATATGGGACAGTGCAAGTCTGAGGGCCAAGACTTTAAGAGAGATTAAAGGGAACATGGGACAGAGCTAGTCTAAGGAAGGAGACTTTAAAGAATAGAAAGGAAGCAAAGGTTTTTTTTATTCATTTATTCACATGTGCATGCATCGTTTGGGCCATTTCTCTCCCTTGCGATCTGCCCCCTCCCTCTCACCCCCCACCCCCTTGCTTCCAGGCAGTACGTGTTCTGCCCTTATCTCCAATTTTGTTGAAGAGAAAACATAAGCAATAATAAGAAAGGCAAAGCATTTTTGCTAGTTGAGATAGGAGAGCTATACAGAGAGATTCTTAGCATTGAAGAAGCAAGGTTTTAAAAAAAGACTTTAAAAGCAAGGTTTTAAAGATTTGTAAAGGAGTAAGGCCTTAAAGAATAGAGAGGAAAAGAGAAGAAAAAGAAGTTATTAAAGAAAAGAAGCAATGAGGTTGTTGTGCATCCCCATGTGAGCACCCAGTGTACCTGGTCCCAGCTTTGTCTTTCTGCATCTCCATTTGCCCCCAGTTAGGTTCAGGTAGAACCAGGAGTGTGAAAAAGCTCTCTACACATATTCACCTTAACTTCCTTCATTTGCCCTCTCTCTCTTGTATGTGACCTATTTTTCATAATATTGCTTGTATTTATTTGTATATTCTACCCATGTTTATTGCAGCATTATTCACAATAGTTAAGCTATGGGAATAGTCCAGGTGCCCCACTACTGATGAATGGATTAAGAAAATGTGGTATTCATAGCCAATGGAATTTTATTCAGCCATAAAGAAGAATAAAATTATGTCATTAGCTGGTAAATGGATGGAATTGGAGAACATCATTTTAAGTGAAGTTAGCCAGGTTCATGAAACTAAAAGCTGCATGTTTTCTCTCAGATGTGGAATATAGACCTGAAACATATACATGGTACATTTTTAAAGAGTGGATTATGTGAGTGAACTGGAGACAAAAGTCAAAGGAACAAAGTGAGGAAAGTAGCATCATTAAAATGTAAAAATGACACACCTGTATGAAAAGGAATGATAGGTAATTATATATGTTTATATTATTAAGAAGGAAGGCTAAGATTATAAATGTATTATATTGCTAAATTGTACATTTTTAAGCTTAAAACCTAATTTTAAGAGCCACTGGGTTGTTTTTTCATGTAAGGCTAAATGATAAATGTAAAACAGCTGGTGTGTGATGGCACTGTGATGCTTAATATGTGTATATCTGGATTTATGCTTAAGTAATACATACACACTCCAGTTAACAGAGATAAACTTGGTTGGGATTGTTCATTTTACCAAAGAAGCTTGTCCTGAATAAAACCAACAAAAACCTTCAGAATTCAACACCCTTAAGTATTTTCTCATAAACTCAACTGCTTGATTTTACAAAGTTGCTAAAGAATTAATAAAGGCAGGTAAAGAATGTATGTTCAACATTTGCAAGGCACATTAATTATGTGAAATTGAATTAATATTTTGTTAATCAAAAAATCCTGAGTCCAGACTGTCTTTCATAAAAGGAAGTAAAATTTTAGAGGTCACCTAGGGAGAAAACTTTTCTGTTTCTTTAAGGACTTCTTCCATTAAAAATGCCTGGAAACTTTTCAGAGAGATGGGCAGAAATGTGGAACATCAACATGAACCAATGCTCCTTTTGAATCTTGTATTTATTTTATTTTATTTATTTATTTATTGTCAGTACTGGGGGTTAACTCAGAGCCTCACACTTGTAAGGCAAGCACTCTACCACTTAAGCTACACCCCAGCCCTTTTTGCTTCAGTTTGTTTTCAGGTTGGGTCTCACATTTTTGCCCATGCTGGCCTGAGACTGCCATCCTCCCTTCTTCCAAATGCTAAGTAGCTGGGATAACTGGCATGAGCCACTAAACTGGACTTGATCTATGAGATAGGGACTCACTAACTTTTTGCTAGGGCTGGTTTCAAACCATGATCCTCCTATTTCTGCCTCTCAAGCAGCTGGGATTACTAAATTTTCTTAAAATTTGCTCCACTGCATAATTATATAAAAGAGAGAAATATATCTCATTGTTACTTTTAGTTGTCTTTAGTTTCTCATTAGCCCATCAGTCCTTTGGTCAAAACTTAGTTTTCTGTCAATATTTATATACCATTGCCATTCATTAAAGGTCCTGTTGATAAATTTTAATAAAAATACTTTGTATTAAAGAAAAGATTTTGGTAGAAGAAGGAGAAAAGGAGATTGAGGCATTAGGGAGCATCATGAAGGCTGAAAAAGGAAAAGGGCTGAGAAAGAGCTGGACACAGTGAAGGTTAGGACAAACCTCACCTACTCTCAGGTTTAGAACCCAGTCTGCCAAGCTAGTACGGAAACTTGAGGCCATAAATTGGGATTGTGGTTTTTTATATCCATTTGTGCAAAAACTGGGATAATTTCAAACATGAACTAATTTGTGACTCAAGAGTAAAAGGATCAGGAAAATTCTTCTCGTCAACCACGTGGGCTCTTAACTTATAAGAGATTTATATAAAATTATTTGATCTAGAAGATAACAGTGATTTAATAAATATGTATACACATTCATATGTATTTATTGATAGATGAGCTTTTCTATATGCAAATAAGACCTTATTTTTGACTACCAAAAATCACATTTAACTCTTCATTCTAAGAGGACCTCAAAATATCTTTCCAGTTATTTGAAATGCATTTGAAAACAGTAGCAATCAAGGCTTCAATTTAAGACTACTTGAGTTGACTCTTACAGCTAAATTATACATTGAATATCTACCACTTTTTAGATCATCAAATCTCATAAGACATACTATAAATCTCTCTAATTCCACCCCAGAATGACTTAGGCAGAAAAAAATCTGAATTAAATTAGTCCATGATTTGATTTATGAATATTTGGACTTTCAACCCAATGGCTACCCAGCACTCCACAAACCCTTAAAAGTCCATACAACAAATTTGAAAAGAACTGCAATGCAGTGAGTTACAAATGAGTTCTGAATTTCTGCCAGTGTTGTAAAATGAGAAGCTGTGTGACCTGGCCCATGCAGTGTTGCTGGTGATGGATGAGTGATTCACTGTGGGCTCAGCAGTCCCCCAAGTTCTGCTACCTACCCTCTCAAGTCAACTACATAGCCTGCAATGATGTTTTCCAATATGCCACTGCTGAGAAAGGTCAAGAGCCTCGATGCTTAGACACCTTTAATATTTCTTTTATAGACTTAGATGAGACTGCTTGAGCTTGCTTGTATTTCCACCGTATTAATTTTTTCAGCTAGTAGCCTCCCTGCCCTAATATAATATAATTGAGTCTGATGGTTATATTATTATTTCCAATATAAGGTGAACCTCTATCCTTAGGAAAGGATTAAACTTCCCTGCCCATTGACACCATGTTTGGCCACAAGACTTGATGTGGCCAATGAAATGTGGTCAGAAATATTGGCTGCTAGTTCTGGGCAAAAGCTCTAAGAACTATTGTGTGATTTGACCACCATTCTTTTTCCACAGTCACTGGGCTGGCAGGTCTTTGATACAGGTGAACATTGAGGTTAGGTGGGCTCCAGATGGAAAAGCCAAAGCCAAACTATGATTGACATGTTAAATAAGCAAGAAAAGTTCTGCTGTTGTAAGCTAAAATGTTTTGGGGGTAGGAATGTGTTTTGTATGGCAGCATAATTTAGCCTAAGATGACTAGAACAATCAGCATTCTTCTCAGAAACTGTAAGAACTGCTTGAAAAAGAACAAACCAAGAAAAGTCAAAAGAACATTGATCAATGAGAATGATATTTTATATCTTAAGATTTGAGACTTCTGTACTCTTGGTTTATCATCCTGATGTATCCTTGGTAAAATAGTAGAGACTAGGCAAGTTGCTTTCAGGAATGCTGGATACCTATGCTTGAAGGCATATGGTAATCTTTTTTTTTTTTTTCTTGCCAGAATAGATATTGGTCTGGAGTCTTAAAAGCTAAAGACGTCTCTCTTTTCACTACTGCCACGATTAAACCAGCTACTATAGACTTCTCAGAAGAGTACTTGCATCAGGGAAGAGTCTTGGGAGAGCAGCTAGCCTCAATTTACAGTGGAGCCTACATGATGGGTGGGCATGAAATTCCAAACAGCATACTGATCAAGTGCAGAGAAGTATCTGTGGTAGACCTGCTAGACTGCCACAGTCTACCTAACACTTACACTTAAGGGCAATGAAATTTTTGGCAAGTCAGGTATTACTTAAATCACAATGGACTGGAATGTGAGGAATGATAGAACAATAATGTCGCCATTTTATGAATCAGCCAAAATGGCAGCTCCGCCCTTAAACAAATTCCCGCGCTCTAAGACAGCCCCACCCCTACCAGAGACTACAGCACCTTTACTAACTTCCTTACCCTCCCCCTTCTATAAAAGCCACTGTTCTCCCAGGCTCTGGGCTGCGCCATCTTTTCCCTGGCCAGCCTGGCAGTTTGGGCCTGCCATTAAACCTTGCTCTATGGACGTGAGTTTTCTCATGAGCTTTCTTTGAGAGCGGCGTTTTTCCTAACAAGGAAGACCATACAATCACAAATCATTAAGAACTTGGTTCTCCTAGTCCACTGCTGGTAGGAATGCAAGCCGGTACAACCACTCTGGAAAAAAATTTGGAGACTTCTTAAAAATCTAAACATAGACCTGCCATATGATCTAGCAATGCCACTCCTGGGAATATATCCAAAGGAATGCAACACAGGTTACTCCAGAGGCACCTGCACACCCATGTTTATTACAGTGCTATTCACAATAGCCAAGTTATGGAAACAACCAAGATGCCCCACTATTGATGAATGACTCAAGAAAATGTGGTACTTGTACACAATGGAATTTTACTCAGCAATGAAGAAGAATGAAATCTTATCATTTGCAGGTAAATGGATGGAACTGAAGAACATCATTCTGTGCGAGCTCAGCCAGGCTCAGAAGACTAAAAATCATGTGTTCTCCCTCATATGCAGACTTTAGATCTAGGGCAAATGCAGCAATGTGGTTGGATTTGGATCACATGATAAGGGGAGAGCACATACGGAAGATATAGGAATAGGTAGAAAACTCAAAACATGAAAGCGTTTGATGTCCCCACTCCAGAGGAACTAATACAGAAACCTTAAAGTGACAGAGGTTAACATGAGAAGGGGATCAGGAACCAGTGTAAAAATCAGTTAGAGATGAATCAACACGGGTCGTAACATATGGGTACACAAAAGCAATGTTAGGAATCTCTCTGTATAGCCATCCTTAACTCAACAACAAAAACACTTTGTCTTCCTTATTATGCTTGTGTCTTTTCTTCAACAAAATTAGTGATAAGGACAGAACAGGACCTGCCTGGAACTGAGAGGGAGAGAGGGGGATAAGGTGGGGGAGGGAGGCAGGGTGGAGAAATGACCCAAACAATGTATGCACATATGAATAAACGAGTAAAAAAAAAAAAAAGACCTTGGTTCTAAATTCAGCTTCACCTTAATAACTTATAATACAACTTTAATATCCATTTTTATCTCTGAAAATGAAGATACAATGATTGCATGAGTCTTTCAGGTTGCCTGAGTTTAAATTCCAGCTAGCTTACTAGTTGTGTGCCCTTGGGAAGATATTTAACTTTTCTCTACTTCAATGTCTTCTGTTGGGAAAGGGGAGAATAATATACCTATCTCATGTGGTCATTGCAAAGATAAAATGAATTAATAAAGTCCAGAAAAAGTGCTTTAAGGACTCAGTAGAAGGTATTATTATCAGCTATTATGCTTATCCCAAAAGGTCACCAAGGTTATCAGGCATATAAACAGAACTTTACAAACTTTATGACGCATCATTTTTGTTGCCCTTTGTTTCTCATTTTTTAATACAACAAAACATGTTTTTCTTTTATTTGATTCTTTGAAGGACAGCAGTAATTGATGATGCTTAATGAATTAGCTTAATTAGACCAGTATCTTGTGACTCTACCGGAGTCAAAAACAATTTGTCTCCACAAATCACTCTTAAAATGCATGTCCGACTGTGGTAAAATCACCACAATTTGGTTGATTATTTGTGTCAAATTTTAATCCCAAGGAAACTTCCTTTCTATGCCTGCAATTCTCTCTGAACTATGATGATTTTTTATAAAACTAACAAAGTATGTCCCATCACAGAAAACAGGAACAAAATTCATTTTCCATACATATTTATAAACTATCCATATTTCTGCTCTTTCCTTTTGCATAGCTAATGTTCCTTTTAAGAGCTATTTTGAATTTTACAAAACCTTATTGCCAATTGTCAGTCTTTTTACTTTAGAAAGTTAAATTATTTCAGTCTATTTTTTTCCCTAAAAATTAACTGGAATAATTTTACCAAAAGTTGTAAAAATCAGATGCACTCTGGGGAACTTTCTACCATCTTCTATTTTTAAAGATCTCTGTCCCAGGGGATATATAATTGTTTTGTATGTGACTAAAGTGTCTTTTCAAGTCAGGTGAGAAATATCAGAGATCTACTGAATCCTTCCAACTTGCGTATGAATATGGAAAGTTGGCCTGGAACACCAAAAATTGAGCTCTTTAAGTCAATGAGGCAATGATAAGTAATGGAGCTCAGACAGGGAGACAAAAAAATGACACTTCTACCTTTTGGAGAAGTGCAGAAGTTAGGGGCATGTGTTTGACCTGTTTTCTTTCTGGTAAACATTCCCCCCCAACTTTTCTTCCTCTTTTTTAGAGCATTACACATAGCAATAGCACCACCTATTGGCATGCTCTTTCTGTTGATTTGCTGTTGTGAAGATTTTGAAGGAGGATGCAGCTCAGTTTCACTTTTATGACCCTATTCTTATTCCCTACTGAGTACCTTTGCTGTACAACAGTTTATGGTTAGCTCAATAGCTCTCCACTATCAAAAATTCATCTTAACTCCTACAGTCTTTCTTCTACACATTAATATGTTATATAAATAGCACAAATAACAAATACTTATTAGTTTTCCTGTTATAATATAGTGTGAATAAATGAATCATCTTAGAAGACACATAAAGTTAACTGCTTAATAACACTGACTAATTAAATAATATGGTTTGGTTTTATTTCCTGAGCCTCAAGTATTGTGTGTGAATATATATTAGGAATATATAAAAATAAGTATATATTGAATATATATATATAAAACTTAAGAGACATGGATTTATATTTGCTTAAAAAATGGAACTAGAGGTTGTATTTGGTACTGTACACAATAGAATTTTTTGCTTGCTTATTTGGTAGTACTGGGGTTTGAACTCATAGCCTCCTACTTTCTAAGCAGGTGCCCTACCTCTGGAGCCATGCCCTCAGAATCTTGGAAGAACTTATGAATATGTTATTCATTTAAGTGTCCCACTTAAAGAAAAAAAGGAAATTCTGTTTTATTCATATTTTTCTGAATTGTGAAGTTGATTTTCCAAACGAGGGATAATGTCAAGCATGTTTTGAAGTGGGGTACAATAACATTCAGACCAGAATTGACCTCTGAAGACATCACATGAGTGCTCACAGCCTTACTCACAGCTTCCTAATGTTTGACTACTAAAAAAAGCAATGACTCATACAGAATGAGAAAATGATACATACTTAAAAAACAAAGGAAGGGAAGAAGAAATGAGTATAAAGACCACTAAACCGTAGCACAAGAAGGTCAGGCTTGAAGCAGAGTCAGGGAGGAAGCTCCATGTGTGAGGTACGAGTAGCGTTCCTTGGGCAAAACTTGAATAGAAGGGGATGAAGCAGGATATCAAGGATGTGATCTCAGAAAAGCTAGTCTCAGCCCGATCCACATGGGTGCTCTGGAGCACAAGTCACATCCGTTATCAATCAGTCATTAGCCATGACTTCGTCCCTGGATATATAGCGGGCACATAACTTCCCTGGCAAAGCATCTCTTATACACTGCAGACAATCCTCTGGAAGCAGTGGCAGCTCGGAGCCATTAGCACCTGGTATTGACAGCAATTGGGGAATGGGCACACTGGCTCAATAATAGTCATCAGGGTGGGACTCTAAAGCCATGCTTCCGGATTGTGTCATTTGGCTGTAGTTTTTGCCCTAATAGTAAGGCAAGCTCTGGAACATGTCAGTAACATGTTGTTAGTCTGTGATGCTCATCACCCTTATCTGTCTTCTCCCCACACTTAAACCTCTCAATCCTCACCTGGGCCCTTTGCATACAGTGTCCTCATGCAGCTCAGCAGCAGCATCCTAGGTTCTTTCCTTGTCTGAAGTCTACCCTCAGCTACTGGTCTTTTCTTCTCTTTCTTCTCCTCTGTCACCCACCTGATCCTTGTTCTTACCCTTTCTTCCATATCTAGCAATAATTCAGTATATTACTAGTCAGTTAAATTTCAAAAATAATTTTGGAGCTAGTTATATAATCAATGGCAAACTTATTTCTAGTTCAACCAGACTCAGGTGATTAATTAGCGTGTTGCTGTTGTTTTTGCCAAAAAGGTATCATGAGTAGGTTCCTCAGTTGTTTCTTCTATAAATTAACCCTGAAGCCAAAGTTCAATCCTGGGCTAGGAAACAAGCCCAGAAGTATGGTTCTTAAGCCTAGAATCACAGAGTTTACCTCAGTTTGGGCTATTTGTTTTAAAATGAACATAAGAAAATTGTATTAATCAATGACCCACCAGAAATCAAATGGAACACTCAAAATAGGATCATTCCAAGAGGTTTTGTTAACAAAGAGGCTATCTACAAAAGTATGGGTGTAAATCAAGAGGGATACCTGCACACCCATGTTTATTGCAGCATGATTCACAATAGCCAAGTGGTGGAATTAGCCCAAGAACTCACCAACTGATGAATGGATAAAGACAATGTGTTATATATACTTAATGGGATATTACTTAGCCATAAAGAAGAATGAAATGCAGTTTTCATGAAAATGGATGGAATTGGAGACCATCATTATTTAGTGAAATAAGCCAGGGTTGAAAAAGCTAAATATTACATGTTTTTGTTCATATGTGAAATCTAGGTCAAAACGAGTCACTGTGGAGAGGTTCCAAAGGAAGAGGAAGGGAGATGGAGAGAGGTGGGGGCTTAAACAGGATCTAAGTATTATCATATATATATAAAATACTATAAAGAAACCTACAAAAATACTGTTTTCAAAAAGAAGGAAGGGGAGGAGGATTTAAGAGAACAAGGTAGGGTGGGTGAACTCACTCAAAGTATACTATACACATCAATGGAATTTTCATTTGAAAACCCCCCCATACTATTAATGAATCCTAAATTTTTTTTAAAAAGTGCACTTAGGAAAAAAAAGTATGGGTGTAGGGGAACCACAATGAAGGATAGTGTCAGTCACACTCAAGCAATGAAGGAAGTGAGTATTGCCAGAGGTGAAGGAGAGAGCCCACATAGGGAATAGTGACTTTTCACAGAGAGACAGAGGTGGCCCAAGATAATTTGTACCTCTTCCTTCCTTCCAATGTGTTGGGATTCCCAGTTGGCTCACAGCTCAGAAGGCAGCATCACCAAGACAGCCAGCATAGGTCAACCTTCTGGGGAGGAGAGCAGGCTGACAAAGGGAGTCGGTCTTCCTCTACAAGAACAAATGCAAGTTCTCAAGCACACTCACTGAGGTGTCACAAGGCTCAGGATTCAGTAACATGCTTTAAAACATTTTGTAATTCATGGCAAGTTGTATACATTTGCCTATAAAGAATCCAAATAGTGATTATTAGGTTGTTGTTCATTGGTATTTGTGCCAGTCCACTTCTAATTTAGGCGGCAGTTGTCTGGGAGATTCTGTAGGTCAAATAAGAATTAGCAGTTGCCTTCAGCATTTGAAAGAACTGGCTCTAGCATCATCCAAACATCCTTTGATAATGAGCACATTTTTCAAATTTATTCAGCATTTCTTGATCCTTTGCTTTCAAAAAATGAATAAATCAATATAGATAACATGCTTTTCTTTATTTCCAGACTTTTGTGAATTTTATTAGTTTCATATTTATACTATTCTATTTTGCATCTCAGTTTCATGTTTAAATGCCTTCAATATTCACTACTAATCATCATATTTAACTTTTCTATTATGAGGGTTTTTTTTTTCTCACTCTAAATTGACTAGATTTCATCCTGAAGAATTCAAAGGCATGAACTTGAACTTGAGGCTACAAGGTTTGTTTTTGTTATGGTTGAGCTGTTAAATTCTCCTCACTGCCCCCCTCAGAAAAAAAGCTCATGTATTGTAGGCATGGTCTCCAGCTGATGGTGCTATTGGGCAGGGGTGGGGGGAGGGAGAAGATAGAAAAATCATGGGGCTAGGGCCTACTTGTAGGAAATTAGCGCAGGCCCTTGAAGGGTGGATTGGGATCACAACCTCTTCTCTTTCTTTGCTTCTGAAGCTGCCAGAAAGTGAGCAGCTCTGCTCCACTGCACACTTTCTACCATGATGCTCTGCCTTGCCAGAGGCCCAAAGCAACAGGGTCAAGTGACCACGGACTGAAACCTCTGAAATCATGAGCCAAAATAAGCCTTTCCAACTTTTCAGTTGTTTATCTCAGGAATTTTGCCACAACTATGAAAAGCTGACTAAAACAGTTTTATCTTTAAACTTGAGGGACAACTTAGGGGTTATAAAATTCTTGGATCACTCTTTTCTCAGTAGTTTCTAAACGTTACTCTATTTTTCTGGTTATTGGTTATTTCTGGAAGGGAATGTAAGCTAAACAAATGTTTCCCTTTTTATATCACTTGCATTTTCTGTGATTCCTATATGACATTAAAAAAAAATCAGTGTGTCTTTATAATTTCACCAGGATATATATTGGTGTCTCTGGTAAGCAGACGAATGTACCCTGTCCCTAAGGATGTCCACATTCTAAACCCTGGATGACAGAATACGTTACCTGACATGGAAAAGGTATATCATAGAGGCAATTGTCACCACTATCCAATTCAAAGACATTGAAAAGAGAAATTTCATTACTGTTAGCAATCACTTCCATTCCCTGGCCCCTGGCAACCACTAATCTGCCCATATGGATTTACTTTTTTCTGGATATTTCATGTAAATGGAATTATGCAATGTAGTCTTTTATGTTTGGCTTCTTTCACTTCACATAACATTTTCAAGGATGATTTGTGCTGTAGCCTGGATTCAGTAATTTATTTTTATTGCCAGATAATATTCAGGTATTATCTATGCATTCATATTTTAATGGGCCTTTGGGTTGTCTCCACTTTGTGGCTGTTATGAATAATGGTGCCATGAACATTTGTGCACAAATTTTTATACGGACATGTTTTCAATTATTTTAAGTCTTCTTTCCTCATTATTGGTCAAACATTTCTCCCTCTGTTTATATTATTCCTTTTCTGGTCTGTTTCAAGAAGGACTTATTGACTCTTTCTCTTTCCTTAATCAGAATTTTGTCTAAACAACAGATATAAAAACAAAGTCCAAACAAGTTACATAAATTGCTCAAGAGCACCCAGCCAGTTGGAGCTGGTATAGAAGTATTTTTGACTTTATGACACAGTATTTTATTCTTATTTTCCATAGTTTCATAATACCTTATTTTTTCCAAAATCTGTCAGTTAACTATTTATACATAATAAAATACCTTAATACTTGATGTATAAAACACAACCATTTATCATTTCTTATGAAACTTCAGGTCAACTAGGTGGTTCAGCTGACCTGAGGTAGGTCTGGTGGGCTTCATGCATTTATTTGTCTTGCTCAGTGGTTGGTCAAATCAATTGCTTTATTGATTGTCACTGTGGTCTTGTCATGTCTGGGATCTTGGCCAGGTTGACTTATCACTGCTTCTCATAGCCTCTCATCCTTCAGCAGGCTAGCCTGAGCTTCTTTTCATGGCAAAAGCAAGATTCCAAAAGAGAAAAATAATATGCAAATTGTCTTGAGGCTTAGCCTCAGACCTGGCACATCATGACTTCCTTACATTGTATTGCTTCAAACTAGACACAAGGCCAGGTCCAGATGTAAGGGGGTGGAGAAATATGCTGTATCTCCTGATAGAAGAAGCTATGTTTCAATCTGTTTGGATGCTATAACAAAACTCCCTAGACAAATCAGCTTATAAACACCAGAAATTTATTTCTTTCAGTTCTGAAGTCTGGAAAGTTCATCACCCCAGGATAAAGGTGCAACAGATTCAGTGTCTACTGAGACACTGCTTTCTGATTCATAGATGTTGTTGTCCTGATGTGTCCTCACATGATAGCAGAGGCCACTGCACTACTTCAGGCCTCTCTGACTTAATCACCTCCTCAAAGGTCCTACCTCTTCATACTCTCACCTTGGGAGTTGTATTTCAACATATGAAATTTGGGAGGACATATAACAAGTTGTGAGCTCACATTGTGTGGCTTATATTTGGGGTCATTTTGGATATAGTATACCATGTGCTTGTACTAAGAATTATCCTGTAGTAATATTGTAAATCTTGTTGATAGGGAAATAATAAAGAGGAAACAGTTTGAAGGAAAATAAAATTAGCATTGAGTATAGAGTTTTTATTGGCGGTAAATACTTGGAGTTTTCTGTGAACTATTTATTCTAGAAAGGTTGGTATGCATGCTGTCCTTTAGATCTGCCCTTAATTCTCCTGGTCTCCACGATTTGTGTTTTGATGGCCTGGTCTCTGCCTTTTCAGATTCCACCAGCTCTAGGTTCTCATTAGCATCTAGAGTATTCCATTTATAACATCTTCTATAATAAATTCATCCTTCTCCACTGGACTAAAAGCTCCTTGAGGACAGAGGTATTGCCTTATGTAATTTTTTTTGTGATTCTGGGGTTTGAACTCAGGGCCTATACCTTGAGTCACTCTACCAGTCCTTTTTTGTGAAGGGTCTCTTGAACTACTTGTCCCACTTGGTTTTGAACCATGATCTTCCAGATCTCTGCCTCTTGAGTAGCTCAGATTACAAGTTTGAGCCACTGACACCTGGCTTGCCTAATGTAATTTTGAATCACTTAGTCCATAGTAGTACTTTAATAAAGGTTTGTGAAATTAAAGAACTACTGACTGAAGCCATCATTGTCTTCTTAGACGTTTTGTGGTTTTTCTTCTGTGACTCATTTTGTTTTATTTTTAGCACTCACTTTGTGCATGTACACATATATACACATGTACACATATATACACATGTCTAAAATAAATATAAATATTTATGTATGTTAATATGGAACATATGTGTACATACATAAATTTTGGTCTCACATGATTATTTATTATTCCATTCAGTTTGGTTTAATTATCTAATAATGAAAAATATTTTCTTCATTCTAATTATTTTTTTCCAAAGCCAAAGCATATCCAACTTTATTAAAGACACTATTCATAAATAATCATGATATTTCAGGCAGGACATGGGCAGAAAAATCTTTTAACAGTATACAACAACTTTCGAACTCCCTTCTTGGATGGACTATCAAAATCAGAAATCCTATGGAACCCAATGACATCTTCATTTGAAGCTCTGAATAGGGGAAGTTTAGAGTGGGGGTTGACATTTCACATTAAATATGTTGTTTAACAACTTTTCATGAGTTGACCCTGACTTTCAGGAAACAAAAATGAAGGTGACAGAATTATCAATCTGAAGATCACGATCTAGAAAAGGAACCACTGTTCTTTAGGGCATGCCATCTCAGTGATGTCACTGCAAAGTCCAGATTGCCTGACACACTGGCAAAACCAATTTTGGGAGGTCAGGTCCCAACAGGCCTTTGGCTTTAAGGGAATTAAATCTATACTGATGGTGAAGAGGGACGAGAACATAAAAATGAATTTGAGTTTTCCCATATCAGAAGGCATTTGTGCCAAGGTGACTGGCTATTTATCAATGCCAGGGAATTCCTTCTCCTGGGAGTCAAGAGGGAATCTCAAAACTATCAGGGAAACCTGTTTTCCTGTACATTGATACAGCTTTGGAGACATTTGATTAATGACATATGCTCCTTCTCCCCAAAACAATAAAGTGTTCTGTATGCTAACAACATAGCTAAAAAAAAAAAAAACCCCACTAAAACCAAATTCTGCATTTTCATAAAACTTGATGGAAAGTATTTCAAACTGTACAGTCATCAGAAGTACAGTTATCAAAAATATACACACTTCATTTGACATCTCCAGCACCTTCAGTTTTTTGTGCCTGCCACCTTCTGCAGGTTATTTCCATCTTTCCCATCATCAGCTTTTCTCCCTTTCCCTTTGAGGCTTTCACTCCCTTGTTTGCAAGAACCTTTTTACGCTTGGGCTCTGGCTTTAGAGGAGCAGGGTTAGTAGACAACCTTGTGAATCTTCTCTGTGGCTCATCTTTTATCCTGACTTTATCTCCTTTAGTATCGCCTTCAACTTCTCTCTTGGGCTTGGTGGTGGCAACAGGTTTGGGAGGGTGGGGATATAGGTGCTGAATTTAGGGATGCCATTGCACAGGGCCTTTGGTGAGTGGGGGGTCATTTTGCCCCCTCTTGGTCCTAATTGTTTTTGTTTTGTTTTGGCAGGACTAGGGTTTGAACTCAGGACCTCATGCTTGCTAGCAGGCACTCAACCACTTGAGCCTCTCCACTAGCCCAGCTTGATTCTAATTATTAATTTATATTCCTGTTTCTCCAAAAAGAAATTGAAGTGAATGACATGTTTCTCAAAGATACAAAAACAGGTCATTATAGGTAAATATTAAAATGAATGGTGGAGCTATTTTATGGCAACAATGCTCAATAAATCTGATTTAATATAGTTGCTATATCTATTATGGCAAGTAGGAAAAAAAGAAAAGATCTTACTTCCAAAGAAACTCTTGTAAGAGGAGTTCATAAGGCTGCTTCTATAAGGAATATCACAAAATTAATGTCATCTGTAAAAGTTTTGAAGAATCAGCAGAAACGTGGTTATTTTTCATACTGACCTTCAATTAAACTCAAGGTATTAAGCCATAGTTTAATGAAGGTTTTTTTTTCCTGTGGAAAGCTAAACTAGAGTAGTCTACAAGGGCTTGTTTCTGGTATTCCAATTCAACATTAATCATACAGTTTTAAGAGAATATCCTAATAAGGAATTTTCGAGTTCTTGGAAAAAACTTTGCCCTGAAGAATCTGTTGCCTTACTTGCTAACAGAAGATTTTCAAATCAATGGGCTCAACACTGATTTCTCTAAAATGCTAGAAATGTAGGTTTTCATTCTTGACTGAAATATGATCCATAGTAAATTTCAAATTCAAACTTCTAGGAGACAGCAGTGTCATATTTCTATGAAATTCAGTTTCATTACAGAGGTCTCACTATAAAATACAAGGGCATCAAAGAAAGGCTTTGAAGACATATTTAACCAGGCATGTCTTTTTACATATTTTGATTATTCTCTGAAATTAAAGTTTGCTTTTATATTTAAATTTCCTTATATTCTCTTAATTCAATAGTGCAGCTAATGAATCTATGTTCAATGAATGAATGAATGAAGACACAGGAAGACACAGGGCATAGGATTTTGCTACAGCCTCTCATCTCTACTTTGTGCCACAGACATTTCTAGAAGTGGAAAGCCAAAGCTGTGAATGAGTGATGAAGAAATGCCTTTGAATTCTTTTCTCAACGGCTGATCTCCAGTAGAGATTCTCATTGGTCCCATTCAAAAGGAAGCCAGAAAGAAAAAGGAAGCAGATAACTCTCCAAAACCTGGAAGAGTATCATAGCAAACTATTGTGAAGGGATGTCTTTGCAATCCATGTGTAACATAGGTCATGCTCTTCATAGCCTGGGTTTTCTCATCAGAATAATCCTGATGCTACTGGGTGCTTGCTGGAAGGAAATGAGATAAAACACATGAGCTGTCAAGCACCCTCAATGTGTTAGTCTTAATCTAAGGCCCTTATGATGATTTCCCATGCCTCAAGATTTTGATGTATAAGTGACATATTATATGCCACACAGAAGACAGCAATGTAAAAGAAGTTTCTTGCCTTGTGAAATTGAGAATAAGAGGCTCACTAGAGGATTTCAGGCATTTCGTTTGACTCTAAAAAAAGTAAGAAAAAATTTTAGAGATGGAAATGGGCCAGAGTAAAGGCACACAGATGGGGAATGTATAAGGACATATTTTGGGCTGACCACAATCTAAGGTTCTTGAAAAATCATAGGAGAAATATAAAGGAATGATGGTGCTTGTTTTTTTTTTTTAGTGATATTAGAATTTGAATTCAGGGCTTCATGCTTGTTAGGTTGGCTCTCTCCTGCTTTAGCCATGCCTCCAGCTGTTTTTTTGCCTTTGGTTAATTTTGAGATAGAGTCTTTTTGTCCAGGCTGGCCTGGACTGCAATCTTCCTATTTCATACTTCCCTCCATAGCTGGGATGTGAGGCACATACCACCATGCCCAGCTATTGGTTGAGATGGGGTGTCTCTCAACCTTTTTGCCTGAGTGGCCTTGAACCATGGTCCTTCTGATCTTAGCCTCCTAAGTAGATAGGATTACATGTGTAAGCCACAGATGATTAGCTTTGTGCTGTGATCTGAATATAGTTTGTCCCCTCTAAACCTCATGTTCAAATTTAATCCCTATAATGAGACATAAAGAGGTGGAACCAGGTGGAAACTTTAAGTAGGACTGTGCATTATTCAAGGATAAATCTATCTTTCAAGTAATGGATTAACTGATTAATGAGTTATTTAAGAGTGATCTGCTATAAAAGCCAGGTAGGCTTGGTCTTTGGCACATTTCTGGCCTCTCACCATGTGATACCCTCTGCTGCCTTAGGACTTTGCCAGAAAGAAGACCATTGTCAAATATAGCCCCCAACCTTGGACAAGAGCTTAAGCCTCTTTTCTTTAAAAGTTACCAAGTCTATGGTATTGTGTTATTAGCAACAAAAAATAGACTAAGGCAAATGGTTAAAAACAAAGGATCAGATATGACCTTTTCCTTCTTTCTTTTTTCTTTATTATTAGCATATACTAAATTGTAAGAAGTGGCTTCATTATGACATTTTCATACACACATATAGAGTACTTTGATCATGTTCAGCCCCTCGATTTCTTTTTCTTATCCCCCTTTCTTTCCCATCCCCTTCCAACTCCCTAATAATCCCCCCTTTACTTTCATGACCTGCCATTTCTTTATTAGCATATGTTAATTCTACAATGGGGTCTCATTGTGAGCTTTCCATACATGCACATAACTGGATAATCACTTATAAAGCATGACCTTGAATGCAAGGAAAAAAAGTAGAGTTTTATTCATGAAATGTTATGGAGTATTATGGAAAACTCTGAAGAAAGTCAAAGTCCTGACTTGATCTAGGCAGAACGTCAGACATGAAGATGGATCACATGGACTCCATATTTTCAATGAAATCTTTATTTTATTTGCTGGAAAACGTGGGTAGTGTATGACATCCCACTGAGTCTCATAAGCACGAGTGGGAGGAATGGGGTGGGTGGTGGGAAGAGGAAAGATTGTCTTTTGCCAACTGTTAGGTCAAAACTAGAATGGAAAAGGACACTGAGGTGACCTGTCACAGAAAATATTCTATAATTTGCTTTGCAGTTTATTCTCCATTTATCCACCCTTTTTCCCCTAGTCAAATTCATGTTCTTCCCTTCTCCACCCTGCTGTGGGAATAGAGAAAGTGGCCTTTCTGTGGACTGGCCTACGGTCTTCTGTCCTCTGGCTGGATTTGGGAGATACAGCTGAAGACAGGATGGGAGGAAGAGAGAGTAGGTCAGGAGATTGATTCCTGTAGTTTCCCTCTCTGCTTTTGCCACATTTTATGTCAGTGGCTGAACTTGAGCTCTTACTCTTATTAGGCTCAATGAATACTGCTTCCTTCCTTTGCCCCTTCAGGCCTGAGGTAGTAATAGCTTCCAATTACTGTTTCTCCCTGGCATAGTAACCCATAGCTTCCTTCTTCCTAGGAAGTCCCCTCACTTAAGTCTCTTGATAATCTTTCATTGAGTCCTATTTCCCAACAAGATCTTGACTGACAGACACAGTTACAACCTCTGATCCATACTTTCCCTTGAAAAATCACCTGATTAACAAAGTTGAAAAAGTCTCTAGGGCCCTCTGTGTCCAGACATTGGCTTTAGTATCAGGACATTAAGATGTCAAAGAGGTATTGAATTCATCATAATTCATTTTCACTCCCTTTCACTTCCTCTGGTCCTAGCTATCTCAGTATATGGTTTCACCATTCATCTCTTTGATCAGACATGTTTTTTTTTAATTTTTAAAAATTTTTTATTATTCATATGTGCAGACAATGTTTGGGTCATTTCTCCCCCCTGCCCCCACCCCTCCCTTTCCACCCAGCCTTCCCCCTCCCTCTTCCCCCCACCCCCTCGATACCTGGCAGAAACTATTTTGCCCTTATTTCTAATTTTGTTGAAGAGAGAGTATAAGCAATAATAGGAAGGAACAAGGGTTTTTGCTAGTTGAGATAAGGATACAAGGATACAAGGAGTTGTTGACTCACATTAATTTCCTGTGCATGTGTGTTACCTTCTAGGTTAATTCTTCTTGATCTAACCTTTTTTCTAGTTCCTGGTCCCCTTCTCCTATTGGCCTCAATTGCTTTTAAGGTATCTGCTTTAGTTTCTCTGCATTGAGGACAACAAATGCTAACTAATTTTTTTAGGTGTCTTACCTATCCTCATATCTCCCTTGTGTGCTCTTGCTTTTATCATGTGATCAAAGTCCAATCCCCTTTCAGACATATTTTTTGACTGTTCTATTTATCTTAACTTCTATACTTCATCCATTCTATCACAAAGTGCTGTTGCCTTTTCTTCTAAAGTATACCCTCAATCTGCCCATTCCTCCTCATCTATACTGTCAATAATTTAGTCTAAACCTTCATCATCTTTAATCTGGATTGTTTCAGTAGCCTTTTAACTGTTCTTATTTCTGCTGTTTACTTGATTTTTTTACCTGACATCTAGAGGGACATTTTTTAACAAGTCAGATATAATCCCTTCCCTGCACCCTCCAAAGCCTTACAATGGTCTTAGTTTAATGTCAAAGTCATAGCTTGAGCTTCAAAGTCCCTGCATTATCTGGGTTTTACAATGACATCTCTTACTCCTTGCCTTTTCTCACTGAGATGCAAGCAATGAAATTTAGTCTCTATCCTCATCTCTTGTGGCATTTTTGTACTCAGGGCATGTTCACTGGCAGCTTCCTGTGCCAAAATCTCCACCCACAGTTTATATATGATTAACTTCTGTCATTCAAATCTCCACTTAAATACATATTCCTCAGAGAGGTTCTCCTTGATCCATCACTCCCTAACTGCTCCTTCTCTGTAGCTATCATATCACATGTTTACTTTCTTCACTATCTGGAATTCTCATTGATTCCTTCTGAAATTCCTTTGTTCTTTTATTAGTTTATTTCTTGCTTCTTCCAGCTCTCCATAATACAAACTCCAAGGAAGCTGAAGTCTTTGTCTTGTTCAACCTTGCTACAGGGATAATACTGTGCTATTAGCACAGGGCGTGACCATAGTAACAATCTATTACTATTGGTTGAATGAGCAAGCTTCCTATAAATTAAGAAAAAACAGAAAAGGAAACTCAAATGTCAATCAACAGTTGAAAGGAAAGCTAATTAGTTTTTAGGGGAGGAAGAAGAGGAGGAAAAAATGCCATGTTTATTCATCTCATGGGGAAAAATACAAAAAAATCTCTGCTAAAATGAGTCTTGACAAAGTATTGAACAAAATGGAACTTCCAAGCTTATTCTGAGTATGTCACATGGAGAGCAATTTGGCAGAACAAAATGGAGAATGTGTATATCACTTGACTCCAAAGTTCCACTTCTGAGAGCCCCAGTAGATATATGATTGCATATACATTTGTAAGCAGATACTTTTAGGAGGATTTATTGTAAAATTTAAATTTTAACAGAAAAAGTAATCTAAATGTACATTAACAGGGAAATAAATAAAACGTGGTATACTTACATGATGAAATACTTCTCAGAAGCCAAAAGGAATGATTTAAAAAACATTCTTATTAGAATATGATGCTAGCACAGGGAGTTTGGTGTGACATTTCCATATCTACACATATTGTACCCTGCTTTAGTTCATCCCCCCATTATTCTTCCTCTTCCCTCATTCCCTTTCTTAGAATGATTTCGACACATTAGAGCAAATTATCAAACCTGAACAGGGGCTGTGTAAACCCCCAATCTATAGCCAAGTCAGAGAGAAGTATGAGTAGCTTGGGGACCTACTGCTTGTGATTGGCTTCTGAAGTTGGGGGAGGACTTAAGTCTTCTTCAGACTGTGGAATCTGCACTAACTCCAGACAGTGAATGTTAGACTTGAATTAAATTGTAGAACTCCTGGCTGGTATCTACAAAGTTAGAGAATTTGTTGTTAGTAGGTGTTATAAAAACACATGCATTTGGTGTCAGAAGCATTGTGAATAGACAAACTATTTTCTATTTAAGTACTGATATAAATAAAATCAACACTTTGGACATGGAAACCAATGGGAAAGACCAGCAAAGAGAAGCTGAGAGGATCTGAGTCAGGCTGCTATGTACTGACAGGGTCTGAGGGGGAAGGATTGGACTTTATGCTGATCCGGTGCACCAGCACCCTCTATTGCAAGTGTTGGCAGCTGCAGACAGCCCATAGTTGTCCCCTTCACTGGAGAATTGCCTTATCTTGCAGTCCTGGAGCTGTGCAATAGAAGACCAGAGACCTTACTCAGGTCTTAAATCCTTCACAAGGCCTGAGTGAATAGCTGAGGCAATAGTTGACATGACCTTGTTCTTTATCTCAGATACCTCATTAAATTTTCCAGTATCTAAGATCACTGAAAAACACCTAACCTAGAAAGTTTTGGGGGGCAAAAGTGGAGAAAATTGTATTAAGATAGTTAAAATGATTGAAAAATGAATCTTAAACCCAGGAGAAAAATATTCCCTATTCTTACCTTCCTCTTGATCTCCCCTGGGTCAGGCTCCTTATATGAAATAAATACAATATTCCATAATGAAGACAATAAAAAAATATGTGGAATGGCAAGAGCCAGGAGATGTCAGTACAGTTAATGATGTGACTTTATTCCTCCAAAAACGGGATAATGATTCTCTGGTCATTCATGGTGAAATTTAAAATCTCAAAGCCAGTGACCCCTGCCTATGAGGGAAGCCCATAGCACCCATATTAAAAAGGGTGACATATGCCGGAGACACACTCTGCTGCTTGTATCATGTCATCAGTGTAGGCCTGGTACATCTGTACCCAGATGAAGACAAGCTATGTCCAAAGTCCCCTCACTTTGTTGCCTGGAAAACCATAATAACAAACACATGCATAAGTGCTTGCCACTGCCCAGATTGATGATAACTTCTTCAAAGAAAGTTTCAAAAAGAAGACAGAATTGGATGGGATACTCAATTCCAATATTGACTAGCTATTTTGGGCCATGAATAAGTTAGTTAATTTCTTTGGCTTCTGTTTCTTGCATGTAAACTAGGGTTACTGGAAAGTTTTGATGAAATCATTCATCATATGAATCCATATTAGGTCCATGATCAAGGTCAGTGGCTTTTCCCTAACCAACTCAGGCTTGGCTTGGCCTTGATGACAACTCCTGTTGGTCCATTTGGCCAGGGTCCTCCTCCATGTTAAAAGGTGCAGGCTGTAGAGAGTGCATGCATAACCCTCTGTCTTTCCACACTCATAAGGTGAGTGTTCTAGAGATAAGAGTTCTGCCTTACATGTGCTGCCCAGGAAATACAACATCACTAGATAGGCTGACATGAGGCTATAAGCCTGCTTTTTCAATGTCAACCCTAAGTATTTAATTTAAAGGCTTTGGCACAGCAAAGTAAAGAAACAATTGAGTAAAGAGACAAACTACATAATGGGAAAAGTTCAACTACTCATCTGACAAAGGATTAACATCCAGACTATACAATGAATTTTAAAAAAACTTGAAAACTTATGTGTCTTCCCATTTGGGAGCTTGCAGTTGCTCTTGTTCTCCATCTGTATATAAAGTAGCACAGTCACTATAACATATCACTAGGATAGGATGGAAACAGTATGTTGTAAAGAAACTCAATTTCCTTTGTTTTCTAAGGTCATTTCAGAACAGTTGCATGTTTGCCTGATGTAACACATTTGGTGAAAAATTAGTAAATGTCATCTCCTATAATTTTCATTAGTAGATCAAGTGGGGATTGAGTATTTCTTGTCAATTTTCTCATCCACACTCTTCCCCAAAAGTTATTGATGTTCTACTTTGCTGGAAATATTTTCAACTTCCTAGTAGAAGTGAGTGATAGAACACATGTATTTCCTTTTTCTCCTTCCATAAACCTTATTCACATAATATTAAAACAATTTTAAGAAGAAAACACCAGTACACAGTAGGGTAGAGGCAATTATACCACAATATGTTGAAAATCACAAAATGGATGAGTAATAGGAAGCTGTCTTAGCAAATCAAAGAAAGCCAAATTATAAGGCTGAAGTGGGGGATGATGAAAACTAATACAATTAATACAACTTTGGCCTCCAATAGGCTTAAGAGTTGGCAGCACTGGGTACCAGTGAAAGTTGTCAAACCAGCGGATTTGTTGAAAGTGTCTTAAGGAGGTATGATTTCAAGATACTACTGTTTATGTAATGGGGCAATTACCCTTCTGCATCCCAGTAAAGTATTGAGTGGGAGGGCTCCAGGCAAGGTGAGAATAGAGAGGTTCAGGCCTGAATCTAACATTTTCAGAGCTCTGAGCAAGAGAACCTATAAGGGTCATGGTGCTCACCTACCTTCCTTTGCCTTCACGCTCTGGTTCCTTCCTTCGATGTTGGAGGCCTTGAATGAGCATCAGTGGGTGGACACGCTGACTCCTGTTTAAGCACTATCAAAGTCTTGCAAACTACCACCCTTTTCCATTTCTTAGTTTCAAAGATGCATATGCTGATGAGTAAAATTTTTCACCTTCAGGAAGACAGACCTACAAAAGAGAAATCCATATGGTCCCTAGAAGCAACCTTGATAGTGGGCAGGAATTTGGATGAATGGTCTAGAAATGGGTCCTCTTGGTTGTGAAGAAGGGTATTAGCAAAGAATGGCCATCAAGCATCTTTTTGTGGAGAGCAGAGTACATAAGCACAGCTGTGCTAAATAAACTGCAGGCTGAGTTTGGCATGGCCCCAGCCACAGAAGGGAGCAAGCACAGTTATGCCCAATAAACTGAGGGCTGATTTTGGCACAGTCTCAGCTGCAGAAGCAGGCAAGATACAGCACAGCTGTTTTTCCTAAGATGTTTACATTCTGAGAGAAGCGGTCACAGGTTCCTCCTGTTCCCAAGAATTACCATGTCACACCCCCTTCCCCAAGAACTGCTGCTCTACCTCCTTTTGCCATTGTATATAATAAATTCGCTGGAGGTAGAGGTGGCTGTGGGTGTTCATCCAAGTCCCAGACTACCTGGCCCCAGCTTTGTGCACGTTTTGTCTTCTGTCTTATGTCCTTTCTGCATCTCTCATCACCCCCAGTTGGGTTTCTAGGATGAGCTCATGCGGGACATGAGATCTTTTAAAGAGCACTGCTCAGGCTAAAGTAACCAACTGTTATGGTTTGTTTGGGACTATATTGCAGTTTTTAGCACTAAAAATCCCACATCCTGGGGAACTCTTGCCAGAGGAAAACTGTTAAGGTTGTTCACTCTCCCAGTTTAAGGATAGTATTGTATTTATATACTTAACCCTAATACCTCCAGACTTCTCCATTTAATTCCCAGGGTTCTGGCACAAGGCTCGTGTCTTCCAGGTAGGAAATTATAAAATTTCCTTTGGAGAATTGGCCAACTCAAGAAGAAACATTTAAAATCTCTAACAATAAAGATCCTCCCAGAAAACTCTTAAATGCCTCTACTGTAAAGTCCAGCATCAAAAAGCCAGACTGCTAGTTAAGGGTTCCTAATCTGCTTTTCAAGGTCCAAGGCTTAAATCCAAGCAGACAGCCAAGGATCATCAGACATTGAGGAAATCCTTTAAACATGAAAGAGTGACTAAAAGGAACAGGAAAAAACTACTTATATGAGACGTCTTTTCTTTTCTTTTTTTGGTTGTACTTGGGTGTGGACTCAGGGCCCCACACTGCTAGGCAGAACTTTTACCACTTGAGCCATTAAGCCATTCTGTCAACCCTTTTTTTGTGTTGGGTATTTTTGAGATAGAGTCTTGTGAACCATTTGACAGGACTGGCCTCAAACCACAATCCTCCTGATCTCTGCCTCCTGAGTAGTAGGATTATAGGTGTGAGCCACTGGTGCCCTATATGAAACATCTTAAAAGAAGAAATTTGAAAACACCTATATTTTCAGTCATTAGGGAAGATATTGCATCTATGAGCAAAATAACTGGATATTAGAAGAAAGGAATGTTCAAGTAACAAAAAGAGGCTTTAGAAACTGAGATGTGAGAACAGACATAGAAACTCCATGAATGTATTGGAAAACAAATTTGAGAAAATATCCACAAAAGAAAAAATATAAATATAGGAGTGGAAAATAGATTGAGCAGGGAATGAAGAAAACTAAAGCATTAGTTTAGAAGATCCAAAAGAAGAAAGAAAGAACAAAAGGATAAAAGGAAGAAAGGGAAGCAGGGAGGGAGGAAGAGAGGGAGGAAGGAAGGAAGGAAGGAAGGAAGGAAGGAAGGAAGGAAGGAAGGATGGAAAGAAAGAAGAAAGGAAAAACTATCAGAAAGATATCAGGGAAATAGGAAGAAATAATAATTCAAGAAATTTCTCAAAATGGAGCAATGTAAATTCCCATACTGAAATGAGATAGCAATTACCAATTACAATGTGTGAAAATATTCCTATGCCAGGACTGTGGAGGAATTGTCAAAGGCATAGGATAAAAGAATATACTGTAAGCTTTGAAGAGGAAAAAATATCACAAACAAAGAGCAAAAATTGAGAATGATCTTGGATTTTCTTGGCCTGCACTAGAAGCTCTAGGTAATACTGAAAGGTATAGAACAATACAAGAATGTTTCACAGTTCCAAAGGAAATGTATTACCCAAGCCAAAATGATTCTAGAATTCTATAGCTTGGTAGCACATTACAGTCCCTTAATGTGCAGGAAGAATATTTTCAGAAGCAGAGGTCCTCCAAAATCTTCCCTCAGGAACTTACTGGAGGATATGTATATTGAAGTGAATAACAAAAGAAAGAATTATACAGGGTTTGATAAAGGAAGACTCAACAGGGGAGAAGAAAGAAGAATCACCAGGAAAACATTGATCCACCAGGCACAGCTCAACCCTCCTGATAAAAGCCTGCCAGAAAGCTTTGGGAGAAATTTATTTAAGAAAATAAAATTTCTGGTTAAGTACATATCTGAGCATTTAAAGAGGAAAAATAAGTGAGACAAGTTACTGGCAGAGAATTTGGAATTGATTTGCTAAAAATATACCTCAGATATTAAGGAAATAAAAAAAGGGCAATTATAAATTACAAAAAAAAATTGTAAGAAAAAGTTATATAACATGGATCAGATATTGATAGCATTCATATAATAATAATTACATATTATTCTGACTCAAATTGAAACAACTATCCCAAGAGGATATGGAGAAATAAGAGATGCATTTAGGGATGGAGGCTTTTGAGAGAGCAGGAAGATATAGGACAGATGGCACAGACATCATTATTTTCTGTATTAGGTAATAGCCAACAGTGAAAATCAAAAGGAAACAATATAAGCATACAATTAGAAATAATATGGATGTCTTTTTTTTTACTACTATGAATAGTAGTAAAAGTCTGTTGGAAGAAGGCAATGGGTGAGAAGAAGCAGGGGACTGTTGCTTTTCCTAACAAAATTATTTTATAACAAACATTTGGAGAACAAAATACTCTTTAACTATACACACATGTAACTTCACTAAAAACATTCTTCATCTCAAAAAAGACATATTGTGGAAGCCCTAAATTATAATCCAACTTCTTTTTTATTTAATATGTTAAAAATTATATGTTTAGTTTTAAAATTTAAATAGATTCAAGTAAGATTTAAATAGATTATTTAGTGTTGACTAAATAATTAACAGAAGGTCATAGTGGTACTGTTTTAGTTTTAGTTGATATGTGTAATCTATTAAGTTGAAAGGAATACAGTAATGAAAATTGAGCTTCTCATTAGGGAAAATAAGTTCATTTAAAAAATGGAGCATGAAGTTTAATTAGCTTTATGCTCTTGAGGTAAATAAAGTGGACTTTTTACTTGCTTAGAGTTATAGAAAAATTAGATATTTTACTTAACAGAATATCCTGTTTATGTAAGTGTGGTGAATTGAATTTAAAAATGTCCCTAATTCTTTATCTTTCATATATGCATTCTCTGTACACAGCAAGTCTCATTGACAGGTGGTGTCTATTTCCTCACCCTGGAATTTGTGTTTTGCTGGTTTTGTGATTTGCTGGTTTTGTGATTTGCTTGGTCAATGGAATGTTGATATGCAAGTCTACACCTTCTCTTGGATCCTTACAGTGCCTTGCAGGCAAGAGACTGTTTGATTAGAAAATGGGAGGCAACATGCATGCGAACGCTGTAGTACTAGTGAAGACCGTTTAAAAACATCCTCTAGTGAAGGGTGTAAAGAAGCCCCACCTAGGCCAACATAGCTGTCTACCAACAGCTGTTGACTGCTGAGAATAAGTGAAACACTGAGACAGAGCTGCCCAGCTAAACCTAGAATCCTTATGGTCAATAAAAAAATGTTTGTTTCTTTAAGCCTCTAACTTTAGAGTGGCTTATTACACCTGTTCTAGGTAACTGATAGACTAAAAATTATCAACGGGCACCATAAATGAAAACTGAACTTTTAAAGAATTAGAACTTAATAGAAAAGAAAAGGGGGGAAAGCATCTTGAATAAGGATCTATCTTGAAGCTCTTTAGTTAGGGAAAATAACCTTTACTTTTCTGTTCCTGATGACCTTGGATGAATATACATATAAATAACTGAGAAAAGCAGCAAGAAAGAGTGGAGTTGCCTGCATATAGGGGAGAAAGGTCACTTTAGAGCTGGAAAGGGTTTAACAAGGCAGAATGGTGAATATAAAATTTGGGATTCCACAAAAGAACAGTACAGTTTAAGATGCAATTTTTTAGTTGTTTTCTGTGGAGTGAAAAAATGTAACATTCACCCACACATTTATGTTCCTATGACCTTCCAGTACAACCTATAATGCTTACTCATGCTTTTGTGTGACTAAACACTATACGAGTAATTGGGAGAGCTTGCAAATTTCATATCCAGGTTACTGCTGGTGGAGTTGTGGGCTGGTGGAGGAAGATACCATGAAAGGTCCTAGGAATCATATGCAAATGGTGTCCTTCAAAGTCAAAAGTCCTGAAGATAAGTTTACATTAAGGGAAAACTTTAAATTTGTTGAGGCTATGCACTTGGTAGTCTGAATCATTTTATTTAGACTGCTAAGATCCCAGCTGTCTGAGTTACATAAGGCAGCATGTCAAGTTGTAGTACATGTTAGTCTGAAAAGAGACATACAAGGATAGGCAGAAAAAGGCTCAATGTCAGCACAGGTTTTATTGGCAAGAAGAAACTTGTGGAGGGGGTCTCCAGCAGACCCTGGAGTCCACTGTTCTTACAGACTGGAGGTAGATTCAGGTGGCGAGGGGGACACTGCTGAGAAACTGGGTAGTAGAGGAAAAGTTTTGTGATTGGCTTGTTGTTAGGGGTAGCTAGGGAGATAAGTGGTGATTAGGCCAGTTGGTTGATGGACTTACTCTTGCTCCCAGTTCCATAAGGTGAATTTTTATCATTCCTTGAGATTTTTCTAGTAAGCGGTGGGGTGTTTCTACAAGGGGATGGTATGGTCCTTACACAGTGGTCCTTATGTTCACCCTAACAGTATACATTAGAAAATACAGAAACTAAAGAGATATGTACTCCATATGTATGTATAGGAACCAAAAATCTCACTTTCAGGTATTAACTAAAGTGAAATAAAATCCTGTATTCACACAAAAATCTTTACTGGCGTGTTTTTTTGTTGTGATACAAATACACAATGAAAAATATTATTTGTTAAAACTTTAAGAATTGTACATAAAAAGGGAGATTTATGTCTTTATTTTTAAAACTAGAAATAAGGTATTAGAATTGAGACCTTACCTAAAAAGAGTTTCAATATAATTTGGGGGAGCAAACACAATTGTTATAAAATATTAATGATATGAGCATAATTGACATCAGCAGCCTTTGAAAACTGTAGAATTTCAAGTCCAGAAAAGTTTAAGAAACCTTAAAATTATTGTTTGGGTATAAATAGCTTGTGAGTGAAGAGTGGGAATTAGGTTAATGGGGAAAGGACAGAAGAGGTGGGAAAAGAGCAGAAATTCAGTGCTTTATGCTGGAAATCAGGAGGACATCAATGAGACTGCTTCAGTGACTGTGATGTTACTACTCCCGATGGAAACCAGAATGCAGGCACCACAGCATTTTTTCTTGCCCAGTCTCCTTTTCCTCAGTCCTCTAGAATGTGTCAAAGACTCAGAATCTCCAGCTCTTAGGACCTTTCACCATCCCTATTTGACTCAAGGCTATCTTCATTTACACACCTCAATTTGCAATATAAACAGAAAACTTGCTTCAAAATTAGGATTGCAAAAGACAAATATCTGAGAATTTGAGAAGTGCAACTTGTTTGTCCTTGATATTCCCTCAAAATAACAGAAAGATACACTGAGAGAGAGAGAGTTAAGAAATGAAAGCAAAATCAGGAAATGGAGACTGATAAAAATTTCTTTGCCTGAGAAAAACTATTATTTTGTAAAAGAGGAAAAATATGAATTTCAGTGGAATTTATTTTTAGAGAACATGTTTATTGAAATTAAAGAATTTCAAGGGATAGAATGAGTTCCTATATTTGGGAAGAATATGATGTTTCCATTTTAAACTCTCCCTCATTTGTTATGATAGCTATCTTTCTCTATGTGGCATATAATTGTATTTCTACCTAGCTCGGAGAAATTTATTAAGAAGGTTTTCTCCCCCTGAGCTTTATATATGTGGATTTAGAATTATCCCAGTGTATTTTAAACTCTAAATGGTTTGGACAGTTCTTCTAATCATTTTTAGATAAGGAAAGTTTGCACAAAACAAAACTAGGATATTGTTCTTTGACAATATACTCTTAGTTTTTATTAAATCTAGGGGCTTTGATGTAAGCAAGGCATTTGCTTATTAAGCCATGCCATTTCTAATGATGTCTGGGTTTGGTAACTTACAGGCACAAATAGCTCCACAGTTATTTTACAAGATTTTTATTCCTATTAAATGCCTAGGGTCAAAAATGAATCAGGGTGAACTGTAGGAAAATCAAGCAGCTTACATAGAGCAAAAATAACTACAGCCTCACAAACTATTTTTATTATTAATTCTCAGTGTCTAGCACAATTTCAGTTCATATTTGCTTTTTTAGGTCAAAGGCAAACCAACACAATTTCATTGGGGATTTGTGCTTTTAACTGTTTGGCGTAAAGTCCCAAGCAGGGTTTTATTAGATTGGAATTCAGCATCAGCATTCATTAGCACATTGCATCCATCACCAACTGGAAACAAAGTGCTAAAATGGGCAAAGATTGTGTGTCGTGTGGGCCCTGGGAATAGTGTCAAGATTAATTAATTTCACTTAAAGTTTTTGTGATTATCAGACAGAAGCAATCTCAGAAGACTTCCCAGTCAAGTGTTTGGGCCCCAAGGATATTCTGTGATGATAAACCTGGAAATTATTGTTGACAGCTATGGAAAGAGGGTTTTAAAGGATGGTATAACAGTTTGAGTAGCTGTTGACAAGATTTTCCTTGGACTGACATGCATTTTTTGTTACATGAGCATTGTATGTCATTGTAAAATATTCAAACACTATAAACATATACAGGTGAAAATCAAAGTTTCTCTCTTTCATATTCGTTTATTCTAAAGTAACCACTGTTAACGGCATAATGTAGCCTCTTCCAGAATCTTGCACACACATACACACACACGTGCGCAATGCAGATACAACTAAGATTTTTGCAGGGAAAATGGAGATGACTATATTACAAAAATATTTTTATTATTTTTCTAAAATGTGATCTATTTCTGGAACTGCAACTTACATTTACATTTACTAATTTTCATGGTCTTTTTCACATTGTTTCTTAAAAGTATGCTTTTATAAAAATATGTATAAAGTTTCATAACAGAAATTTAAATATTGCCTTTCTGATAAGTGCTTAGATTATTTCTAGTGTTTTAATAGCAAATCTTGACACAATATACTCTTTACCAGTATCTCTCTGTGCAAATTAGTTATTTCTGATATGAACTGTTGAGTGAAAGAATGTTACTATATTGATTCATAATAGTAAGTTCCCTCCACAAAAAGAAAAAAAGTAAACCCATGCAAATTTACATCTTGCTATTGGTCCATAGCTCAATAAGAGTTCCTTCTTTCTGCTAATATTAGAATATTTTTTTAAAAAATTAATGAATCTGATTTTTCTTTAGAAATCATGTGAAGTTACTCCCTAATTGCTAGTGATGCATGGATATTCTTCTGTAGAGTATAGAAGTTAATATTGTTTCTTTACCTGTTGATTTTTTTTTTTTTTCAGAACTGGGGCTTGAACTCAGAGCCTCATGCTTGCTATGCTTGCTAGGCAGGCACTGTACCACTTGAGCAACTCCACCAGCCCTATTTTGTATTGGGCCTTTGAGACAGGATGTGGAGACCTATTTGCCTTAGGCTTGCTTTGAACCACAATCCTCCTGATCTCTGCCTCCTAAGTAGCTAGGATTACAGGAGTAAACCACCATTGCCCAGTCACTGATTGTTTTTTGATAACTTTTTCGTCATCTATTCCTTACTGATTCATAAAAACAATTTGCATATTAGGGATTTTTCTGGACACTATCAGTTGGCTTGCTTAACTTTAATTATAACTCACTTTAAGCATGCAGAAGTGAGAAGGTAAAAAACATAATTTTTAATTCTTCTGACACTAGGATACTCTACAACATGTGGGAGCCACTAATCAGAAACACATGCAGAGGGTTTTGTTTAGAGGAGAGTAGAGAGACAGGGCACAAGATTCTCACCTGGGCCAAAGGGTTGTGAGGCTAGAAATAATTTTTGCTCTTCCAGCCCCTACACTGATTTTTGTACATGTTCTATTACCTTTAGTAAACTCATTTTAGCCTAAACCATCTTGTATAGATTTTGTTACCTTGAACTGAAACCCAAACATTATAGAAATAGTATCTAGTTTTAACTGTTTTATGTTACATATTTTTCTCCAGTCTGTTACTCATCTTCTAAGTTTACATTTACTTTACAGATGTTTTCAAATTTATGAAGTCAAATCTAATAATCTTTACTCTTATGAATTTTGGGTTTTGAATCTTACATAGGAAGAATTTCCTCATCCCAAACATATTCTGCTATTTTTTGTACTTCTATATCTTTTCATCTAGAAATTCATTCCATCTAGACTTCAATTTTATGATATGTACAAGTGTCTATTGTTTTATTTTCCAAATGGAGAGATGATTAGGCCAACAGATGTACTTATTCAATAGTGTCTCTTTCCCCATTGAATTGGAAATTCCATTTCTAACCAATATTAATTTCTCATTTATCATGAAATTGTTTCTGAATTCTGTTCTATTGTTTTTTCCTATTCCTGCTCAAGTACCATACCATCTTATTATAACATCAGAGCATAATTTGCCTAGTTACAGCAAATAATAATAACCATAGGTGTAAGAATTTAGTCAAGTTACTTGGCTAGTAAAAAGCAGAAATTTAGCTTCTGAAATCTCCTTGAGTCACTTCTCCTTTTTACTCATATTAGCATCCATGAAGAATACAGTAATATCTGGCATATAATAAGTATTTTTTGAGTGAACAAATCAAACAATTCATCTCTTTTACATAAGTTGTACAAAAATTATAAAATGAACAATCTGATCATTCTTAGTGCTTATTTTTTGCAGTATGTTTTATACCAAGTAATTGTTCAAATCACAGCAATTTCATATGATTTTTTTTCATTAAATTACTCCATTTGTTAACAATATCCTACAGAAAGCAGAAGTTAGAAAAACTTTATGTATAAAATGTCAGGATTATTTCTAACAGTTAAACCCCAAGGAGCCAATCAATATTGATATCCAATCAAAGAACCAAGTGCCTGTTGAGAAATACAAAAATAAACAATGATACCTAAAAATAATGGCATGTTTTACAGCAGAACTTCTGAAGACAACTCGTAGCAGAAATGACTATGATATAGGATTAGGTTTAAAAACAGAATAGACTCTGATGTAAGTAATATGTTTTCTATACCCTCTCATTTAAAAAGGAGGTACAAAAATATTTCTGCAAAGTTTTGTATCCTGTGGAAAAGCACTAGAAAAGAAAATTGAGAAGCAGGATAGTTTGTACTGTGGAAGTAACAGGACTTTCTCTCTCTATATATATGCATACATATATATGTATGTATATATATGATATTTTTATTTCACTAATAATTTAATTGTGTTTATGCAAAAAGTAAGCCTATTTAAGGACATTAGTTTAAAAATAAATTTAGTATGATAGATACTGTCATAGACTGAATCCATAGAAAATAAAGCCTAAGGCAAAACATATGTCAACATTTTGTAGTATATAACAAAACATTTCCAATTTTCTGTACTTTCTCATAGTCACACATTTGCAATGTGTCTTTGTAACTCCCCTCCTAAGGCCTAAATGGACTCTATTCTCCAATCTGTACAGTCTGAGCTAGCCTTGGAATGGGTTTGGCCCAATGACATGTGGTGAAAGAGACAGTGTGACAGGTTTAAGATTAGGCTTTAAGAGGCTTTCTTGGGACCCTGACCGGTGATCAAGAGAACATATAACTTGGTTTACTAGTGGATTAGGTACATAAAGGAATAGCAATGAGCCCTCTAATCTAAACTAGTCAACGCACAGCCAACCTAGTAACTAGATAAAAATGTATGAGTGATTCTAGATAAGATCAGAAGCATTGCTGAGCCGAGTACAGTTCAAGTAGCCAAACTACAGGGTTGTGACCTTAATAAATTCATTTTCTTTTAAGCCACTAAGTTTCACGGTATTTTGCTATGTAGCAAAAGTTAACCTTTCTATGCTTTATTGGGGAGTTTGAGTACAATAAAAATGAGGAAAGAAAAAAAAGCAAGTAAAGTAAGAAAGAAAATACAAGATAGATTTCAGAGCTAGCAAGTTTGAAAAAACTGTGATAGATGTGTAACAGCGAATTCCTTTTATAGGAACCATATAGTGACACAGCATCTCAGAGAAGGTTGTAAAAGTTGTCAGAATTAAAATGTCAAGCAGAATTGTGTACTTGATCTACTGTTGACTGCATATGGGTGAATAACCATCCAGCTGAATCTAGCTACTTTACTGACCTATTGAATCATGAGGTAAACACTGATTGTTGGGTTTTTTTTTTTTTTGAGGGTTTTTTTTATTCATTTATTCTATGTGCATACATTGTTTTGGCCTTTTCTCCCCCCTGCTTCCGCCCCCTCCCTCTCCCACCCCCCTCACTTCCAGGCAGTTTAGAAACTAAGGTTGTTACTTTGCAAGAACAACTAATTGATAGAGTGAACTTCCAAGAGAGTGAGTGAATTGAACCTGCAGTATCAGAACTTGGAAACTTGCCTATGCCATTGTATCTTTAGACTGAAAGATGTCTTTACAAGTCAGTTTTCTAATTAGTCAACTTTCCATATGATGAATTTTAAAAATATCTGTTTTTGAATGTAATGTGTGAGACTGGCAAGCATGCTTGATTGCTTTTTGTACTGAAAAAGTGTTAATTATCTGTTCACTTGTTTAATTTCCTCTGTAGTGGGGTGGATTGTTTTTCATAACAATAAAACTCAGTGGAATATTTACCTAGGTCTGTTATCTCAAACTATGGATAATATATTACATCTCTAATAGAGAGAGATTATGATCCATGCCCAGGTAAAAGGCTCTCATATGGACAATTCTGAAACGTGGGTTTCATAGTAGCATAATTATGAGTGAGATAATAATTACATTAATATTTTTAAAGAAAATGTTCATTTTTTTTCCTTTTGCTTCAGAACTGTGATGAGGTTCTGACCCCTGGGTAAGGGAGAAACGTGAAGACCAGGTATATAAAGATGCAACTGAGAATTCTATGATGACACTTCAAACTGCTCTTTCTAGTTACCAACTAGATAAAGCAGAATAGCGTTGCTCTAAGTGGCTGCTCAGAAATGTTGCTATTAGAAACTAGCTCGTAGCTCTTTATCTTCATCTCATAACCTCAAACTGTGGGACCAATATTCCCTCGTTATGGGAACTATCCTGTGCATTAAACGGTAGGATGCTTAGCAGTGTCCCTGGCCTCTTCTTCAAAGTTATGGCAATCAAAAAATGTCTTCAGACATTGCCAGATGTCTCTCGAGAAAAGAAGGGGCCTTAGTTGAGAATCACCACTCTGAAGCACTGTTTTGGGATAGGCTCCGAGGTTATGTTTGGTACCTTCAGACTCCTGCAGATAATGCTGGATAAACCAAATGAGTAGACTTTAGAATCTCTAATAGTACTTTGTGCAGAAAAGCTCTGGCTTTACTTCTTTTGTTTGTTTAGTAAATTGGGTTTATTTTAAAATGTGTCTGAATTGATTATAAGTCAAAAGTTTTTGTTAAAAAATTCCATCTAAATTCAGAGCAATGTTAGTTTTTAGACTCAGATATTAGTAACTAAAATTAACTTTTTCTAGAAAGAAAATCTAGTAAATCATGCAAAAGTCTGTTACTTTCTGATGATGTTGGCTACTTATAAGAAAACTTTGTGCCCATACATAGTCACAACCCATTTATGACTATAACATCATTTATAGTCAGTGTCACTAGGAAGAAATAGAGCAGCCTCTTAGGAATTTGAGTTAAAGTTCTTATTCTGAAAAGGGACCCACAGTGTAGCCAACTACCCATTGCTGGAAAATTACTTACAGCATATTTTCTTGTTCTGATTCAAAATAATTAACATATGTGTTTCTACAGTAAAACTCAGTATTATTTTAGTCATAAGACATCTTTCCCAAGTAAATTTTATATATAAGAGATAAACTGAGAAGTCTCACAGAGTGAAACAGAAAGTTATGGGCCCAGTGTGGGACTTGGTAGTGAATAGCTGTAATCCCAACAGTCAAGAGGCTGAGGCAGGAGGATCAAGAGTTTAAGGTTAGCCTGGCCACACATTGAGTTCCAGGCCAGCTTGGACTACGAAGTGAGACCTAATCACACAAAAAGAACTTAATGGGCTTAGAGACTCAGCCAGGCATTTAACACTAAACACAATGTTGAAAAAGTAAGTCTCCAAAGAAACATAGAAACTAATGATCCACATGAATGTTATGAATATGTATACATCTGTATGATGTCGATAAGCATTAAAAGTGCACTTATGCAACAGGTAAATACACTCTGATACAGGTATACACCCATGCATCTATACATTTATGTGATTCTTTTCTTTTTTCTTTCTTTCTTTTTTTACAAAATCTCACATTTTGGGACTGTGAATTTTCCTATTTTATCAAAAAATTGAGCAATATTCTCAGTGGATCACATCTAATCATTCAACAACCACTTATTTAGTGCTGTGTCTATTTGTATAATTTAAAGATTTCCTGGTTACAAAACCAGCTTTTTTTAAATAATCAAAACAAAACTCAAATTATTTTTGAATGCCTGGTTTTTAAATTGAGTCATAATTACATAAAATGAAACACATAGTTCTTAAATATGCAGTTCAATGAGTTTTGACCATTGAATATGGCTGTGAAATCACTTCCCCAAGCAAGGCACAGAATACTGTCATGGCCCCAGAAAATTCCTTCATGCCCTTTCCCAGTCAATTTCTCTTCCCAGAAACAACCACTTTCTGAATTCAATTAGTTTGGAATATTCAACACTCTCTATAAGTAGAATCATGCTGAAAAATCTCTTTTGGGTCCATTCTTTTCCCTGTTGCAATGTATAGAAAATTCATCTATGCTGTTCCAAGGCTCTATGTATCCTTAAAAATTCTCTTCATACACTGATTTGTATGTATACAGGAACCATTTTAAGATGAAATCTCTACCAATGTGGGGTTTTAAGCAGCTTTCATTCAGATACAGTCTTCACATGGTAAACACCCATAGAAAGTTAATCTAGCACTGAGGGGGGCGTCTTTACTTTTCAATTCATTTTTACTTTTCAAAAGGCATTTGAAAATCATTACTAAAAAGTACAGACCAAAAAAAATCTTTGCCTATTGGTCAGTGGTAAACATTTTAGCAATTAATCATTGTCCTGCTAACATGATCATCAGCCTTTTAGGTAACTAAAAGACTGTGTAAAAATAATCGACATAAAATGAAAGCACTACATTCACAGCAGTTGGTCTTCAAAGCATTTGCCTTCTGTATGACAAGAATGATGTGGATTTAATCAATAGACTTGTATAATGAGGAAAATCCTTCCTCCTTGAACTTTGAGGGTGAAAGATTTTCATTGGGACTAGTATAAAATATTTTGCTATAAAATGTGATGAAACCATTTAAGTTTATAGGCTTGCTCCTCCCAGACCCATTGCACACACCATTCCTTCTGACTTTACTCCTTTTCCTCCACTTTCCCATCCTTCAGACAACTCCTATTCCTCCTGAGTCATCATGACCATCTTTCCCTTCCTAGATTGTAGAATGCAGTTGTGCACTCACAAAGTGATCTCTTATAGAGATCAACATAACTGTGTTCTCTATAATTGGAGGGTAAGCCTCTTGATGAAGCCATTTTCTCTGTTTTTCTCCTGCTCCACAGATTTTTTTACCTTTCATATAAACATTCTGTACTGGCTAATGTTACCTAAACACAGCTCAGTCCATTGCTGTTCAGCTTGAGCCACCCTCACTACTATGAAACTTCTTGTCTAAGTTCACTGCACTCCAATTTTGCCAAGCCCGTAGATTTCTCTCATTTCTTATCTTTAGATACTTTTACAAAAGGAGCTGACAGAATTTGTTACCTTTTCTTGCTATGTAGCCCAGGATGGCTTTCAGCTCATCGTCCTCCAGTCTCAGCCTCCCATTCCCCCCTAGTGCTGAGACTACAGATGTGACCCACTACCCTCAGCCCTCTCTCATTTTTTTCACTGTAAATATATTTAATTGTGGTAAGATGCACGTAACATAACAAAATTTGACATCCTGACTATTGTTTTAGACAGGAAGAATAACTTTTATCTGAGTAATTTATTTAAAGTTCATACTTTTTAAAAGTAATGCTGAGTCAAGAATTAAAACCTTGCAAAATAACACCTATTATGCCTTCCTTCTCCATGAATTTCACTGTTCTAGATACTTCATATACATGTGTTCTCTCCTTTTTGAAATTCACTTCTCTTTTACCTTCCACGACATCAAACTATTCTCTTGCAATTTCCTCTATACTCTGTTTCCAAATTTCCCATCTTCCTGACACTTCCCTCAAATAAGCAGACCATGTGATGAATTTGAGTGCAGCAGGAAACAATGTAAAGAGAGTGGGAAAGGGAGAAAAAGAAAGGAAAAACTGATAGAGGGTGGATCATTGATAAAATGTGCATTATTAAGGGAACTGGGAACACTAAGAAACAGTGCAGAGGCAGCTCAGACCTGTCCCCACTGAGCAGGGAAGGGGGGACGTACCAGCAACTCCCAGGGCTCAGTGACTGGGCACTCTTCCTAGGGCATTAGTTCAATGGCACTTCTAGCTGCCTACTGCATAGGCAACCATGCTCAGTTGAAAGAATAATTTCAGGTGGATGGTGCAATTGTTGGCAGACATATAAGGAACGCTGGAAATATCCCCTTTCCTTCCTTGCCTTATTTCTCTTCCTGGATTTGGCTGATTTATCTCAGCTATGCCCATGACTTTCAATATCTTCTGTGTGCTGAAAATTTCCATATCTCTGACTTTCCTCTTGTTATCTGAATCCTTATATTCATCTGCTTACTGGACATCTGCTTCTGTGGGAGCTTATAGCACCTCAAAATCACCAAATCTGTCTTTCCTCCTCTACTTCTAACTCTGGCTAACAGTACCACCCCCTCTGGTTACTGCCTCTTCCCCCATCCTAGTTAAGGGAAAAGTGAATCCCTCAATCTTAGTCTCTTGGGCCAGAAACCTGTCAGTTGCTTTAGAGTCTCTTGTCACCATCATTCTCAGTGTTAATCAGTTATTAAGACTTGTCAATTCTAATTCCTTAAAAAATCTTTAATCCATCTCTTCCACTGAAACAATTATTCTCTTAGCTCAGGTTCTTATCATCTATTACTGTGACCATTGCAATGTTTTCCTGACTTTTCCTCCTCTTCCCTGCAGTTTTAACTTCCCCAAGCAGAAAGAGTAACTTTCAATTGTAAATCACATCACTCCCTTTAAATTCTTCTTATGAAATTTGAATGTTGCAGTCATTTTAAAACTCAATCAGTCACAGAGAAGCAGCTTTTTCTCTCTTGTTAATTTCTGGAGAAAGTGGTGAATAATAGGAATTAACAATTTCATAAGTATTTGGGTGATTATGCTTCTAAAACCTGTTGGGCATGGGATGTTTTGGAAGAGGAGGTCTTTAACAACAATTTTAATTTCTATAATTTTTCTTTTTTAGACAGGAACTTGCTATGTGGCCCAGATTGGCCTTGAACTCACAATCCCCCATCTCCACCTCCCTAATGCTGAGGTTATAGGTCTGCACCACCATACCCTAGCTAATTCTATTTTTACTTGCCCGTTTAAATTCTGTCTAATTTAATTATGTTTGCAGATTATGTTTTTCTAAGAATTTGTTCATTCTACTAGGTATACAGATTTATAGATGGAGTAATTCAGAATATTTTTATTTTAAATTTCTGTTGAATGAGTAGTCTTTCTCCTTTATGTATTTATTTGCAAATTCCCCTACCACCCCATTGGGTCTCATCACAATTCTGTTTTTCTTAAGAAGCATTTCAAAGAACTAGCTTTTACCTAATTATTACTACTTACTGTTATTTCTATTGTTCACAATTTCATAAATTTCTTCAAAATATCTGAATGTTTCTTTTGTCTTTGTCTCATTGGACTTGTGCCCCTGCTATCTCTCTATACTCTTTATTTGAATGCTTTTGTTTTTACATTTTTTGATTCTTTATATATATTTTAATATGTACACTTAATACACATAAGATATATATTTAATATGCATTTTCTTTTAAATAGATACTGCTGTTGTATTCCTCAGAATTCATTAACATTTATTGCTAAATATTTCTTAATTCATTTGTATTATGGATTTAGGAAGTGAGAAAGAGAGACATAATCTTCCACATTCCTGAATACTGTCAAAGAAGGAATCCTTCTTGAGGTAGATTCCATGAGGGCAAAGCACAGAGTTCTTAAGAAATACTGAAAGTAAAAATACCATTTTTTTTCCCTGTAAAGAATTTCACTTCAGATAAGCAATGTTTTGGTCTATTGTTACTCCTCCTGCCTGGAAAAGAAAGAAAAGAAGCTTTGAATGAATAAAAGATGATATGTTGATGATGAATTTGAACCTTAGATGGACTGTTTTCTAGGATTAACTCTCATTCTGAATGAAAATCAGAGATAAATTTCATGAGATTTCTTTCATATTTGTTGCTATTAAATAAAAGAATTATAGTCGATCTTATCAAATAATATTATTAGGCATTTATCTTGATTACAGTGACCTTATCTGGTTTCATCTTATAAATGTCACATTGTTTTTCTTGCAATTAAAAAATTAAATTAAATTATATGCTGATTGTCAAACCAATTTGTTTTTAGGAGTTTATTCTTTTTTTTTAAATTACATACATAAAGTTTGATCATTATCTTTAATGCAATTTTAAGAATTCTTTTTAATTTTAATGTCTTATTTCATTATTCTCCAAGATAGAACATCAGAATATAACTCATGCACATAAGCACATATGTATAAATGAATATGTGTCTCAGAGAAATACCATGCTTTCTGCTTTCTGTCATATTCTTGCTTTACAAATAAATTTATCATTTTAGTTGTATTGAATACTTAAAAATTAATTAATTAGAAGTAGTATATTGCTTTGTTATTTTGTTTTTATAACTTACCATGAATTGATAGTTTTTCAACTTGTTTTCAATAATATGTCTTACAAGATGTGCTCTACACAATGGATATTTCCATATGCCATCACAACATATCTGTATTGATAAATAATGCTCCCCTGTTTCTCAACATATAAGATAGGTTTGGCTAAGAGATTTAAAGTTGATGCCTGACTTTGCCAGTAAATTACCCATGGGACTTTTTTATTTGTTGGTCTGCACCTCTGAGATTTAGATGAGAAGAAAAATAGATTTAAGGCATGTAATGTCTTAAGATATTTTGTAAAAACATCTATTTGCAATGGTGTATAGAAAAAAGCAATATTTTCATTTTCCAAACTTTTCAGATATATACCTCATTAAAGTATAATAAACCTGGTTTATAATATTTGATAATCCTTGAAAAAGCTATTTTTGCAGCTCCTCTAGAAATTAGTGTATAAAGCAATTCCAATAATTGGCATAGAAACCCTTTTGCAAGTCTGAGTTCTAATTATGAACCTTAAGCAAAATTGAAGGAGGGCTTAATTAAACTCATACGTGTGTGTGTGTGTGTGTGTGTGTGTGGTTTCTGAGATTGAACCCAAGACCTTATGCATACTCTACCACTGAGCCACATCAACAGCTCAAAAGTTTTCATGCTAGATAACAAGGTGATTTTAACATGTATTGGAAAAGTTCAGATACCTGTAATTGAATTCTATCATTGTTAAAAATATTATTTCTAAGGTGGGTGCAGTGGCTTAGGCCTGTAATTCTAGTTACTCTAGAGTTAGAGATCAGGAGAATTGCAGTTTGAGATCAGCCCAGGCAAAATATTTGTAAGACCCCATTACAACAAATAAAAGCTGGGTATGGTGGCATATGTCTGTCTTCCCAGCTATGTAGGAAACATGAGTAGGAAGACAGTGGTCCAGGCTAGTCTGGGCATAAAGCAAGACCCTATCTTAAAAACAATCAAAGCAAACTGAAGGTGTGGTTCAAGAGGCAGAATACCTGCCTAGAAAGCACAAGGCCCTGAGTTCAACTCCCAGTACTGTCAAAACAAAAAAACAAAAACAAAAAAAAAAGACAACAAAAAAAAGAGGCTTCTCCTTCTATTTCTATATACTTGTTTATAAAAAGAAGCTTTTGCAGTAACTATACATTAAAAAAAGACTAGAAATAGACTCATGATCATACTCATGTCTTTTTTATTTAAATAACTAATTTTTGGGGGGTAGGACTGGGGGTTGAACTCAAGGCTTTGCATTGCAAAGCAGGTACCCTAGCTCTTGAGTCACACCTTCAGTTCATACTCATGTCTTTTGGAGGTAAAAAAAAATCTATGAACTTTTATTATATGCAAATATATGAGGTGGGAAAAGTTTCATTTATCCCATTGAGAAATTCATTTGCAATAAAATTTTGCATTTATTTGAAATGCTCAGTACAAGAATTTATAATAAGTTTATAATGCTTTCATTAGTTGTGAATTACTAATAATCACAATGTTATTTTTTTTTCACATACAGGGTTTTTTATTGTCATTAATTCCTTAGACAATAGAATAGAACAAGTATTTACATAGTGTTTACATTGTATTAGGTTTTACTAATCTGGAGAGGATTTAATATTTGGGAGCCTGTGTATAAGTTACATGCAAACACTATACTGTTTTGTATAAGGGACTTGAGCATTCTCTTGTTTTGGTATCTGCAGAAGTTCTAGAACCAATGCCTTGTGGATACTGAGACATGATTATATTTTTAGTTTATTTAGAATAAGCAGCAATACCCAAATCTGGATAGAAGACTCCAAAAAAATTTTAGCAAATGATGAATGAGTGGTGAGAAAGCAAAAGCATTTTGGTTCATACAAGCATTTTCCCAAGTAAGCATTAGGTTAGTTGTTGATCTTTGTAGGATATAACAATACAAACTTTCCCTGTTAGGAATTATATAATCAGAATACAAACCAGCTGGAAAATTCTACAACCACTTAATAACTTCAAATGAAGGAATGTGGGAGATTTATAGACAAACAGCTGCCAAGCTGTTGTTCATTTATTCACATGTGCATACACTGTTTGGGTCATTTCTCTACCCTTCCCACCTCCCCCCTCAATTCCAGGCAGGTCCCTTTCTGCCCTTATCACCGATTTTGTTGAAGGAAAGACATAAGTATAATAAGGAAGACAAAGTGTTTGGCTAGTTGAGTTAAGGATAGCTATACAGAGAGATTCCTGCTATTGCTTTCATGTACCCATGTAACACATGTACCATGATGATTCATCTCTAACTGATCTTTACATTGGTTCCTGATCCCCTTCTCATGTTAACTTCTGTCACTTTAAGGTTTCTGTATTACTTCCTCTGGAGTGGGGACATCAAACACTTTCATGTTTTGGGTTTTCTACCTATTCCTGTATCTTCTGTATGTGCTCTCTCTTGTCATGTGATCCAAATCCAACCACATTGCTGCATTTGCCCTGGATCTAAAGTCCTCATATTAGGGAGAACATATGATTTTTGGTCTTCTGAGCCTGGCTAATGTCACTCAGAATGATGTTCTCCAGTTCCATCCATTTACCTGCAAATGATACGATTTCATTCTTCTTCAGGGCTGAGTAAAATTCCATTGTGCACAAGTACCACATTTTCTTGATCCATTCATCAGTAGTGGGGAATCTTGGCTTTTGTGAATAGTGCTGCAATAAACATGGGTGTGCAGGTGCCTCTGGAGTAATCTGTGTTGTATTTCTTTGGGTATATCACCAGTAGTGGGATTGCTGGATCATATGGCAGATCTGTGTTTAGATTTTTAAGAAGTCACCAATTTTTTTTCCAGAGTTGTTGCACCAGCTTGTATTGCCACCAGCAGTGGATTAGGGTTCCTTTTCCCCCACGTCCTTGCCAACACCTGTTGTTGGTGGTGTTGCTAATGATGGCTATTCTAACAGGGGTGAGGTGGAATCTTAGTGTGGTTTTAATTTGCATTTTCTTTATGATTAGAGATGGTGAGCATTTTTTCATGTGTTTTTTGGCCACTTGAATTTCTTCTTTTGAAAAAGTTCTGTTTGGTTCATTTGCCCATTTTTTAATTGGTTCATTGATTTTAGGAGAGTTTAGTTTCTTAAGTTCCCTGTATATTCTGGTTATCAGTTCTTTGATGTGTAGCTGGCAAATATTTTCTCCCACCTTGTGTGTGGGTGGTCTCTTCAGTTTAGAGACCATTTCTTTTGTTGTACAGAAGTTTTTTAATTTTATGAAGTCCCATTTGTCCATCCTTTCTCTTAGTTGCTGAGCTGCTAGGGCTCTATTGAAGAAGTCCTTGCCTATACCTATTACTTTCAGAGTTTTTCCGGCTCCTCCCTGTAGTAACTTCAGAGTTTCAGGTCTGATATTTAAGGTCCTTGTTCCATTTTGAGTTGATACTGGTACAGGGTGATAGACATGTATCTAGTTTCAGTTTCTTGCACATGGATAGCCACTTTTCCCAGCAACATTTGTTGAACAGGCTGTCTTTTCTTCATCATATATTTTTGGCACCTTTGTCAAAAATGAGGTAGATATAGTTGTGTGGATTCATATCTGGGTCCTCTATTCTGTTCCACTGGTCTTCATGTCTGTTTTTGTGCCAGTACCATGCTGTTTTTATTGCTATTGCTTTGTAATATAGTTTGAAGTCGGGTATTGTGATACCTCCATCATTGCTCTTTTTGCTGAGTGCCTTGGCTATTCGTAGTCTCTTGTGTTTCCAAATGAACTTTAGGGTAGATTTTTCAATCTCTGTGATGAAAGTCATTGAGATTTTGATGGGAATTGCATTAAACATGCATATTGCTTTTGGTAGTATAGCCATTTTTCCTATGTTGATTCTATCAATCCATGAGCATGGGAGATCTTTCCAACTTCTGTAGTCTTCCTCGATCTTTTTCTGCAGGAGTTTGTAATTCTTCTTCACAATGTTATTTTAATAAATGTTTTCTAACATTTCATCCTTTATGATCTTCAGTAACAGAAAAATATTTTAACTTATTCTACGTATTTTTGATGCTTAGAAGAATGTAGAATAATAAAAACCTTCAAATAGAAAACAAATTACTTCAAGATAAAACTCTATAGGGGGAACCTTAATAAAATTCAATTTCATGCCATAAAAGAAAGGATGTAGATTTTCTGACTATCACTAGAACTTTTTTTAATGGATCATGCTAATTTCAAAATAGTACCTAGATTCCTTTGGATATATTTAATTATATTTAGATTCCTCTAGATGTATTTAAATATGATTTAACCGTGTTATTATATCGTGAGATTCAATTTAAAGTTTGTAACACTGTCTGTACATTTTCAAAATTAGTTTTGGAATACAGCGGCTACAATATGCCATTTTCAGAGACAGTCTCAGCATCAGGGCCACCTGGCGTTCCAGTCAGACAAAGTAAGATGCTTTGAGGCTGGGATAGGCCATGGAAGAAATCCAGGTAAATAAGTCAAAGGAAAAAAAGCCCATTTGGTATGCTAGCTACCAGCATGTCTAACACACCTCAGCTTTCGTGACTCTTCCATGGGAATTCCAAGTGACTGCAAACCATAGCTCCTACTATTAAGGAAAAATTATTCCAAACTTTACTTTTTTTGTGTCCTGCTAGAGTATTCCTTAACATACCTGCCTGATGTTCCAGGACAGTATGGGCCATTAGAACTGCTTGTAATGATGGAATTGTTCTATATGCAAGCCGTTCGATATGGTAGCCATTTGTCACATGTGTCTATTAGGCACTTACAATGTGGCTAGTGCCCTTAAAAAAAAAAAGCTCTTTTTCTTTGTGTGCTCCCATCTGTTAGCAAGCTGTCTTGGACTTGTTCTCTTAGTGGCAGCCAGGAGCTAAGAGTGAATGAGGAAGGATGCAAAGCCCCTTGGGGGAAGGGTTCAAAACTGGCATTTTACTTTTTCCCTATTCTATTACCCAAAGCCAACTCCAAGCCCAGTCCAGAGTCACTAGGAGGGAAAAATCTTTTGGTAGGGGGATGGCAAAGTCAACTTAGAAAGGGAGTGGATCAAGAAGGGACAGAAAATTAGGATCTGATTTTGTAATATACTTAATTATAAGTGGATTAAATATTATATTTTGATGTTTAGAGAACTTTTGCTCTTCTTAGTATATATTCTCAAGATGAAATGTGCTTTGGAAGATGCAAAGGTAGCCATTTAACAATTATGTGGATTGAATTCTCATTCTTTTCAATGTTCATCTAATGCAAGCAGTTATTTCAAGCATGTAGGTATTGCCAGTAGACAAAAATTATGTTTGTTTTCATACAGGAAGTGAAGTTCTGATACTGTCATGGGGGATAGTTTAAGATTTGAGTGAAAACAAGAGCAAAATAAACCAGTTTTCAATGGCCATTCTGTTGAAAGAGTCTATTGTTGAAACTGGGAAGGAAATGAACAAACTTGTTAAATACCTGATAAGGTAAATAAAACCAAGTTTAAGAGGCATACAGGAAATCATTGAAGGACCTGGCAGGGTCAGATGTCAACCTCTTCATTGGAGTAAAGAGTTTCACTTGCCCTTGGTAAAATGCTAGAACAGAGGTCTGCAAATTGTGTAAGGGGTCATGCAGTAATGTATTTTTGGCAAACCACATGGTCTCTCTCACAAGAGCCCTACTCTGACCTTATAGCACAAAATGGCCATACATAATATCAAATAAAAGGGATAGTTGCATTCCAGTAAGACATTATTTACAAAAATAATTGGTGGGCCAGATTTAGTCTATAGGCTGCAGTTTGCCAATTCCTACATTTGAAGGAAATTCATTTACAGTTATTGAGCAATAAATTATTGAGAACACAAGAAAAGCCTGGAGTTGGAGTCTCAACTGAATGAAGTGAATAGTAATAATTACCTAGCAGAGAAAAATAAGAGGCCTCTAGAAAATGCAGACATAGAAATAGGAAGTACTTGAAAGTTGGTCTACATCTATTAGATGAGGCAGCAAAATACAGAAACAAATAAATACAAAAGAGCCACCATGTGACTGGTATATGGATGAAGTTCTTTTAGGTAGGACTGAAACAGTAGATTCTGGATTCTGAAAGCTACATTCTTGGGAGCCTCTAGGCCAGGTCTGATTTTCATGAGGGTCTCATGAGTCAATAACTAACATTTTGAGAAATTGTTTGTTGGCCATTATCTTAAGAAGAATATTGCTTTCTTTGAAAAGAAGACAACAAGTAACAACAAAAAAATCTTTACAGAACTTTAAAAATATCTTGAAAGTTTTTAAATGTTGCAAATGTGTAAAGGAAATGAAAGCAGCAATGACTTTTTGTGAGAGAGTGTAGATGAAGATATAAAATAAACATTTCACTGAAGAAGGGATGGACTTCATACAAGTTTCTCACCAGTCTTTCAAAAAATGAATTACTGATAAATGAAATGCTGGTTGAAAGTATACCTTTGTCTTAGAAAAAAACAAGAAGTATAGACAAGAAGTATAGAATGTAAATACAATATAAAATAAATAAATGAAACAAAACAAATAACTAGAATAAAGTATTGGAAGGCAGGAACTCTAAGGAAGTATTATAAGTTTTTCAAAGAATTTTCTGAAACTTTGGAAGTGCAAAAAAGCCTTCATGAATCTAAACTCATCAAAGAGAAGATAAATCTAATCTCTGGAAGACTGAAGAGAGGAAAATCAAAACTTAAGAATAACCTGGAGCAGTCATTGCAGGAAGTAGAGACACTTAGCTGGGAGAGTCAATCAAGTTACAGCTTATTATAAAATTCAGGAAGACATAGAGGAAACTCTTGTTTACAAAACAAACAACTTTGAGGTTTCTGAATAATTGCATTGGGCAGCTGAAATAACTGGCAAAATCACCAGTGTAAGAAGATAAAATAAATCAGAGTTGACAGATGATATATATCTTCTAAATATAATCTTGATTAACAATAACAAAAAGATTGAGGCCATTTCCCATACAAACTGAGTGATGAGGTGTCTACCAAGCATGGACTAGAAGAGCAAATAAAGAACATAATATTTGCTCACTGCCTTCAGTCAGCTTTTAATGAAAAATGAATATAAAATCTTGCAACATAATGAAGGGTTGTTGAAAGAATGGAAAAATATGGCAACATAAAAGAGGTTTATTCAGGAAGAGTATACATGAGAAAAGAAAGAACAAAAGCCATCAGCTGCAGAGAAGATGAAAAATTAGAGGCAGAGAATTCAAGAAATGGAAAAATTGCAGAACACAGAAATATTCATAGGCAATTCATAAGAAACCCATCTCTGCATAAGATCAAAACTTATACTGTTGTTTTAAAGGAACAATGCTTGAAAAAAACAGAGGCTCTAAAACTAAATTGAAAAAATATTGGATCTTGAACTATTTCAAAAGAAAATTTCTAAGTCAGTGGGCAAACTATTTTATGTACTACATTCACTTAGCAGGTTTGTTGAGACAAGACTGTGGGCCCCCTTCTGAGTTTCTGTTTTAGAAAATAAAGGATAAGGTTTAAATTTTTTCTTTAAAAAAAATTGCTGGTGATGCTGATGCTGCTGGTCTTTGAGAAACACTAGTCTACATTAATCTTGGTTATGCAGTAAAGTTTCCTGGGCCCTTTGTAGACCTATTCAATCAGAATCTCTATCAGTGGGGCTCAGGCATTGATACTTTTTGAAGTATTTCATATGATTGCAACACAGTAGAGATGAGAGCCACTACAGTCAGCCAACATAGTTCTTTCAGAAATTTACTGAGGAAGAGGGAACATGGTGAATTAGAGACATGCAACATTTCATTGCATCTCCACGAATCTGAACACAATAACAAATGTGTGGATGCAGGGAAAAGTGGGTGGCATTGAAAGTCAGGGGATGCAGTAGTAAACACCACACAGTTATAAGCCAGGTGAAATCCAGAAGTACTGAATGTTAGATTTATAAAAACAACTGCAACAAAACCCTAACAGATCTTAACATAGAATACTAAACAAAATGGTAGGGAAAGGGGAGAATCTTTCAGAGGGGTTTCAAACAAAAAAGAAAAGGAAAGCCATGGGAAAGTCCACAGGTCACCAGCTGACACTGTAAAAATAAAGTTTAAGACAGGAAATGTGCATTCCTTGTAGTGAACAGATGCTAGAGAAGGTTCACAGCATCTTCATCTCCCAGTGAACTTCTTTAGCTTGCTCACTGTTGCCATGGAGGGAATCATCTTAGAAGAGAATCTCTTGGTTGGGAAGAGAAGACTGCATTTTTATGTCTCTAAACCCCTAAAGCTTCCCCTTCTCCTGGCTAAGCAAAAGACCACTATGACAATCAGTGTGGACTCAAGAAACTGGTTGTGACTTGAACTCAGATTCATGGACACAGATCTAATTAGATGGAAATGTGAGCCATATTGCAGAGGGAAGCCAAAGGAAAGCCAGTGGAGTTGCAACCTGAACTCTGGTAAAAAGAGAGAGATGAGCTGTGTGTGAGTATGAGCAGGGTTGCCAGGACAGAGACCTACAGCACCAGGGCACCCAGGGTCAATCAGAGCCACACTTTGCTCAGGAACTCAAGACTGCTTTGATTTGACTAGTTGGTATATTCTCAGAGGGCCAGAAGGATTCAGGCTCAGTTAATGGGAACAGATTGAGGGCAGTTCCTGCACAAGAATTCAATCCAGCAAGGAAGGCAGATTGTGACTCAGCCTGCAAACAGCCCTTTGAAGTTTAGAGTGAAAAGCAACTCTGCATCAGCAAAGTAAACTGCAAAAGATAAGCCTGGTGGGGGTGGGCAGTGGGGGAGTAGAATTCATACTGTTTTCCTCAGCAAGGAAGAAATATTGACTGGTATTTTTTGTTGTTTCTGTTTTTTTTATGACTGCTCTGTGTTTCTCTGTATTTATTTTATTGTGTTCTCTTTCACTATTATTTCTTATATTTTCATTCTGTATACTTTTCTCTCTTTCTTATTTTGCTTCTTCTTTTTTTTCCTATTCCTATTTCTCCTTATTTTTTATTAGTTAATTATCAATACATTAAATTTTAATAATTTTAAGCTCCTAGTTTATCCTGTAAGTATCCTAGTCCCTTTCTTTTTTTTAGCATTATTGGGAGTCTAGTCAAGGTTTCCAATTGTTTTGTTTTACTAACTTTAAATAATTGGCAAATTTTCAAATTGTTATTTTTGCTTATTCTGTCTATTCTCTCCTTTGAGAGAATCCCACTAAAAACACTCTGTAAAATAAAAAAAAGGAGAGAACAAAAAAAAAACCCTGAAAGACATGTTCATCATAACTGATGTAAAAATTGCAATGCAGAAGTGCAATAAATATGAAAAGCCAAGTTAATATGATGCCTCCAACAGATCATGGATCCTCAATAATTAAATTCAATAATATATGATTGAATACCAGACAAATAATTCCAAAGTCTAGTTTTAAAGATGATTAATGACCTCTGTGTTCAAGCAAACAGATGAATGAATTAAGGAAATCAATTCAAGACCTGAATGAGGAATTTAGCGAGGAAGCTGAGATTCTGGAAAAAAAACAACCAGAAGTGATAGAAATTAAAATTCAATAAATCAAATAAAAACCACAGTAGAAACCATCACAATAGATTAGAGCACGCAGAAGAAAGAATGTTAAGAATTGAAGAGATATCACATTACATTTAGACAGCAACTAAGAAAAAAATAAACAAACATGAGCAGGCCTATCAAGAACTCTGGGCCATGATCAAGAGAGCATCCTAAGAATCCATAAGGTAGAAGAAACTGAGATACAAATTGAAAGCATATAAAACCTATTCAATGAAAATATAAGAGAAAATTTCCCAAATATTAGGAAAAATATGAACATCCAAGTATAGGAGGCAGTTAGAACCCCAAATAGCCATGTCCAAAAAAGAACCTCTTTGTGTCAAATTATAGTTAAAATGCCAAGGCTATAGAACAAAGAAATAATATTAAAAGCTGCAAGAGAAAAATATCAACTTACTTACAAAGGCAACATGATCAGCACCATACCATACTTCTCAGCAGAAATCCTAAAAGCCATAAAAGTATGAAATGATATATTTCAACCCCTGAGAGTAAAAAACTGTCAGTCACAAACATGAGGACTTAGGAAATATAAGTTTCATATGAAGAACAAATGAATAAATGAAAATTAGGAAAAAAGCAAACATGTTCAACTCAGAAAACCAGCAAATTCCTAAGATGAATATGAGAGAAAGAAAAGAACACACAATACTCAAATCAACCAGGAAAAGGCCCCAACAAATTTATCAGAATAACACTACATGTAAGTAATAATAATATTTAGCAGTAGGATTATAACAACAACCCCAAATGTAAATAATCTTAACTCTACAGTTCGAATATGCACACAGACTAATTAGATTTTAAAAACCACAAGATTTTTGTCTGCAAAAAACATACCTGACTGACAAATACACATAGACTGAAGGTGAATGGACGGAAAATGATATACCAAGCAAACTGTAGCTGAAGCAAGCAGTAGTAGCTATACTTATATCTGGCAAAGTAGACTTCAAGCCAAAATTTGTTAGAAGAGATAAAGAAGGTCATTACATGTTAATAAAGAGAGCAATTCATCATGAAGCTATAATGATTTTAAATATATATGCACCGAACATTGGTGTATCCAGTTTTGTAAAACAGATTCTGCTAGACATCATGGGACAAATAGGTCCAGATACAATAAATAGTGTGTGATTTCAATACCCCACTCTCATAAATAGATTGATCATCCAGATAAAAAAGTCAACAAAAGATTAAATGAATTTAAAAGACACAGAATATTCCATGAAACAGCTGCAGATTATACATTGTTCTAATCAGCCCATGGAATTTTTTCCAAAATAGACAGCATATTAGTCCAAAAAGCAAGTTTTAACAAATGCAAAAGTTAAATTAATTATTTATATTATATTGAATAATAATGAAATAAAAGTAGAAGTCAATATCAAGAAAAACTATAGAAACTATAGAAACTGTAGAAACTATACTAACACTTGGAGATTGAGCAATATATTTTTGAATGATCAGTGGGTCATTGAAGAAATCAAAGAGGAAAGTTTTAAAATTCCTATAATAAAATGGAAATGAAAACACATCTTACCAGAACCTTTGAAACACAGCAAAGGAAATTCTAAGACAGAACTTTATACCCATGAGTTCCTATATTTAAAAAAAAATCATAGCGATCCTAAATAAATAACCTAATGAGGCACCTCAAGTTCTTAGAAAAACAAGAATAAGCCAAATTCCAAATAAGTAGATGGGAAGAAATACTAAAGACCAAGGTGGTCATTAATAAACTAGAGACTAAAAGAACAGCACAAATAATCAATGGAACAAAGAACTGGTTATTTGAAAAGGTAAACACGATTAACAAACCCTTAGCCAAACTAACCAAAACAAGGAGTAAAAGGCCAAATTAATACAATTAGAAACAAATGTTACAACAGGTACAAATGAAATCCAGAGGATCATTAAACATTTTGAAAATTTACATTCTAGTAAAATGGAAAATCTAGAAGAAATGGATAAATTTCTAGACACATATGACCTACCAAAACTGAATCAAAAGGATATAAATAATTTAAGCAGATTTACAATAAATAATGAGATTAAAGCAATAATGGAGTCTCCCATCAATGAAATGCTCAGAACCAGATGGATTTACTGCTGAATTCTATCAGGACTTTTAAAAAGAACTAATACAAATGTTTCCCAATACATTCCATAAAGCAGAATGGAAAGAAATAATACCGAGCCCATTCCATGAAGCCAGAATCACCCTGATAGCAAAACTGGGTAACAACAGAACAACAACGACCAAAAAAGAAAGGAAAAAGTAATTATAGGCCAATTTTCTTGATGAACATAGACACAAAATTCTCAATAAAAAACTTGCAAATTGAATTCAATAACACAGTAAAAAGATTACACATCAGGATGCAGTTTGTCTCAGGGATGCAGGGATGGTTCAAAATATGCAAATCAATAAATGTAATATAGCACATGAATAAAAAAAATCACATGATCATCTCGATAGATGCAGAAAAAAGCCTCAGAAAAATTCAACATCCCTATATGATAAAAGCACTAAAAAACAAAGCTCATACCTCAATTTAATGACGGCCATATATGACAAACCTTTAACCAATATCATCTTAATAGGGGAAAAAATGGAAGTGTTTCCTTTAATATTAGTAATGAGACAAAAGTGTCCACTCTTGATACTCTTGTTCAATATGTACTTGATTCTTAGAGAATAAGGCAAGAGAATGAAATTAAAAGGGATATAAATAGGAAAGAGAGAAGTAAAATTATTCCCATTTGCAGATATGATCCTGTTTTTAAAAGATCCTAATGACTCCAACAGAAAATTCTTGTATCTGATAAATGATTCCAGCAAACTAGCAGTATACAAAATCAACATACAATAACAAGAAGCTTTTCTATATACCAGTAAGGAGCAGGTAGTACATACGGTATGGATACATTGGACAAAGGGACGATTCCCATCCTGGACAGGACAGAACAGGATGGTAGTAGACTTCACCACATGATTCAGAATGGTGTATGATTTAAATCTCATGAATTGTTAATTTCTGGAATTTCCTATTTATTGGTTTTTGAACTGGTGGTAACTGAAGCCAAAGAAAGTAAAACTGTAGATGAGGGGGAATTGCTGTATATACTTTTTTTTTTTTTTTGCGGTAATGGGGTTTGAACTCTGGGCCTACACCTCAAGCCACTCCACCAGCGCTTTTTTGTGATGGGTTTTTTTCAAGATTGGGTCTCACAGACTATTTGCCAGAGTTGGCTTCAAACCACAATCCTCCTGATCTCTGCCTCTTGAGTAGCCACCAGTGCCCAGCTGTACATACTTTTTATTATATTTTATTATTGTGTTTTTATTAGTTTTTGAAGAAATATAGATTTTAAACTTTTTCATAGGCATTCTGTATAAAATAATTGCTCAAAATGAGATAATCGGTTCACATGATCAGTAGTTATCATCAAACTTCAGTGGGTGTCATCACGTAGTAAAAATACAAAGTCTCAGGCCTTGTGCTACTTCAAGAAACCTGGATACATGTGTTCTTTATTGGGTTTCCAGGTGATGCTGGGTTTAATAGCTACTTCAGCATGTTCTAGCATGAGCCACATTGAAAGAAAATAAAGTACTTACTTATGGTGTAATTGCCAGAAATGGCCAACAGGTGGCTCCCTCGATCACACTAATGAAACAGGAGTCGTTTGCATAACAAGGCATTTCCAGAGAAATAAGTAGTAAGTGGAAAGAAAAGCTGCAGTTATATTTGCTGAATATTTAAAATCCCCTTTCATTCTCTTTCTTGTTGAGTATCTTTGAATCTGTGACTCTTAGCAAGTTTTCTGGACAAATGTATAGGAACTTCCATTTTGAAACATGGAAATGTCTTTTTAGACCTTTTTTTTTTTGTTTTGGTGGTACTGGGGTATGAACTCAGAGTTTCACCCTTGCCAGGCAGGTGTTCTACCGCATGAGCCACATGTCCATCCCTCCTTTTTTCAAGGTTATTTTGGAGATAGGGTCTTGTTTTGTGCCCAGGCTGACCTGGACTGTGACCCTCCTATTTTAAGCCTCCTGAGGTATCTGGGATACACACCGGTGCATGTCACGTGCCCAGCTTTTGTTGTTGCTGTTGTTGAGAGCAGTTTCATGAACTGTTTTTGCTGGCCTGGAACTGAAATCCTCCCAATCTCAGCCTCCCAAGTGGTTAGGTTTATAAACTTTTTTTTTTTTAAAACAAAAAAGTCTGGCTGTATTCCTTCCTACGAAATTCCTTCAACTGTATCAAGATAAAATGATTAAGAAAATGCTACATATATTATACTACCCCAAAAGGTCAGGAAGTGATTCGTCCTGTTCTGGTTTGTCTCACTAGGGTTTTGCCTCACTTAAAGATTCACACTGGGAATTGCTTTAAGGATTAAAAGCTGCCTCTTAAGCCTGGTTTTAATTATATCTGATCAATTGCAGTGACTCTGGCAACAAAGATGGCTTGCTCTGAGTTTACTGAGGAAGAGCATGGTATTAATAAGTGTAAAGAGGATTTATTCTGAGTAACAACTAGAATACTGTTCCACTTGAATGTTCCCGGTCAGGAGCAGTAACTTCCCAGGCCTCTGCTTCCAGGTAGAGGTCAAATTTTCAGTTCAACTTGGAACTGTTCCATGTACTTAGAGTTTCAAAATAAAGCCTAAGAATGCTTCACTTATTCAAAATACTCATCGTTGGTAAACATTTACTTACGGCCTACTTGGTGCCAGACAACAAGGGCTGAGAATTAAGATATACAAAATGTTGTTTGGACATGGAGCAGGCAGGTGACCCATGTGCTATAGTTATGTGACATTCATCACACCTGTGATTATTTCCTTCGTGCCTTTCCATTGTTCCACTCTCATTGCCCAGCACAATCCCTTGCTTATACCATCTATTTAACTGATTTCTTCTGCAGTTGATATGTTAATAGAGGATAACCTAGGAAACTTCAGGTGAGGAAGAAAGACCTTCAGAGAATGTCCTTTGGATTAGTTTTTGTTTGGATAGTGTATGTTTCGGAATAACTCAACATTTAGCATTTTATTTTATTTTTTAAATTTATTTTGTCAGTACTGGTTTTTTAACTCAGGGCCTTTAAGCTTGCTAGGCAGGTGCTCTACCAATTGAGCCACTCCACCAGCCCCACTGTTGGAATTTTAGTTGTGAACACCACTGCTTTCGGACCAGCCTTCCCACTGTTGGAATTTTATAACAAAATTGGCATTACTCTGCTCCTATTCCCTCAACACTCATTTCTCTGCTACAGGCAATTTACTGGGAATACCTAAGACTCATCATGTGAGGGTTTTCCCCAGCTTTGTAATACATCCAGTTGCTGCTTCTCCTAGTATCAACTTCCATATAAAAATGCAATTGCAAATCTTTGTCATATAGTCAGCTTTTGGGAGGTATTGACTACCCATGGGCATACAGATGAGACAGTGGGTGAAGGTGTTGGTGACATGCATGCAAACATGGAAGCACATGGAACTTGAGACTGTGAATTGTTTACAATTGCTGTACTATAGGGCATTATGGTTGGAAGTGATGGCAATGGGTATTATATGATAATCTAATGAAGCTGCTTTTATTTTGAAGGCAGTAGACATTCACTGAAGCATCTTTACAGAAGGAGAAGGGAATATATTATGGCCCAGTTATGAAGTACAAGCAACTAAACGACGCTCCACAAGTAGATGGAATAACCCATGACAAGGTAGGTAATCCTTTAGAATCTGACCAAAACTACAAAGTTCTCCATTGAAAAAGGCACATAAACATATACATACAATATTGCAACATAATCTCCAGGAGTTCACAGGCCCTTGTGAATCAATAGTCATTAGCATCCTTAAAGTGTATACAAGGGTGGCTTTGAACTCCAGTTGTCAAGTAAGAAGTCAAGGAGGCTAAGGAATTGAAGCCTTGGGAAAAATAACCTCCAAGGTACAGAAAGGAATAAAAAAGGTGGAATAAAAAGCTATCATAAGGGCAGGAAAATACTCAAAGAAGAATTTTATACAGAAAATCAAACCATGCTCTTGGTTGAGCTACTTTGATTAGAAGGAGATTTTGGAGGGAAAGCAAGGTCAGATGGCAGAGACTATTGCTCTCCTGGTTCTTGCATTTTTTTTTCATTGCTCACTGAAAGAAGAAATAATGGTAATTTGCCAGCCAAGAAGTATTTCAAAGCATTGGACACATAAATGTATGCATTCTCTTCCGTAATGTTAGTGGTTGTTATTTAGCTTATAAAAATAAGGAAATTTCAGATACACTTTTGAACTTCTAGATTTTCTTGAGGAAAAAAATCAAATGAGGCTAGGATTTCCAGCCAATTTCCATTCTCTAGTGAAAGTCTATTGCCCCCCTAGGATGTTATATGAGATTTCTAGTTGGCTATACCCTCTCAAATTTATTTTTATTACCTGCCTTGCCACTATACATTTTAATATTTTGAATCTTTGTATTCTTATAGTAATATTTCTATACCCATAGCCATCTCCAACATTCATTCATTCAGTTACTCTTCAGCATTTATGGGATATCTGCTGTAGGCAAGGAACTATGCCAGATGCTAGAAGCTGACAAATATGAATGTTCTTGACCTATGCTATTTATAGAACAGCCAATAGAAGCAGAAAAAAGTAGAGTAACCATGGCTGTCATCTGTACAACAAATGAGGTTGGGCTCAGGGTGCTATCTTTGAATTATTATGCTTTAATCACAAAATTCAAAGGTCTATTCTCTACAGATAAGCCTTACACAATCACAGGTTGAGTCAGTTGTTGAAAGTATAATATAATCATCTGTGCTTTCAAGGATGGAACAAAAAAGACCTTGGAAGGAAGTTCTTCATCTAATGGAGAAGAGAATTATTTGAGAATGCTACAAAAAAAGGCAGTAAAAAAGTTTTCCTCTGTGAAAAAGAGAAAGGACAAATGTCTTGACTGCTTTTGGTTCATCACTGGCAGGCTGGTGCCCTGAATCCAGCTTCTATTAACTGGTTGTTGATGATGCACAGCTGGCCTGGTCTGCCTAGCTTTGCCCTCAGCCAAAGGAAGCTGCCTTCCACAATTGGTTACAACTTTCCATGTAGGTGGTGGTGGGGACATACTGCAGATAGTGATGCCTGAAAGGCATAGGGGTACAACAGGCCAGGTATGACTGATGCTCCAGAGCCCATTGGGGATCAGGCTAAGGTCAGATTCCAGATGATGTGCTTCCTCTGATTTTAATCTAGTTCCCTCACTCTTTTTCTTCCGAGAACTCTCAGTTCATCTTCTCATCCTGTATTTCTGCTTCAGGCTCTGCTTCTAGGCAATTCTGACCAAAACAACATACAGTGATCAAAAAAGTATTTATTTCTGATCACAGAACATCAGTATCTTTGAATGTGATCAGATTTTTGTGACCATAAAACACAGTGCAAGATCTTGCACAGTCATCACTTGAGATCTCAAGAGGCTTTTTGGTTCCAGGACCCCCAGGGACTGTTCAAGTCCTTTATGTAAAATAATGTAGTGTTTGCATATAACCTGCATACTTCCTCTGAATGTCTCAAATCATCTCTAGATTATTTACAACACCTAATACAATGTAAATAATTTGTAAATAGTTGTTATATGATATTGTTTAGAGAATAATGAAAAGAAATAAAAAGGCTGTCTATGTTCAGTACAGACATAATTTTTAAAAATATTTTCAGTCTACAAGTATTTGAATCAAGAAATCATAGAACTCATGGACTCTAATGAACCTACTGGTAATAATGGCACTGAATAATTTATGCAACACAAAGAAATTCAAAATTAAATTTGCAGTTTTCTTTAGAGGTAATACTGTCCTAGAAATTGGTACCTTTTCACATCAGAGATGAGAAATCATTGACTTTAATTCCAATGATAATACCAGTTGCCTTAGGGTTCTGAGTGGCTTCCTGTGAATGATAATGACAGGAAAATTGCTTCTTTTGGTTTGTGCTAGGTAGATAGATTTCAGTCTTAGGGCAAAGCCAAGGGCTATCAACTCTGGACTTCTTATTTTCAGAAAACATTTGACCTACAGGTCACTCAGATTCTCATTAATTTAGTAGATGGGAAAAATGAAATAAAAGTGGAAAACAGTGTCTAGATTGTGTTTTTAAACATTAAGGGAAAATTTCCTATTCTGCTGCAGAAACTTTAGCAGCTGTCTCATTATCTCTCCTTTTATTGCTTTAAAATCTCTTCCTACTTCTCTTTCCAACTCCACTTACTTTTCAGGGCACATGATACTGGGAGCAAGTTTGCATTTTAAAAGGTTTTAGAAGAATTGAGCTTGAAGAGTTAGGAATTTCAAACTTTTGGCAAAATAAATATCAGGATTATGTGTTCTGTTCCCTCTCATTTAGACATACTTGCACATCTGTGGTATGGATCTAAGCTGTCCCACTCACTCAATTGTTCACTTACTCATATTCTCTGTGGCAGGAAAGCAGGGAGGGGGAAGGGAGAAAATGAGAAATAATGAGTGCTACAGTGAGACAAAGTAAAACCAGATTTGGGGAATGTTACCTGGGGTGAGACCAGAAAAGGGTCACCTCACCCCAGAGGTTAAAGTGGCCAATGAAATAACATGTGACTATGTATGAGACAAGCTATTCCCCCCACCTATTTCTGTAACCTGCTCTAAATGGTATATAAGGAAGGCCCCCTTTGTTCTTAGGACTCAGCCTTTGGATGTGAATCTGCTGAATTCCTGCTGGCCTGCTTAATAAACTTGCTTCCCAAAAGTTCTGGCGCCCATTCTCTCTGTCTGAGCTAGCCTGCAACATTCTGGGGGGCTCATGGCTGGGATTTGGAAAATGATGTTTTCATCTCCTTGCCACCAGCCCTCTGGGAGGGCTGCCCCTGCCAGGTGACACTGACCATGTTGATCTGAGGGGAGGGGGCCTCTCTCCCAGCAATCTGAGGAGGCGAGTTCCAGTTGTACAAAGGAACCTGGAGGGGCTCAGTAGTCAACTTGGGAATCCCAGTCATCAGGCTGTTAAGAACCTGGGTTCAAATTCAGGCCTGCCTCAGGAGGCAGAAGGGGAGTCTAATCAACTCCCAAAGACACCCAAGTAACCCCCCCATTTGGAGTGAAACCATGTGTTTCAGATTCAGGATGCGGGGTGAAAGTACCATGCTGTGTGAGAGTGTGTAAAAGTGCAAGCCTGAGACACAGCCCAGCTATGAAGTGAATGTAGAGTCCTGATCTGCAGGTCCATGACCAAGTCATATGATCTAGGGTGAGCCCTAACAGGGCCTCTGGTCTGGGGTTTATATGGAGTTACTGCAGTTAAGAGACACCTAAATCTCCACGAGGGGTGTGACCAGAGACAGACAAAGAGAGTGGTGTTATTTGTTTTCCCCTGTGTGCTGGAGAGGAGGACCCCTTACCTACTCTCCTCATCCCTCATCCCTTCAGTCTCTGTCTCTGTCTTGACATTTGGCAAACAGGAGGAATGGGAGGAAGTCAGAGTAAGAACATCTCCTTAGAGTGCATGTTAAAGAACTTTAAGAAGGGATTTAATTGAGATTACAGAGTCAAGTTGACTCCTGGCAAACTTAGGACCTTCTGTGAAATAGACTGGCTGCTTTTGGTATAGGATGGCCCTTGGCAGGGTCATTAGGTAAGGTCAAGGTCAATAGAGGTGATTGTAGGGGAACCTGGACCCCTATATCAATTTCCTTATATTGATTGTTGGCAGGATGCAGTCCTCAGTTGGCCTGCAGCTCCCTGCAAGACTGGCCCCTAGGTTCAACCAGGAACATTTGAGCAGTCCCACTATGGGCCTAGCCTCTCCCCCAGGACCCACCACCCTGCAGATGCCCCAAGAGCAGTCCAGGGCCAAATATATTATGACCAGCATGATCAGATATGAGGAGAAAGGTAAACAATTGTCTGCCAGCCCTTCACCACCATAGACCTCTACATTGGAAGCACCACACCCCATCCTTCACAGAAAAGCCTCAGGCCCTGATTTATCTAATGCAGTCCATCATCCAAACTCATAAGCCCACCTGGATAGACTTCTGACAAGTTCTTCTGACTGTATTTAATACTGAGGAACAATGCTGTGTAGCCTCAGTGGCTCTAAAGTGACTGGAAGATTATGCCCCTGTGGGCACTCTAAATGCCCACACCTATGCCCAAGGCCAGTTTCCCAAGGAGGACCCCCACTGGGCCCTAATGGTGACCGAGATTACCAGTGGCTGGAGTGGTATCAGGAGGCATTATTAGGAGGCATGGAGGAAGGAGGGGAAAAGGCACGAACATGAGTAGACAGCAGAAGTCCTCCAAGGCCAGATGAGAGCCCCAGCCAGTTTTATGAGTGTCTGTGTGAGGCCTTCTGCCTGTACACCCCTTTCAATGCAGAGGTGGCTGAAAACCAGAGGAAAATTAATGCAGCCTTTGTCAGTCAAGCCCAGGGGGACATAAGGCAAAAACTGCAAAAGCTTGAGGGGTTTGCTGGTATGAACGCCAGCCAGCTTCTGGAGGTGGCCATAAAAGTCTTTGTTGATAGAGATCAGGAGGCCAAATGGAAGGCTGATAAAAAGATGAAGAGGAAGATGGACCTCCATGCTGCAGCTCTAGCCAAACAGTCGGGCAGGCCCCTGTGTGCAGGCCATGGCAGAGGAAGAAGCAATCCCTGTGGATGGCAGTCAGTGCCTCTGGAATGTCCTCACTCTAGAGAGGAACTAAGGCAGGGCCAGTGTGCCTACTGTCATCAAGAAAGACACTGGAGAAATGAAGGTCCCCAATGGCCCAGAGACCCCCAGAAAGCTCCCCCAGACCAGAGGCAGAAGCCAAGTTCTTGAAAGAAAGTATTGGCCTTCTCAGGGGAGAAGTGTCCCCTGGGAGGAAGACATTGTTGTACTGGCCACTTTTGAGGATTGTGAGGAGGACTAGGATGAACTGGGCTCCATTCTACTGTGCCCCCAGGAGCCTAGAGTCTGAATGAAAAGAGGGGGCCACCCTGTCGAACCTAATGATGGATACTGGTGCAACATATTCCGTTATAACCTAACCCATGGGCTCTCTCTCACAGAGACATGCAGCCATTGTCAGGGCCATGGGAGATCAGATTTTCCTCCTTTTCCTCTTATCTAGAAAATGCAATCTTGGAAAGCATGAAGTAAATCGTGAATTCCTTTACCTTCCTGATTGCCCTGTGGCCTTGATGGGCAGAGACTTATGCAAACTAAGGGCACAGATAACTTTTGACTCTGATGGCATGTCAGCCTTAAAGCTGAGAGGATCTGAAGTCAAGATTCTAACTCTCACAGTTGCACAGGAGGAGGAATGGTGACTCTATGCCTCTAAGAAAGGAATTCCTGAAAATCCTGAACTTCCTTTTAAGATTCCAGGAATATGGGCTGAGGACAAACCCCTCATCCCAGACTGGCTCAGAACATACCTCCAGTGGGAGCAGAATTAAACCTAGAGTCATCCTTGTTAACCAGAGGCAATACTACATTCCTCACAAAGCCCAAATTAGGATTCAAAAGCATCTTGACAGACTCCTGAAGTATGGGATCCTTCAGTCTTGTCAGTCTCCTTGGAACACCCCCCTACTGCCTGTCAAAAAACCAGGAACTGAAGACTTTAGGCCAGTTCAGGACCTCCATGCAGTCAACTCAGCAACTGTTACCTTACATCCTATGGGGCCAAACCTGTACATGCTTTGGGGCCTTATTCTATCTGAGGCAAAGTTCTTTAACTGCCTGGATCTTAAGGATGCATTTTTCTGCATCTGCTGACCCCACAGAGCCAACCCATCTTTGCCTCCCAATAGGAAAGTCCTAGTATTGGAGAGAAGGGACAATTGACATGGACTTAGTCACCATGAGGCTTCAAAAACTCTCCCACTATCTTTGGGACTGCCTTGGCGTCCAACTTAAAGGCTTTCTCAGCCAACCAGCATGGCTGCACACTCCCCCAGTACATTCTGTTGTCTGGACCAACTCAGGAGGATTGTATGGAAGGAACTCAACTCCTTCTCTCCCTTTTGTGGAAAGCAGGATATAAGGTTTCTGGAAAGAAAGCTCAGATTTGCTAGGATACTATCAAATACCTCGGGTTTTACCTGTCATAAGGACAATGTAAACTGGGCCCTGAGATGAAACAGGCCATATGTTTCATTCCATCCCCCAAGACCCATCAGCAGATTACAGAATTTCTAGAAGATGCAGGTTTCTGCCAGATCTGGATCCCCAATTACTCTCTTAGCAAAACCCATTTATGAAGCCACAAAGCAGGGAGAGTGGGAACCCATAGTATGGGGAGAGGAGCAAAAAAAAAAAGACCTTAAAAGAAATTAAGAGAGCACTTCAAATGCCCCTGCTCTAGTCTTACCAGATGTGATGAATTCCTTCTTCCTATATGTACATGAAAGATTGGGGACAGTTGTAGGAGTCTTGACCCAACTGCTAGGTTCCTGGCAACACCTGGTTGTCTACTTATCAAAGCAACTTAATACAGTTTCCTGAGGCTGGCCACCCTTCCTGCACACCCTGGTGGCCACTGCCATCTTGGTGGTTTAAGCAGACAAACTTACTTTGGGACAAGAACTCACAGTCCAAGTTCCCCACTTTGTTTTGACTCTCATGGACTATAAAGGAAATTATTGGTTGACAAACTCCCAAATGGTCAAATATCAAAGCACATTATGTGAAAACCCATGTATCCAGCTAGAGGTTGTTAAGACTCTAAACCCAGCCACCCTTTTGCTGGTTGATTCAGGCCCCCTGGAGCATGACTGTTTAGAGGTTACAGATGAGGCGTTCTCCAGCCTGTCAGATGTGACAGACCAGCCAGTCATCTGGACAATGAGTATTTCAAAAACGGCAGTAGCTTTGTTCAGGACAGCACATGTTTTGCTGGATATACAGTAGTGACTCTGGATGCTGTCACTGAAGCAAATCCACTGCCAGTCAGGCCCTCTGCACAAAAGGCTGAGCTTATTGCTGTCACATGGGTGCCCCAGCTTGCTGCAGGAGTGTGAGTAAACATCTATATGGACTCTAAATATGCCTTCACTACCATTCATGTCCATGGAGCCCTATATAAGAAAAGGGGACTCATTAACTCAGGGGGGAAAAGTGTTAAATATGGACAAGAAATTCTGGAATTGCTAGAAGCTCTATGGGCCCCTAAACGAGTAGTGGTCATACACTGCTGAGGGCACCAGAAGGGGGAAATGACAGCTGTTTGGGGAAACTGAAAGACTGATGGAGAAGCCAAGTGAGCAGCCCTCACAGGAGGACAAACCTCAGCCTCACTGACAGCTGCCCTGTTCCCATGCCCTTTATCTGAATGGTACCCACAGTATACATCACAAGAACAGGCTTGGTTTGAGACTGAAGGAGAAAATTTCCTACAGGATGGATGGTGGAAGTTTGCTGATGGCCACATTGCCATACCTGAGTCACTGGCTCCCACACTATCAAGCAGTTCCATGAAGCAACTTACTCAGGGTGGATAGCACTCAAGACCACCTTGGTCCAGCAGTTTTATGTCCCCAAGTTCTCCAACATAAGTAAGACAGTATGTGAAAAGTGCAGTTTGTGTGGCAAAAACAATCCCTGACAAGGGCCAAGAGTGCCACCCCAGCAGCAAAGTGTTGGAGGAACTCCTTTTGAAAACCTGATTGTGGACTTTACTGAGATGCCATGGGCCAGAGTTTGTAAATATTTGCTGGTGTTTGTCTGCACCTTCTCAGGATGGGTAGAAGCCTTCCCCACTCTGAGAAAGCCCGGGAAGTGGCCAGGTGCCTATTAAAGGAAATCATCCCTCGGTTCAGAATACCTGTGTCTATTGAATCAGATAATGGGCCAGTCTTTGTGGCTGAGTGGTACAGTTGGTGGCTAAGGGCTTAGGAATAACCTGGAAGCTGCACATGGCTTACCATCCCAGAGTTCAGAGAAAGTAGAACATATTAACAGGACTCTAAAATTGCAATTGGGAAAACTATACTAGGAGACCTACCTGTAATGGGATCAGTTACTGCCCATAGCCTCACTCAGGATTAGATCTAGCCCCACCAAACAGATGTGTCTCTCCCCTTTTGAAATTCTTTTTGGGCATCCACCCCCATTAGTCAAGGGCCTGTAAGGGGACCTTAAGAAAATAGGTGACCTCACCCTGAGACGGCAGATGCAAACCCTCAGGTTGACTCTCTCAAAAATCAATGACTGGGTAGGAGAGAGATTCCTCATTAGCCTGACAACTCCCACACACCCTTGTAAACCAGGGGATGCTGTTTTGGTAAAGGAATGGAATGTTCAACTGCTAAAGCCCCACTAGAAGGGCCCTTTTGTTTTTGTTTTGTCCATCTCCCACTGTAGTTAAAGTAGCAGAGATCATTCCCTGGATCCTCCATAGCTGAGTGAAGCCAGCTTCCCTTGAGTGGAAGTGCATCCCTGACCCAGCCTCACCTTGCAAGATCACCCTTTGGAACACCCATGCCTTCCCCAGCAGGACCCTGCTTCCCAGGAGACAAGAAGAGACCACAAATGATGAGATGGCAGCCCTGCTCTAGTCACTGTGGAAGCTATCTAGTCTATGCACAGCGGAAGCTTGAGGAGTCGCCCATCTCCATGTTTTCTTCCTGCTAATCTTGATCAGCTCTTTACCTGGGGATCCCCAGGCTTTGGACTGTGATTTATGCATCTGTACTACCTGAGAGTGTGTTACCAAAACTCTGGTTTTTTCATACTTACTATTCTTGTGCAGACACAGTTGTTGGGACATGCACCCACAGCCATACTACCTACTCCGTGTGCTCTCATTATGGTCAGTATATCTGTTTTAACCCCATCTATCACCCTCAGGAGCAATAGCTAGAGGTCTGAAGCTTCACCAGCACTGGGGAGCTCATTAGCAAGACATAGGTTTATAACCCCAAAAGGCCAGTATTTGTATACTTTGATGTGTGCACTGTAATAACTAAAAACTCTGCCTATCAACCTCAGGGTATTGAAACACCTGCAGAGGACTGGCCTGGGAGAGAACTTATATGTCAAATGATAAGTATATATGCCAGGGAGACAACTCTTTGTCATGTACTGGCACAAACTGGAACTACTTCCCATACTAGAGTTGTGCTTTGTGGGCACAGGGACTTAAGATGGGTATAATGATAGATAGAAAGGGGCTTAATCCCAGGACTCTACTACAAATTAGTAACTATTACCCATGAGAGTTCTTCATACCAGGTCTTTCACTCCTATGAGGAAATGCAAAGCAAGTTTCCCATTTCAGTTAAAAACAAAAACCTGCTCCTGTCACTAGCCGAGTCCATAACACAAACTCTGAATGTAACTTTGTGTTATGTTTGTGGGGGAACAATTATGGGAGACCATTGGCCAAAGAACTAAACCCACAAGAGCCCTTTAATGAAACCACTCTCTCTAGCCTCAGGGAGAGCATTTGGCTCCTAAAAACCTCTATTGTTGGGAATTACTGTATCTCCAGTACAAAAAGCCAATTCTCCACTTTGGTAGGGGACTTGATCTACTTGGGACAAAAATTTTACAATGATGCTACTGGGGAGACTCAGTGGGGGGGGTCCCATCACACGGAGCCCCAACCTCACCTGCTGGCTAACTTCTTTAAGTTTGCAATAGCCTGGAGTAATCTGACCCTGGGCATAGAGTGGCAGGTATGTAAGGGGCTATATTGGATCAGTGAGGAACAAGCTTACACAATCCTTCCCAATGACCGATACAGATCCTGTGTACTGGGCACCATCTGGTCTTCTTTCTTCTTGCTCTTCCTCAGACAAGGTGAAAAATTAGGAGTCTCCATATATAAGGAAAGGATAAACAGGAAAAAATGCGGTGCCCTACAAATAAGGGACTGGAAGGACGACGAATGGCCTCCAGAGCAGATCATTCAATGTTATTGTCCCACTACATGTGCAGAAGATGGCTCCTGGGGCTGTTGCACCCAATCTGTATGCTCAACTGCATCATTTAGCTTCAGACCGTGGTTGAGATTATAACTAATGGAACAGCAAAAGCCCTCAACATGTTAGCCAAACAACAAACTAAAATATGCAACGCCATCTACCAAAACCATTTGGCTTTGGATTATTTGCTAACTTCAGAGTGTGGAGTGTGTGGAAAGTTCAATGTGAGTAACTGCTGTTTGCAGATTGATGATGAGGGAAAGGTAATTAAAGAGATCACTGACAAGATGAAAAAGCTTGCCCACGTCCCTGTGCAGACCTGGAAGGGGTGGAGTCCCAATGACCTGTTTGGGGGCTGGTTCTCAAACCTAGGCAGGTTCAAGACCTTAATAGGGGCAGTGGTCCTTGTCTTAGGAGCAAGCCTGATACTACCCTGCCTGATCCCCCTGGTACTGTGGTCCTTCAGAACCATTATTGAAGCCACTGTAGAAAGAAAGACAGCTGCTCAAGTAATGGCGCTATGGAAATATAAACCCCTAGATCAAGATGATGCTCTTTGACCCAGAAGAGGGTCCGAACATCAAAGGAGGGAATGTGGCAGGAAGGCAGGGAGGGGGAAGGGAGAAAATGATAATGAGAAATAATGAGTGCTACAGTGAGACACAGAAAAATTGGATTTGGGCAATGTCACCTGGTGAGACCAGAAAAGGGTCACCTTGCCCCAGAGGTTAAAGTGGCCAATGAAATAACGTGTGACCATGTATGGGACAAACTATACCTTCCGTTTCTGTAACCTGCTCTAAGTGGTATATAAGGAAAGCCCTCTTTGTTCTCAGGGCTCAGACTTTGGATGTAAATCCACTAAGTCGCTGCAGGCCTGCTTAATATACTTGCTTCCTGTGAGCTTTGGTGCCTCGTCTCTCTGTCTGAGCCAACCTGCAACACTCTTTTCCAAGTTGGTTTGAAAAGTACAATCTTATTTGAGAAAAAAGTAATTGGACTCCTGATGGAATGATGCTATAGCTGAGCAGAAGTAAAGAAACAAAAAGCAAATTTTATTGTCCAGTTGGGACTTTTGCACAATAGATGGTCAGACAAGTCCAAAGAAAGGTTGTTAAGTTGTTAAATACAATGTAGAACCTTTTTCAGAAATGTGTAGGTCAGGGCATGGGAGTGTAGCTCAATAGTAGAGTCCTTCCCTAGCATGGAAGAAGCCCTGGGGTCCTCAGGTACCACCAAAAAATAAGTATCAATCTTCAGACAATAAGATTTGAGACCTTTTTCCAAAATAAAGATGTATATTGACAGCTCCAGTCACAAAAGTTTCACAAGTTTCTCTCTTACCTGTCTCAGGTGACTACCCTATTCCTAGCAACACTATCACCCTTGTTTGAATTTCATTTTCTTCATAAAACATACTGTAGCAGAGAGGAAGATCAAAAGAAAACAGACCAGGCCTGAGTCCTGAGAAAGTAGCAGGGAGGTAAGGATGGCATAGCAGAGAGATAAAACCTGAGAAATCTGAACACAGGGAAAGTCACATAGCACTAGGGTAAAGTAGCCAACAAAATTAAATATAACCATGAATGGATTAGACTTTGTTTTTTGCTTCTGTAACCTGCTTTCAAGGGTATATAAGGTGAAACCCCTACATTCTTGGGGCTCAGCCACTGGACATGAGTCCGCTGAGTCTGTGCTGGCACAATAAAATGTTGCTTCCTGCTAATTGCCTCAGAGTCCCGTTATCTCAGCTAGCAAGCTCCTGCAACAATACTACTGCTGACCTACTATTTATGTCTTTATTGTTTGGCCCCTTTCATTTCTTGCTCCCCATTCTCCAATAATATAAATGCAATCAATAAGGGATAGTCTGTTTTGTTCATCCTATTGAACCCCAACCACTAGGCTGATCACTAACATGTAATAGGTAGGTGCTTAATAAATATTTTCCAAATGAATGCACAGATGATAATAGCAATCCAGATGTATGGATTACAAATGAGAAAAATGTGGAGTGCAGAAACAACAGTAAAATCTATAGCATTCAAGAAATCTTTACCACATTTTCCAATTGTTTAGGGGGGGATGCCAATGTATTCTTGCCCTCTATTTGCTAGAGTAGACCATGCAAGAAAATCCTGGAAAGAGTTATTTTAGTACAAAAATGGGGTTATGTTTGTGGTGAAACTAAGTAAATCTTACTGTACAGACATCATGTAAATAAGCATTGAGGATAGGAAGCAAGTTGCTTAACACTAAATATTGGCAATACCTCTCACCACCTGTGAGAAACATTTCAGTTAGGTAAGACCAGACTGAGAGTGTAAGAAAAATCCTGAACATCTGAAGAAATGTGTATTTCCTTCTTTCTCATCTAAGAGAAGTCTGAAGTTAGTGGTCCAGAACTAGAACAGCAGTTTCGAAGTCAAAGGGGACCCAGGTTCTTCCAGTTTTTTAGCTTGGCCATTCTGCTGTCTGGCCTTTATCCTTAAGGTCACCTTGTAGTCCAAGATGGCTGCTAGAATGTTAAGTCTAATCGAGTGATTACCGAAAACTTCAAATCAACAACCATAAAAACAAAAGTCAGAAAGGCTACAAGGGCTTTTCTGAAAAAATGCCTCTCTTTCTGAAGTCTCAGTTTCTTTTTTTGCATTATCAAGTTCTACAGCACACTTCTGTTTACTCTATACTCTAGTCTCCAGGCCACATCTAGTTTCAAGAGAGGCTGAGAGAGGTTTTTGCTTAAGGTAACTGCATTGCTTCCATATCCAGAATTATGATACTAATACAGGAAAAATAACAGAGAATGGTATTGGGTAGCAACCTGTCATCTCTGCCTATGACTTGGGTAAGTTATTTATTCTCTTTAAGCCTCAGTTTTCTCATCTGTAAAACAGGGATAGTAGAGTTGTTCAGAGTACTGCATGAAATGATGAATATAAAGTCTTTGTAAAGTGCCTGATAGAATAAATGTTTGATTTATATTGATTGATGTAATTGTAATTGTTATTATTGCTAGTCCTGATCTTCTATGAGTTTAATATTTTCTTAGAGAGACAAGTCAAGCACAGGGAATATGTATATGATAGTGAAAATTAGTATAGGATTATATCTCAAAATCAATAGGGCAAGCAGGCATTATAGATATGAGTAGGGCCCATGAGAGTAGGGAGGATTTAGCTGTACCCCACCTAGTAGGTGAGGTATAAGAGGAAGAGAAACTAGGTGTCCTGAAATTTCTTCAATGCACTTTAAAAAAAAAAAGACTTTTCATGCCTCTAATTCAGTCTGCTGTTGATAACTCATTAACATATTGCCATTTGGGGGCATCATTATATTTATATTTCAAGTCAGCCGGCAGCTACCTTATAGTGGACTGGAAAGAGCTGTTTGTCGTGGTGGTTCTTTCTCTGTTTTTTTAATGTACTCTTTAAGGAAGAAAAGAAACAGTAAAGCAGCTTCACCCAAACAAGGTATTTCTTTATAGAAGTCAGTCACAGAGTACTTCCTATAATTAAGAAGCCATCTCAACAGCTGTCAGATGCTGTTATGATCCAGTTAGAGATAGACAAGTGTTATTCAAAGTGTGGTCCATGGACCAGCATCACTGGCATCACCTAGTATTGGTACCTTGCTGGAATTATAGTTTCTCAGGCTCCACCCCAGACCTGCTGAGTCAGAATCTGTGTCTTATCAGGATCCCCTGGTGATCTGAATGATCTTAGTTTGAGAAATATTGTTATGCAGCACACGCCTTCTCTAATAATACACGAAGAGAAAGAAAGCACAAACCCATTAAAATTAGCAAAATAGTAAGCGCACATGACATTTCCAGTCATTCCAGGATAAGAAAGGACTTGATCTCAGGCACATCTGAACATTGAAGCAGCATGGTAACCTGAGAGAATTTCAATAAGGACAGCTTGTTTGTTCTTCTAATATCTCTTTCTTTTTCTGAGAACTGTTCCACTCCTGACAAATTTCAAAATCACTCCATCTACATTGTTCTCATATTGTAATAAAAATGTCTTTCATCTTATGCGTACCAGTCCTTAGTCCTGTGAATTAGCAAAAGGAGGCCTTTTCACTTCCAGGGAGGAGCTTGTCTTTTAGAGAAAATGCATTCTTTATGAATAGAAGAAATGCCAGTTCCTTGTCAATGACTTCTGTCTGCCTTATTAGTGTTGTCTTCAATCCAAGTTTCTCTGAAAAGAAACCACTTAAGCCACTGGTTTTATTTTGATATAACAACATCATTTATAAAACCACCTGAATTGGCACCTATAAACTGATACATCCCTACACACAGACATCCGGCAGGGCCCCACTGCCAACTCTTCAACTATGTAGTATTCACTTTTCTTCCAGGTAACTTGGGTGCATGTATTACACATAGCCTTCCTGTGGCATGTATGTAGCATGATCTTCCTCTGGGTACATGTATAACATGTGACTGTCTTACAAGTAAACCAAGATATATATTAGATGTTCTTTTTCCTTATAATTTCTTCTGGGACTCAAAGGATTGCTTTTAGCAATCTCATGTTGCATTTCTAACTCTCTGATTTAGTGTCCAAAACTCTGAGAATCAAAACACTTACTATTACATGGAGGTAACACTTATTATTACATGGAGGCAACATAACTTAGTTATCAAAGAATATCCTAAGGAAAAAGAGGTATTTTGTATGCTGAAAATAGAAAACATGGTTTAAAAATTATTGTTATAAAGTAAATTGAAAGCAAAAGCAAAGACTTTATCAGACACAAATATTTTCTCTATGATCCAACCAATGTGAGGATGGTCCAGATCATAGGGCCCCATGATATCACTTTGGATGGAATAAATGATCTTCTGAAAATCTGTGTATGAAGGTGAGTCCAGAGAAGGTGGTGGTGCTCTAAACTAGAAGAGAGAACAAGGTGTAGCAGGGAGCTGAGAAGCTTGGATAGATGGGTTTTCATAGCTACATACTGCTCATGCACAGTGCATATATAGGTATACAGAAACACTTGAAGTTTATCAGTGATTTTGCTAGGACTGACAGCTTCACAATGAATTCTGAATTTGCTGAATATTTCCCTAGAAATTAAAAAAGAAATTGGGGAAAGTAAACTTATAACAATCTTTCATCTACAGTAATGATGGACTTGAGCACTTCATCTAATTCTGAAACATATTATTGCCCATAGGTGGCATAGATTTTTTTTTTAAATAGCATCTGGTAAAACTGATTTTCTTTTTGATATGTAGCTTCAATACTTATATCAAATTGTGTCACCACTACCAAGGATGCAGAGCACTTTCATTAAGCTAACAAACTCTCTGAGAGAGATTTCTATACCTCTCCAGACCCAAGATAAAGGCCTTTGTTTTAGATCTGTCCATCACAACTTCAGGAAAATCATGCTCCTCAGTGCCTACAATGTCCTCCATCCATATCAACTCCTGTGTGAGCCTATCCATGGATGGTTGAGTCACCTGGTCTTTCTCTAACTCCACGAATCTATTTATCTAAACACTAATTGCTTTTTACCTTTGTTTTCTCATTAAACCATAAGCTCAGTACAGGTAGGAGTTGTATTTGTCTTATGATCACCCAATAAATGAATCCAATTTTAGTGGAAATGACTCAAAATCCTGTCAGTATCTGAATGGCACTTACCATGAGAATCAGTTAGCTATTGCTGGATAATAAGCAACTCAAAAACTCAATGACTTAAAGCAAAGGTCAACAATCATTTTCTGCAAAGGACCAGATAGTGAATATTTTAGGCTTTGCAGGTCTCAGTTCAAACTACTCAGCACTGCATTTTAGCATGAAAGCAGCCAAAGTCCAAATGTAAAGAAAAGAGTTTGGCTATTGCTATTGTGTGAATGTTTGTGTCCCCCAAATTTATGTTGAAACTTAATTGCCAGTGCAATGGCATGAAGAGATGAAGATTTATGAAGTGATTAGGACATTAAGGCTTCACTTTCATGGATAGGATTAGGGATTAGTGCCTTTAAAAATGGGTTGAGGGAGTAAATTCACCCCTCAATTTCTTCCATCCTGTTGCCATATGAAGACACAGCATTTGCCTCTCTTAGGTCAAAGCCCTCATAACCTAATTGTCCCTGGAAACATCAACACAGATATACCCAGAGGTGTGCTTTATTAATATCCTAGGTGTTTGTTAATCCAATGAAATTCACAATCTAAATTAATCATCACAAGTCCACTGCTTGTCAACTTAACACCCAAACAGATCTCCTTAAGCCATAATATTCCATCCCTGGTCCCCAAAAGATCATGTGTATCTCATAATGTAAAATGCATTCAGCCAATCTCCAAGAGTCTTCATAGTCTTAACAGTTCCAATACTGTTTAATAGTCTAAGTTCAAAGTCTTTTGTGACACTCAAGGCAATGCTTAGCTGTGAGCCCTGGAAAGAGCAAACAAGTTACACATTCCCAACATACAATGACACAGAGTAAACATTCCCATTCTAGAAAAGGAGGAATGGGGCCATAGAAAGGATGATGGGACCAAAGCAAGACCAAAATTCAATAGGAAAAACGTTAAATCCTTTATCTCCTTACCCCTACAGCATCTGGGCCACATGGTATCATGATGTGAGTTCCCATGAGCTTGGGCATTTGGGATTTTTTGTTACAGCCTACGTTGTCTCTCCTGGGCTGTCTGTACTCATTGCCTGTGGCTTTCCTGGGCAGGAAATGTTCTATATTCCTAGTATTTCCAACATTATGGGGTCTCCATTGTGGCTTGGGTTTCACCCTCACGGCTCTGCATATTGCCTTTTCATGGGTTCCTTCCAGGGAGACTAACCCTGCCACACATTGCCTGTCCTCCCAGCCTTTCCTTTGGAATCTAGATGGAAGACTCCATGACCCTCCCATAACTCTTGTTGTATTCTGCATGCCTGAAAAACCAACATCACATGGAAGATGCCAAGGTCTTCCACCAGGTCAAGCAGTAGTTGGTCCCCCTTGGAAAATAGCTGCAGTGGTTGCTGAGTGTCTTAATACTGAACCTGGGGAAAACACCACCCTAGGCAGCCCTATGCAAGTTTGAGGCTCTCTATTTTCAAGGGAAAGTCTTTCAAATGAGTTTACAATTTTATGCCCTGGAGTCTGCAATGGGTGGTATCTGGTAAATTCCTGAGATACCCTCAAGGCGTCTTTCCTATTGTTTCAGGGTAAAGTGCTTGACTTCTTTTTAATGCATGAATCTCTTTAACAACTACACCCTTCTTGTGTAAAGTTTTCAATATGTTTCTTTTCTGGTCAGACTGCATATTTCAAAATTCCACTCTGTTTTTTTGCACTGATTCTCACAGTAAATTTAGTTAAAGCAGGCAGCAATAACCATGCCTGCTTTAACTAAATGCTATGAGGCTTGACATTTTCTCTATCAATGTAACTAGTATGTCACTATAAACTTAGTCTCTCACAAAGTTTCAGGACATGGACAAAATGTAGACAAATTCTTTGACAGAGTATAACATGAATGGCTTCTATAGTAGTCCAATTCCCAATAAGAGGCCTTGTTTCCATCTGAAACCTCATGAGCACAGTCTTTACCATCCATAAGCTGATCTTCTGAGCTTTCACAAGAAGCTTCTCCACTAAGCTGATTTTACAGCATTCTAGGTCTTCTTTAACTACATCTTAAAACTTCCATATTCACATATCAGTTCCAAAGGTTTAAGAACCATACAGTCAAGGTTAGCCCTGGCAACTATTCCGCTTCTCAGGTATCAATTTTCTATATGACTTACTTTCATAATTGTGATAAATTACCAGAGAAAACACCATAATGGAGGAAGGATTTATTTTGCTCATGGTTTCAGAGGTTTCAGTCCATCATGCTGGAGAGGGTATAGTAGAACAAAACTGTTTGTATCATTGTGGCCAGGAAGTAGAGAAAGAAAGAAAATGCCTGTGCTGGTGGGTTCTTTTCCTTTTTCCTCTTTTATCGAATCTGGGCCTCCAAGCCTATGGGCTGGTGCCACCCACATTTAAGGTGGGTCTTTCCACCTTTAATTAATTCTGTCTGGAAATACCCTGACAGATAATACTCAGAGGTGTGCTTTACTAATCTTCTGTGTATTTCCTAATCCAATCAACTTTGTAATCAAAATGATCACATCTCCTCTAACTTCAACCAACCCTCTGTACTGGTTCCTTCTTCCTGTTAGTCTACAAATATATCCCATTCTTCCCATCTTACCAAATACTCAATTAATATTGCATCCCCGAAAAACTACCCTTCTCCTTCCTGCTAAACACTTCCAAAGTGTTAAACCTCATAGCCTCCCCTTCCTCACCAGGTATGCTCTCCCTGAACTTATGCTTCATGCCTTCACTATTCCAATACAATTGCTTTTATGGGGGCACAAACACCTACTGATCTCCATATCCAATAGTTCTTGCATTTTAGCTATTTCTAGTGATATGACAGAAGCAGAGTTTCAAGTTATAGGACTAACCCAGAATCCTCACTCAAACACTAAGTATTAAGTAGTGCAATCTTGTTCTTGTGAATTGATCCTTCTCAGCCTGTTTCCTCTTCTGTAAAATAGGATAGTAATAGGTATCTTAGAGTGGATAGTGAGGATTAGACATAATTTACAGAGTGAGGTTCCATATTTTTATTATCCTTATTATCATTATTATATCTTTCTTGATGTGATTGTAATATTTCACATTTGGGTAGCTATCCCTACATGTTTGAGACTACTGAATGACTTCCAATGTGCCACATTCTGCTGATACTCCTTGAATACTTTCAGCCACTATTTTTTATCTTCTAGCAGAATCATCTTCCTTTTCCTGGCAATTAAATACTGGTGTTGCTAGCATCTCTTTTTCACTCATTTTAGACATTTCATTGCCATTTCCCCTTTTCTTATGACTTAACCACCCACTTACTAGCTACACCCAAAGGCCCCCAAACCTGATGAACCCCTGGTATTTCTGACATATAGGTAAAATTTCTGTGTACTTGTGCACATAGTTGTCCCATGAGCATATTCTCCAAAGATCTAAATTGACATCAATGCTTACACCATTCCTGGTATTTGCCCCCAGCACCTACATCCACATTTAGAGGATATAATGGGTTGAATTGTCAAAAGAGATTGATATAGTCATAGATCCTTCCAAATACTAACCAATACTAAACAATTTCAAAAGAAACAAAAAAAAATCATATGGCAAGAATGAACATTAATTTCTTGGAAAAATCTGAGAAAATTAGGCACAGGTTCCAAAAGGCTATTTTTTTCTCCTTCATTTAATTGAATTTCTATTTCATTTAACATATGAATTTCTTTCTGGGCGATATAAATGGAGAAACTACTTTTACAAAGAGACTCATTCCCATGTTACAAAAGTCCATTTTATGCTCTGTTAATTACAGTTGATAGTATGACCTTATATTTTTAATCATTTATGACCAGTTTTATAAATTCCAGTTTTATATATAATGAAAAACAGGACTTGACATACCCTATGAAAAAAATTTACAGGTAAGGCTTCCCTGGCATTATGTCACCAACAAACACAAGTAACCTGTTAACCAGAAGCTCTGATCTTTGGGACTTTACCATGTTTACATGGAGAATTGACTGCATTACTTCTGGATGTGTCTGGGAAGAATGAAGTAGGTTATAAACCTGCAGTTAGTATTCTTTTGTCAATTAACAGATTTTGAAATCTTACACTTTTTGTCTGTCAGTTTTGTCATCCATCAAACTCTGAATCTGAGCCATCTTAAACTCCATCCCCAACTTCTCTATCCTTATCAATAAATCACTATGACCTGCATTCTAAATCTCTCTGTGTGTGTGTGTGTGTGTGTGTGTGTGTATTTGTGTGTGATGCTGGGGAATTGAACACTGGGCTTCATTTGTGCTTGGCATTTTCTCTTCCACTGAGAAGTGACACTTCTCTACCACTCTGCCATCCCCAGTCCCTTTATCATCTTATCAATTCTGTTTTTTCATTGCCCCTGTAGTCCAAGTCTTCAGTTAGCTGAATACTGTGATGATCTCTTAGCTTTTTTGTCATGAGACACATTTATGGTCATGAGGCCTGGAATGAGACCACTCTTGGCTAGAGTGGCTGATCTCAGATGACCCTCTGTGTGTCGGCTGGAGGTGGTTCTCTAGGCTGGCTTTACTGGAATCGCTTAGCTGGGGCAGTTTCATGTCTCATGTCTTTCAATTACCTACTGGGACCCACAGACTAAACTGGGTAAGCAGTATGGTGATGGTGCAAATTCACAAGCAGAATCCCCATGGGGAATCCCATATGGATTGTGCTTGTGTTATACTACTAAATTTCTGATTGGCTGAAGTGAGCTACTAGGTTAGTGGTTGAGTCCAGAGTTAAGGGATGGTACTTCTTCCAAGAAGTTTGCCAAAGAATATCTATAAAGGAAGAGGGAAAATTTGGGGTCAGTAACATAATATACCAAATCTGCTAATTGCCAAAGGATAAAACCCAAGCATAACATTTATGTAGCTGCTGCTGTTTATTGAAGTCCTGGAAATTTTAAGCTGGAGTCCAGGACGTGATGAGATTCTCAAGGAATAATTCCTTATAATTGTTGACTTATAAAAGGCAGGATTCTCAGGTCCTAGAGAGATCTGGGTAGCAGTTTGCTGTGACAGACAACAACATGAAGTCTAAAAGCAGAAACTAAGGTGCAGACTGGTTATAAGAACCAGGAAAAAATTGTAGAAGCCCAGTACCATCCAGAGTCTGAATAAAAAGGATTTGATTCTGAGCATCAGAATGCTGCAAACACTTTAAATTTCTCTTGTAGAAGATCAAAATTAGATTGAAAGGACTTAAGGTAGAGTTGAATGACCCCATCTCTGAGAAGAGACAGCAGAAAGTCAAACATCATCCTCTTATATGTCTCAGAATTATAATATTTATTAAACTAGTCCCACCCTACTGGTACCAACCCCCTAGACAGGACCTGTTTTGCCTCCCTGTTCTCCATTTTTGTTGGTTTAAGACAGCTATACAGGGAGTTTCATTGTGACATTTCCATATATAATATATGGAAATATATATATATAAAATAACTCAAATTGGTTCATCCCCTCTATTTTTCTTCTTTCTACCTCAGCCCCCTTCTTAAGGTAATTTTAAAAATTACCTTAAGAAGGTTTAAAAATTCTATATTCGCCTGATGCTGGTGGCTCATGCCTGTAATTCTAGCTACTCATGAGGTAGAGATCAGGAGTACTGTATTTCAAAGTTAGCCCTGGCAAAAAGTTTATGCAACCTTATCTTGAAATGACTCTTCACAAAAAAAAAAGGGGGGGTTCATGGAATGGTTCAAGGTGTAGGCCCTGAGTTGAAGCCCTAGTACTACAAAAAAGAAATTCTATATTAATTCTTGTACAGGAAGTACATCAACCATTTTGACCTTCTTAACTTCCTTCTTTTACCCTCCCTCTCTTGTATGTGACCTTTCCTTAGTGTGACCTGTTTTTTCATAATATTACTTGTATTTGTATTGGGCCTATATTCCACATATGAGAGAAAACATGCAGCCTTTGGCTTTTTGAACTTGGCTAACTTTACTTAAGATGTTCTCTACTTCTATCCATTTACCTGCAAATGACAAAATTTCATTCAATCAGTCTTTTATGAGAAGATATTTTAAAATAATTTATTTTGAAAATAATTTATTTTCACAAATAAAATAATTACATATTTGGAAATGTGCAGCTTCTCAAAGAAGGTGATTTAGTTGTTGATTCTACATACAAAAGACTTTTAAAAGTCCTATGTAAAAGTAAAAAAAATTGGTTCTTATCTTGGGGCACTTACAGTCGAGGATCGACTATAATGTTGAGAAATAAATTAACATAAGCTAAAGAAAAAATAATAAACAATACTAGTGAAGATCTATGTAAGTTCAGAAAACTGAAATATTTATTCTCACTGGGAACACAGGCTGAGTTCTTGGAAAAAATTAAATTGTGCCTTGAAAAATGGGTTAGATTTGGACATGAAGCAAATCATTCATTTAAAATTAAGGGAACACATGTATTGTATCTCATACTCCTGTCCACTGGCAAGACTGCAAATAGTGATACCCTAATTGAAATAAGCACATCTAGTGCCCAGATCTTGGTTTCTAGAGGTTTTTGGTTTTTTTTTTTTTCTGGTACTTGGGTTTGATCTCAAGTCTTCGCTCTTGCTAGGCAGGTGCTCTACACTTGAACCACACTCCCAGCCCTTTAGATTTTGGTTTCTAAACATCATTCTCTCATAAAAGGAATCAAAGATTCTTAGGACAGTGGTTGATTCAAGGGCTAGGGCACAGAAAATGTATGGTAAACTGGAATATATTGTATTGCAAGGAAGGAAGTGCTGAAAAAAGGATGAGTCATGTTAAAAATGCACAAGAGCCACCTAGATGAGCAACTGGTAGCCAAAGATAGAACAAGCTGATGTGAAAAGGTTGAATTACAATCCATAAAATAAAATAAATATCCATGAATCCATGCTAATATAAATAATTCAATTTATTAGTAAATAGGGAACACTGGATGGACAATTCTTTCTTATAGTATATTATAATGTTAATATTAAAAGAGAAATATATTAAATTTACTTAATATAAAAATACATTAAAAACACATGACATAATAATCAATAAATGTAGGATAAATGAGGAAAATGAAAACTCACTATTAAGCAAACACCACGATAATCATTGTTGCAGGCACAATGCACTAATAGAGGCTAAAATCAATGGCCGAATGTTGAGAAGATATTTGCATAATCTCAAAATTATCCTTTCTGACATTGTTATTAATTAAAGAGGGAAAAACAGAGAACAATCTGAGCAGGCACATCTTATTCAAGTGATCAAAGTTAACATCACCAATAATAAGGCATATTGACCTTATGTACTGCTATAATTTGAATATGATTTTGTCCCCATCAAAACTCATGTTGAAGCTTGGTCCCCAATGAAACAGTGATGAGAGGTGTTAGGATTTAAAGAAGTGCTTAGGTTATTAAGAGGGATTAATCCCTTTCATGCATATGTGAGTTCTAGCTCTTGCCAACTGTGTAAGTTATCTCTAGTGTAGGTTGTTAAAAAGCAAGTATCTCTCTCTTTCACATGTACCTGCTTCCCTTTCACTTTCTGCCATGAAGTTAAAGAAGCACAAAGTCCTCATCAGATGTAGTTGCCCAATCCTAGATATTCCAAAATCTAGAATCATTAGCCCAAATAAACCTTTATTCTTTATAAATTACTCAGTCTCAGATATTCTGTTGTGACAACAGAAAACAGACCAAGACATGTAACCTGTGATGTGAGGCATTGAGAAGGGTATTGCATTTCTTCTCTGGTATTGCTAAAAATGCATAGCCTAATCTAATTATAAGAAAGCTTCTGACAAATTCAAACTTTGAGAGATTCTGCAAAGTGACTGTGGTAGGTGGAAGTCTAAGGTGGTCATCAACTGTCTCATTTGTGTGCACATCCTGTATAATCCCATTGCTCTTGAGCTTGGCACTGTGGGTAGAGCTATGACCAGGATGGATTTCACTCCCATGAGTAAGTTACACTGAACAACAAATAGAAAAGGATTTTGTAGATTAAATAAGGTCTCAAATCAGTTCACTTTGAGCTAATCAAAGTTAATCATGAGTTAGCCTGACTGAATCAAGTACAGCTTTGAAAGGGCTTAGCCTCTTTCTGAAGTCAGAACAGGACCAACAGTCAGTTGGAAAGGTTGGCACTGCCATAAGATCAAAATTCCAAATCAATACATACCTCAATCCTTGGATAGGATCAAGGAGTAGAAGCTGATCCGAGACTTAACACTAAGCCCCAAAGATCTTCAGAACTTGAAGTTGTTCTGTTAAAAACAATAGCAAGTTTTAAAGAGCATGTGACAAGCTGGTGCAACCACACTGGAAAAAAATTTGGATGCTTCTTAAAATCTAAACATAGATCTGCCATATGATCCGGCAATCCCACTCCTGGGGATATACCCAAAGGAATGTGACACAGGCTACTCCAGAGGCACCTGCACACCCATGTTCATTGCAGCACTATTCACAATATCCAAGTTATGGAAACAGCCAAGATGCCCCTCTACTGACGAATGGATCAAGAAAATGTGGTACTTGGTACCTATGGGAATAGGTAGAAAACCCAAAACATGGAAGTATTTGATGTCCCCACTCCAGAGGAACTAATACAGAAACCTTAAAGCGACAGAGGTTAACATGTGAAGGGGATCACGAACCAGTGTAAAGATCAGTTAGAGATGAATCAACTTGGGTTGTAACACATTTGAACATGGAAGCAATGCTAGAAATCTTTCTGTATAGCTATCCTTAACTCAACTAGCAAAAACGCTTTGTCTTCCTTATTATGATTATGTTTTTTCTTCAACAAAATTAGAGATAAAGGCAGAACAGGGTTCTGCCTGGAAGTGAAGGGGGGAGGTGGGGAGAAGTTGGGAGAGTGGGGTCGGGGGGAAGAAATGACCCAAGCAATGTATACACATGTGAATAAATGAATAATAAAAAATTTTTTAAAAAGCACTTTATTTTTTATTTTTTATTTACAAGCACTTTTTAATTGCTTATAAGACTATAAGTTTGTAGAACTCTTTTTTGAAAATTGGTGTAGCATAAAATGGAAAAATATATGCTATATGACTCAACAATTTTGGTCATATATAATGAAGTTCTTTTGCATGTGTACACAAAGGTTCACAGCAACACAGTTGGTAATACAAAAATATGGGGGAGGGACATAGAAGATTCACAGAGACTATTTTATGCAGAAGAATATTATGCAGCATTCCAACAGATGATTTTTAGGGACCCAAATTTGAGTGAGAAAAGTCTCAGAAGACCACGTTAGAATATGGTGCCCTTATGAAAAAGTTAAAGAACAATTAAACTAAACAATGTGTTGCTTAAGCAAATAACCATTCTTGATAAATCAGTATAAAATACCTAAGATTTATGTAATTATCAATGCAAAATACAAGACAGGGACTACTTTTAGGGAGAAGGAAGATGAGAAAGAGAAGAGGCACATAGATACAAATTTTTATCAACTGTAGTTCTTGAACTGAGTGAAGAATTGTCAAAGTCCACTCTGACTGCTATATGAAACAACAGAATCATAGACTGTACAGCTTGTAAACAACAAATATTTATTTCTCACAGTTCTGGAGTTTGAAAAGTCCAATATCAAGGTACCTGCAGGTACCATGTTTGGTGAAGGCCTGCTTTCTGGTTCATTTATTACTGTCTTCTCTCTTTGCTCTCATATGGTGGAAGGAGAAAGGAGGTCTCTGATTCTCTTTTATAAGGACATTAGTCTCAGTCATGAAGAATCCACCTCCATTTGTCAAATTAGAACAGTAGAATTATGATTTGGGAGGTAGGAGTAAGAAACTAATACAAGGTCATTCCAAAAACAGAAATGACAAAGGGCCAACTAACACTATGGAAATGGAAAGAGGGTAAAGACAGGATAGTAATATTGATCCCAGAATTCAGTAGTAGGGAAGGACTTAAAGCACAAATGTAACACAATGTATCATTAAAATTATTATTTTTATGTGGATATTAGCAAGCAAATACTTTTTCCATTTAGAGATTATTCCAAAAATATGTAATGTAGAACTAATTTCAACCATGAAAGATAAAGAGGACAAGCATTCTCTTTCCTCACTCTTTGGCAACCAAGGCATGGTCATATGACATAGTTTGGGACCATGAGATGAGCTGGGACTTTGAAAGACCCAAACTTTTTTGGCACTGGGGTTTGAACTCAGGGCCTCACACTTGCTAAGCAAGTGCTCTACCACTTGAGCCACTCTACCAGCCCAGGACCCAGACCTTTGACCATGGAAACTGTGAGATTGAGGCCCATAAATTCAATAACAAGTGCCCAGTGGTCAATGACCATGCTGTAAAAAGAACCCATGATATGGCTTTGACTGTGTTCCCAACCTCCTGGCTTCCCTTGATTAGATTCACTTTCAAAATTGATTATCCAAAATTATGTTGATTCTAAAGGCTCACCAATATATTTCTAAAACTTTTTTTCCCCAAGTTAAGCTAAAGTTATTTTAGGTGGTTTCTACAAGTGACATTAAGCAGTTTCTACAATACAGCCTAGTGTCCCAGTTAGGCAACCCACACAATTTTGCCTTCTAACAAAGCCCTTGAATTACTACATCCTAAAAACCCATGGGTAAAACAGCTACCTCTTCAGAGCATCTGATATCAGGTAGGCAGAAGTATCTTCATCAAATAATTAACAAATATGTAGTTACCTTAACAGTCAATACTCGTTTTCAAATCAGAACCTAGTAATTTAAATGAATTTCTTTAAGAAGGAAATATATACATATATATGTATATATTTCATTCAACAAACATTTATTGAGTTCTTACTATGTATCAAACTTCCTGGGTTCTAAGGTGAGGTCCTGGTAATAAAAACTTAATAAATCATCCCTCACAATATCAGTAAGAGATTGAGATGTCAACAGGTTATGCAGTATGTTCTCTAGGTACCAAGGTGGTGATAGTCTCAGGAAGCTCAGGATGTTATAGGACATGTGACCTTTCGGCAGGATTTATAAGTGTGAGTAAGAATTTTTCAGGTACACAGAAGTGGTGAAAATATTCATGAGCACAAGGAAACACTTTAAAAGAAGTGAGCTTTTGAATCATACATGGGGCTATTCACCTACTATTTATTCATTGATTTTTGAATTTTAGATTTCTGACCTTTAATTTGGTGATTCCTCAAAGAATTCTCCATTGAATGAGAAAGCACACAGGAAGCCCTTAAGATGATGTAGGATCCCCCAATGTCATTTCCTTCTTTTGATATTGATGTGTTTAAGAACATTTTTTTGATCAGAGTTGTCAAATTCATGAAATTCACTACCCTTAAAGAAAGTCTTTTTTCCCCTGCTATTAAATCAGTTTAATATGTTAGCACATAGTGGCAGAACTAGTAACTCAGAGAGTTAAAATCGCTTGCTCAAAGGGAGAACACAGACATGCTAGAAATGCCTTTCATACAGTTACCAAAGACAAAAATGGACAGCATTTACTCTTTAGGATCAAGTGAAATTGCATGAGATGTCAGAGACAGTACTCTTGTTTTATGTGAGGAAGATGGAGCTAGACAGTACTTGAGCTCAGCACCTAGACCAAGGCTATAACATTTATCTTCCACTGTTTTCCATCCTCTAGTTTTCTCTCCCACCAACCCCAAACCATGATTTTTCTCCAAGTAAAAACTGAATGGATGCCAGAAATATGAGAACAGAGAATGTATTTCAGAGTGTAGAATTTTTTAAAACCGTAAATTCTGGTAATGCTGCCTCATTTTTCCTCTTTAACATGGAAAAGCAAGCATTTGACATGCTCTTTTATAATAATGATGCTCGTATACTTTCCAAATGCTCAAAATGAAACTGTTTATATGGCTTTGTCATTTAAGCATCAGGATACAGTATACTTGTCTTTTGCTTCTATTGTTCAAAGAAATGACAGCTATTCTCATTGTCAGCAAATACTTAAATTAATATAATGTAGTGAAATAAATTGAGTAGTGTTGTAAACAACACTTTAAAATCAGAATTGGGAAATCATGTGCTTCTTTTAATAAAAAAGAAAAATTATTTTCTAGGAGTATCTAATTCCATATGCCTTCTGATTTTATTCTCAGTCTTAGGAAGTAGTTTTTAAATAGAAAAGGCGTTTGGCATAATGCAAAGACATGTGAGGTTTTCCTCTTTGGCACTTTATATACTTTTATACTCTGCTTTTATAAGTATATGAAAGAAGATTAAGGGTAGTACAAGCAGGACAATGTGAGGAAAGTCAACAAAAACTCATAAAGTTTAAGTACGTACAGCTATAAACCATTTAATTTACACAAGCTTAACCATAAGTTTGATATCTCATCAGTTCCAATGACCATGTTCTAAGTACATGGTCATTTAGGAATATTAAGGCAACCCAGCTATGTGGCATTACAAGTGATAAGTCCATTTTCTCCAACTCAGCTATACAAGACACAAATTCACATCCTCAGGAGTCATACCAGACAGAAATGATTCATTGGCTGCAGTTACTGGAAAATTCTTACTCTTACATCAATCTGCGAAGGGAAGCATAAACGTAGGATGGTTTCCTTTGTCCTCTTGTTATAAAATGCTTTTTTCCGCCCTTAGATAATCCTTTATCTTTTATTCCTTTCAAAACTGAGAGATGTAAAAAGTGAAACTTTTTTTTATATCTTGGTATGTTTGAATATTCAAGTAAAAAATAAAATCAGAACATAAAAATGTTTTTATGTCCTATAATGGAGAATTTAGCTATTCAGATGTTTATTAAGGGAATTTTCTTAACCTACATTTTATTAAGATTACATCTCCCTTTACCATGGAGCTACCAAGGAGATTAAAAGTTTGACTGTAGTTTTCTTAAATTAAATATGTAGATGTATATATTCTTCAGCTAAAATGCAAAAGCAACTATGATCTTGGAGGCTTATTCATTCACAACATTATTCAAAAATATACATTGTATTTTTTACAATAATATGTAGTATGATAAAAGAAAGCAAAATTTCCCATAGTACTGATTATCAATCTCTGTGTAACACTTTACTTCAGAAAACATATATTGCTGTTTAACACCACACTCATTTATAAAAAATATGGATTTTTTAATATCTTTCAATGATACTTATACTTTCATATTTATCTGATTTAAATGTTCATCCTTTCATGTTTTAAGTCATTACTTTCTCATTTTTGATATTTTTAACTTTGATGCACTCTTAGAGGAAATCTTTGACTCAAATGTTTTCCATACAGTGTATCATATCCTATGTTTTCTACATCCTTACATAGATAAGAATGTCTGTCATCTCATATATATTGATTCATTCAGCATCCATTCCAATCTCTTTCCAGTTTATTGACTAATATCATGAAAAGCAGTGTTTTCAAACCATCTTTCATACCAGTTTCTTTTCAGTTTGTCACAGACTGATACTTTTGTAAAATACAATAAAATGAATTATTAACAACAGTAAAATAAAAAAACCCAAAATCTGATTTTATAATTGTTATCTTCATCAGACACAAGATTACTCTGTCAATTAAATATCTCTAAAGACATAGTCCTAATGTCTGTACTTACCTTTCCATGGACAACAAATACACAGTTTCATGATCTATAATTGGTCCATGGAACATACTTTAAATAGCACTGCTATAGAGGCTTGAAAGGTAAAGACTATATTTATCAAACTTCCTTACAGCTAAGGTTTTGCATGTGATCTTTCTGTTAGGCAGAAATACTCTTGTGGTATGTGGAAGGGAAAATGAAAAATATGAATCCATGGGCACATGAGAGAGATAAGATCTTCTGACAAGTATGTCCCAGGGAAATAAGTCAGACACAGAAAGACAAATGGTATGTGATATCCCATATATGTGGAGTCTCAAAAAATTGAATTTAGAGAAACAGAGTAGAAAGGTGGTTTCCAGGTACCAGGAGCACGTGTGTGTGCTGGAAATGGGATATGTTGGTCAAAGTGTACAAACTCTCAGTTATGAGATCAGCAAGATAACTATAGCTAATTATAATATATGATGAATGTAGTTGATAATGGCTGATAAACTCAAAATGTAAGATCCTAAGTGCACCACATTCACACACACACACACACACACAAGCTAAATATGTGAAGTGAGGGTATGCTAACTAGATTGATTGTGAGATTCATTACACAAAGTATGCTTACTTATAAAATACCATGTTACACACCTTAAATTTATGCAATTTTTAATTTGTCAATGGTATCTCAATAAATTTGGAAGGATGAGAAAGTATGACACAGGAACATTCGGTCCTGTAACAGATGGAAAAGGGACACTTGAGTCCTATCCCTAGTATTCAGGAATCAAATAGTAGGTGAATGTTAGCTTTTATTCATTCAGTTTTCCTTCCACTTCAAGTGGATCATTTTGAGATATTTTGTCTCATAAATGAAAACATATATATATACATATATGTATACATTAATTATGTCACATAAATAGTATAATATCAACTTACTTTGTCATTTAACAATATGTCTTGGAGATTTTTCCACTTCAAAAGCATAAAATTCTGCCTCATTCATTTTAATGCCTACATAATATTGCATGGTACCAATGTACCATTATTTAACAATATTCTAGTTCTATTTTTGCTATTGTAGACAACACTACAAAGAAGTGTGTGTGTGTGTGTGTGTGTGTGTGTGTGTGTGTGTCTGATTACCTGTAGGCTGAGAGAGGCAGTGCTACCAGAACCCAAAGGATGGGGGTTTTGTTACAGAATAGAGCCACGATGGCAAGAGAGGAGCTGGAGCCATGCAGGGGACCAAGCCACTAACACATACCTTCCACTCAAAGGAGAAAAGAGAGACAGAAATAGTCTTCCCCTGGTGCTCCAGCTACCACCAGTGTCTTTGCTGGTGAAACCCCACCAGAACCTGGCTGACCCATCCTGGAATATCCAATCTATAGGAGTCGGTGTCAGTCTACCTCCAATCCTCAGTTGGGAAATGAGAAAAGCAGGGGAGTGAGAACAAGGATATCTGGAGACAGCTAGGCCCAGGTCTGGTACAGTTAAGGTTTTTGTTGTTGCAGTTTTTTAATTTAGCCTACATTTTCACTTTTGTGACCTATTTAACACATTCAGACTTCTACGCAGCCTGAAGCCACAATCAGTTGGACAAATGTTTCCCAATCTGGCTAAGGAAGAATAAATTTCCATTAGACATGATGCCCAACTCATATTTAGGATTGCCAGACACAAGGGATCCTCCTGGGTAGGTTTACATGTGGTACTGGAAGATCTCGTGAATTCGACATGTGTCTTGCAAGACAGTAGAGGAAATGGGAGGATTTTTTTAATTGATTAATATAGGGAATTAAACACATACACAGCTATTATTATACTTCCCACTTCTGTAAGTGGCCATAATGTACAACCTTAAGATTGCTCTATAAAGCAACCCCTGTACCTGAATTATTTCCACTTTGACAATTTAAAATTTTGCATGTATTTACTTTCTACTTTTCCCCTTACATGTAAACTAACTAACCCTTTCTCCTCTCTTCTCTTTCTCTCTCTCTTTCTCTCAAGGTCAGACCTCAGTCATTAGTAAATAGTAGTTTTTTTCTCTTTTGAATTTCAAATTCAGGGCTGGAGGCATGGCTCAAGGGGTAAAGCACATGCCTGACAAGCATGAGGTCCAGAGTTCAACCCCTGGTACCATAAAAAATTAAAAATCATTAAAATACGTTAATATAAATTCCTTCATTAATGGTACTTTTTTCAATCTTTAGGTTTATTTTTATTCTTTTAAAATTTCTCAATATGCAAATTTTATTCATTTATATCTATTCTTATTTATAGATTTAACATTTATTGCTATGAATTGACTTTTGAAAGTCACAGTAATCATTTTCTATGTCTGATATTTTGTGTTTTTATTTTATTGATCATTACTATAATTCTAAAGTTTTAGGCTTGACTAAAAAGCAATTTGTAAGAGAATTTGAATTTTTTCCAGAGGGAGAGTCTTATATTCTTTTGATTAATTTATTTCTGATTTATTTATATTATGATTACAGAATATCTACACATTACTTTTACATTTTGATATTTACTTATATTTTCTTTGATCCATAATATTTGCTGAGTTCTGTGGATATTCTTTGAGTACTTGTCTGCAAAAATTAATAGTTCAGTTTTTAGGCAATAAGTAATGTGATGTAGGGGAGGAAAGTGAGGCTAGTCAGAATCACGTGTTATAGAAATTCCTTTGGTGGAGAAAATGTCAATGAAGGGAGTCAAAATGAGTATCTTTGAACTTAATAAACCTAGACAGCAGGTCATATTCAAAGAAGGAGAGGGTAAAAATGGAAGCCTAAGAGAGTAGAAAGGTTTGGCATTGGATCTGTGGAGAATGTCTATAAAGATTATATTAGATTTTAATCCATCAATCACCAAATATTTATGGAGCATCTAGTTTTGCCCAGTGGCAGATAAGATATTATGTTTCAGCTTTCCAAAGAGCTGGCAGTTGCTGCCAACTTGGCAATCATTAGCAAACGTAGAATGCGTTTTCTATTCCAGCATAGGAGTCACTAATAAAAATAAGGAATCATTGTGCATGTAGGCCCATAAGGCATTTAACTTGCTCTCTCTACCCAGTTTAAGACTAAAGTACTTACAACTACATCTGTGCATTTAAAGCTAACATTATTTAGAGTGCTATTTCCTTGTTACTTGTGTTGAGCATACATGGCTATGAGCTCATCTTCTTAGCATAGACTCATGCATGATTTCACAATATATTTTTGTCTCATTATAATAAAGGTATGAAGTTATGGGGTGGTATAGAAAGTACCATTTTGAATTGAAAGTCAGAGAATTTGTGGATCAATGGTTTAACTGAAATGTGGCAATAAAAGAGAAATTGAGATAAGGATCAAGACTGGAAAAGGACAAAAATATCAAGATAGGATAAATAAAATTAGGGAAATGGTTATATTAAAACTATTGAAAGAGAGAATTAAAGTGCAATAGACTTTCCATGTTCCACAAATTTCCCTTCAGCATTCATCTTTCCAATGCACACTAATGCCTAGTTAACAAAGCCCAAGGCCTTTTTTTCTGGCTTTAGAGGAGCAGTCTTCGCTAAAGCACAGAACAATACAGTACTGCCATAAGCTAATCCTTGTGTAAGAATCCTTCAATAAATAATGGATATGATTTGATGTATAAATATCTCATATTCATCACCCCCAGGTGAGATCACTCAACATATTCTACCTCACTTTCTGAAGGTCATTTTAGTAGGATGAGTACCAGTTTCCCTCACTGGCAACATGTTCATCAATAGGTATTCAATTCCTTTTCTTCCTTTCTTAATTTGCTTGTTTCATACTTATTTTCCACATTCACTTCCCCCAAACAATGACTCTCCTTCAGATTATTGTCTTAAAGTCTACTCCAGTGGAATTGAGCCTGAAACAAAGAGTAAAGCCAAATCTCTCTGCAGAAGAGGAAAAAATAGGATCTACTAACATGTACTATATCTTCCCTGTAAAGCAAGTCCTATTAAACCACATCTACCCAATTCTCCAAGATAGAAACCTTAAAATTATCTTTGATAATTTCCTTTTCCTTATATCTTACATTCAAATAATTAGAAAGTTCTGAAAATCTACCTCCTAAATAACTCTCCATCTCTGTTTGCACAACCCTTGATCAGGCTACCGCACCTCTAACTTGGAATTACACATGCCTCCTAGCTGGCCTGTATTATTCATTTTAGTCTTCCTCCAATCCATTCTCCTCTCTGCATTCCCATAGGAACTTCTCAAAACCAAGTCTAATTTTTTGCATCCCACATCCTGCTCAAAACCCTTCAATGGCTTTTCATCTCCCTTGCATTACAGCCAGTACTTCTTAACTGGTTAAATCTCTCTATTGCAGGCTGCTACAGAGTTATGTAACTCTATTTCAGTTTTCCATTTATATCACTAATTAGTTTGTTGAAGTTGATCTCATCTCATTGTCTACATTTGTATACTCTTCTACTCATTCTTCGTCACTCCTCTATTCCTTCTGTGCTGATAGCACAGTAATTTGTACTTACATGAAAGAGAAAGTAAGACAATGAATGCATGACTACTAGCTTTACAGACATAATTTTGTGAGAAAAAAAGAATATAACCTTTGGGGAATTTGTACAGACACTTCTGTGTAGGATAGTATTGCTATTATACCCTGACATTAGTAAGGTTATAGAATAGACACTTGTATGAGTCAAATATATTTGCCTCTCCAGCAATGTGATTACAGAGTAAAAATGAAGCAGATTATCTAATGCTAGGTAGATTGAATACAGCAAATTAGAAGCCTGTGGGTGTAGAGGATATGATACATATGGTCATTTTTGTATGTGTCACTAAAGCTTCTCAGGGTGTTCTGTTTTCTCTTTCACAATCTGTGTAAAGATCTCTCCTTAGCATAAAAATTTCCCTGAGCTATGCTTTAAGAGTTAATCTATATTTGCAGGAGAACACCTAGTTGAACTTGGAGGCTTTTTTTTTCTAGGAAGGTACTAAAAGACTTGCAGCCATCTCCAGATTTTTCTCTTATTATCTAGAAAGTGGATGGAGGACCAGAAAGAAGCTATTGGTGGGGACGTGAGATCCTGGTGGTTAAAACATAGAGAAATAAAGAGATAAAACCATGGAGGATACCTGGAAAAATGCATGAATGAAGAAGACCATCTGTCACCCAGGAAGATGAACTCTGAAGGCTTGACAAGAAAGGTAAAGCTCTGTTTTTCACCAAGCTCCAGTCTGTGTGTATTTATAATCATCTCATAGTGCTCATAGTGACTTTGTTTACATAGCATTATCCCACACCTTTTTGTCCTTAAATTTTAGGTATATAACTTATGGCTTGTATGACTTTTTATAACCTCATTGAATGAATAAATAAAACAATGTGGCCCTTTCGGAAAGCAGGGGAAGATGTTTCAAAAGAAAAGTTAAAGGTCTTGCTGAAGTGAGTTGGGATCTGAACTTGAAAAAAGTATCTTGGGATAATGGAAAAGATTTAGAGGAAACTAATTTGGAGACCTAGAGAAAATGATAATAGTCTGATCTACTTGGTATGTATATAATTTAGGATGGAGATAGACATGCAGAAAACAGAATAATATTAAAGATAATGAAGACAAAGACAGATGAAAACAAAAGGTGTAATAAAGGGGAAAATGATAGATCCTCAATACTACTATAAATATTGATCTAGAATATATCAGCACAAAGATTTGAAGAGAAAGAAGACTGCAAAAAGGCTAGACTAAGTATCATTACATTTTATTTGTGGTAACTAAGCCAGTTCATTTGTATTGTTCGAGTATTTCACTTAAGAAAAATTAAATTGTTGCTGCTGGTTATTCACATACATTAATTTTCAAGGTGTCCACAAAAACCTCTAATGGATTGTTCCAAAACTTTCCCAGATACAAAATCATACTACATGACTTCTTGTACTCTAAATTTTAAAGTAGAAAAGTACTGAGAATATTTAAGAAACTTTCTCAATTAATATGAAGAAGCCAAACCATAACAAATCTGGAGCTCAATCTTAAGGGAAAAATGATTTCTCAGGTCTACAGTAATATAATTCTTGCAAAGAATCATTGGTGGATTATGACAGAAAAAACTGCTCATTGTCATGTGGTACAGCTCCATCTGCTATAGTTTAGCAAATGTCCAGATGGATTCCATTTCTGGTCTCCAGAAAGATGAAACCAATCAACATGAGCAAGCCGTGTCTCTGATTTTCCATCACAATCATCTAGAAGAATCACATTTTTTTTATTCTACCCATATTTCTTGTCAAAAGACCTGTGGTTTTATTTTTAACCATAAAATCTGTCTCTGAATTTTTGAACAAGAACAATGTCGATGGTCCGTTTTTCCTCGTTTGTTTTTTTCTTTTTTTTATGGTGTTGAGAAAGTCTACTTTGAAAACATCTATTCTCTTTCAAAATTCTTACATTCAGTTTCCTGAGGCACAATTTATGCTTTGGTTTATTATGGGATTTTAAAGCACTTACCATATTATTATTACTTGAAGAGTACCTGACATTCAGGAGCCAAAAAATGGCTTGAGTTGGAAGGCCACACTGATGAGAATAAGACCTATAAAAACAAATTTAGGCTTGAGAATTTTTCCCTCTGTACTTATAAGACTTATGTCATCTCTTGTTCACATAGGTTAAAATTGTATGACTGTTTCTATATGTCTGATGCCAAAAAGAAAGACCTACCAATAGAATTCTAATTTGTAAGTATTCACAGATAGACATTCACACACACACACACACACACACACACACACACACACAGGAATAGGTTCATGCTGTTTATCTCACTATGTTTTGATTTTACGTATTTATTTTTTTTTAATTTATAAAATTTTGACCAAAGTACGAGTACAAAAGTAGTCTTAGGAAAACATTGGATTTCTCTTTCATCCCAATAATGACTATTTTAATCTAAAACTTTCTACTGGAAGTTACTTACAGTTTAGTGTTTTTCAAATTCTCATTTCACGTTTTGGGATTTATGAGTAGAAGAATGACAATTGTTGCAAATATCTCTATTCCCACTACTGTTTCTTCAGAAATAATGCTTCCGTTTTATTTTGAGCATGTGGCCATTTTGAATAAATTCTGTTTCCAGCCTCCCTTGCAGCTAAGTGTGGTTACATGTCCAATGGGATACATCCCAAGATAGAGTGTACAAATTCTGAGACGTGTCCTGTATCTTTTCTTCGAGTCTCCAGCTTTCCTTTAGGCAGTAGTGAAAGACTGGAGTGGCTGGAGTTCCAGCAGCCAAAATAGATCATAAGGCAATTTTGAGAATGAAAGCCATGCCTTACACCAGAAGCACCATTTTAACCCTGGGTCAACACCCATTAATTAAGCTTATTTAAGCTTGAGAGCAAAAGAAATTTCTATTTTATAGCCTTGTTGGAATTCTTTATTACCCCTAGCCATAGATAATTGGAAAGTGTCCTACTAATGCAAGATGATGCTAGCAGATGCTACTTCCAACTAAGATTCAAATAGTAGTAAGTGTAAATGGAATGCAAAAATTTAAGAGCACTAATTCAGTACACTCATTGGGAAGTCATTTTTATTAAAAAAATAAAACCAAAAGAAAATGAAGTGTTGTGCATATTATTTTATTCTTTAAGAATTTTTTCTTGCTGGGCACAGTGGCTACTTGGGAGGCTGAGATCAGGAGAATCACCATTCAAAGACAGACTCAGCAAATACTTCATGAGACCCCATCTCCAAAATAACCAGGGCAAAATGGACTGGAGATGTAGCTCAAGTGGTAAAGAGTCTGCTTTGCAAGTATGAAGTCCTGAGTTCAAACCCCAGTTCGCCCCCAAAAAAGAATTTCTTGTTTTTCCAAGTTCCTCTTCAGCATCCCATCTAACAAAACTAAACTTATATAACTCAGCACCAAAAAATATGACTTCCGACTTTCAGCACCTGTGATTTTTTTTTTGCTCGATCTGGCAACAGAAACTGCTCTTTCTGAAGACAGGACATGCAGAAGGTGTTAGGAAATTAATATGCATGGCCCAACTTGGGAGAAGCCCTAAAGAATGCCTAAAAGGAAAAGAAAGAAAACCCACAGTTAGAAGGTACAACATATCCCCAACAGATATGGGACACTGATATGGTACTCAACAGAGCTACAGTCCCTTATGCTGAAACAGTGACACCTTATCATGCTAAGCAGTTGCTCTCTTGCTTGAGCTATTCTGCTAGCCCTGAATGTGGATTTTCACTTTAAACTGGAGTGAAGCAGTCTGATTGTCTGAGCTGTTTCGAAGGTTTTTCTTTTTTAATGGGTATGGGTTTTTTGTTTTGTTTGCTTTTTGGTGGTTCTGGGGTTTGAACTCAGGGCCTCACATTTGCTAGGCACGTGGTCTACAACTTGAGCCACTCTGCCAGATTTTTTTTTTTAAATCTTCACTCTTGAATCCTTTGTACAGTATTGGTGGGAAAGCTATAGTTTCTCCTTAGACCTAATGATATAATTTATTGTACTGTCAGCTGTTGAACATCAAGGGAGCATGGTAATAAAGTATAAATAAATGGTGATTTAATTTGATTAAGTATGATATATATAGGACTGAAGTGACAAGGTGAAACCCCCTTGGATTATCAATATACTTTTTTAAAAAATGAGGGTCAGAAGGGTAAAATAGGTCTTTTCTTGGGATGAGTTCTAGGGGGACAGGGATTGGCATAAAAAAAAGGGTGAATGAAGGTGAATATGGTGGATATATTTTGTATTCATACATGAAAATAGAAGAATGAAACCTGTTGAAATTGTTCTAAGAAGGGAAATTTGACAACATATCCCCCTGTGCAACTATTACATGCTAATAAAAAATTTTTAAATGGTGCCTCCCATATTGGCATATTCTTACTTAGTAAAAGACTGAAAGGAAACCAGGTACATATCCCTAAACTCCTTTGCATTATGAAGCAGATAAACTCAGAGGTATTTTGTTTTATACTGGTTCCTAGAGCTTCCTGCTGGGATAAAGATATGGTCATCCAGAGTAGTAACTGACTTACTATCATATCATTTACTAGCTATCTTCCTTCCCTTGCCTCACTTCTCCACTCCTCTACCTTTGTTTCATAGGTTCATTCCTAAATAAACTATCGCACAAGAATCTTTATCTCAGGATCTGCTTCCACGAGTGCTGAAACCAAGAAAAATATTTACATATTTCACAGGTGGCAGTAGAAACACTTATGGATAGGGAAATGACATATAAACACTGAAATGACACAATTGAAAAGCACCCAAGAGTATTGGTTCATCTTTCTTTTTTTTCCAGGAGTCAATAGTAAAAGAGAATAAGGCTGTACCATATCCCTTAAAAACTGTTTAATAAATGATATGCTTAGAAAACGCTATCCTAAGACTCTGAGAAAAGTATGTTCCTACAACCTTTATTTTTTTAAAATTTTTATTCATTTATTCACATGTGCATACATTGTTTGGGTCATTTCTCCCTCCTGCCTGCCCCCTCTCTCCTTCTTGCCCCTCACTTCCAGGCAGAACCTGTTCTGCCCTTATCTCTAATTTTCTTCAAGACATAAACATAAAAATAAAGATAAAGAATTTTTGCTAATTGAGTTAAGGATAGCTATACAGAGAGATTCCTAGCATTGCTTCCATGTACAAATGTGTTACAACCCAAGTTGATTCATCTCTGACTGATCTTTACACTGCTTCCTGATCCCATTCTCATGTTGACCTCTGTCGCTTTAAGGTTTCTGTATTAGTTCCTCTGGAGTGGGGATATCAAATAATTTCAGGTTTTGGGTTTAAAGTCCAACAACATTGCTGTATTTGCCCTAGATCTAAAGTCCCCATATGAGGGAGAACATACGATTTTTGGTCTTCTGAGCTCGGCTAACCTTGCTCAGAATGATGTTCTCTAGTTCCATCCATTTACTTGTGAATGATAAGATTCCATCCTTCTTCGTGGCTGAATAAATTTCCATTGTGTATAAATACCACATTTTCTCGATCCATTCATCATTAGTAGGGCATCTTGGTTATTTCCATAACTTAGCTATTGTGAATAGTGCCACAATAAACATGGGTGTATAGCTGCCTTTGGAGGAACCTATGTTGCATTCCTTTGGGTATATCTACAGGAGTGGGATTGCAGGATCAAATGGCAAATCTATGTTTAGATTTTTAAGAAGCCTCCAAATTTTTTTCCAGAGTGGTTGCACCAGCTTGCATTCCCACTAGCAGTGTATGAGAGTTCCTTTTTCTCTACATCCGCGCCAACATCTGTTGGTGGTGGTTTTTGATGATGGCTATTCTAACAGAGGTGAGGTGGAATCTTAGTGTGGTTTTAATTTGCATTTCCTTTATGGCTAGAGATGGTGAGCATTTTTTCATGTGTTTTTTTTTTTTTTTTTGGTCATTTGAATTTCTTCTTTTGAGAAAGTTCTGTTTAGTTCAGTTGTCCATTTCTTTATTGGTTTATTGATTTTGGGAGAGTTTTGTTTCTTAAGTTCCCTGTATATTCTAGTTATCAGTCCTTTGTCTGATGTATAGCTGGCAAATATTTTCTCCCACCCTGTGGGTGGTCTCTTCAGTTTAAAGACCATTTCTTTTGTTGTACAGAAGTTTTTTTTTAATTTTATGAAGTCCCATTTGTCCATTCTTTCTCTTAGTTGCTGAGCTGCTGGGATTCTATTGAGGAAGTCCTTGCCTATATCTATTACTTCCAGAGTGTTTCCTGCTCCTTCCTGTAGTAACTTCAGAGTTTTGGGTCTGATATTAAGGTCCTTGATCCATTTTGAATTGATACCACTACGGGGTGATAAACATGGATCTAGTTTCAGTTTCTTGCACATGGATAGCCACTTTTCCCAGCAACATTTGTTGAAGAGGCTGTGTTTTCTGCATTGTATATTTTTGGCACCTTTGTCAAAAATGAGGTGGGTATAGTTGTGTTAATTCATATCTGGGTCCTCTATTCTGTTTCACTGGTCTTCCTGTCTGTTTTTGTGCCAGTACCATGCTGTTTTTATTGCTATTGCTGTGTAATATAGTTTGAAGTTGGGTATTGTGATACCTCCAGAATTGCTCTTTTTACTGAGCATTTATTGCCTTGGCTATTCATGGTCTCTTGTGTTTCCAAATGAACTTTAGGATAGATTTTTCAATCTCTGTGATGAAAGTCATTGGGATTTTGATGAGAATTTCATTAAACATGTAGATTACTTTTGGTAGTATAGCCATTTTTACTATGTTGATTCTACCAATCCATGAGCACGGGAGATCTTTCAATCTTCTGTAGTCTTCCTTGATCTCTTTCTTCAGGGGTTTGTAGTTCCCCTTGTAGTGTTCATTCACATCCTTTGTTAAATTTATTCCTAGGTATTTGATTGTTTTTGAGGCTATTGTGAATGGAATTGTTTCCATACATTCCTTTTCAGTTTGTTCGTTGTTGGTGTATAGAAAAGCTAATGATTTTTGTAAGTTGATTTTTTATCCTGCCACCTTCCTATAGGTGTTTATGGTGTCTAAGAGTTTTTTGGGTATAGTTTTTTGGGTCTTTAAGGTATAGGATCCTATCATCTGCAAATAAAGATATTTTGACAGTTTCCTTACTTATTTGTATTCCTTTTATTCCTTCTTCTTGCCTAATTTCTCTGGTTAGGAATTCCAGTACTGTGTTGAATAGGAGTGGGCATAGTGGACACCCTTGTCTCGTTCCTAATTTTAGGGGAAATGGTTTCAGTTTTTCACCATTAAGTATGATGTTGGCTGTAGGTTTGTCATATATAGCCTTTACAATGTTAAGTTCATTCCTTCTATTCCTAGTTTTCTTAGAGCTTTTATCATGAAGTGGTATTGGATCTTGTGGAAGGCTTTTCTGCATCTATTGAGATGATTAAGTGGTTTTTGTCTTGGCTTCTATTAATGTGCTGTATTACATTTATTGATTTGCATATGTTGAACCACCCTTGCATCACTGGGATGAAGCCAACTTGGTCATGGTGGATGATCTTTGTGATGTGTTGTTGATTTTGGTTTGCCATTGTTTTATTGAGGAATTTTGCATCAATGTTCATTAAGGAAATTGGCCTATAGTTCTCCTTTTTGGAGGTGTCTTTGTCTGGCTTTGGGATGAGAGTAATATTGGCTTCATAAAATGAGTTAGGCAGTGTTCTTTCCCTCCATGCTGTTCTTGCTTTTAAGGTTTCCATTGAGAAATCTGCTGTGATTTTGATGGGTTTACCTTTGTATGTTATTTGGTTTTTCTCTCTTGCAGCCTTCGATATTCTTTCTCTATTCTCTGTACTTTCTTGTTGTAATGATAGTATGTCATGGGGTAGTTCTATTTTGGTCAAGTTTATTTGGTGTCCTGGAGGCTTTCTGTACCTGAATGGGCATAGTTTTCTCTAGATTTGGGAAATTTTCTGTTATTATTTTGTTGAATATATTACTAATTCTTTTTGCTTGTACCTCTTATCCTTCTTCAATGCCCATAATTCTCAGGTTTGGTCTTTTCATGGATTTGGTGAGTTCTTGCATATTCCTTTCACAGGACTTGAGTTGTCTGACTAATAGTTCCTCAGTTTTTCCTTTAATTATCATTTCATCTTCAAGTTCTGAGATTCTGTTCCATATCATGGGTCACTTCCTCTTTAATATTGTCAATTTTTATCCTTAATTCATTTATCTCTCTATTTATGGTGTTTTCTGTCTCCTTTTGGTGTTTATTTAGGGCTCCTATGATTTCATTTATTTGTTTTTGTGTTCTCTCATATTCTTTGTTTTCTTGGAATTTCTTGCATGCCTCCTGTACATTTTGGTTAACCATGTACAGTAACATCTCTATGCAATTCTCTGATTGCTTGCAGTATTTCTTCTTTCAGGGTGTTCTTGTTATAGTTGGGTTCCTTGGTATAGTTTATCTTTGTTTTGTTGGAGTCTGGAACTGGGTATCCATTTTCTTCATTTCCCTCTGAATCCTGTACTAATTTATTTTTGGGGGGGAGAATGTTTTCCATCCCTTTTTCATCTTCCCATCATTATACTTGGTACTGTTTCTGTCCCTGGTCTATGTGTAATTTAGTATTAGCTAACTTACAATAGTAAAACTAACAAAACCAAAAAAGAAGGAGAAAAAAGAAAAAGCCAAAAAAAAAAAGGAGAACCACCAAAGGAATCAATAGGGAGAGATGGTGGACAATCAAACAATGAACAAGACAAGAAAACACTTAAAGAAAAGAAAAAAAAAGTAAAAAACAAAAATCCCTTTTTCTGGAACAGTAGAGTTTCAGTCTTAGTATTTCTGTTGTTACTACTTTAGCATCCAGTCCTATTTGTCTGCATCCCCTAGGCAGGTTTGGAGTCAGTGTCTGGTGGTGCTGGAGCCCTCCTGTGGTAGGCCACTGCCAGTATGCTGGTGGGCCAGCAGGTCAGTGGCCTGCTAGACCAGTAGGGCAGTGAGCAGGTTGCAACCTGGTGGGCTGGTGGGTGGCAGCCCAGCGGGGTGGTGGCCTGGCAGGTCAGTGGTGGCAGTGTGGAGGTGGTGGCCCACCTGTTCTTTCAGTGTATCATGACATGAGAAGTCTTCCATGGGCTAGGGTTTCAGGGTGCCAAAGTTTCAGCTGTCCCTTGTGCTTTACCTCAACAAAGTGTGTCTCCAGCATCTCAGCAAGGTCCCTGATTCAGGAGCTCATGCAGTCTGCATTTGTGTCCCAGTCACCATTTTTGATTCTCCCCCTAGAACCTTTAAATAAGATTAATTAGCTCAAGGTAGAAGCAAATTACATTAATTCATTTATGAAGAGTATAAAAAGGAATCATTCTGCTTATTATTTCTCCCAGTATCTACAAAATGCTCATATCTACAGCATCTAATTATTAAATATTTGTTGAGTGAAGTGTATTGGAAGATGAATTGTAATAAAATTAGCAGATTGGTTGATCAAAGACACTCTTAAGGATGGAAAAGCAAACCACACAGTTGGAGAAAATATTTGACATAGATATACAATAAGGGAATCCAATCCAAGTGCATAAAGAATTATAAATCAATTACAAAGGCACAAACGCGTAGAAAAAATGACAAGAGTAATTCATGTTGCAGATCTAAATAACAAGCACATGGCAATTTGCTCAATGTCATTGATCATCAAGGCAAGGCAGGTCAAAACCTCAGTGCAGCAGCATAGTTTCAAGGTAGATTGTTTTAAAATAAAAAGAGAGATAATGCTAAGTATTGGCAAAGATGTTGAATAGTTAGAACACACGTACATGGCTGGTAGGAAGGTAATTGGCATAGCAATTTTGGAAAATTTTTTCAAGAGTATTTAGTAAATAAAGCTCAGCATATGCCTTCTCTGTACCTCACATGATGCCACTCCTGGGTATGCAATCAGCAGCCGTGAATTCACATGTTCATCAAAAGACATGAACCGTGATATACAGAGTGACAATATGGACAATGACCCCACACTGGGGATAGCCCAAATGTCCATCTGCAGAAGAATGAAAATGTAAATTGTGGCATAGCCAAGAGACTATTCTACAGCAATGAAAATGAATGAACTACAACTGCACACAGCAACACCTTTGATTCTCATAAACGTATTTGAGTGAAATAAGTCAGTTACTAAAGAGTATCTTTAAGAGATGGTATGATTTTACAAACATAGTGTTTGAAAATAGCCAAAACCTCTCTAGGCTGATAGCATGATGGTAGGGAATCATTTTAAGGAAGCAAGAAGCGGTTTCTGAGGTGCTAGTGTCTCAGGGATCCCTTGAGCAACACACTTTCTTGAGATTTTCTGGAAGAACAACAGAACTCAACACAAAATTATAGCCATGACTAAGATTAATTATAGCAAAGGATGCATGTGGGAACAACAAAAAAACAATATATAGTTGGCCTTTCAAATCTGCAGTTTCCATACCCACAGAGTCAACCAATTGTAGATCAAAGATTTTTGGAAAAAAATGCATGTGTTCCAAGTCTGTATTAAACATATAAAGATTTTTATTCTTGTCATTATTTATTAAACAAAGCAGTATAACAACCATTTGCATAGCATTTACATCATATGAGGTATTATTAGTAATCTAGAAATGGTTAAAAGTATTCAGGAAGATATGTGTAGGTTATATGAAATGCTGTACCATTTTATAAAAAAGACTTGAGCATCAACTTATTTTGGTATTTGCAGGGAGTCCTTCTACCAATCCCCTCTTGATATCCAGGGACAACTGTATATATGCCAAGGCTAGGAAGTCACCAGTAGTCTTTCTTGTCCTTCCCCTACTGGTAACTCATGGATGCAACTTCTCCAGCTGTGAACTGCAGACAGATGTGAATTGTCCTGGACATAGGCACAAAATTTGGGGTCCAAAGTTCTTAAATGCAATTGGTAATATCCCTGCCATATTACCAGTCATTGTGCAAAAATCCCAAACCAACTTCTTGATGCACATGACAAATTTTCATGTTTACTTTAACATGCTGACAACTCGGTTCATCTTGACCCAGTGCTTTAGGCAAATAGACTAATATCATTAGCCAGTCACTATGTGAACACTCCTGTAATTTAATTTAGTTCTCAGAGTTAACCAAGGATCATTACCATGGCTACAGAGATAAATGAAGACATAATGAAACAGACCTGCGTGTTAACGCCTTATGCTCACTGGTAAGGTTAATTTTCTTGCTCTGGGAACTGATTATATGAGTATGTTTACTTGTCTTTTCTTTTCTTTCTTTTTTTTTTGGGACATGGTCTTACTATATAGCCCAGGTTGGCCTCAAACTCACAGTCTTGCTGCCTTAGCCTCTCAAGTGCTGAGATTACAGATGTGCACCACCATGTCCAGCTTGAGTATGCTTAGTTTGTTTATAAATACACATAATACTTCAGACATTAAAAAAGTTGTAAGGTAACAATCCAGAACCATCAATTAGAGCTCATTTGAGAAAATACTTTCCCCTAAGTTTCTGAAAGATTATTAAAACCCTAGGAAATTATCAAAATAATATTAGGAAGTCATTGGTGAATATGAAGTTGAGGCAACTCTAAATCTAAATATTATTAAAGTGATGTTAATAGTGAAAAAGTGAATTAAATTCATGATGTCAAGTTTCAGAATATGTTAAAGTAGGCATGTAGCACTAATTTTATAAAAAGTGTCTTTGAATGTTATGACTATTCTTTCATATGTTCAAAATGATCGAAATAGCCAAATTGAAAACAAATGTATAATTAGATGCAAACTTTTACAAATTTAATTGATTGCATAATCTATGTTAAAAATTACCAAAACCAATTTTTAAGAATTAATTTTTTTAGAATAGTTTTAGGTTCACAGTAATGTTGAGCAGAAAATACAGAGATCCCCCAAGCATTCCCGTGTCCTAAATATGTATAACCTACTCTATTCATCATCCTTACCAAAAAGCACATTTTTTACAAGGCACAAACCTACATTGGTACTTCATCTACAGTCCATAGTTGACATTAAGCTCCTGCTTCGTATTGAATATTCTGTGAATTTAGGCAAATTTATCATGATATGTATTCAGCATTATGATATCACATAGAGTAGTTTCAAATGTTTACACATTACATCTTTAATTTTAAAATTGAACATTTAAATATATGTGGAATAGAAATTCAATAGATCTGTGTATGGTTCTATCTTCTACTTATTAGTGATATGACTTTAAACAAGTTCTGTAACATGCTTTCATATGTATGCAATAAAAAGAGGCAATACCTTCAATGATATAGTCTATGGGGTTCTTTAACCAGTACAAATTTATGTTTTAGTAAATTACTGCTACAATACAATTGACTAATTCAACAAATATTTTGTGAATCTACTAAGACTAAGGCAATGCTGGGAACACACAGGAGTTTTACTTTGTGGAGCTCTGTTTGGTGATCTGGGCACACATACAACACAACTCATAGCAGGGGATGAGGTCAGAGCAGGACTGGAGAATTGAACAAGACTGCAGGGTTCAAGTAGCACCTGAAAGGGACATGGATGAACTATAGGATTCTAACAGAGAATGGAAGAGTATACTAATACCATGGGAACACTTACACAAAGGCTTCCATCATGACAATATCAGTTAAATAGAAAATAGTCTAACTTTAGTGGACTGGGGATTAAGAAACACATGGAGAAACAAGGAAGAAAAGAATTAGAATCAAATCATGTAAGATTTTAGCCTCTATTAAAAGACAACTAATGAAGTTTAATACGTTTTTAGGATGAGGGAAAACATAATTCAATCTGGCTCACTGATTCACATTTCCCAAATGTAGCAGGTTGGCTTGCCCAAAGCATACTTTGAGATACAGCTTGGCATTTAGGATGTGTATTAAAGAGTATCCTGGGGAAAAAAAAACCTGAGGATGGAGAAGAAGGAAGCACAATGGTGCAGAGGGAGAAGGTGAAAGTGGTGCAGACTACCATCAAACTTGAGACAATTCCTGAAAATGCTGAGTGCTGACCGTAGCCCAAGGGTTATCTAAAAGAACTAAATCATTCCAAGAAGGGGCATCTGAGGGGCACATTGTAACATTTGCCACTTCAAATTTGCATTTTAGAATCATCCAGGGGATGTGAGAGACTCAAATTTCACTATAAATTAATAAACATGACAGGCTGACACTTTCATTTCAAATAAATTTCTCAGATGATTTTGATGTAGAGAAGTTTGATAACTTTTATTAAACATTTATTCAAAACCATTAAGAAAAGACAATGGGTCAGATCTGTGGTCTTTGCTTGTGGTACTTCTCTCCTACCTCAAAGTGCCTTCCTTTGATTCTCACAATCTCTATGGAATTAGCAGAACTTTCCTTAAACTAGTTTAGAAAGCCAGGTGGTATGCCCAGGTCACACAGCTACTAAGTATTACTCAGGCTCAAACTTGCCCAGCTCTACTCTAAGACTCTCTCTCTTTCTCTTTCTCATCTACTAAAATTTTATTATGGTGTAGGTCATATTTTTCTTAAAACAAGATAAATGTCCTCACTATCCTCAGAAACTTTTCCAATGTTATATTACTGACCTTTCTTACAAAAATAAATTTTTATCCCTGTCATGGTAATTCACATAGTGCCAGCTTTGATCCTGGCAATACCTTTTGCTTTAACTCACAAGACCAGAGACAGAAACAAAACTGTAACGCTCCCTCATCTGTTTTCTCTGAATAAATCCCTCCTAGATCTTCATAAGACTGAATGGGTTTTCCAGAAAAAGTCAAACCTATTAAATTCCCTTTCAAGAGGCAACTGGGGATTTAGGTACCATCAATGAGAATGTGCCTCAAATGAGGAAAGCAAGTTAAAATAAGCATCAGGTAGGCTTAATAGGCAAAGAACCTGGTATTTTTTTCGGTGTGAGCAGGTAATACCTTTATCAAATCTCTGACCAACTCTCTGATCCTCTCTGAATCATCAGTTCTGTACAAAGCAAATAGAGGTGCCCTATAGATCCTCAAAAGAAGCCATACTGCACTCCATGATGACAGGTTTACTAAATGGCAAGTGAGTCATAGTATTCTATCACGTGGCATGGTCCAGGGACAATGACTAAGACACTATACAAACACTACTGGCAGATGAGGTTGCAATTTATCTTCCATCTTTCTAACTCAAAATTAAACAATGGTTTGCAAATGCATAAGGGAACAGTCTTTACATGGTGATGTTGAAGTGATGTTTTTCTTCTTACGGAAAATATTTGGTGCTGATATTCATCATCACGCTGGGATTTCAGCAGGATAGGAGCAATTATATACACTTGAATGTTACCAACTTTCACAAGTGAAATGTTCTAATGCTTGGCTGGTGTGTCTCATACTTTTTGAGTAATAATACAGAAGCAGTAGATGTTTTAAGTTTTGAAAATTTGGCAATCCAATTCAGAATCCTTAACCCAGCTCATGGGTGAAGTTTGACCTAAATCATTCAGGGGGATTTCATACAGATTTCACAGACTTCCACTGAAGTTCATGCCCTTAAAGGTACATGGGTTTCCCTTTCAGAAAGAGGAAAGAGCTCACTAAATTGGATAAAGTAATTTACTGTGGCTGCAGGCCACTGGCACTTACATCTCAATTCTACAGAACTTTAGCTATACTCTTTAACCCATGAAAACTCATCATTTCGTCACTGATTTATAATGCCACCGTTTTTTATAAGTGAAATTCCCATATGTATTTGGGTTTATTTCTGGATTCTCCTTTTTGATCTATCAATTTCTATTTAATGTGCTGATTCAAAAATGTTTTCATTTTGGCTTTCTTCAGGCTTAGAAAAAAAAAGGATTTCTACAAGTATTTGTCAATGTACATTCCTTTCCCCCTGGGAAAGTGGGAAAGCTGCTGCCCATTTTCTTCTCTAGCATAGCTCCCAGAGAAATCTCTGGGCACCTTTTTTTGGTGCTTTTTATGGGCCCTTCTTTCTCCACTTTCTACTCATGTTGGTGTTTCCTGAATTTCATTCTTTGGCTCTTCTCATAGCATATAGCTTTCCTGGGCAATCTTAATTACATCTGTGGTTTCAGACAATACCCAAACTGTCTTCTTCCAGATTTATTCTTCATACCACTTAGAACCTTACCATTTTGGCATGTCTGACACCTGAAGTTTTTTCAGCTTCTCAATCTCAACACATTATCAAAGTTAAGTCCTGTATCTTTTATTCCAAACCCATTCTTTTCTTTCATGAATTATCTCTGCCAATAGCAACACAATCCATATAGTTAACCTAGTCAACAACTTGGAAATAACCTGTTACATTTTGCCTCTATCATCTACACCTATTTGGATTCAACATCTTCCTGATCTTGCTCCTTTAGTACCTACTGAATCCAATTCCTTCATCATACCCTACCTGATTGGCGTATTTAAGCCTTTATTATTCTCAGAGGCTACACCCATAGCCCTTTACCTAGAACCTTGTTCTAGTCTAACCCATGTCAGAAAGAATGATATTTTAAAGTGGTTAATTTAGCTAATTATGTCATCCTTAAGATGTGCCAATGTCTCTTGATAATCTTTATGATGAAATTAACCTCCCAAAGCATGGCATTTGAGGCCCTTCACCACCCACCCCTGCCTATCTATCTCTCCATACTTATTGATTGGCCCTCACATACCCAACATTTGCTTTTCGTTAAATGCCCTCCCATGTCTGTGGGCCTTTATAAATCCTGTTCCCTACACCTGGGACAGTAGTGCAAAATTATGTCATAACTCATCTGACCTACCTGAATTTCCCTGAAGCCTCAGCTCAAGATTATTTCACTTTGTAAGCATTTTCTTGTGACATGTCCAAATTAGCTAAGTAAGGTTTGTTTGATCTTTGCTTTCAAAATGCCTATGAAGCAGAGCTACTCTGACATGTTATTTATAATATTTATATTTTTATTAACTGTCTTTAAATAGACTTTGAGTTTATGGATGACAAATGTTCATTTGGGGGTTACAAAGACTACCTTAGTGATTGACATAAAGGACTATGTTACCAAACATGGGAGCCATTAACTAAATGAGTCTACCTAGATGTAAACATTTTTAAAATTAAGTTTCTCAATCACACTAGCTATGTTTCAAGAAGCAACCACATAGGGCTGGTGGCTACTGATTAGACTATGCATATATAAAATATTTCCATTTTTACAGGAGGTTTTGTTGGGTAGCACTGATGCAGGATGTGCCTAGTAAATACTGGTAACATAACACAAATATATGACCTTTTTAATTGAATTTTTATTTATATAATTGCAGATATATATTTAGTTGTAAAAAATAATACAGAGATCAGTTATTTTATCCTATTTTCCAATCTTGTGAAACTACAGTATATTATCACAACCAAGATACTCATTTTGGTACAATTCACTGGTCTTCTATAGGTATTCCTGTTTTTTCTTATACTCATTTCTCTGTGTGCATGCATATGTGTTTGTGTGCTGCATATTTAATTCTGTACAGTTAAATCACGTGTGTAGGTTTGTGTACTTACCACCACAGTCAAGATACAAATAGTTCCCTCATCATAAAAATTCCCCTTGCTGCCATTTTATAACCACGCCCACCTCCCTCCTCCACCTCTCACTCCTTCCTTAACTCCAGCAACCACAATCTGTTCTGCTTTCTACATTTTTGTCATTTCCAAAATGTTATGTAAATGGTTATATACAACTTACAACAATTTAGGATTATTTTCCACCTGCATAATTCACTTTCGGTTCATCCAAGTTGTTGCATGTTATCAATAACTTGTTTCTTTTTATTGCTAAATACTATGTTGTGGCATTTGTGTATCACAGTTTATCTGACTATTCACCTATTGAAGGACATCTAGGCTGTCTCCAACTTTGGGCTATTAGAAATAAGATTAGGATGGTAGTTATTCTCTGTGTTTCTTTTTGAACATAAGGTTTCATTTCTCTAGGATGATTCCTGACTTAGTCCATTCTGGCTGCTATAACAAAGTGACAAAGATTGGGTAGATTATAGCAATTTATATTTCATGGTTCTGGAGGCTGAGAAGTCCAAGTTTAATGAACCAGAATATTCATTGTCTGGAGAGCACCCACTTCCTGGTTCATCTGCAGCCTTTTCACTGTGACCTTACAAGATGCAAGGGGGAAGCAGGCTTTTTCAGGACTGTATAAGGATGGTAATCCCATTCACAAGGGCCCCTAATCCTAATTACCTCCCAAAGACCATCTAACATCCTTTTGTGTGCCTATTTGCCATCTGTAGATCACCTTACATGAAATGTCTGTTATTGTCTCTTGACCATTTTCTATTTGAATTATTTTATTTTACTCTGTACTATTGAATTTTGATAGCTCTTTATATATCTTATATATCAGATATATGGTTTGTAACATTTTTTTCCAGTTTGTAGCTTGTCTATTCATCTTTATCTGTGCTTTCCCAGAGAATATACTTTTAAATTTTTATGAGATTCAATTTGTCAATGTTTTAATGGATCATGGCTTGGGAGTCAAAGCTAAGAAACTTTTGCCAGACCTAGATTCTAAAGATTTTCTGTTATGGTTTTTTCCTAAGAGCATTTATGTTTTGCTTTGAAGCCCATGACCCATTTTGAGTTAACTTTGTACAAGGTATGTGATTCACTATTTATCTGCTTGTTTGTGCTTTTATTGTGGTAAAATGTGTGTTAAAATACAGCATTTTAGCATTTAAGTATATTGTTCAATGGCATTACGTGCATACATTTTTTGTAATTGTCACCATTCTCCATCTTCAGAACTTTTTAATCACCCCAAACTGAAACTCTGTACCCATTAAACAATAATTTTGCATTGCTTCTTCCTCCAGCCTCTGGTAACCACTATTTAACCTTTTGATTCTACGAATTTGATGATTCTAGGTTCGTCCTCTAAGGGGAATCATACAATATTTGGTGTTTTTCTTATTGCATTTAACACAATACCATCAAGGCTCATCAGTATTATAGTATGTACTGGAATTCTATTAGTTTTAGGTCTGAGGAATGTTCCTGCGTTTGTATATAACATATTTTGTGTGCTCTTTCATCTGTCGTTGGACATGCAGGTTTTTTCTCCTTTTGGGCTACTGCAAATACACTACTATGAACAAATGTGTTGCTAGAGTACAAATATTGGTTCAAGTTCCAACTTTTAATTCTTTTGAATATATACCCAAAAATAGAATCACTAGACTCTATGGCAATTTTATGTTTAAGTTTTTAAAAAGAACTTCCCATAGAAGTGGTGCCATTTTGTGTTCCCACTTACAGTACACAGGGTTCCAATTTCTCCATGTTCTCACCAAAATTTATTACATTGTGTGTGTTTGTGTCTTTCAGTAGGCTAAAGTCAGGTCCAGGCATCATAGCTGACACCTGTAATCCCAGCTACTTGGGAGACAGAGATCAGGAAGATTGCAGTTAAAGGACAGCCCAGGTAAAAAAGTTAGGGAGCTCCTATTTCAACAACAAAAAAACTGGTCATGGAAGTGCATGTAACCCAAGCTACGTGGGAGGCCTTAGGTAGGAGGATTGCAGTCTGAGGCCAGCCCTGGACAAAAACACAAGACCCTGTCCAAAAAATAATTAAAGCAAAATACGAGAGTAAAGCTGGATCTGAGGCCAGACAAGGCCACACACTGTGCTCCAGGCCAGGCTAGATTATAGAACACCACCCAGTCTCTAAAAACAAAAAAGAAATAGGAGAAAATCAGGCTCAGGCTAATGGCTGTGAAGTAGTGTTGCACTGTGGTTTGGATTTGCAGTTTTGGTTAGTGACATTAAACCTCTGTTAAAGTGTTTATTAGCCATCTCTATGTCTTCTTTGGGGAAAAGACTACTTAAGTTCTTTTACCTTTTTAAATGGGTTGTTGGGCTTTTGTTGCTGTTGTTGACTTGTAGGAGTTCTTTACATATTTTAGATATGAATCCCTTATTAGATATACCATGATCTGCAAATATTTTCTTCCATTCTATGTGTTGCCTTTTCAGGACTGATTGTGACCTCTGAATAGAAGTTTTAAGTTTTAACCTAGTCAAATTTTTCTAATTTTTTGTCTATACTTTTGGTGTTCCATTTAAGAAATCATCACCAAATTCAATGTCATGGAGATTTTGTCTTGTGTTTTCTTTAATACATTTTATATTTTTTGTTCTTATATTTAGGTTTTTAATTCACTTTAAGCTAATTTCTATATATGGGAAGGACCTAAATTCATTCTTTTGCATGTGGTTGTTCAGTGTTGTCAATACTATTTGTTGAAAAAACTGTTCTTTCCCTATTTGTCTTGTAAATCCTGCTGAGAATCATTTGATCATATTTATATAAGAGTTTATTTCTGGACTCTATTTCATCTGCCTATGAATTGGACTTTAGGTTAATACCTCACTGTTTTGATTACTGTTGATTCGTAGTGAGTTTTGAAATCAGGAAATGCAAGTCTTCAACTTTATTCTTATTTTCCTAGATTGTTTTGTATATTCAAGTCCTTTGTTATTCCTTATGCATTTTAGGATAGATTTTTCTATTGATACAAAAACACTTTTTTTGGATTCTGGTAGGGATTACGTGGATTTGTAGATTGTTATAGGTAGTACTGATATTGTAACAATGTTAAGTCTTCCAATCCATGAACATGGGATAACTTTCTAATTATTAAGTTATTTGTTTGATTTCTTTAACAGTGTTTTGTAGTTCCCAGAGTATAAATCTTTTACCTACTTGAGTAAATTAATTCCTAAATATCTGATTCTATTTACTTATTTATTTATGGTACTGCGGCTTAAAGTCAGGGCCTACACGTTGAGCCACTCCACCAGCCCTTTTTGGTGAAAGGTTTTTCAAGACAGGGTCTTGCAAACTAGTTGCTGGAGCTGGCTTGCAACAGCGATCCTCCTGATCCCTGCCTCCTGAGTAGCTAGGATTACAGGCATGAGCCACTGGCACCCAGTAAAAATATCTTATTCTTTTTTATTGTATTGCAAATGTAATTGTTTTCTCAATTTCTCTTGAAGACTGTTCATAGTCAGTGTAGAGAAATGCGACTGATTTTTGTGTGTTAATTTTGTGCCATATTTGCTGAATTTGGTTAATTCTAACCTGTGTGTGTGTGTGTGTGTGTGTGTGTGTGTGTGTGTGTACCCTTCAGGATTTTCTACATAAAAGATCATATTGTCTGCAACCAAAGAAAATTGTATTTCTTCTTGTTTGGTTTGGATGCTTCCCCCAGTTAGAAATGAAAGAGGTAGAAAGATGGCTCAAACGCCAGCACAGGGTTTATTGTTCCGGAAGGAGCCCTGTGGAGGGGGACCCCAGCAAGAGAGCTGGAGCCCACAGCTGCTTACAGACTTGGAGCAGATACAGGGGAGTGGTCTGGAGATCTGGAGGGGAAATCCTGCTGGGTGGAAAAATTCTTCAGTAGTGGAGTCAACCATCCCTAGGGGAAGCTAGAGGAGTTAAGTGGTAATTAAGTAGATAAATTGCTCAGCTCCGGACCCCCTGGCGAGGTGATGGTTTGTTATTTCCTTGTGGTCTTTCCAGTGGGTGGTGGGGTGTCAGTAAGCTACCTGCAAAGGTGGGTGTTCCAATCCCAAGGTGGCTTCCTTTTGTTCACCCTAACACTCCCCTAATTCATTGCTCTATCTAGAATTGCTCTATCTAGAATATTATGTAGACTAGAAGTGGTAAAAGTTGGCATCTTTGTTTTGGCTCTGATCTTAGAGGAAAAGCTTTCAATATTTCACCACTGAGAGAATGTTAGTATAAGGAGATTCATCTTTTCTTTTGCTATGTATATTCAGTTAGTGCAGCACAATTTTCTGAAATGTTGTTCTTTCTCCATTGAATTGCTTTTTTCAACTTTGCCAACAATCAATTCATATTTAAGTCTATTTCTGTTTCTGTATTCTCTTCTATTGATCCAAGTGTCTATCCCTCAGCTAACACTGTGCTTTCTTGATTACTGTAGAAGTAGAGCAAATCTTAATATGGGAAGAAGTGATACCTCCCACTTATTTCTTCTTTGTCTAATTGTTTAGCTATTCTAAAACCTGTCTGTTTCCATATATGCTTTTTGCTTATAGCTACAAAATCATATGGGAATACTTTCAAGAATTTTACGGAGCATATAATGCAATTTAGGGAAAATTGACATTTTTGCTATGTTGAACCTTCTAACCTATGAATATGATATATCTATTTTTTGGGTCCTCTATTGATTTACTTCTATTCTGCAGTTTTCAGGGTACAGATCATGTACACATTTTGTTAATTCTATACTTTAGTATTTTGTTTCTTCGGAGTGATTTTAAATGGTATTGTGCTTTCAACTTCATTTTCCATGGGTTCAGGGTTAGTATACAGAAACGTAATTAATTTTTATCTTGTATCTGCAGTTTTGCTGAACCTTCTTACTAGTTCTAGTAGTTTCCTTGCCACTTTTATGCATACAATCTTCCTGCCTGCAAATATTGAAAAATCTCTCTATTCTTTTCAAACACCATGACTTTTATTCAATTTTCCTGCCTCATTTCAGTGGCTAAAATTTCCAGTAATAGGCTGAGTAAGATTGGTGAGAATATTCGTGCTTTTCTTGTACCATACCTTAGGAGGAAAGCATTTAGTCTTCACCATTAAATTGGATATTAACTGGAAGTTTTTCAGAAATGATTTTTATAAAGTTAGATGACTATCCTCTATTCCTAACTATGTCTCCCTACCTAACAGTGTTTGAATTGGCATACATAAATTGCACTTAGTGAGGGGATATACTGCTTTACTTCCGCATATGCAATACATACTGTACTTTGATCATACTTTATTGTTGAAAGTTTTTTATTCATTTATGAGTGTTGTAGTTTGTCTAACACTTTTCTTTATCAATTGTGATCATATAGTTTTTCTTTTTGAGTTTGTTAGGATGGCAAATTACATTGATTTATATTTATATTTCAATATAAACCAGCTCTACATACTGGCACAAACCACTTGATAATAATTCATAATTCATTTTACAAATTTTAAGATTCAGATAAATTTCTTTTTGCCATTTAGCATCTAAGTTCATAGGGCTTTGCACATTGTTCAGAGTGCTTTTATTTTTCCTACTGAGTTTGGTTTTGGTATGAGGATTAATGTTGATGTCATAAGATGATTTGGAAATTGCTGTATCCTCTTCAATTTTTCTGGAGAATATTGTGTAAAGGTGGAGTTAATTCTTCTTCTGGTGTTTGCTAGATTTCACCAGTGAAATCATCTGCACCTGGAGATTTCCTTTTTGGGAGCTTTGTAATTATGAATTCAATTTTATCAATGGTTCTATGCCTATTCAGATTATGTATTTCATCTTGGCAGTGTATGGATTTAAGAAATTGTCTACTTTTTGTAAGTTGTTCAAATTTATCAACATGAAATTGTGCCACGTGTTTGCTTAAATTATCATCTTGATGGTTTCAGGATATGTAGTTATAGCCCCTATTAATTCCTGATACTGATGATTTGTGATCTCTTTTTATCTTTGTCTAAATGAATCACTTTAATCAAGGCTTATTTTAATTATCTATTTTCATATTTCATAATATTTTAATATGCCAGAAAAATACATAATACTTCGAGATAGTTTGGAAAAATCATGATTTATTTTTTAAATATGTGCATTCATTATTTTTTCAAGAGATTCTCAACAATATGCAGAAGAAAACAATCAGCCAAAAAAAAATCTTTCCATCAAAAAATCCCCTTGCTTGCCAACTGAGGCCAATAGGAAAAGGGGACCAGGAACTAGAGAAAAGGTTAGATCAAAAAGAATTAACCTAGAAGGTAACACCCACGCACAGGAAATCAATGCGAGTCAATGCCCTGTATAGCTATCCTTATCTCAACCAGCAAAAACCCTTGTTCCTTTCTATTATTGCTTATACTCTCTCTACAACAAAATTAGAGATAAGGGCAAAATAGTTTCTGCTGGGTATTGAGGGGGTGGGGGGGAGAGGGAGGGGGTGGAGTGGGTGGTAAGGGAGGGGGTGGGGGCAGGGGGGAGAAATGACCCAAGCCTTGTATGCACATATGAATAATAAAACAATAAAAAAAATTTAAGAAAACAGAAAAGATGCTAAAATGCATCTAGTAAAACATTCCCATTACAATAAGGAAAAAAGCTGTGTGCAGCATGGTAAGAATGAATATGGGTTCTGTGCATTGGCAGGGTTCATCTTTAATGCTGTTCATTGGCACCTGTTACTGTATTTAACCCCTCCTAACTGCCCTCTTCCTATCTCCCCATTTTAGTGACTTACATTATAATATTTATATTATCAAGGCTTATAATATTTATAATATATATGTCCTATTAGGAAACCTTCGGACATAGTTTCTTGGTTATAGATTCATTCTAAAACAGATGAGACAATCACTGTCACAATATTTGACCACAGCTTTATCATTCATGAAATAAAAAAATTAACTCTTAGTTACGTGACTTTTGTGGTGGAGTAGCATTTTGTAGAGGTTTATGTCTCTTATATATCCTGATTTATTGTTTGCTTGAGAATAACTGACTATTTCCTTGAAAAACCTGAAAAGCAGACAAAACAGGCAGAACAAACATGCTTGCGCCACTCTTTCTTCTCCTCTGTCACTGTTTGGTGCAGTGAAAATATCTAAATATAGCCTTTTTTTTTTCTCTTGTACATAAGTTGCTTTTTCTGCCTGTATATACCAAACAGTTTTTGTCTCAAATTTTATAACTTCAATATGGTATTTCAGGGTTAATTGCTCTGTATTGACTGTTTTCCCCCGGAGACAATTGTGTTTTTTGGTTTATAGATTTAATATTCTCTATTTCAGGAAATTAGCCTCTATATTTTTATTTCATCTTTTTAAATTAATGAATCATCTTTTTAAATTAATAGAATCATCTATTTCATCTTTTTTAATAAATGAATTTGTTTTTATTGACGGAACAGTTGGATATAGCTATGTGTGCAACATATTTTCGATATGTATACCTTATCTTTTTTTGTGGTGAGAACATTAAAAATCTACTCTCTTAGATTTTTTTACTCAACAGACATTCATTGAGTGGATAAAAACTGTGGCTTATAGTCTCTGAATTATGTTGATTGGAGCCCACTGAGGGAGACAAATCAGCATGACCTTGGTTGCCTGGGCCTTCCTAGCATGTGAGCACCACTACATAGTCCAAACAGGCTCCCCACAGACAGATGTCAGCAGTGTGAGACTTTTGGCATGACCTGGAAAGCTTAGCTAATTATAATGGGAAGAAGTTAGTAGAAGTCTATAGGAGTTAAAATAAACATAATTTAGAAGAATTGCTTGAGTGACTGATGCCAGCCTACTGCAGGTACACATTGTGCCAATTGTACTGACATTACTGTGTTGTTAGGTGAGGTCTACATGAAGATAATTTCAAGGCTCTTTTCCAAAGAGTTTGTCATAGATAGACAGAATGCTGTATGGTGATAGATATAACGAGATTGGTCTTTTCCATCAGGAAGTGTCATGAACACTTTTGTGATGACTGTGTCAGTTTGCTACAGCATGCCTGGTCACAAAGATATATACATTTTCTAATGACAAATCTCATGTATTTGTTTGCAATGAATACATGCCTACCTCCACCTATGGATAACCACAAATCTTTTCAAAGATTAAATGCACCTTGTGCCACATCAGATAGCTAACTTAATAAGCTATGATGAATATTTTCTTATTTTTTAATAGCAAAAGTTGTAAAATGCAATATCCTAGTAAATGTGTAAAAATCAGTTTTCTGAAAACAACACCCCCCAATTTATGGTTTTTGTCAATTTTTGTGGCATAAACATTTCCACAAAAGCTAATGGAGTTAGGAGGAGGTATGTATGACCAATCAACTCTTGCAAGCTGGTGCAAACTGTTTCCAACAAACTATTCATTATACATGTGTTGTTTGTCTTACAAATATGTTTCTATAATTACTTTTATATTTTATTTGTTAATAGCTCTATACATATCCATCACTGCATTTTCAGTTATGTTTAGTCTTTATTCCTATTCTTTTATCTTTTTAGTGGTTTAGTGACTTTTATTATATTATTTTTAATTTCTTTGAAACTATGGGAAAATATCTGTTGGAATCTTCTGTTTTTTAAGGGCAATTCTTTTTCCTGTGCATATTCTTCATATACTTGTGTTTGTGCATCATGATGCATTTTTTTTTACTTTCTCTATCTCTGTAATCTAAGTAATTGTTCTCTCTCTGTAATCTAAGTAATTGTTCTGCCTTATATGGAGTTCATATTGGTCTCATTATGATTGCATTTTGTCTTTCAGAGTTTCCAGCTATTTGCTGATGGATAGCATGGAGAAGGATAAAGAACGTAAGTGGGGCAGTCTGGACCTTGATTCTAGTGTTTTTGTCTTGAATATCTAATCCTCCACCAATCTACTATGTTCCCTACCTGTCAGGCATGACTTCACAACTTTTGATGTTACCAATGTTGACTGAAATTAGTTTCTCATGAAACATTGACTAGTCAGTAATTCTATTTTATTGAAAAATACTCTTCCAGTTACTATTAGTTGTTTCCCCTCAAAATTACAAGTTTCAAATATAGGTTTTTGACAATAGAGAAAATCATATCTTAAATGGTAGAGAATGAATCCATGCTAGTACAATAAATCATAATTAAATACCCTACATACAAAAGATGTATAGAGCTTGATAGTTTAATAGATTATGTACTCTCAATTCCTGATTACAGGTTACTTTCCAACTGTTGAATCTTAGAGCCAAAGAGAAAGGTTATTATTGATTTGAAAATAAAGTTTTTAATTAATTCCTCTGACAAGTCAGTAGAGTATACTTTGTACATTCAGAAGTGCTATATTCAACAAATGGATTAGCAGTGGTGGACAAAGTAATGTTTTGCCCAGATCTTCCTTAAGGGAAAGATTCATTACCTGCAGGGTCTACAGCGGACAAAAGGCTGTTAGCTGTCATCCTCTTCAGGCATCACTACAGCTTCAGAGAGGTTCCTGTCTCAAGTTCATGCTGATCCCCAGAGCAGTACATGCTCAGTGACTGATGTGTACATATAAAGGTCTGGCCATCTCAGACCAGCTGAGGGCAATTCTGAATTGCTCCTGAGCTTGCTAGAGGACTGGGTGAGACTGGAATTTGCCTGCATAATGGATTGGCTTCTATTTCTGCCCATCCTGCTCCCAATAGCTTCCACCCACAGGTGCTTGTCCTTAATCAGTATTCTGCATGCTGAACTCTAAAGAAATGGCATATCATACACAGATAACCCTTAGGACTTCATGCAATGCAATATGTACAGAAAACATATGATTATTCATCCATAATTTTTATCTTGCATAATTCCAAAATAAGCTTAAGGCAGCTAACAGTAGAGGCAATGTGCAAACAACCTTTATGTGTAACAGAAAAACTGTATCAAACAACTGAAGTTTGTTATTTAAAACCAAAATTTTAATTGATCCCAACCAATTACAAATAAATTGCATCTCAATGAAATATTTTCTGGCATTTGCATTGGTATGAGCACCCATATAAGGAAGTAAAGAATAGAAAATATGCTCGCAAATAATCATAAGAGCTGCAGTGGGGTTGGTGAGTAGGGAATTAGGGATATTTGAGCAATTTTGAGAATAAAGTGATGGATTAGAGACTATTCTTTTCAGTGGAAAAATAGAGTATGATATACCAGGACTTACTTATACAGGAATATTGAGGGAGAAAAGCAACCATTCATCTATCCCATGGTTCCTATTTTGATATGGCAGCTACTGCATTGAGAATACTGAGTAAAAGGAAAACAAGCAGGAGCTATCACTAACTAAGAAACTGTCTAAGGTTATTGAGTACAATAGGGTACAGAGAGACAAAAGCCCTTATTTTGTAATCTGCTATTCAGTTATAGGATCAAATACCACATGTTCATAAGGTTACTTGTGGGGTAGCTGAGGATGGACAAAGGTGTGGTGTGACTTCTTCATTTCCAGGACTGAAACCTCATAGTTGGTTTTGTGGTTGTCTTTCTATAACTATAATGTGAACAGTGAATATTCTTTTTTATTATAATTTTTTAAATTAGGATATATTCATCATATAGGGGGATTAATAGTGACAATTCTGATTAGGCTTATGTTAAACATTGGTTCATTGCCCCTATCGTCTCTTCCCCTCAGCCCCTTTCTCACCCCACTTAAAGCAATTGCAAGAGGTTTCTTTGTTCTATTTCACGTAGATATATGAAGTCCATCAACCATATGCCCTCACCTTAATCTACTGCATTCACCCTCCCCCCTCCAACTAGTGCCCCCACACTCACACTGTACCTATTTTACAGTCCTGTCTTTCATTATTAATATTTAAGTTGATGTTTGAAGGGGTTTCTTAATGTATCCCCACTGTGGGTATACTTTATTTTGGCCTGTTCAGCCCCTTCCATTACTCTCCATTATGCCTTTACCTCCCACTGGCCATTTTCAACAGCTGTCAATACATATCCTAATATCCTCTACCTTCACAGAATATAATGTTTTATGGCATTACTGATGCTCTATCATTCTCTATTCCTTTCCCTCTTTCCCCAAGTGCCATAGAGTAGTTTCACTATGACAAACATGTTCTACATATGAGTTTGTGTATGATCATGCTTGGTTTTGTGTATATGTTTATCTTTTGGATCTATCTGCCACATATGAGAGAAAACACGCAGCCTTTGTGTTTCTGAGCTTGGTTTACTTCACTTAACATGATGTCCTCAAATTGCATCCATTTATCTTCAAACCACATGTCTTTATTCCTGTGGCTGAGTAATACTCTATTGTGTATATATACCACATTTTCTTGAGCCATTCATCAGTTGTAGGGCATTTAAGTTATTTCTGGTGAATATTCTTAATGTGCTGGAGGCTTCAAGGGTTTGGTAGGAAAGTGGGCAACTGAAAGATTCCACTTGAAAGACAAGATATTGCAAGCTACATCCCAAATATCAACAACAAAAGCCTGCAGTCTTTTTGTCCTCAAATACCCTACACTCTTATCACAATCTGCCAATCCCCTTAACCAGGCAAGCCCAGCCTTGCCATTACATGTGCAATTCATTGACACTTTTGATATTCATTCTGAGTTTTTGTGTCTGCTCAGAAAAGGCAAGAGGACAGGCAAGGCAGATTGGCTCACATTTGAGTAGAACAGGTCAACTAGCATCCAATTTACTAGCCAGAGTGTGAAGAGGCCCAGGTACCTATCTTCCCCTACACACCAAATTCTAAATCAAAGTAATCACTTTGTGCTTTGTGGTCAGAGTCTGCCCCTACTGAACTACCTTCGAGGAAAGGTGCAGCAACTCCAAGGACACCTTCACTTGAGTTGTTGCCATCCAAAGGCAGGAGAGTTCTCGGTGGGCACAAGAAACCATTGCTGATTGAAGGGTGTGACCACTCAGAGGTCACAGATGGGGGATTCTCTAGATTGTAGCTCCTCTGGACTGATCAGAGGACCAACCACATGGCATCAACATCACCTAGGAAGTTGTTACATTTACAGAATCTCAGGCCCCAGCTAATTGAATCCAAATCTGCATTTTAATTCGTAGGCTTATTAAAGTTTGAGAAGCATGGGTGCAGGTCATGGCGGAAAGGCTAGCATACTGGTCTGGCTCTCAGCATCTCCTCCTTCCCATCTTTGCTCATCTCTTAAGCAAAGCTCAGCCCTGCAATAGTCCTGCACAAAATTTCAGCAACCCCCCCACCCCGAGTGTGTGGGGAGGGGGCGTTCAGGAGCTGCCCCTGCTGGGAGGGCTGACGGAAAGTGACGTTGGATTGGCTGCTTTCTCCAGCTCTGGCGTGTAGACCCTCCCGCTGCACTCCCCGTCTTCACACACCCCCACCCCACCCCCCGCAGCTGTTACAGCCTGCCTCCAGCCGGCTGCCACGAAAACCCGGAGCAGCTGCATGCGCTTGCTGGTGGACAGTCCTCCTAGGGGCGAAGCCGCGCAGCTGGGCATGCTCAGTAGCTGGGGGAGGTTTGTGAGGAGAGTAGGAAGCTTTGGTTCGGCCCCCACTCCTCCCTCTAGCCCCCGCCCCCTTGCCCCTACCCTGCCGTAGTAGTTCCCCAGCGTGCGCAGGGGGAGACCAGGAACATGGCGCTCCGAGCGATGTAGCCGCAGAGAAGGGGATGAGGCACCGCCGCTTTGTGACAGCCAGCCACCAGGTAGGCAGGCGCGCCAGGCGGAGCCGCCCGATGGATATTGGTGCGAGGAGGGGCGCTTGCCGGGATGCGCACGGCTGGTACCCGGAGCATCTTGCTTTTCCCAGATAGGATGCGAAGGGGACCTCTGTGACAGCACGATTGATTGTGCATGTCCTAGGAGATGTCCAAGGCTAGGAACTCACTGCGAGAGGGAGGGGACCAGGGGACCAGGGGACCGCCCACCCCCCCATCCCCAGCCCATGCGCTGCCGTCCAGCCTAGGCTCTTTGCGGGTCAAATAAAGGATAGTTCCTTTCTGTTGGGCGGGAGGGCGTGGGAGATCACCCCGGATACCAGCCCTGGGAGCGCTCTGGTACCCCGGAGGCTAGCAAGCCCAGCACCAGTTCTTTGTGTGTACAACCGCGCAAGCCTGGTTTCGGGGAGTGCCAACGTGCCCGCTTTCTCCCCAGGAGTGTTAGATATATTGCCAGGGCAGGATCCTCCTACGGTTTTTGTCTTTGGGCAGGTGTGGACTGCAGGATGCAATAGCTGAGCCTTTATGGGGCTATATGTCTCTTTGTTATTTGCCTCTGTGTGTCTGTGCGCGTGGTGGGTTGTAATGGAGAGATAGAGAACTTCTGCTTGTGGGCAGAGCATGGAAGAGAATCTCGGTTCCCAACTCTTGTCAAAATCATGTGCAATGTCAGGTTCCTGGAGGGTGAACTTGAAAAGTCTAGAGACCATCAGTGACCAGTTTGGAGGAGAAGCTTGATCATCCTTTTTAAAAACCATGTGTGTATATCTGCAGCTTTAAACACAGGATTTGAGTTAATTCACCAACATTAAATCTTAATTGAGGGAATTTGAAGCATTGTGGCTATTTGAGTGGTCTTTTTAAGGCCACAGTATTAAAGGAAAAGAAGTTGGCACAAAGCCAGAGGAAAGTGTCATGTTAATAGTTGATGGGAGCTTGGAAGGCTGAATATTGCTCTGGAGAAATGGGGGAGCTGGCATTCCACAGGGTCTAGCAAGAAATAACCCACAGGGCTTAGGTAACTCCCCAAGTCTCCTAGTGCATCCTTCTCTCTTCTTGGATTTGGTGGTCTGTATACTCTTCTCTTACTTTAGTGCCTATGGAATTGCTGAAGTAGAATTCTATGAAATTGACATTCTACAACAGCTGTTGCCACCTTATATTTATGTGTATTATTTCAACAACGTAACTTATTGAGTTAGGGTGGGAAGGCAAATTTAGAACATGTCTTTATTTTTTGCTTTAGAATATAAAGGGTGGGCAGCGGTCTGTAAAAATGAACTTTAGAGATACTTTCCTCTGCACTTACACTGTTCATTTTTATGGTCTTGTTAGGTGGCAAGAATGAGTCAGTATCATCAAAATGAAATGGGGACTGCATGAGGAAAATGCATTTAAGTAAATTAAAGCTGTACACGTCCAATCTGATGATAATATCTTGACTTGCAATACACATATGCAAAGCAAAAGCACTGCTAATGGGAGCAATAGAAGTTGGTGACAAGTTCATTGATAGCATTGACCTTAGAATAAAAATTTTGTGTTCCTCTGTGAATGGGTAGAGATTGATTCTACCCATCCCCTGTAACTCATTATTTCATTAATAAATGTGAGTTTTAATCACAGACATTAAAAATCAGTTTGGCAGTGCCTTTCCTTCACTCTCTGAGCTTGCTGCAATGTGCAGGTGTGACAGACAGGTATTCTGGGGCAACAGTTCATCATGGTGATGAGACAGAGCTGAGTTTGAACTCTGATTCTTTCATGCTTGGCTGTATGATCTCTGGCAAGCCATTTAACTTTCCCAAGCCTCAATTTTTTCATCTGCATAATAGACTTAGAAGTAGTAAGCCCTACATAAACAAATAGTCAAGGGGATTATTTATAATGGGACAATGGTGGTGACCATTAACAAAGGAAGGATAATTTACATTGACTGAACCCATACTGTCTGTCCCTTGTTTTACAAGTCAGGTTCAAACACAGAGTTTCATTTAAATCTTTCAAACTGTTTTAATTTCCTAGGACTTCCATAACAAATTCCTCAAAATTTGGTAGCATAAAACAACAGTATATATTTGTTTCAAATGTGGAGGCTAAAAGTCCAAAATCAAAGTGTTGGCAGGGCCATATTCCCTCTGAAACTTTCACTTATTTATTTTTTTAAAAACTTAATTAGCTTATAATAGTTGTACAGGGGGATACATTGTGATAGTCACATATGTCTTATAATTTATCTTAATGATTCACCTCTGCCATCATTCTCTCTCATCCCTGCTGCCCGCCATTCTTAGAACTATTTCTGTAGGTTCCTCTGTAACTTTTAGGAGAGGGTCCTGCCTTACCACTCTCAGACTCTGGTAGCCTTAGGCATTCCTTGGTTGTGACAAAATAATTTCACCTCTACCTGCATCTCCATATGGCATGTTCTCTCTGTGCCTAGCCTTGGGTCTAAATTACCTTTTTTGTATAAAGACACCATTCATATTAGATTTAGGACTTACCCTAATTCAATATGACTTTGTCTTAACTTGATTTCATCTGCAAAAAAAACTGATTCCCGAATTTGTTCACATTTACATGTTCTGAGTGGGCTTGAATTGTGGGGAGACATTATTCAGCCCTGTAATCCATAACCCTAATAATAATAACATTAATAATACCAAAGCATAAAAACACAGATAAAGATAGAATAGCATGAGTTTAGAAAAGACTTTTAAGGTTATTTAATCCACCTAACTTATCTGAGACTTCATATTCCCAACTATGGCAGGATTCCCAGGTACTTCACTTATACATGTCACTTATCTGGAAACCAAGACAATCCAAAACTTGAGTCTTCAACAGGTGTCCCAAATGTACCCTGTCTCACCCTACCAACACAATACAAAAAACCAATAGCAACAAAGATACCTTACAACTTTCTAGTCTTTTTTTATTTTGGTAAATGTTACCACTCTCCATGGATTTGCTCTAGCTAGAAACCTAAGAATCATCTTTGATGCCTTCATTGCCTTTACTCTCCATATCACAAACCATCACATAGTCTAAGTTCCATCCTTTACCCATATATATAAATACTTTTTGATAGACTGTTCTTTCCATCTCTACTACCACTACCATCAAACTTCAAGTTATGATTGCTCACCTGAACTGAAAGTATAACTTCCTAACAAGACCCCTAGTTCTTTGCTGGTACCTTTTAATCCTTCATCCACAGCAGATAAAATCATGTGAATTCCCTGCATAAAATGCCACCAACACATCTGGGATAGTTTTTAGAGAATATCAAAGTCCCTGGTACTTGACTAGCCTTGTCTTGGACATCTCTTCCTCTTGCTGATGTCACACTGACCTGCTGTCTAGTTCTTGGCCATTCCAAGCCCTTCTCATTATATTTCACCAGTCTAACCTGTACTTATCCTTTGGACTTCATTGACCTCTCTTCCTCACCAACCCAACTTTCTCATCGCCCCTTTCCATTTCTCCCATCATAATTTTCTCCTATCATAATATTGTATTTTTTGTTTAGCTATTCAAAATTATAATCTCTGTAATGACAATTTTGTGTCTTTCATGCAGAAAATGCTCAATCCATGTTTGGTGAACGAGTGAAGGAATGAATACCCTGTCTCATAGCATTTTTCTGTGCCAATTTAAAGATCTGATTTTTTTAAAAGCTTTTTAAAAAACTAGCATGAAAAGAGCAATTTAGAACTTCATTCTGACTTCAAAAAAGGACTATTCTTTTCCTTAACAAATGCATCTGCTAAGAATTGGTTTGGGGCTAGCAGTTAAGAATAGAGTCAAAATATTTTCTAGCAACTGAGGTTTTTGTAAAAATTTCAGTCAACAAATATTCAGCACAGATATGTGGCATGGGCATATTTGCCATACTAGGTCCCAAGAAGGCAATGGTGAACTATACTTTAACCTGAAAATTAAGATAATAAATAATAATCATATTATATGCAATAATGCAAGATTTCAGCTTCTAATATATGTCAGGCTCTCTTCAGTCTATATCATCACTATAGTTCTCTAATCTTTCCCAGTATCATAGAACACTACACTTACCAGGGGCATAACAAATATTTGATAAATCAATAATTAGTAATTACTGATATTTTGATCTTTCAAAATAATAAAAGTTACTCTTAGGAAAAAAGGAATCTGCTCCTGTGTAGAAGTATGCAGTTGAAGCAAGTAAAACATAAAGAAACTAACAAGAGAATTCAGTAAGGTGGTTGATTTATAAAATACATGTTCAAAAGTCAGTGACTACTCAGTATGTCACTATTTACTGACTAAAAATAGAATAGAAAATGATCCTACTCATAAACCACAGGTTTATAAATTACCTAGGAATAACAGGAAATGTACATAAAACATGTGGGAATAATACGGGATATGGTAAGAACTTATGCAGAAAGCTATGAAATTTTACTTAAGACTCATAAAGCTAAGAAATAAAAAAGAAAAGAAACAAGAAAAACACACCTTATTCTTGGGTAGAATGGTGGATATTATGAAATAGTTATTTTCCCCAGATCAATTATATAGTTTTATTGCATTGGGATTTGGGAGAACTTGACAAAATGATTCTAACATACATCTGAAGAATAACTATATGAAAATAGTAGAAGAAAACTTTGTAAAAGAGTGGTAATGGTGGGAGAGGTGGATGGTGGTAGAGTCTGTGGGGATGCTGAGGGTGGTACTGAGTGGTAAAAGTAGGTAGACATAGGAGTATGAAGCTGGGGGATGGGAACATGGTGTTTGGGGGTGATAAATGCGAGTGGGGTGATGAGTCGTGGAGGTGGATGATGGGTGGAGGAGGTAGGTAGATGTGGAGGCATGGTGGTGGTAGATTTCTTTTGTTGAAATAAAAATAAATCTGTTCATCAAACTATGATCATTATAGCAGTGTAGTACTGGTGTAAAAAAATCAATAAATAGGTCAACTGAATAGAATAGCCTGGAAACAGACTCAGGTAGTTTTAGAAGCAGAAATAGAATAGAGCAAACATTATGAAACAGTGAAAAATATTGGATAAAAACCCTAAGGAAATTGGCTACATATATGGAAAGCATTGAACTAAGAACCTCTGCTTACACGACTATCCAAGTAAATTCCAAACAAATTGAATACTTTATCTGTAAGATCCAAAACAAAGCTAGAAGAAAACATTTAACTACTGTTAAGCAAAGGAGTTCTAAATATAAAAACAATTAAAAGAATGACAAAGCAAAATATAAATTTGAATGTTTTATAATTCTATGCAAAAATATACATTTTTAAATGGAGCAGAGACTTGAGGAATGATAGTGACAGTTAATGTAACAATACACGTAAGAACTCTTGTAAATCAGTAAGTGAACAATGGCACTTCAAAAGAATTGTCCAAATATCTGAATAAATTATTCAAGAGGAAAAAAAAATGACCAATGCAAATATTTAGTAACAAAAACACATATTAAAATAAAAGTAAAGTGCCATGTATTCATGTACTAATGAGTAAAAATGTATAAAATAAAATATTCAGTTCTGGCAAAGATACAGACAAAATGACATTCTCATTCACTACTAGTGGTAAGATTGTATGATGCAAGAGTTTGAAAATATTTGTCGAAATCTTTTAAACATTCATATCATTTAAGTATTTTTCTTGTTTCTTAGATTATATTTATTTTAGCCTTTTTTTTTTTTTTTTGGTGGACTGGGATTTACTCTATGACTTGAGCCATGCTGCCAGCCCTTTTTGCTTTAGTTATTTTTCAGATGATGTGTATTTCTGGGGCCTGTCTTTGGACTGTGATCATTCTATCTATGCTTTCCAAGTAGCTGTGATTATGGTCATGAGCCACCATGCCTATCCTTTATGTTAGTCTTTGCTAAGGAAATATATATATAGGGAAAATTTTATTTAATAAAAACATACATAGTTAAAAATTAAAGATGGGTTGAAATAGTTTAGGTCTCCCAAATGATGGACAATTGAATAGGTATTTAAAGTGATCACTTTGAAGATTATGTCATTATTGTTTAAAGTGGAAATAACCACACTGCATTACTGCATGTATTACATCACTAACATATGTTTTATGACAAAGAAATAATGTCAACATATAAAAAAACTGAAGCAGAAACAAACAGGCACTCTGGATGGTGAAAATAGAGTTCGTTTTTCTTTTTTTTTAAATACCTTTCTGAATTTTTCAAAATGTAGTCATTTAACATACTGTTTTATGAATCAAATAGAAGTCCATTATTTTACATATGTGGTGGTGATACTTGTTCAGATCATGATTATTCACTTATGTAACAAGCATCCATTGATTATCTGTTGAGTCAGGGACTCTGCTAAGTATATCAGGAATGTCTTTTCATTTGTATACAAATGAAAGAAAATGTCTAACTTGAATAAAAGAAGATTACAAGAAGGCTATCAGGTGGCTAAAAGAAATGCCAGGAGTGTGGGGAGGAGAATTCCCCTAAGTAAACATGGATAGAAACAAACTTAGAAGCAAACAAGAACCTAGACAGCTCCAGGGACTTAGAAAAAGGTTCTAGACAAGATCAGCTTGGTAGGGCTTGGCCACAGTCCCTGGGTTGCTATGTTTGAGACTTGCCCAGTTCACTCCACAGGGCATCAGGTAGAGCAGGTGCTTTCATTAATAGGCTTATTACTGCTTTTCTAATGAAAGAGATGCGATGGGTGCCCAACAGCCAAAACCAAATCAAATTAAAGCAAAGATGACTAAAAGTGCCCATTACCCTAGGGCTTGGAGGCAAACAAAGTTCAACACCAGCCACCTCTCCCCTCCCTCCTATAGGGAACATTTGATGTGATGTAGGAGTTTACCTAACATACGATTCATGGTACAGTGTTCATTGTGATATGATTCTAAAGAAAATGCAGTGTAGTGTCCCATGGGGGAGATGCCATTTTTCTCCTTGAGGTAATAGTACCATGTCAGAAAAAATGTTTTTATCCTCATACACTGGGATAATTTTTGAAGGGAAGGTTCAGGAAAAGGATATTATGACACAGTATAGCAGAAGCCAGAGGTACAGTTTTTCTGAATTATCTTACACACGGCAAGTCATGTTTGAGTTTAGCCCACTATGAATGATAGGCTCTTGGCTTAAATAACTTGTTACAAAATACTAAAAAAAAAAGCATCATAAATAGGAAATATTTGTGGTTATCCAGGTAATTTAATGTTCATATTGTTATTTTTTATAATTCTTTATAAACTTTTATAAACTTTTCCTTGAGAAAAGATGGTTTATAAATAGGAAGGAAAAAAGTTAATTATTCTTCAATTGCACTAAAAAACAGGACAGATAAAATAATCTCAAATGATCAACAGAGGCTCCTGCTCTGCTTACTGCATATCCTGCTGTTCGACTCTCTGAACTCTGTACCCATGGTCAGTCATGCTCCTCTGCCCCAAAGAACCTACATACCACCTGGTCCTCTGTTGGGTCTTGTGGTGTGTAAGTGGGACTGTATATACTCAAAAGGCTCCTGGTCCCTAGGAAAGAACTGAAGGAAGTCTGATCTTAGGTAGGTATGGATAAGGCTTGAATAAATGAAAATGAGGTCTATGCATAGGTGCTGGGGGCCGAGTGGAAAGGGAAAGGGAGCGAGACTAGTTCTCTTTGTTTTGCATGTTTTAAAATCAAATGTTCTAAGCTTTAATCTGGCTTGTAGGTGGTCATGAAGGCCACTCATAACTAGCTAATCATGCAACATTATTATAATTATAAAAAATAGATTATACTTCTGTGATCATAACTAACATATTGAGCAAGATCTGTTAAGCCATCATCAAAGTATTTCACCTCTGTTCATTAATTAGTCTTTATAAGATCACACTATCAAATTGGTCACTGAGGGCGAAATATCCAGCAGTTAGATAGGGTAGAGAGGCAGGGTCAAATTCTGGATAATTTGAATCCAAATTTCTATAAACACTGGCACACAGCGACTCAATGGATATGTGGAGAAGTTTTGTTTGGAGTACTTGAACCTTCAATAATTAAAAAATCACTGGATTAATCAGCCCACATTGACTCTCCAGTACACTCAAATCCTCAGATCAGCATTTCTGTTCATGCAGATATCCTTATGAACCAGGAAATCAAGTGCTTACACTGCCTTGCCCTGTTCACTATTATGACTCACTACTTGATCAAAATCAAAAACAAAAATCAATATTTGGTTGCTTGTATAAACAGTAAATTTAACTTACATTTTTAAGCAGGTATCCTGTTGTGGGATTCCTCCTGCCAATTTTCAATAGAATTGTCATTTGTGTCATGGGTGAGAAGGGCAATTGACAATAAAGAATACCTGTGATTCTCCTTTAAAGCACAGGTTCATGTCTACGACTCCATTTTCCCACTGTCTAATGGAATCAAGAAGACTCTGTGCAAACAGTGTTGACTCCATCACCCCTTTACTAGCAACTGATGGGAAGGGGAAAGAAGAGAGGGAAGAAAGAGAGAGAGAAAAAGAAAACAAAAGCAAACACGCCTTTGGTTCCAAAAATAACATCTGTGGCAGACTCAACTGTCATTGGCTTTACTTTTCAATTAAAATTCAAGGTTGGCATAGTATCTAAGAAATTCTTCAGCTATTTTCTAGATGGAACTTCATTTGCTTGTTACTAAGGATGGTCATTTGAGTTCTTTGTTGTAACACTGATTTCCTAGCTAATTATTTTTGATTATCAGCTAAGTTTCTCCATTCGCTTTATCTTCTCACTCCATTGTATTTTACTGACTCAGGAAGCAAACTCCCTGGAAAAGCAGAAAACTTATATACTTCATTTGTTTAAAAGAAAGAATCTTCTTCCAAAGTAGGAATAGTTGCTGTGTGAGTATGTTTTCACCTCTAAAAATAACAACACTGATGGAGGAGGGAGGTTATGAAAAAAATCTTACAGAAAGAGGACATAGAGCTTGTCTCATCCATGTGGCTTTTAGGTCAATGTTCTCTCGGTTTTAGAGATATGTTCCAGGCAGGGCATGGTGAGGAATTCTGTAATCCCATCTACTTAGGCAGCAGAGATCAGGATGATCACAGTTCCAGCCCAGCCTGAGCAAAAAGTTAATGTGACCCCATCTCAACTGATAAGCTGGGCATGATGACTATGATACCAGCTATGTGGAAAGCATAGGAAGGAGGATTGCTGTTCAAGGCCAGCCCCAGGCAAAAATGTGAGACTCTGTTCTAAAACTAATTAAATCAAAAAGGGTGGGGGGCATGGTCCAAGTGACAGAGCACCTGCTTAGCAAATTTGGGGCCCTGAGTTCAACACCCCAGTACCACCATCTCCCCACAATTTTATAATAATATTTGAAAGAGTTATTCATTTCTTGCATTAAATAGTACACTTGGCCTTCCATATCTGTGAGTTCTGTATCTGTGGACTTAACCAACCATAGATCAAAAATATTTGAAAAAATTGCACCTGTACTGAACACATACAGACATTTTTCCTTATAATTTTTCCCTAAACAATACAGTATAGCAACTACTAATGTAGTGTTTACATTGTGTTAAGTCTTATAAATAATCTAAAGATGTATATGGGTTATATGCAGTGCTTTACCATGGTATATAAGAGACTTGAGCATCCACAGATTTTGTTTTATTGTTTGTTTGTTTTATTGTTTTATTATTCATATGTGCATACAGGCTTGGGTCATTTCTCCCCCCTGCCCCCACCCCCTCCCTTACCACCCACTCCGCCCCCTCCCTCTCCCCCCCACCCCCTCAATACCCAGCAGAAACTGTTTTGCCCTTATCTCTAATTTTGTTGAAGAGAGAGTATAAGCAATAATAGGAAGGAACAAGGGTTTTTGCTGGTTGAGATAAGGATAGCTATACAGGGAGTTGACTCACATTAATTTCCTGTACATGTGTGTTACCTTCTAGGTTAATTCTTTTTTATCTAACCTTTTCTCTAGTTCCTGGTCCCCTTTTCCTATTGGCCTCAGTTGCTTTTAAGGTATCTGCTTTAGTTTCTCTGCATTAAGGGCAACAAAGGCTAGCTAATTTTTTAGGTGTCTTACCTATCCTCACCCCTCCCTTGTGTGCTCTCGCTTTTATCATGTGCTCAAAGTCCAATCCCCTTGTTGTGTTTGCCCTTCATCTAATGTCCACATATGAGGGAGAACATACGATTTTTGGTCTTTTGGGCCAGGCTAGCCTCACTCAGAATGATGTTCTCCAATTCCATCCATTTACCAACGAATGATAACATTTCGTTCTTCTTCATGGCTGCATAAAATTCCATTGTGTATAGATATCACATTTTCTTAATCCATTTGTCAGTGGTGGGGCATCTTGGCTGTTTCCATAACTTGGCTATTGTGAATAGTGCCACAATAAACATAGGTGTGCAGGTGCCTCTAGAGTAACCTGTGTCACAGTCTTTTGGGTAAATCCCCAAGAGTGGTATTGCTGGATCAAATGGTAGATCAATGTCTAGCTTTTTAAGTAGCCTCCAAATTTTTTTCCAGAGTGGTTGTACTAGTTTACATTCCCACCAACAGTGTAAGAGGGTTCCTTTTTCCCGCATCCTCGCCAACACCTGTTGTTCGTGGTGTTGCTAATGATGGTTATTCTAACAGGGGTGAGGTGGAATCTTAGTGTGGTTTTATTTTGGTATCTGCAGAGAGTACTGCAACCAGTTCTTGCAATTATAGTTTGATTTTCCCTTCACCAGGGTTTTAAACAGCTACCTCCATGGCGTCTCTTATTCCCTCTCTACCCTAGGTCGACCCTATTCCTCTCACAGCCAAGCAATTCTAAATCTCAACTAAAAAAGAAATGTTTTTGCATATATTCTTCCCTGTCCCCACTGCAATTCCCCTTAGAATCTCATTTAGGTCTTATGTAAGTCTCTTCTTTGTTCTTGTCTTCATTCCCATTCCTCAAATGAGCATTTAATTATCTGATTTTCACTTCCTCACTGAAAACTTTCTACCCATCTACCACCCCTACCAAATTATCTCACATGGCCTGGCTTAGCCCCTTCAAACATTCAGCACAATATTTTGTAACATTTTTTGTACTAGCTGCCCTTCTTGCACTAGACTGTGAGTTCGTTTAAAGCATGTTTCTTCATCTTTGTATCCCCAGCACCTAACTCTAGGTTCTTACGTTCTTATATGTCAGGTCTTTAATCCATATTTGTAGGTGAATCGGTATTACTTAGGATAAAAACTCTTGAGTCAAAATGCAAAAGAATAGTTCTGTGAATTTGAAATTTTGGAATGAAACTTAAAAATGTTCTAATCTGTTTCCTTTAGAAAAAGTTTCATATTAATATGAGGTAGAAGGAAAGTTTAATCACCCCTTACCTGTTTCTTAGAGTAAGACAAACATTCTAATGTTGCATATAGGTAATAGAGTAGAGCATCTAAGCACACTGAAAAGATCCAAACTGATGAAGGATACTGTAAGTTAAAAACTAGCTTTCCAACAACAGTTAATGAACCAAGCTTCTTGAACATCGTTAAGCATAATTATTTGAGCATTAGATGTAACTCATACCTATTGTTCTGTTGTCTCAAACCTGGTGTGAATATGCCTGATTGGTGACAAGATCCTTGCTTGAATGTCAATTGATTTTTCTACTCAAAGCTGGGGTTTTATTCAGTTCTGCCCAACTCTTTGGCACTACTGTTTTCATATGGATGCACTTTCAAGTGAGGGCAAACTAGGAAGTCTTCAGTGGGAAATGAATAAAAGTAATTGGGTCCAAGCAAGATGTTCCTCACTGTGAGTTCTGGAACTCTTTCAGGCTTCTAGTCAGATGTTTTTGTGAAAGGATTCCTGGAGATAGAAGATCCTAGGGTGGGGACTGGACAGAGATTTCAAGGTAGTATATGGATATTCTCTCTGACAGCATTTACCTTCCATCCTCCATTTTGGATTCCCTACATGAGTATCTGTGTTGACATAATAGACATCCACCCTGGTTGCAAGAATTACTTTAAACAACTAACAACTAAAATCAGATATCTGGAGGCTTTTATCTCTGAAATAAGTAGAGCTGTCCTTTTAAAGCTGGAAGATTTAGAACACTGAATTCTATTAGGTGTAATTTAGAACAGAGTTTCCAATTTTGTGGCCTCTGTAATGGTATATATAGTGCAAAATTTTTCTGAAAACTCCAATTTTCTGGATTTTATTTTTTAAAAAATTATATGTACACACAAGCTTGTCACAAAGTTTGGCAACACTGACTGTGTCTCCTTGAGCAGTAGCTGCCTGCACCATGGACCTGTCACAGAGTTTTGTTTTGCTCCAGTCACCACCACTACCTACTAATTTCCATCAGGGAATTTTACTTGTTTGTAGTTCCCGCTCGATCCTTAAAGTCTTTTGAATTTGTCACTTTTGGGTTAGAAGAAGGGATTACTCTATGTTTTTGGATCATTTTATCTTTAAATATATTAAGGCCTTTAAATCTTACTTCCTGAAAATATAGGACACTTTATGTAAAAATTTATAAGATAGATGGCATGTTTAAAAGATGCATTTAAAAAACTGTATCCTAGAAAGAAGTCTAGAAGTAAGACTCCTGTGTTGGTATGACATTTATTTAAAAGGATAATAAACTTGGGGGATATTTGGTAGAAACATTTACTTAGTTTAGTTGCAGCCACTAAGTTTTTCAGTGTTTTTTACAATGAGCAATTATAAAATATTTCCTCTTGTGTTTCATTTGAATTAAACCAAAGTACAAAAATAAATAGTATATTCTTGATTTTGCTGGAGATAGGAATTATTGAAACTCAAAAGGATGTTCTCATAACTCATACGACATTATCACCTGGAAAGTATAAATCATTCAGATGCAGCTATGCTCACAGCAATGAAACAGAATCTTATAAGTGATATGCATTAGACTATTGAATGACTGGAAAGATCTCAAAATCAATATTGGAATCACCCAAGACAACTAAGAACAATAATGTCACTGTACCTTGCTAAAAAGAAATGAAAAACAAATGAGGGAAAATTCTAGAGGTTTCCCTAGACTTTTTATTTGCTTGGGATAGTTGGGTAGCTTTCCATTTCTTTTCAGACCTCAATTTTATTTTAAACACAGAGCACAGCCAGCCATTGGAAAACATTTTCTTTTCTATATATACCAGGGTATGCATTGACTGTAGATGTCACTGTAGAGCAGAAAAGCCTTCGGTTCTACGTTAATCACTTACCTGGTAGGATTAAAATAAAGATAATTAGATCTGTGTATTGAGATAGTGTCTATTTTTATCTGCTTTATCCTCTGAAAGGCTAGATTAAAAAAAAAAAGACTGTTCCCAACTACTCACCCAGATCTTCATCAGATGGACCTTGAGCTCTATTATGTTTATGTGGGGTAGCACTTAAGCATGTGGGGGCAAGACAATGAACACAACAGATAAAAATCTCCCCTGAGGAAGGAGAGATGGGAATAAACAATAAGTGTCATAAGTAAATGAAGAAATGTCAGAAGCTGACCTGCGTTCTGAAAAAATTCGAGTGGGATGAAGGGGAGTCAGAAGAGCTGGCATGGGTGGTGATAAAGGGGTAAAGAGTAATTTTAAATAGGGTGCTCAGACTAGGCCTCACTGAGAAGGTAAAGGAGAAGAAGAAACTACCCATGTATGATCATGAGTTGCTCAAAGATAGGGATTCATTCTGAGAAATGCATCATTTGGTGATTTTGTCATTGTACAAACTTCACAGAGTATATTATGCAAATCTAGTTGGTACATGTCAATCACTTGAGGTGGACTCTTGGTGCACCTCAGTGAGTAAAAATGTATGAAGTCACCACTGGTATAACATAGAATTCTGTTTCACAGTAAACAATTTATTGTGAGTAGGAGGAATATACTATAAAATAACAATACAAAGTATAATATAGTAAATCCATAAGCCAGTAACAGTCACTTGTTATCATTATCAAGTATTATATACCATGCATAAGCATATGCTATACTTTTATATGACTGGTAACTCAATAAGCTTATAAAAATGTGCATAGAGTTGGAACAATGGTAGTAACAATAACTAAGATCTTGTGAACACTTATTGCTTATCAGAGATTGTGTTATATGCTTATATACCCTGTCTTATTTAATCCTTCCAATGGCTTCATAAATGTTATTATTTCCATTTTCTGGCTAATAAATGTCATATTTATGCTGCCTTGCTCTATTGATTAAGATTATTCTCCTATAAACATAAAAGATGAAGGTAAAATGTATTTCCTCAGATTCTAAAGCCTAATTATTTTGACTTATTTTATTTTAGTTTGGATTTCCCCTAGAAACAGACCTTGAGGTAAAGATTTGAGAGCAAGTGGCTCATTTGCATATTCCATGGACTACAATTAAGAGAAAGAGAAAGTAATATAAGGAAGGGACATAGTCTGTTCCTGCTGTTGTAACAAAACACTTAAACTGGGTTTTTTACAAATAACAAGAACTTATTTCTCATAGTTCTGGAAGCTGGGAATCCAAGCTCAAGGCACCAGCAGATGGTAAACAGATGGAATTGGAGAGCATCATTCTGAGTGAGGTTAGCCTGGCCCAAAAGACCAAAAATTATATGTTCTTCCTCATATGTGGACATTAGATCAAGGGCAAACACAACAAGGGGATTGGACTTTGAGCACATGATAAAAGCGAGAGCACACAAGGGAGGTATGAGGATAGGTAAGACACCTAAAAAACCAGATAGTTTCTCTGTCCTCAACGCAGAGAAACTAAAGCAGGTACTTTAAAGCAACTGAAGCCAATAGGAGAAGGGGACCAGGAACTAGAGAAAAGGTTAGATAAAAAAGAATTAACCTAGAAGGTAACACACATGTACAGGAAATCAATGTGAGTCAACTCCCTGTATAGCTATCCTTATCTCAACTAGCAAAAATCCTTGGTCCTTCCTATTATTGCTTATACTCTCTCTACAACAAAATTAGAAATAAGGGCAAAATAGTTTCTGCTAGGTAGCAAGGAGGTGGGGGGAGAGGGAGGGAGCGGAGGGGGTGGGGGGAAGGTGGAGAAATGACCCAAACATTGTATGCACATATGGAAAAAAAAAAGGCAGCAGCAGATTCAGCATCAAGTATGGGCTTGCTCTTTGCTTCAAGATGGTGCCTTGAAATTCCAGGGTGTTTGAACAAAAGCTGTGTCCTCATGTGGCAGAATGGAAAGAAGGAACAAACTTATTTTCAAACTCTTTTATAAAAAGAGTACTAATCCTATCCATGACAGTAAAATCTTCATGACCTAGTCACCTCCTAAAAGTTCCACCTCTTAGTTCCATCATCTTCAGGTTTAAGTTCCTGTATATGAAATTCGGAGGAGCATATACTTTCAAATCATAGCAGAAGGCTACCAAAATTGTAGTTTCAATGGGAAAGTGTAAAAAACTCATGTTTCAGAATTATTCTCTCCAAAAGAGAGGGAGCTGAAATATTTATAGAAAAACTCCCCTCATGCTGTTCCCTGGAGATATTAATTCTTCTTTATTTCCACCTACTGTGATTTGGAAAAGTTCTCAGGAACACAGATTCTGGCTGCCGAAAGTTGGTAGGGATATAGGTTGGCATTAATAGGGCTTGCTACAACCATACTTGCCCCCTTAAACTTCAGAGATCTTTCAGAAGTTGTTATTTTAAATGAAACAGGACAAAACATCTATCTTTTGCTGGTCAATCGTGAGTATATTCATTGAGCCATTAGTGTAGACAAGAACACCACATATATAGTGAATAAAAGAACAGCGAGCCATAATGTTAAGTGGCACTCAAAGTCATTTCCAAATAAATAAGACAATATAACTATAGGCGCTGAATTGGAGTCAGAGATAATTAAGCATACAGCTGTTAAGTGCATTTTATGTTGAAAAATAGAACAGAATTTAGGCTACAACTGACCTTGTGATGAAACAGAAAGATAAAATATTGCCAGGAGAAAAGCATTTACCCATGTAATGCAATTACATTCTTGTCGGGCAGTGGGGACTGGTTGGTAATCTGTATCTTCCAAAGCATTAATGGAACTCTTTGTCCCAAACAATGTGGTTCATGGCCATGACTATTTTTAAAAACAGATACCATGATAGTAGGAAAAGTTAGAGGATATATACTTAAAATTATTCCTGTTGTCATGGATGATAAAAATGACTTTGGGTCTAAGTCTTGATAGAAACCTCCAAACTAGAAATAATTTTTCATGGAGAAAGAAAAGAATGTCATAAGTATCCTGAGTGTGTAGAGTCAAGTATTCTAAGTGCTACTTACATGTGGATTAAATATTAGCAAATTTTAACTGAATATTGAAATACACTTGGTCAGGGAAAAGCCAGGAATGGATATTGGGTATTTGGCAACCTGTAGTGGGATTTCAAAATAACCTGGGTGGTATCCTTACTAAGAATGTATCAGTTGAGGTGGTTTAGGATAGCAACAGGAAGTGTTTTAACATTAACCGTCTGTTTGAAACAAAGGTGGGACAAGAAGGAGACCCAGCGCTGACAAGGTTGTATCAGTGATTCCCATAGGACATTAAGCTTGGCAGGCTACAAATCATTGCACTCTTAAAATAATAACTGATACACCTTAGATTTGAGATATTGATGGGTTTTAAGAAACTCATCATCATCTCTGTGACCTGTAGAGCATTTCACACTAGGAGGCACCCCAGATGCTAATCTCATACCTGGAAGTTCAGACATGTGTAGAAAGTTCTTTCATAATTTCTGTGTTCCTAAAGGAACAAAAAGAAGCAATTTAGGAAGTGCTATGAGAACTAGAGGAAAAATGGTCTTTATTGACTTTGGGCCAGCAACATTACCTCTTCTTTACCACCTTGGATTGCTCTAATTGTTGAACCTGAGTGTTATGACTTTACCATATCCTAGTCAGAACTTCAGCGTTCACCCCCATTCACTTCTTTTATGTTCAGAGCCTCCATGTTGCATAACTTCAGAGAACAGCCTTCACATCCTCTCCATAGAAATGGCACCTCCCGTAATGCTGTGATCCACAGCCTTAATGACCTTCTATGGTGATTCTACTTCGATTGTTCTTGCTTAGGTCTACACTTGTGAAATGGTATTGTTGTCCCTTACAATTACACGTACTTTCTGTTCTCTTCCTTCTCACTGGGCTGGAAGAGGTTAGATTTTATGTTTTTAAGATAAAAACATAAATATATATACCACCCTCCACTATATCTTCTTAACAAATCTTTACTAAAACGATGTTTGATTAATACTGTTGTGGACTTATTAACAATTATGTGTTAGACTCTGTGTGAAATACTCTACCAGTTTATCTCTTTAATTCAAACAACAGCTCTGTAGAATACTCAGTGCCTTTATTTCTTCTCAGAGGACAAAGATGAAGAGTACAAGATAAATAAATGGAAGTATTGAGTAAATAAAATTCCTTCAAGACTATTGATTATCTGTTTGAGACAAGGTCTTACTATGCATCCCAGGATGGCCTGAAACTTGCTGTGTAGCCCAGGCTGGTCTTGAACTCACTAGCCTACTGGTTCTGATTCCCAAGTGCTAAGATTACAGGCATGCACTGCCAAGCCTAGCTCTTTAAGGATTGTGATATGAAGGAATGAAGAGGTTAAGAATAGAAGGTATAGGTAGATTGGGAAGTAAAATTATATCAACCAATATAAAGATTAATGACCTTGAACCTGTATATAAGTTGTAGAAGATGATTCAGTTGGAAGGACAGGATGGAAGATGTAGTGTGAGAACTGATCGTTGGTGGTATTGAGGAGGTTCCATGAACAGAATCCAGAGGACACATGGAGCTAATAGCTCTAGACAGGAAGACTATCCTACTGGATCAGGAGGAAGGGAAGCAATGGAATAAATTTGTGGAAACTCGGTGATAGGAAGTTGAAGAAATTCCTATGTGAAGTATTTAGTTTTAATCTTTGAATAAGGAGGCAAAGTCATCTACTAAGTTTGAGGAGGAAGGTTGTGATTGCCAGGGCAGAGATTTAAAGAAAATAGAGAAGTATGAAAAAGTTGTCTGCAGAAATTCAGGAACTAGGGATGCACATGGTGGCACATGCCTGCAATCCCAACAACACCAGCAGCAGAGAAGAGAAGGATTATTGTTTGAGGCCAGCCCAGCCAAAAAGTTAGCAAGACTCCATCTCAACCAACAAGCCAGGGATGGATGTGCACTTGTCATCTCAGCTACACAAGAGGCATAGATGGGAAAAAAAAACCCACCTTCCAAGGCCAGCCCTAGACAAAAAGTAAAAATGTATTAGAAAAATAACTAAAAACAAAAAAGGGCTAGGAACATGGCTAAAGCAATATAGTGCTTTCCTAGCAAGAACAAGACCCTGAGTTCAAACCTCAAAACCAAAAGAAGAAAAAGAAGAGAAATTCAGGAACTGAGAAACCCTGGTACTTCCATTCTATTCCATTCATTTGTATTAGTGAAACCATGGTTTCAAATTAAAATTCTAAGTGCATGTTTTATCAGAAAAAATGGGTGTGGCCCAATTAGAATCTAAAAGTAAAAGAGGCCTTCTGAACATAGGAGAAACTTGAGTTTTATGAAATGCATTTAAGGAAAATAAGTTTTATTTCTCCTAATTTTGACCTCTTGACTTATTTTCATGAAAATTGGTATGATGTGAAAAAAATACTGTATGTATTCCCTATTGACTAGAGTTCTATTGCAGCCACATGCCATGGGAAGTAAACAGTGCCTATCTTCACCAGTATTCTTCTGCTTGAAAAAGACATAAACCCAACTTAAAGTATGTTAAGAAAATGAAAAACTCTAGTTGGTCAGAAGCTCAAAAATAATGCCATGGTGCCATTTCTTCCCCATCTTTCACTTCTGCAAGTTTCTGTGTGGGCTTTGTTCTCAGGCAGACTCTCCCATTTTTTCTGGCAAGATGGCACCCAACAGTTCTTGGTTTAGATTCTTACTGATTTCAAATCCAGTAGAAAATGCAGCCTAGCATTTGCCAACAGTTCCAACAAAAAAAAATCTCAAGATCAATTCTTCACCAGTTCTAGTAGGACTGTTGTTCCCATGTGGTAGTAGCTTTTCAAGTCTAATTACTATAGAGTGGGATTGTGTTGCTTTTTATCACACCTGGGTCTAAACATCCCTGAGAGTCAGAAGAGAGTGGAGTTACTTTCTCCCAAATCATCTTTTTTTTTTCTTTTATTATTCATATGTGCATACAAGGCTTGGGTCATTTCTCCCCCCTGCCCCCACCCCCTCCCTTACCACCCACTCCACCCTCTCCCTCTGCCCCTCACCCCCTCAATACCCAGCAGAAACTATTTTGCCCTTATTTCTAATTTTGTTGTAGAGAAAGTATAAGCTATAATAGGAAGGAACGAGGGTTTTTGCTGGTTGAGATAAAGATAGCTATACAGGGCATTGACTCACATTGATTTCCTGTGCATGTGTGTTACCTTCTAGGTTAATTCTTTTTGATCTAACCTTTTATCTAGTTCCTGGTCCCTTTTTCCTATTGGCCTCAGTTGCTTTTAAGGTATCTGCTTTAGTTTCTCTGCATTAAGGGCAACAAATTCTAGCTAATTTTTTAGGTGTCTTATCTATCCTCACCCCTCCCTTGTGTGCTCTCGCTCAAAGTCCAATCCCCTTGTTATGTTTGCGCTTCATCTAATGTCCACATATGAGGGAGAACATACGATTTTTGGTCTTTTGGGCCAGGCTAACCTCACTCAGAATGATGTTCTCCAATTCCATCCATTTACCAGTGAATGATAACATTTCGTTCTTCTTCATGGCTGCATAAAATTCCATTGTGTATAGATACCACATTTTCTTAATCCATTTGTCAGTGGTGGGGCATCTTGGCTGTTTCCATAACTTGGCTATTGTGAAAAGTGCCGCAATAAACATGGGTGTGCAGGTGCCTCTGGAGTAACCTGTGTCACAGTCTTTTGGGTATATCCCTAAGAGTGGTATTGCTGGATCAAATGGTAGATCAATGTATAGCTTTTTAAGTAGCTTCCAAATTTTTTTCCAGAGTGGTTGTACTAGTTTACATTCCCACCAGCAGTGTAAAAGGGTTCCTTTTTCCCCGCATCCTCACCAACACCTGTTGTTCATGGTGTTGCTGATGATGGCTATTCTAACAGGGGTGAGATGGAATCTTAGCGTGGTTTTAATTTGCATTTCCTTTACTGTTAGAGATGGGTGAGCATTTTTTCATGTGTTTTTTGGCCATTTGAATTTCTTCTTTTGAGAAAGTTCTGTTTAGTTCACTTGCCCATTTCTTTATTGGTTCATTAGTTTTGGGAGAATTTAGTTTTTTAAGTTCCCTATATATTCTGGTTATCAGTCCTTTATCTGATGTATAGCTGGCAAATATTTTCTCCCACTCTGTGGGTGTTCTCTTCAGTTTAGAGACCATTTCTTTTGATGAACAGCAGCTTTTTAGTTTTATGAAGTCCCATTTATCTATGCTATCTCTTAGTTGCTGAGCTGCTGGGGTTTCGTTGAGAAAGTTCTTACCTATACCTACTAACTCCAGAGTATTTCCTACTCTTTCCTGTATCAACTCTAGAGTTTCTGGTCTGATATTAAGATCCTTGATCCATTTTGAGTTAATCTTGGTATAGGGTGATATACATGGATCTAGTTTCAGTTTTTTGCAGACTGCTAACCAGTTTTCCCAGCAGTTTTTGTTGAAGAGGCTGCTATTTCTCCATCGTATATTTTTAGCTCCTTTGTCAAAGACAAGTTGGTTATAGATTTGTGGCTTCATAGCTGGCTCCTCTATTCTGTTCCACTGGTCTTCATGTCTGTTTTTGTGCCAGTACCATGCTGTTTTTATTGTTATTGCTTTGTAATATAGTTTGAAGTCAGGTATTGTGATACCTCCTGCATTGTTCTTTTGACTGAGTATTGCCTTGGCTATTCTTGGCTTCTTGTGTTTCCATATAAATTTCACGGTAGATTTTTCAATCTCTTTAATGAATGTCATTGAAATTTTGATGGGAATTGCATTAAACATGTAGATTACTTTTGGGAGTATCAACATTTTTACTATGTTGATTCTACCAATCCATGAGCATGGGAGATCTCTCCACTTTCTATAGTCTTCCTCAATCTCTTTCTTCAGAAGTGTATAATTTTCCTTGTAGAGGTCTTTCACATCTTTTGTTAGGTTTACACCTAGGTATTTGATTTTTTTTGAGGCTATTGTAAATGGAATTGTTTTCATACATTCTTTTTCCGTTTGCTCATTGTTAGTGTATAGAAATGCTAATGATTTTTCTATGTTGATTTTATATCCTGCTACCTTGCTATAGCTATTGATGATGTCTAGAAGCTTCTGAGTAGAGTTTTTTGGGTCTTTAAGGTATAGGATCATGTCATCTGCAAATAGGGATATTTTGAGAGTTCCTTTACCTATCTGTATTCCTTTTATTCCTTCTTCTTGCCTAATTGCTCTGGCTAGGAATTCCAGTACTATGTTGAATAGGAGTGGAGATAGTGGTCATCCTTATCTGGTTCTGATTTTAGAGGAAATGGTTTTAATTTTTCTCCATTAAGTATAATGCTGGCTGTAGGTTTGTCATATATAGCTTTTATAATGTTGAGGTACTTTCCTTCTATTCCTAGTTTCCTTAGAGCTTTTACCATGAAATGATGTTGGATCTTATCAAAGGCTTTTTCTGCATCTATTGAGATGATCAAGTGGTTTTTGTCTTTGCTTCTGTTAATGTGGTTTATTACATTTATTGATTTTCATTTGTTGAACCACCCCTGCATTCCTGGGATGAAACCTACTTGGTCATGGTGAATAATATTTTTGATGTGTTATTGAATTCGGTTTGCCATTATTTTGTTGAGGATTTTTGCATCAATGTTCATTAAGGAGACTGGCCTATATTCCTCCTTTTTGGAGGTGTCTTTGCCTGGTTTTGGGATAAGTGTAATACTGGCTTCATAAAATGTGTTTGGCAGTTTTCCTTCCCTTTCTATTTCATGGAACAGTTTAAGGAGGGTTGGTATCGGTTCTTCTTTAAAGGTCTGATAGAATTCAACAGAGAATCCATCAGGTCCTGGACTTTTCTTTTTGGGGTGACTCTTGATTGCTGCTTCAATTTCATTTTGTGTATTAGATCTATTCAGGTGATTAATTTCCTCTTGGTTCAGTTTTGAATGGTCATATGTATCTAGAGATCTGTCCATTTCTTTAAGATTTTCAAATTTATTTGAATATAGGTTCTCAAAGTAGTCTCTGATGATTTCCTGGACTTCCATGGTATTTGTTGTTATCTCCCCTTTTGCATTCCTGATTCTACTAATTTGGGTTTTTTCTCTCCTCATTTTAGTCAGGTTTGCCAAGGGTCTATCGATCTTGTTTATTTTTTCAAAGAACCAACTTTTTGTTTCATTAATTCTTTGTATGGTTTTTTTGGTTTCTATTTCGTTGATTTCAGCTCTTATTTTTATTATTTCTCTCCTTCTATTTGTTTTGGGATTTGCTTGTTCTTGTTTTTCTAGGAGTTTAAGATGTATCATTAGGTCATTGATTTGGGATCTTTCAGTCTTTTTAATATATATATTCATGGCTATAAACTTTCCTCTCAGAACTGCCTTAGCTGTGTCCCATAGGTTTTGGCAGGTTGTGTTTTCATTTTCATTGACTTCCAGGAACTTTTTAATTTCCTCTTTCATTTCATCGATGATCCATTCTTCATTAAGTAATGAGTTATTTAGTTTCCAGCTGTTTGCATATTTTTTGTCTTTACTTTTGTTGTTGAGTTCTACTTTTACTGCATTGTGATCAGATAGTATGCATGCTATAATTTCTATTTTCTTATATTTGCTGAGACTTGCTTTGTGCCCTAGGATATGATCTATTTTGGAGAAGGTTCTATGGGCTGCTGAGAAGAATGTATATTGTGTAGAGGTTGGATGAAATGTTCTGTAGACATCAACTAGGTCCATTTGATCTATTGCATATTTTAGATCTTGGATTTCTTTATTGATTTTTTGTTTGGATAACCTATCTGTTGATGATAATGGAGTGTTAAAGTCTCCCACAACCATTGTGTTGGCGTTTATATATGCTTTTAGGTCTTTCAGGGTATGTTTGATGAAATTGGGTGCTTGACATTGGGTGCATACAGGTTGATAATTATTATTTCCTTTTGGTCTATTTCCCCTTTTATTAGTATGGAATGTCCTTCTTTATTTCGTTTGATCAATGTAGGTTTGAAGTCTACTATGTCAGAGATAAGTATCACTACTCCTGCCTGTTTTCGGGGGGCCATTGGCTTGATAAATCTTCTTCCAGCCTTTCATCCTTAGCCTATGCTTATTTCTGTCAGTGAGATGGGTCTCCTGTAAGCAACAAATTGTTGGATCTTCCTTTTTAATCCATTTCATCAAGCGGTGCCTTTTGATGGGTGAATTAAGTCTGTTAACATTAAGTGTTAGTATTGATAGGTATGTTGTGATTCCTGACATTTAGTTGTCTTAGTTGTTTGAAGGTTTGATTGTGTGTACCTAAGTTGAGGTTACTCTACTTGCTTTTTCTTTTCCTGTGGTTTGGTGCTGCCTGTCTTTTCATGGTTAAGTTGGGTTTCACTTTCTGTGTGCAGAATCCCTTGAAGAATCCTTTGTAGTGGTGGTTTTGTGGTCACATATTGTTTTAGTTTCTGCTTATCATGGAAGACTTTTATTGCTCCATCTATTTTGAATGATAGTTTTGTTGGGTAGAGTATCCTGGTGTTGAAGTTATTTTCATTCAGTGCCCGGAAGATCTCACCCCATGCTCTTCTTGCTTTTAATGTTTCTGTTGAGAAGTCTGCTGTGATTTTGATGGGTTTACTTTTGTATGTTACTTGTTTTTTCTCTCTTACAGCCTTCAATATTCTTTCCTTAGTTTCTGACCTTGTTGTTTTAATGATGATATGTCGTGGGGTAGTTCTATTTTGTCTGGTCTGTTTGGTGTCCTGGAGGCCTCTTGCATCTGTATGGGAATATCTTTCTGTAGATTTGGGAAATTTTCTGTTATTATTTTGTTGAATATATTATGCATTCTCTTCGCTTGCACCTCTTCTCCTTCTTCGATGCCCATGATTCTCAAGTTTGGTCTTTTGATGGAGTCAGTGAGTTCTTGCATTTTCTTTTCACAGGTCTTGAATTGTTTAATTCATAGTTCTTCGGTTTTTCCTTTAATTACCACTTCATCTTCAAGTTCTGAGATTCTGTCTTCTGTTTGTTCTATTCTGCTGGATTGGTGTTCCGTTTTGTTTTGCAGTTCTGTTTCATTCTTTTTTTCTGAGGTTTTCCATATCCTGGCTGTTTTCCTCTTTAATGTTGTCTATTTTTGTCTGAGTTCATTTATCTGTTTATTCATTGTATTCTGTCTTTCACTTTGGTGTTTATACAGTGCTTCTATGGTTTCCTTTATTTCTTCTTTTGTTTTTTCAAATTCTGTATTTTTGTTGTCTTGGAATTTCTTGAGTGTCTCCTGTACATTTTGGTTGACCCTATCCAGTATCATCTCTATAAAATTCTCATTGAGTACCTGTAGTATGTCTTCTTTTAAATTATTCTTGTGGGCTTCATTGGGTCTTTTGGCATAGTTTATCTTCATTTTGTTGGAGTTTGGATCTGAGTTTCTATTTTCCTCATTCCCCTCTGGTTCCTGTACTAATTTTTTGCTGTGGGGAAACTGGTTTCCCTGTTTTTTCTGTCTTCCTGTTATTGTCTTTGGTGTTGTTACTGTCCCTGTACTGTGTGCAATTAAGTATTTTCTAGCTTGTAATAATAACAATGGTAATATTTAGAATGTAATAATAACAATGGTAATATTTTCTAGCTTGTAATAATAACAATGGTAACATTTAGAATGGAGCTGAGATGGAAAGCAAGAAGTTAAAGAAATGGGAAAACCTGTATACACAGACTGGAGGGAGAAAACAGAACAAGGTATCAGACAAGAAGATTTCAAAGGTATAAGCAGGGAGCTTTAGTGTACTAATCGACAGTAAGCTGAACAGACATTAGAGAGACAGAGAGAGGATTGAAAATCAAAAAAAAAAAAAAAGGTAAGAATAAAAATAAAAAATCAGTAAATGAAAGAAAAATCTATTTTAAAAATGTATTAAAATAAAATGAAAAAATAGAAAATTAAAAAAAACCAAAAAACCTCCAAGTTCAAATGCAGTGAAGTCTCAGTCTCCAGTCCTGGAGATGGTGCCTCAGATGTTGTTCTGTAGTTGTCTCATCAAAGGGGACACATAAAGTAGAACAAAAATACACACACCCGCACAAATAAAATCCCACCAAGTGTCCCAAGTTCAAATGCAATACAATTTCAGTAAGTTTTTCAGCTTGCAGGTGTAATTCGGTTGTTCTCTCATCAAAGGTAGGGAGACAGAGAAAAAAAAAAAAGAGTCTGGAGACAGTTCTGAGAATGGTATCTGAAACTGTGGCTTGCCTGCCTGCTGCTGTCAGCCTGCTGTTGCTGAAGGTGTTATTTATGCAGATCTCTGGGGTGAGCTTAGCACTCACCTGGCCCTGCAGGCTTTGTTTGCTCAGATTTCTTCTGTGTGTGAGCCTCTGCTACAAGCTTTCCCCTTTCCAAGCACTGGGAAAGGTGACACTGCACCCGCCTTCTCAGGCCTGCATGTTTATTTATAGTTCATGTGGGAGGTGGGTCTTCCCCCCTCTCCTGTGTAGTTCTCCTCCCACCTCCGCTTTCACAAGCTTTCCTGCTCCTGATTACTGGGCGGTGCTGTTGCTCCTGCCAGCTGCCATGTTTGTTTACAGCTCATGTGGGAAGTGAGTCTTCCCTCCTCTCCTGTGGAGTTTTCCTCCCTCCACCACTCTCACAAGTTTTCCCGCTCCTGGTTGCTGGGCGCACACCCCCGCTCCTGCCAGAGGCTCTCCTGCCCGCCCAGCTTGTTTATCTACAATCCCAGGAAGGATTCCCTCCCCCAATCTTTGGCGCTCAGTGCACCCCACCCTCTTTCCTGTATGTCTTATTTGTTCTTATTGCTTATTACTCAGTTTCTCTTTTTTCCCCGGGTGGAGGTCAGTCTGTCCAGGGGGCTATGCTGCTCTGGTCCAGGCTTGTCTGGGGGAGTACTGCAGTACCGCGAAGCTCACCTGGTTCATGTCTTCCCAAGCCATCTGGGCGCCGGAATCTGGTGGCCCAGGGGCCCTCCTGGTTTCTCCGTTTAACGTGAGGTGGAGATTCTCTGTGCTGGCTGAAGGTGTGGAGGGGTCAAAGTTATGCTTTTTCTCAGTGATTATGCCTGCAAAATGTGTCTCCAGCATCTCTCCAAGATTTCACTATAGGAGGCTCGCTTTCTGCTTCCTCCCTCTAGCCTCCATCTTGGAATCTCCTCTCTCCTAAATCATCTTGACAGAGAATGGGCACAGAGAGGCTCTGCAAGGATGATCAGTATGCCACTGTCAGAAGCAGGAGCAATAGATATATAGATAGGCAAAAATAAATAAATAGTTCATTACTGTAGATAAAAGCACAATTGAGCAATGTAATTAAAGCCTCCACAAAGACTTCTGACCCATTGAAGCTTCTCTGGTTATGTAGTTTCATCAGCCCTAATTTAGTGAATCAATTGAAGTTGAAATGCTTTATCTTTCCTGGAAATGAATTACAAGTTACTGAAGACGTTATACATAGATTCTTTTTTTTTTATTTTTCCTATCATCTGTGGCCTTAGTTTTTTCATCTTTGTGTCCTAATTTTGCTATTGTACTGCTGCTTCTATTTTGGAACATTGGTAAGAAATAGATTTGTGTTGATATGCTGATTTAGACTGAAGTTAAAATGAAAATTAATTTGCATATTCAGAGCCTAACTTAATGGAAGGAAAATTGCATCCTAATGATGCTCAGGGAAATGAACTTACAGTGTTAGTGAGAATATGTCACTCCAAACTAACATGGAACATACATACCCAAGTCCTCAGCTTATCCTGATTTTTCCCCCTTCAGAATTCTCACACAGAGTCTGTTTTTCTCAGTGATTCAAGCAATTTGGAATCGTGGTGTCCTGTATAGATTCATCTTTCAACTTAGGGACAAAACAAGCTATTTTGTATTATTTTGACTGTTATTATTTAGTTGCAATGATGTCTAGAATCCTTGTTTGTATTATTTCTTCTGTCCTACCTGAAATTCTGTGTTGAATATTAACAGTAATACAGTTATAATTTTGTTTGTTCTGGGATATTCATGTATTCTTGAAAAAGTGGCTGATTTATAATCCTAACTAATGGCTGCCTCCAGGCTCTCTAAGACCATGATATTTCCATGGGCCATGATCAGATATATACTTTTTTGATAATTTCATCTAGAGACTAGATAGTAAATGACTTTAGGAGTATTAGGGTCTATGTGTATATTTGCTTTCCCTGAAGTGGTTTGGGTTCTCGCAGATACTCAGCATCTTTCAGACTCAGCCTTGTGAGGTGCTATTCCCATGTTGATGCATTGTGTTAAAAAATTCATTCAGTGATAGTTATTAAACTATAGTAAGAAAGACATTATTCAGGACCATCCCAATAGCTATTGGGACCATGGCAATAGGATTACCCCACACTAAACTATCTTCCTCATAAAATCAAGGCCTTTGTTTATTTTGTTCAACCTTCTATCTCCATGAATAGATTAGGGGGATAAATAAATATGTGTTGAGTGGAGGAAGAAATGAATGAATCCTCCTAGCACAGATGTAAACCCTTAGAGGAACTAAATAAAAGTATATCAGCACATGTACTGATATCTGAAGCTCTTCTGTGTATAGATAGATCTGAAAGTCTTTCATGTGGTACTGGTTTAAAAATAATGACAACTCAGAGTTTACAGTTGTAGTGGTTTGAGAATCCATTTCAGCCACAAACCATTGTTATTCTGAATATCCTTATTTATTTAATTTTAAACTCATATTACATCACAATTTTGCTTCTCTAAAGGAAATACCAGAGATTTAAGGAGATTGTTCAGTCATAAACAATTAGTAGTAGCAGATCAAAGTATCTTTTTTTTTTTTTTTTGTGGTACTGGGGTTTGAACTCAAGGCCTACACTTGGAGTCACTCCACCAACCCTTTTTTGTGAAGAGTATTTTTGAGATAGAGTCTTTCAAACTTTTTGCCCAGGCTGGCTTTGTACCACGATCCTCCTGATCTCTGCCTCCTGAGTAGCTAGGATTACAGGTGTGAGCCACCAGCACCCATCCAGGTACCTTATCTCCTCTGCTGTTATTCTCCATGTTTGGCATTGTTTTCATGAAAATTAAAGAAGAATAATAGAACTAGTAACAGTAGTAATGGTTATGACAGCTGTATTAGTCAAGGTTCTACAGGGTGAAGTGATGTGTAAAGTATTGGCTCACATGATTATGGAGGCTGAGAAGTCCTATGATCTACCATCCACAAGTTGGAACAAACTAGACACCCATGAACGCCAACACTGTAGTTCAAATGCCAATATCGAGATCTTTGAAAGACAGAGAGCCAAAGGCATAATTCCAGTCTCAGAATCAATCTGAAGACCTGAGCACCAAGAGTACAGATAAATGTCCCAGCTCAAAGCTCAAACAATCAAGCAGAGATTGAATTCAACCTTCCTACACCTTTTTTTTTTCTATTTAGGCCCCCATTGGGTTTGATGTTGGCCCTCCACATTGAAGAGAGTAATCTGCTTTACTCAGTCTACTGACTCAAATACTAATCTGTCTTCCAAAAACACCCTCACAAACACAACCAGAACTCATGTTTAACCAGGAGGCATCCCATGATCCAGTAAAATTGACCATCATAGCAGTTAACCTTTGTTTCATACTTTGTGTGGCAGGTATTATGTTGCTAATAACCCCATTAACATAAGTATTATTGTAATCCCCATGCTCTGAGTGATGAGACAGGCTTTAAAGAAGTTCCTGATCCCAGCCCATCAAGGATAGACCTATCTTCATAAAAAAGCCTTTCTAGAGCCTATCCTCATAACCCCAAAGCAACACTGACCCCAGAGTTCCAATCTTCTGTAATTCAGAACACTCATTAAATCAGACAGGCCTGTACACAGTGATTACTCAGAACTTGGGAGTTCTGTATGTGGCTTTGAAGCTCTCTGAATGGTGCATGCACTTTTAGCCTTCTGTTATGAGAAGTTGTGTGTCTGGCCTGGAGGAAATACACAAGAAAAGTGACTGGTTAGTCTGAGTTATTTGAGAGTCAGACTAGAGCTATCATTTAGTGTGTGAAGTAGAAGTATATTGGATCTTATTTTCCCTTGGGTAGGTTGGTGTGATTGAATTTAATTATCATTCCATAGGCAAAAGAAAAGTTTTCAAATAGTAGAAACAAAAAGGATTGCTATAATAGAGCATTAATCATTATTAAGTCTAGGGGCCATAGTGTGAAAACAGAAAATCCACAACAAAAAGAATTGTAAGATGGGACCCTCTACAAAATTACACCTGAGCAATAATTTAACATATGAAAGTAATACTCTTCCAGATAGGAGCTGAGGAGAGTCTGGTTTCAGGGACAGAGTAATGAGTATGGTTTAGAGTTGAATGTGTGGATTTAGAGAGCCACTTCAAGAGAAAGGCATGGCTCAGTGACATCAACTGAAGCCTAACAGTATCTTTCTTCCCTAGAATGTCCAAGTCCTCCATGAATGCACTTGTGTTTTCACTCTCTGTGTTCCTGAGTAACTTGTATTTTCAGTGTGGATATTACATCGGCTTTATATGGCCAAGAACACCATATGATTTCCAGGTGGCCACCCTCATGTCCTTGTCATTCCCCATACAAATACTCAAATCAGGGAGTTCAGGATTCTGAGTTTAAAAGTGATTTAGAATAATCAGATTATGAATGGGGAAAAATTTTAGTAAAAAGTTAGCTGAGATTTTTTGCTCATATACTCATTTTTATGTATGTTGAAAAAGTGGAATAGGATAAACAACCATGACTCAGTAAGTGCCAAAGAACTTTACAAGGAAAGTAAAATTTCTAAGTAGAAAGACAAGTGAAAGATTCATAAAATAATGGCGCATCTTGGAATTTCCAGTGTCTTAAATTCCATAAAACATGGCAATATTAACCACAAGCATTTTGAAGGCACACTACACACTGTGTTAAATCCTTTGTGTACATTATATGATTTATTATTGTCATTTCACTGATGCCAAAATTGTCACTTAAAACTCACAAAAATAAACATCTCCCATGTAGAACCTTTCAAGGGCCTCACATTGGGTCTGAGCATCTGAACTCCTCACATAGCCTGTAAGCCCTTTTGTGACATGGCCCTACCCACTTCTTCCATTTCATATCCTCCTGCAGTTGCATTTGCCATTGTCTCTGCCTGGACTGCCCTTGCCCAAGAATTTGATCTAGCTCATTCTTGTTATTCAGGTCTCAGCTTAATGTTTCCTGCTCAGAGAGATGTTTTTAATGTCCAAACTAAAAGAAGCAGTCACTCCTTATATCATGTTGCTTCATTTTTTTTATCAAAAATATTTTTATTGAAGCATCACCTGTGTACAGAAAAGAATACACATCACATATTTTTTGGTGGTACTGGCATTTGTACTCAGGCTTTACCACTTCAGCCAAACCTCCAGTCCTTTTCTGCTTCATGTATTTTTTAGATAGAGTCTTGCACTTTTTGCTGGGGGGCCAATCTCAGACCAGAATTCTCCTACCTATGCTTCTCACATACCTGGAATTCCACATATGCTACCATGCCCAGCTTGTTTGTTGAGATGGGGATCTTACTTTTTGCCCTGACTGGCCTCAAACTAGAATTCTCCTTATCTCTGCCTCCCAAATAGCTGATATTACTACAGCTATCTACCACCACACCTAGCCAAGAAGGCACATCTTAACAGTACAGCTTGATTAATTTACACAAAGTGAACACAACTGTATACTAGCACCCTGAAACCCTCTCTATATACCCTCCTAGTCACCCTAACACAGGGGAATCTCTCACCCTGACCTCCATCAGCATTGATCAAGTTTTCAGTCATAGAGGAAGTTGTCACTTTTGCCTGATTTCTCACACTATTTTACTCACAAGAGTGTAATAGTATTTTGCTCCTTCTCGTTGCTATGTAATATTACATTGTGTGAATATACTATAAATTTACTAATCTATCCTGTTTATGGACATTGCTGGTTTTTAACCTGGGGCTATTACAAATAATGCTATTATAAATGTTCTTGAACTTATTTTGCAAATATTATAGGAATTATTTTAATTGTACTTCTTAACACTACAATTTGCTTTGAGATTTGTCTAGGACTGGAATGGTGGGGTCACATGGTAGATGTGTGTTTAACTCCACAAGAACTGTCAACTTGTCTGTGAGTTCTTCTTGCTCCATATTCATCCCAACATTTTGTATGAGGAGTCTTTCCCTTTAGCTTTTTCATGTTAGCCATCTGTGGGAGAAGTAGTATGCAACTGCACCATTATTTCATATTTCTCTAATGACTAATGAAGCTTAGCATCATTTTAATTTGTTTATTGCTACTTTGGTAACTACTTTGGTAAAATGTTCAAATTTTTGGTCATTTAAAAATAAAGTTATTAGATACAAGTTCTAGACAGAAGTCCTTTATTCAATATGTTGTGCAAATATTTTCTCCCAAACTGTCTTGATACTTCATTCTTTTTTTTTTTTTACCTTCTAGGTTAATTCTTCTTCTTTTTTTTCATTTTTCTTTTATTATTCATATGTGCATACAAGGCTTGGTTCATTTCTCCCCCCTGCCCCCACCCCCTCCCTTACCACCCACTCCACCCCCTCCCTCTCCCCCCCTCAATACCCAGCAGAAACTATTTTGCCCTTATTTCTAATTTTGTTGTAGAGAGAGTATAAGCAATAAGAGGAAGGAACAAGGGTTTTTGCTGGTTGAGATAAGGATAGCTATACAGGGCATTGACTCACATTGATTTCCTGTGCGTGGGTGTTACTTCTAGGTTAATTCTTTTTGATCTAACCTTTTCTCTAGTACCTGTTCCCCTTTTCCTATTGGCCTCAGTTGCTTTAAGGTATCTGCTTTAGTTTCTCTGTGTTAAGGGCAACAAATGCTAGCTAGTTTTTTAGATGTCTTACCTATCCTCACCTCTCCCTTGTGTGCTCTCACTTTTATCATGTGCTCATAGTCCAATCCCCTTGTTGATACTTCATTCTTATAACAGTGTCTTTTAATGTTGTCTCTTCAGGAACTAGAATAGTGATTGGCACACTCAAAATTTGTTCCTTTAAAAGAAGAATTAGTGAAAAGAGATCCCCTAGCAAATCTTCTGGATTCCAAAGTAGGTTTGACCAATCCCAGAGCTCCTAATCTTAGTCAGTATACATTACACATATCAATATGTATGTGAGCAAAGTGCTTTAATTTATTCCTACTATGAGAATAAGGAAACTGGGGCTGGAGGAGGAGAAATCACTTTGTCCAAAGTCACCAGGCAGAAATCTAATGTTGGAACAAAGCACTCTGATTACATAGTCCTTGGAGGGTGCATTAGAGGATGACAAATGGCTAAAGGGACTGTAGTAACCTTTTCCATTACCTACCAGGTTTGCACTGTTTCACTGGCAAGGTGAACACATATCACTTTTAGAAGTTTGAGGCATGCTTAGATATTTAAAAGAATTATTTGTATAAAGGTGTTGGATGGTATAATCTAAAAACATAAATAAACATGTAGATACAAGATTGGCTGAGTTTCTACTTGTGTAGACCAGCTTGGTTAAATGCAGCCACTCTTGCTTTGTTCTGTGGGCCATCCAGTCTCACATAGTCATGGAGCTTTCATCAGAGTGCAAGTAGTTGGCCTCTGGTCATAATGTCACCACTCTCTCCTTGCTGTTAGACCAGATACCAACCTTGAGATTATAGGCATCAAAAGGAAAATTGGAATATTATACAGTGTCTCACAATGATAAGTATATTTCAAGACACCAAATTTGATCACATGTTGGGGCAGATTAATTTGTATGGAGAGGATCACTGCCCAGTACTTGGTTAACAATTTGATAATTTGATGCTCATTTTACTCAATTTAAATGTTCCATAGCCATTAAGAAAATATTCAAGTAGTGCTTATAAGCAATAAGCACAGAATGTATGAAAGTTGGCACAAGTCAGGCTATCTATCTTGTACCACTGCTATTGCTGATGTTGCTGACAGATGTCTCTTTTGTGAGCTGACTTCCATATCTCCAGAGTTATTCCAAGGCTAGGTGCCTGAATGCCTAGCAATGGTGCATACATATGTATGTGCATGTATGTGAATGTGTGTGTGTGTGTGTGTGTGTGTGTGCATGCATGTGTGTATACATGGTGAATATTGACTTTGCAAATCTTATGTTCATCTATGTGAAGAAATAATGAAACTTGACTCAGCAAGTTTTTATTAGTGTATATTCAGAAACAGATTCTCCACTGAGGGAATCACAGACAGGTTATGTTTTGGAACTAGATTTTAATGGCTACTGACCAAAGCATTATTTAAAATTTCATGTCTCAGCATCAGAAATATACATTGGCAGTATCTGGGAATGTTAAAAAACAACTATTTCTAAATTAAGCCTAACTAAATATTGCCTTTGATACAGTCTTGGTTTGCTTTGCTGTGTTTTCCAAAGAGACTGTGCTAGAGTCATATGTGGAGCCTTTAAACACTCAAATCTGGGCCCAATTACAAGTGGTTCTGGCATAGTTGATCTGTGGTGTGACTGGGACATCAGGATTGTTGGCCATCCAGGTGGCAGAAGGGGTTGCAAAGCCCTGTTGCAAAGATAGTAGGAGCAGTGAGTGGTATCTACAAACAAGGCTTAGCTCTGACTGACTGACAGGGATAAGGTGGTGAGAGGAGGTGAATACCTTGGGAAGAAGGGAAAAGACATTTTAGCATTAGAAGGTAGAACTTTGGTGTTAGGAAAATGCTTATGGATCAAAATGTCATAGGAAAAGTAATGTCCTTGGTCAGGAGCTTCTAAAGTTTGGCAGCTGATTAGGATGAAGAGACTTCTTAGAATAGAATTTTTGCTTTAAAAACTTTTAAGCCATGTTCTCCAAATGTTGGTTGTGGTATACATCATATGTTAGTTCACAAACTTTCAAAAGTTGGTAACAGCTATGCATTTGATGAATATGTGCAAAACATATAAAAGTCACATCAAACCTGTAATTTCATGAATTTATGTTCAGTAGATAATTTTTAAAGTGAGTCAACTTAAAATTGGTTTAAATAAAATTGTAAACTAATGTACAGATTGCATGTGGCAGAAATAAAGGAAGGTGTGCTGTGAATAATTTTAAAAATATTTGTGAAACATTAAGCCATTAGAAACAAGACTTTTAAAAATCTTTAATTTAAAAGACTTGTTTTCATATTTGATCATTGTCCTTGCTTTCTGGCACAGAGCTCCTAAGATCCTTGAAATTTTCTGAGTGGTGAGAGTGTCGTTGGTATGCTAATAGATGACTCTTGGCACAGGGACTCATAGAAGGCTGCAGGATGAGGATTGTTGTCCAGAGGGACTAATTTATGGTTAGAAGCTTTGGCTTGTCAGTCCCATCTTCCATTTCCCAGGAGAGGAAAGAGTTCGGAGACAGAGGTAGTCACCAGTGTCCACAATCATGCCTAGGTAATGAAACCTCCATAAAAACTGCTGTGTAGAAAAATTTGAAAAGCTTTGGGTTGGGTGGGATGGTAATGTACCCTGATTCCATGGAGACAGATTTTTGTTGGAGACCAATCCAGACCTCACTGTTATTCTTAATCTGGCTATTCATTTGTATTCTTTATAATAAACTATAATAGTAACTATAGCAAAAAAATTCAATTGATACAAAGACAAGGCTTCCTTAATAATTGAAATGATAGCATGAAGAACATCTTAGTTCAGTCTTGAAGGAATGGTACTTAAAAGTGTAGGACCACAAAACAATGAAAAATCAAGCCATTGACCTTCAAGATCTAAAAACTGGAATAGACAGAATTTCAAAGATGCCCAGATGGCTATTACAAATCTTATAGTTGATGTTCTCAGTCAAAAGAAAAGCCAGGAAGGATTAAGCCTGCTTCTAAACAGTCAAGAAGAGGTAAAATGTAGAGATAGCAGGTGGAAATAAAAAACATTCAAATTACACTATTAAAATCTCATTATTCCAACTAGTATAACAAAGTAGAGCCACAATGAAGCTGAACATAAAATAAAACAAGGAGAGGTTTCAATGGTACACTCAGTTAAATTCCTAATGAGAGGGAAAAATTATTTGCTGTTGTCAAATTTCAACAGTTTCATCTAAAAGCAGATATTTGTGGTCTCATGTTTTGTTATTATTTTCTTTTTCATATTTTGAGACACGGGATTATCTCCAAACCCTAGAATCTTAGACATTATAATGATAAGGCTGCCAAAAATGATAACACAGTGTTGGATTATTAGCAGAAAAATAGTATCAATTGCTTTCTAACTGGATTACTCACAAAATTGCTTGGTAATTTTTCATAGTCTGTTCACTTTTCCAGAGACTTTAATTCCATAGATCTGGTATAAACTCATAGGTACATACCAAAAGGTGAGAATATTGGATGAAAACTGGAAGGTGGTGGTGACGATGTTTTGTATTCTGGTCAGGGCACCATCTCCCTTCTGGAAGGATCATTTAAACAACATTATTATAAAAAATTTAATCATATATAAGGTAGACAGAATAGCATAATGAACATCCAAATGCCTGTAATTCCATGTGAGAAATAGCATATTATTAATATAATTGCAGTCCTTTAGTGTAGTTTTCCACAAATGGAGTACATTGCATTGCCTTCTCCCTCCAAGACAAAAACACTCTTTTTATAAAACTAATAGCTTTACTGAGATATAATTCATATTGCATATATTTGAACCATACAATTCAAGAATATTCAGTTACATAGCCTTCTTCACTATACATTTTAGAATATTTCATCAAGGCTAAAAGAAACCTAGAAACATTAGCATTCATTCCCTATTTCCCTCTCACCCTAAGCAGTCTCATTTCTGTCTTTGCATATTAACTTATTATGGACATCTCATATAAATAGGATCATATGATCTGTGGTCCTTTATGACTGAATTCTGTCACTTAGCATAATGTTTGCAAGGTTGATCCATGTTATAGCATGTATCTTTATCACGTTTTATGGTGGAAAATTTTTCTATTCCATGGTTATACCACATTTTGTTTGTTTCTTCATCAGTTTAAAGACATTTGGTTTATTTTCATTTTTGACTATTATGAGTAGTGCATCTTCTATGAATGCTATGAACACTCATGTAAATTTTCATGTGAACATGTTTTCAGTTCTGAGTGTATATGTGTATATATACACATATATATAAAATTTCATTACATATAAATGAATTTCAATTCTATATGTTTATATACATATACAATTTCATATATGAAATTATATACATATGAAATTTCTAGGCCACATCTTAGTCTATGTCTAACATTTGTGCCAGAGCTGCTATTCCTCTAATTTTGATGTTTATCATTTCCATACATTTCTTTATACTTCTGTCTGTGTTGATACATTGTGTTTAAACAATGTGTAGAAATGCTGTGAGTGTTTTTTTAACTTAATGTAGGGGATTTCATTTCACATTATACATATCCTGAAACTTACTTTAAATGCTTAAGATTCATCCATGCAAACACCTACAGTACTAACTCATTCACGTTCACTCAATATACACCTCACATTGACTATTTTCTATTATCTACTTGTCTAATTTCCAGTCAAAATAAATAATGCCACCTGCTGTTAATACAAATCCCTGAAATGCACAATAAAATTTCCCTTCTTGCTCACCTGAAGTCCAAGGTTGATGTTTCTGACTAGGTAACTGTCCTCAAGAATTCTCCTCCAGATGCAACTCATGGTCGCAGCTTTTTCTACCTTGCATTGTTGCCATTTTCTAGCTTTTTCTGAGTTCCCTGCTGAATCATCCAGCTGGATGCTGAGCAGGAAAGCAAGATTGCATGGAACTTTTTTTGGGGGGGCCAGAAAGGCAGTCATCATTATTGCCCTCTTTGTATTGATCAAAACCTAGCCACATGGTCTAAAACTAAGTACACAAGGAACTGGAAAGTACAGTCTTACTCTACATTCACAGAGAGGAACTGGAAATGGTTAGTATCTAACAACTCTCTGCCATGTCAATTTCAAAATTTATTCCAACTTTTTTCAACTACAAATATTAATACTCTGAATATTGCTGAATGTGTGCTCAGGTGGACCTCAGGTTCTTTAGAGTATCTGTATGAATGGGATTGGACCACAGAGTATGTGCATGTAGTATTCACAAGATATTTTCAAATTGTTCTAAGAGTTCTAACTGTTCTAATTGCTAAGGTAGTATGCTAACTTAAGCTCCACCCAGCAGCATGGGTACTCCACATTTTTGCCAAAGCTAAGTATTTACCAGACTCTTAAATTAAAGGCACTGACTGTTAAAAGCAAGATGAAAAATGGCATGGCATTTGAAATGGAGGAAACTAGGGTAGTGAAAATTCTAAAATAGTATGTTTACTGGACAGAATAATGTTTGGGCAGATATGTTTACATCCTACTCCCCAGAACTGCAAAACAAATTGTTTTATGTAGCTAAAAGGACTTTGCAGACATGATTAAGTTCAGGATCCTGAGGTGGAGAGATTATTGCCTATTATTCAGGTGGGCCCAGTGTAATCACAAGAGTCCTTACAAAAAGATGTCAAGAGGGTTAAATCAGAAAGGAGATGTGATGATGGGAACAAAGGTTGAGTGATGTGAACACTATGTGAATAATAGATTACCTGTATAAAGCATTTACATCGGCTAGGTGCACTTCTCCACCCGTGTATAGAGTTACTTCATTTAATTGACTCCATGGTCTCTTATAGCACCATGCTCTGTTTTATAGTGCTGGGGATGGTCAAACCCAGGGCCTTGCACGTGCCCAGAAAATGTCGTACCTCTGAGCTACATTGCTAGACCTGTTGTCACCATCTTAGAGTTCAGGATGCTGATACAGAGTTAGTTAGGATTTAGCAAAAAGAGAAGGTATCTTTGAGGAAAGAGACTCACTTCAGATGGGAAAGCCCACACAAAGTCAGTGACTTCTAAAATACAGTGAGTAATAGAAATGTGGACTGTGGGTGCAGTGTGGGTATGGGAGGTGGGTGCTATACATGCTGCTCCAGGTTTCTGAGAGGACTTCTCATAAGCTGTGGGGGATACAAGATGATCTACCTCGTATCTTGAAAATCCAGGATGCAAGAACTTGAACGAAACCAAGGTATGGAAAGTTTTTTTTTTTTTTTCAACCACATCAGTCTCTGCTAAAAGAGTTAATGATCATATCTAAAAGTTTCATAGCTCATTTCTGCTTATAGCAGGCTTAATTCACTAATGGCTTATTGTAACTGGTTATAGGATTTGGGTCTGGGAAAAATATATATGGATGAAAGTATTGCCAAGTGGAATTTGGTACCCAGCCTGAGTTCCCACAGCTCATACCCACTAGCATAACTGTTGATATTAAGAACCCAGACCAGCAGTTTCTTATCCTTGCCTCCCACTTTTCTATGAGACATTATCAAAAGAGTGATGTGTGAATTTCCTGTTTGCATCTAGACATCTACTTTTGGAGGGAATTAGGTGGAAATGGGACTACAGCTTCAGTTGTGTACTATGGGATGCTGGCTTAGTGATTAGTATTAGCTTATACTTCAGTCTCAGTCTTGACTAGTGACCCAGTGGACACCCAACCAACTTTGGAATTAAGAGTTCTGAAGAAGCTGTGGATTGGCATCTCCTTGACTAGATACTAAGATTTTAGTAAAAATACTTGTTAAGGCTCACATAACCCTGGTGTAAAATCTTAACTCCTAATCACTCTACCTGAGCTATCAAACCTATGATAATTTTCTTTTATCTGCTCTTGTAGAAATGTTGTTGAAACTGTTTGAATAAAGGGGATTTTAATGAGAACTACACCTAATTATGATTGCTAGTATATTGGAAGAGTCATCAGCCAATACCACTGCCTAATTGTAGAACATTTTTATGCTTCCCAAAATAAATTACATGCCCATGACCAGAAACTTCCCATTCTCCCTTTTACCCACCAGCTAGCAAAGACTAATCTACTTTAAAAAATCTCCAATGGATTTGCTATACTGAATATTTCTTATCAATTGAATTTATATTTGATAGAGAGCAAATACATAGTCTTTTGTGATGTCTTCTTTCATTTTAAATCATGTTTTCAAAGTTCATCCACACGAAATGTGTCAGTATTTCATTCCTTTTAGTGAATAAATAATATTCCATTGTGTGGAAATGTACCATATTTTGTTTATCCATTCATCATTTTGGTCATTTGAGTTATTTTCATTTTGGGATATTATAAATAATGCTTCTTCTATGAATAACAAACATGTTTTTGTGTGAACATAGGTTTCTCAGTTCTATGAGGTAGACACATAGAAGTACAATTGCTATGCTATTTGGCAGTTCTGTGTTTAACTTATTGAGATATGGTCCTGTTTTCCAAAATAGTTGTGCCACTTTACATTTTTACTCAAATTATGGTTTCTACGTCTTTGTCAAACAAGCTGTGAACTGATTATCTGATTGTGGCCACCCTAGTGGTGTGAAGTGGTATCTCATCATGATTTATGTACGTCAATGATGTCCATTCTCCAATGATGGGAGAACGTGTTCCTTGCCTCTTCTGCTTCTGGTGGCTGACAGCATTCTTTGGCTTATAGCCACATTAGTTCAAGCTCTGACTTTGTCTTCATACTATTCTCCCCTGTATGTGTCAAATGCAGCTGGGCTTTTTTTTTTTCTCTCTCTCTCTTAAAAAAAACTTTTTTATTACCATGCATTAGTTGCACAGGGAGCCTTCATTGTGGTATTTCCAGTCATACTTACAATGTAACTTTAAAGTTTTTTTATTTTGATGAAGTGAAATTTATCTACTTTTTTTTGTTTCCTCATGCTTAGGTGTCATATCTAAGAAATACTGCCACATCTAAAGCTATGCAGATTTATCCCTATGTCTTATTCTAAGAGTATTATAGTTTTAACTTTTACATTAGGCCTTTGATTCATTCTGAAGTTTTATTTTGATATGCAATGGAGGTGATCAAATTAATTCATTTGCATGTGATTATTTAGCTGTCTTAGCACCTTTTGTTGAAAAATACCATTGTTTCTCTACTGAACTGTGCTGGTACCAATGTCAAAAGTTAATTGCCTATAAATGTATACAAGTATATATTATTATTATATATTATATCATTATTCTATATTATACAATATATACTTTTTGTTATACAATGCATAACATTATTTCATCATAGCATTATATAATAGAATAATATATATAATTCATAATTATATATATTTTATCTTTTGTGCTTGATTTGAAAGAACACTTGAAGGTGTTGCTTAGCATACCTTCATGACTATCTCCTGGAGATCCAGTAGTCTGAGGAGGCTCTTGGAAATCTGTACTTATATAAAGTACAGTCTCACTACCGTGTGACTGTGGGGTCAAGACCGAGGAACTTGACAGTGCTTCTCAAACATCAGTAAACATGTGAATCACTAAGTTGAGAAAATACAGATTCCAAAGAAAGAAGTCTGGGTTGGGTCTTGAGATTTGGCATTTTAATAAGTTACACAGACCATCTGCTAGTGGCAATGGGCTAGGCTATCTCCTATAACAGTCATGACCCCAGGCCTTCCAAGTGGGCCTTTGGGGGATTGCTAGGCTTGATTGGATACACGCATTTTTCCTATATTAGTTTTTGCCTTTATTTACTTTTATAATACAAACATATTTAACTTCTCCAGCTGACATGTGGAACTTTACGTGTCAAATTTAGCAGATGTATTCTGAAGAGGCTTCAGGACTTTATTTCTGAGTTTACAAAAAAAAAGACATGCTTGGTTTAAAAGAGGACTTACTACTTTCTGATCAATATTCCCATTTATCTTAATGCTCCTTTTTCCAGAAAGCATCTACTGGCAGCTTATTTTTCTCTTACAGTTAATACTCTAATACAGATATATAATTGTATCATGTTTGGCTAAAATTGGTTTAGATAAATCACAGGTGCTAGATTATACCAACTTTTCCAACATCCATTTGCTCTGCCTTCACTTCAGAGAAGGGCTATTTAGAAGGCTAATGTATTTTCCTTGGAATCTTCCCTTTTTTCCTTGCTCTTTGCTTTTAGCAAATAATTCTAATTATCTGAATATAGAATATCTCCATTTTCACATAGAGGCCCTCTGCGCTTTCAGGAAAACTGCTGTTTCTCAAGTGCTTTGGTCAAGAATTTCACTTTGCTGTCCTCGTGTATAATCGATGAACCTTTGCATATCGTGCAGGTATCTGGACAGAGTGTGGTAAGTGGCCACTGATTTCCAGTTAAAGGACTTTTTGTAATTTCAGGTAACTGTAGCTATTAATTCTGCATGTCAATTTCTGATAAACCTGTATTTTAAAAATGAGCTGATTACACATTGCTTATGTTTAAAACACTGGCAATGTATTGAGTTATAAACACTTGAGTTTTAAAATTTTTGTATTTTTAAATTTTTTATATTTGTTTTCTAAATGTTTTAGGGAGCTTTCGTGCCTTTCAAAAAATAGTGTCTTGAAGTTAGTGCTAATTTTTTTTTTTAATTTGAAATCTTCTTGGTGCAACATTGCTTTGCCTCTGTATGTAGCCTGTATTTAGGGCATGGTTTGGAACTACTGTTTTTATCTTTACCTTTTTCTAAATGGTGGTTTTAATATAAGTAATGCTTATACATGCTTAAAGCATCAAATGGTACAGAAGGGACCCCCATCCCATTGTGATCCCGTTCCTTTTGTTAGTGACCAGTTAGGTTTAAACAATGTTTCAACATTTCTGTTTCTTGATTGATGCAGAATCTCACCAGTCCTACTCTGAGCAAATGGGGACTTTAGAGCAACTATACTCTATCTTAACTTTCTTTCTCCTCTCCAACTCCCAGATTCTCTATTTCCCAAGGTTATGAGTTTCTTCCTTATGATATAAGACATTTTTGTGCTTAAATGCCTTCTTCTCAAATGCCTTTTTAAAATTATTGTTGTACTGGGGGTACATTGTGACATTTGCAAAAGTTCTTACACTATATCATAGTTGGACTCACCCCCTCCATCATTCTCTTTTATTCCCTTTTCTCCAATTCCTGGAATAGTTTCAACAGGTCTCATTTTTCCATCTACATACATGCTTAGAGAATATTTCCAACACATTCACCCTTCGACCCCCTTTCCTTATATCCTCCCCCTCCCACTGACACCTGCTCCCAGATAGGACCTGTTTTGCCTTCTTATTCTCTGTTTTTGTTTAAAAAATGACATTTTTACATATGTATTATAACCCAAATCATTTCATTTCCTCCATATTTCTTCATTCTTCCTTAGTCCCGTTCTTATGGTAGTTTCAACAGGTTTAAAAATTCTATATTCATTCTTCTTTAGGAAGTACATCAACTAATTCACCTTCTTAACTTCCTTCTTTTGCCCTCCTTCTCTTGTATGTGATCTCCCCTTAGCGTCAGCTGTTTTTCACAATATTGCTATATTTGTATTGGGTCTGTATTCAACATGTGAGAGAAAACATGTGGCCTTTGACTTTCTGAACCTGGCTAACTTCATTTAAGATGATGTTCTCCATTTTCATCCATTTACCTGCAAATGACAAAATTTCATTCTTCTTTGTGGCTGAATAAAATTTCATTGTATATAAATACCACATTTTCTTAATCCGTTCATCAGTAGTGGGGCATCTTGACTGTTTCCATAACTTGGCTATTGTAAATAATGCTACAATAAACATGGGTGTGCAGGTGCCTTTGTTATAACCTGACTTACATTCCTTTGGGTACATCCCTAGGAGTGGAATTGCTGAATCATGTGGCAGTTCTATTTTTAGTTTTTTGAGGAGACTCTGTACTGTTTTCCGTAGTAGTTGTCCTAATTTACATTCCCATCAACAGTCTCTGAGGGTTCCTTTTTCCAAACATCCTTGCCAACACTTCTTGTTTCTGTTTGTGTTCCTGGTGATAGCCATGCTAACAGGAGTGAGTTGAAATCTTAGTGTGGTTTTGATTTGCATTTCCTTTATGCAGAGGGATGTTGAGCATTTTTTCATGTGTTTTCTGTCCATTTGGAATTTTTCCTTTGAAAAATGTCTGTTGAGTTAATTTGCCCATTTCATTGGGTCATTTTTGGGGGAGTTTGGTTTTTTGAGCTGCCTGTATATTCTGGTTATTAATACCCTGTCAGATGAAAAGCTAGCAAAACCTTTCTCCCGTTCTGTGGACTGCCTCTTCAATCTGGTGACTTTCTTTTATTGTGCAGAACAACAAAAGTTTTAAAATTTCATGTAGTCCCATTTGTCAATCATTTTTCTTAGTTGCTGAGCCTTTTGAGTTCTATTTGGGAAGTCATTGCCTATGCCTATTAATTCCAGTGTATGCCCTGCTCTTTCCTGCACTAGCTTCAAAGTTTCAGTCTTATATTAAGGTCTTTAATCCACTTTGAGTCAATACTTGTACAGAGTGAAAGACATGGATCTGGTTTCATTTTCTGCATGCAGATATCCAGTTTTCCCAGCAACATTTGTTGCAGAGGCTGTCTTTTCTCCATCATATGTTTTGAGTGCCTTTGTCAAAAATCACATGGGCATAGCTACATGGATTCATATCTGGGTATTCTCTTCTGTTCCATGGTCTTCATGTCTGTTTTTGTGCTAGTACCATGCTGCTTTTATTACTATGTCTCTGTATTATAGTTTGAAGTCAGGTATTGTGATACCTGCAGGGTTGGTCTTTTTGCTCAGTATTGCCTTGGCTATTTATGGTCTTTTGTGCTTCCAATGAACTTTAGAGTTGATTTTTCAGTCTCCGTGCTAAATGTCATTGGAATTTTGATGCGGATTGCACTCTTTTCAAATGCTTTTAAAGTTTTTAAAAATACTTAATTTTTAATTGGAAAATATTCATATTCAAGATAATCAGAAATCAAAATATAAAGTGTATTACTTACGTCTCTTCTCCCCCCTCTCCATTTATGAAGTACTACTTCCAGAAGGTTACTGGTGTTAGTTATTGCTGGGGTTTTCTGGCAGATTGTTGATGCCTGTGACAGCAGACAGGCGTACAAGGTAGCTCTTCTTCCCATATTTACAATGATGTCCTTACACTTCTTCCAGATCTCTTTCCCTCACTTGTCTCTTGAAGTCACTGCAGGGGTCACAGGCTGATTATGGCCTTCAGCCATCATCTCACAAGTGCAAGCTGGCTACACTTCACATTATGCCTGAGCCATATGCCTCTTGCTTCCTGCCCGTGGTGGCTGTTGTTTCTATTCAAAGCATAGGGCTGTGTGAGATCCTGCTTACTACACATGCAGTCAGTATTCAGAGAGGTGGGAATGTTTTATTGTGTGACTCTGTGACCAATGGGAAGCAAGAGACAGTTTAAAATTTTTCCTTTTCATCTAGACTGTTCTAAGCTTTTCTGATGGCTTCTCACAGTATGGTTCAGCAAGATGAAGTTAAACCAGTCATCCTTCATGGTGGTCAGCATCATAAAGCATTTTTGTATTGATTCTTTTGCTTCCAACACCCTTACTCATGCATCCTGAACTTGCACTCCCTGCAATACATAAGCCCTCAGGCCCCTCTCCTTCTTGATATTGTGGTGACAGTTTGAGGCACTCTTATATGTAGAATTAATTTTAATTTACCTTGAGCTATTCAGAATTTTGATACTTTAATTCATACCGGCTTTTCTTATCAGCCTGAATTAATAAGGCTTTATTATAGTCAAATGTTGAATTACAAATCTTGTCATATCACATTTAATTAAAATGAGTATGAAATCATGATAAGGATGGAAAGACAAAGAAATTTTAGTTTTTCTAGCTGGCAGAAATAGCTTACCTGATTATATTATATACTCCATAAATAGAAGTCTGTGGCACAGTTTTAGAAACACAGATTTATGTATATTTATATTTTAATATATTTAATGTAAGTATAACATTAAATATTAATATAGAAACATCATATAATATTGATAGTATTGATTAAATGTTAATATAAGTCCACATAAATATTAATTAAATGTATTTAAATTTTTAGATCTATGAGATTTATTAGGCAAAACAACTTTTTGGACAAAGCTTGTAGGAATTTTTTAATCATCTGAAAAAATCGATAAGATTTAAATACATTTATGTAAATCTATTTGTTAATAACATTTATATATTTATGTATGCAAATGTACACATTGGAGGAATTAGCTGTGTTTGCTATATATTCTCTCTATAGCAGGTAAATATTCCTATCAGTGTCCTTTCTCCTTCCAGGTTGCAGTGAAGGCAAACAGTGACCCACTTAATTATTCTCAGCCATGACCTGAAAACCTTCTTGACAGGGGTTATTTATAAGATTTTCATGATTTGTTATGGGGTCAAACAACAGTTATACTGCAGTAGGAAACTGGGGTCCAGGTTCTTTCTTCTTTACTGGTTCCATATCCCACTGTAACAAAAGTTTATAAAATTGAACTAGATAATTAGGCATCTCCTTTTACCTACTTGAAGTACTGCTAGGAGACCTTTCAAACCCACTCTCCTATAGTATTTGAACTTTCAGGAAGTGTGTTTATGTTCATTTCTTCCCCTAGTTACCTTCTCTAGTGCATATTATCTCTTCCAATGATATCTGTCCATCGAGGGCTGGGAGCATGACATAGAATCCCTGTCTCCTGAACACAGTGAGGTTTATGGATGAGAGAATCTAGTTAGTCATGTTTGTGATACTGGTTTAATCTTTTTAGGAGAGCAGTTTGTAGCAGGTTGATGTTTAAGACATAGATTTACTTCTTGGAAAGTAGATTGTGGAGATAGCAAAGGTTGTTAGGCCATAATCACTCATTTTGTCAGCTACAGGGAAGGTGGAAGTAAATCTACTGAAGAACCACAATGAACTGTGTTATTATAAATTCAAACACTAGGCCTGGTATTGCATTCATTTCTTACTTGATGGTCACATTTATCATTCTGTCAAAACCAGTCCTACCCCTAGCATATGAAGAAGTAAAAGGTCTCTGAGTACATTCTTTTTGCCATCCTGCATGCATAAAGTTCAAAAAGATGTTAAGTGGACTGTTAGAATGGCTCAGGCAGTAAGAGTGCCTGCCTAGAAAGCATGAGATCCTGAGTTCAAACCCCCAGTACTGTCAAAAAAAAAAAAAAAAACAGATGTTAAACTTCACAGTAAATAATCATAAATGTGAATATAAGTTTTTTGAAAGTGGTTGAATCATAAAGTGAAAGTTTAAAAAACAAAAGTGACCTTTAACTCTATGCTTAGAGCTAAACTCAAATCATTTGGTTGGAAAAACAGGCTGTATTAGAAATTTAAATTAGAGAAACAGATAAAGTAAGTTATTGCTCTGAAAATGGAGCTTGGAACCCTCAGAGCATCACAGATTTCACATTTCAGAGACAGAGCAGAATGTTGATCTAGCCCAGAGCTAATGTCATTCCACCTTAGCCAGGAGCCTTGGCGGTCTAGAGAAGATAGTTCTATTTAAATATGGTACTTCACTTATACTTTATGATAGAAGTTGTTTTATTGTAAACTGTACCCAGTATCTTTATAAAGAATTTGTGATCATGAATTAAGTCTACACTATCTTTCATTTGTCAATTATTCAGATATTCCTTTATGGTTGTCATACTTTCTTTATTCTCTTCCCTCCACAAAAGTACCTATTATAGGTCAGATATTCACAAAACACTCACTCATGTTTGGTTACATTATCATTATGGTATAATTTTAGATTGTAACTCTTTCCCAAGATGTAGTATCCAGAACTAAATAGAACACATACAGGAATCTTCCTGCAACAGAATTGCATATGAGTATCACTGGCATTGAGTGGGAAACATGTTCTTGTTAACTAAGCTACCATCATATGTGGACTTGTTACATGTTCCAATTAAAATTCTTCTGGTCTTTTTTCTCATATGTTCTTGTGAATTATTACTATCCTACTCATGTGCATTTCATTTTAAGTACATAAATGTAATAAAAGGCAAAAAAAACACAACATTCAAAGAAAACCTTCAAAAGATTCACTTTCATCTATTAAATGGACAACAATGAAAGTGAAATCATTGGGCAGGCATACAATGATTCCAGAGAACATTTTTTTCCTCCCTAGATACAGATAGGAAAAGTTTCTGAAAAGCCATTTTGCAACATGTATGACAGTTTAAAATTTGTATACTTTTCAGACAACAATATGCTTTTCAAAATGAACTTTTCCAAAATGCACAAAGACATTTAGAAAAATCTGCTCACTGCTTATCTAATTTTTATGGCTAATCATAATCATACTCTTGAAAATATACTTTCTTGCACTTTTCTCTCTTTTCTTTCATTTAAAGTTGGTTTGTTTTTTTTTTTAAAGCTCTCCTATGTTCATGATTCTCAAACTTTCAAATTCATCAGAATCACCTGGAGGGCATATGAAAACAGATTCCAGGACCCTACACCCAAACATTTCACAAGTAGGTCTGGAGTGAGGAAGGCCTAAGAATCTGCATTGCTAATAAGTTATTAGGTGAAGCTGATGGTGTTGGGCTAGAGATCACAATTTGGGAACTACTCCCATGAATGATCACAGAGTCACAACTAGCAAACTGGTAGGCTAGGGTAACTACAAATTTATGAGCCCTAACTTCAAATGGAAATTAAAATACTGGCTGGAACTTTTAGTAAGCTTCCTTTTCAAGTGTCTACAAAGATTTTATATGCTGCTTTCCCCCTTCAAACTTACCCCCTCTTCTCATATGCACATAAAAGGACATACTTTAGAATGAGAACTTGTACCTTCTTGAGAAAATAGAAATTAGAAAAGAGAGGATTATGTGTATTTTCTCACAAATCCATAATCCAACAGGCTAGGGAGCACCCTTGTAATCTCAGCTACTCAGAAGGTGAAGATAGAAAGAACAATCCCAGTTTGAGGCCAGCTCAGGCAGAAATTTAACAAGACCACTTTCAACAAACAATCTAGGCATGATGGTATGATACCCATAATCCCAGCTAGGCAAGAGGTATTAGTAGGAGGATCATGGTCTGAGGCCAGTCCTGCACAAAATGTGAGACCCTATCTGAAAAATAGCTACAGCATAAAAAGACTGGAGATGTGGCTCAGTGGTAGAATGTTTGCCTAGCAAGTGTGAGTCCCTGAATTCAAACTCTAATATAGCCTAAATAAATAAATAAACAAATATCCATAATCCAGCTGATACCTGAGTGCTGCCTCCTTCAAGCCAAATACCACTCCCAGAGTTTGAATCCCATACTGTTTAACCTTCTCCAGATTCAGCAATTTGCTTGACTATTCCTCTCTCACCATACTGGATTATTCCCACAAATTTACAAATGTGCTCTAGGTTTTCCTGTATTAAATTATATAGGTAGCAATAATTATGAAATTTTTTTGACCCTACAATTCTCATAGTTACTCTAATTATAACAACATTTCAAAACCAATCTTTTCCAAATAATTCTCTTTATATACTTCTTCCTACTTCTCAATAATTGAGAAGTTGGTCATTGAGGAATTGGTGGTAAACCAATTCCAACTTGGCCTGCTCCCCAAATGCCACAGAAGTGGATTTCTTTCTGGTGTTTCAACCTCTCAGTCTAACAGAGATCTTGTCTTTCTTTGTGTAATATTTGACCAAGCTACCAGTATATTGCCTTCTTTGCCAGATCAGCCTTTGTGGATCAACCTCCACAGGATGGGGTACTTCTCTTAACCCACTTTTGCTATGTAGTCTTATTAATCTCTCTATGGATAATATCCAACCATTCATGTACTGCTGAATCCTTATCCTTTATTTTAGCTCTAACTCAGATTCTCCACACCAGTCACCTCATTGACATTCCACTTGGTTGCCTAATAAGCAACTCAAAACGAGCTAATCAAAGTGGAATTCTAAATTGCCCCCTTCCCAACTCTAGTCCTCTCCCATTCTCCCCCTAATTTAAAAAAGTTATTACTTAGTTTCTCACAGTCAAGGAGTCCTCTGAAAATTTCCATCTCATCTGCTATATCTAATTCATCAGCAAATTTTGACTTAATCTTTGATCTTCCAGACCTTTCCATTTCCATTACCCCTCTGTAGACCAAGACAACAATCTGTTGTCTATATCCTATAATAACCTACAACACGGCTCCTTGTTTGCCTCTGTCTATTCTATTTTCCCCATAGCAGTGAGAATGATCTTTTAAAAATGCACTCTATTCCAACTTGCCACCCCTAACTTGTCATTCTTTAGTAATTTCTTAACATACTTGAAATAAAATTTAAACTTTTTATTTATCATTTTACAAAGATCTGACCATCTTCTCTCCAACCTAGCCTTGGACTGTATTCTCTACATTGTGACTATATTTACTGCCCTTCAGTTTCCTGGAAACAAGAACTCCCACTGGGGACATTGCATTTTCTGTTCTCTTCACTTTGCCATCTCTGTATCTTTGCAATTTACTCATTTTTATTCTTTAGGTCCCAACTTACTGGCTACATCTTCAGAGAGAACTTTCTGCCCAGTTGCTTTCTTGTTTTTTCATTTCTTCTTCTCCCTCATAGTAGAAATTTAATTTTGAAATGATATATTCATTTTTTCTTATCAGCTTCTTCTAGTAGATCTAGTAGTTCAGAAGCTCTCTGAGGTTAAAGATCTTAGTTGCTTTGTTAATGTCTAAATCCCCACAGTCTGGCTCATTGGTAGCATTTCAGTGCTCAGTGAGTATTTGGGGAGGAGGGAGTGGGCTGGAATAATATTTATTACAGCATTGTTTTGCACAGCATAAAATCTGGCTGCAATGTAATGGTCCAACAATTTAATGATTAAGTTATAGGACAATCCATACAAAGTGTTTCTAAAGAAAGAAATTCATAAATGTTGATATGGAAAGGTATTTAAGAAATAGTAACATGGAAATGTCACAAGGAAACTCCCTGTGTAGCTATTTAAAAAAACCAAAATGTCATTTTTGTTTTTCATTTTTAATTTACAAATATCAGAGAATAGGTGAGCAGAACAGTTCCTGCCTGTGGGGGTTGGTACCAGTGGGGGGAGAGGGGGAAGGAGGTAAGGAAAGGGTGTGGGAAGGTGAATATAGTGCAAATACTGTGTACACGTGTATATAAATGGAAAAATGATTCCAGGAATGGGGAGAAGGGTAGATAATAGAGAACAATGGAGGGGATGAGTTCAAGTATGATATATTTGATATATTGTAAGAACTTTTGTAAATGCCACCATGTACTCCCAGAACAAGAATAAAAAAAGAAATATGTGGAAAAAGCAAATTTTTACACATATACACATATAAAATAATACACTTGTTTTTAAGTGCAAATCATTATTTATACCCCCTCCCCCTCTCTGTCTCTCTCCTCTCCCCTTCCTTCTTCTCCTCTCCCTTCCCATCCTCTCCACTCTCCTCTTCTCCTCTCCCCTTCTCCTCCCATCCTCTCCCCTCCCCTCTTTTCTTCTCCCTGCTGCTCCTCTTCTTCTGTCCTCCTCTCTCCTCTTCCCCTCTCCTGTTCCCTTCTCCTCTCTTCTCCCTCCCCCTCTTCATCTCCCTCTCTCACCTTCAAGGATTTGTACTAAAACTTCTTTCAGGGAATGGTGATATGAAACTTTTATTTTACAACCCTCAAATTACATTTTTTGTGGTTTACATGTTTCTGTTATTATATTGTAGTTTAAAACATAAAGCCATTTAAAGTGGATTACAAAAGAGTATGTATACTATATTCATTCATTCTAGAAATTTTATGCATCATCTGCTATGTACCAGTTACTACTAAAGGCTTAGCATATGCATTGTGATCCATTTTTCCCCATGATCAGGTATAAAAAAAGGAAGGTAAATGCAGGGGACTTTGTCTCTAGCAGTGGTGATATCATTGGATTTCATTGCACCTTCTCATTTTCAGCTTTTCAGTGATAAATTTTGAAATTACATGATCTATATTTAAAGGCTTTTAAATCATAGATGGAAAATATTCAATAATTTTAGAGCAATTTATTTGGCCAGTTGAATATGCTTCAATTTAATGGGAAAATATCATGTTTTATATATAAATACTTTTGGAGTAGATGCAGTTAGTATTATAGTATTACAATATTATAGCTTAGAAAGTTTATAAGTATGCAGCTGTTCCCAGTAGAAAACACCACACTCAATTTTGACTTTACTTGCCTAGAATCTAAGTTCATTAACATGGACTAGCGACCTGTTCATCTTGGAAAATGAATACCCAGGGAAGATTCAAAGTTCTTATTAATGAGTTGATATTTGTAACAAACACCTGGAGGTGTTTGTAGAAGCTACATATTGGATCTAGAAGGACAAAACTCTCTTGATGGTGGAAGCTGAGTTGTAATCCGTCTGTGCTGAGTGTGGGTCGGGAGCAGGTTGGCGAGTAGAGGATATAAATCTCATGGGAAAAATGATTAAAATGTGCAGTACAAAAATGAATGAGGGGAGAAGAAAAGTCAGCCAGGGAATCTCATATACTAAAGTCACGATTTCTTTTGAAGTGTGATTCTTAGAGGAGCAAAGATACACATGTATCAGATTTGGAATCTGTTGCCTTAATGAAAGATGAAATAATGACTATCCACAAATGTCTTTAATGACCAACTTTGCAAAATCATAAAACTACAGTATGGTTACATGTCCCCCCATTCTTAGTTCCTTGATATTATCATTTCATGACCTTTTTGTGCACTAGTCTTTACACTCTCCAAAGGTCCTATCTTGGATCCTGTTGTGACCATTAATACCATGATTTTCAGCATCATAGTCACATATGCCCTTCTCTCTGTCTGTTCAAATTTCTTCTCCTAACTTGCCTGCTTATTTTCTCTACAAGCAAGATTTCCCCTTCATCAAGACCACTAGTCTTGATTTTATTCTCTATTTTTTAGTCCCATTTTTCAGCCTTCATTATTTATGGAAAGAGATTCAATGATTTATATATTTTCTTTGCTATTTCTATCAACTCTTGTTTCTTCTCGCTTCTGTATCTTATTCCATAATTATAGATCATTCTGAATGAGCTCTTCACCTTAACTGGCTGAGTTTGTCCCATGGTTTATTTTTTAACGACTCATACTGATGTTCTTTATGAAATGTTATCTTTTTAAAAACATGGGTTTAATAATTTTTTATACTTGTTACCAAATAACAGAATTCATATACTCGGGAAGTTAGCTAAGTGTCCACAGCACAGGTAATAGTCAATTAATTGTTGTGTAAATGAATGAAGTTAGCTCTAACAAAAGAATGAGAGGTAGAGAAATTGACCACCATATTGATGTGATTCATAAACTCTTCTGCAAAATGGCAATCCCTGTTGTGCTGAGAAATCAATGAGACACTATCACAGTTATTATAAAAGCTTTTCCCCTGTATTAGTCAGCTTCCTGTCATGGTAATGAAATACATGGCACAGATAAATAAAAGGGCTGGGGGTGTAGTTCAATGGTAGAATGCTTATGTAACATGCTTGAAGTCCTGGGTTTGATTCCCAGCACTAATTTATTATAGCTCTTGGTTTTGGAGATCAAGTCAGGATTGGGTGGCTATTGGTTTGGACCTCTGGCAAGAAAGGCTCATTACAACAGTCGTGTGTATAGGAGCAAGTGCTCACATCACAAGCCAGGAAACAGAAACAGAGGATAGACCAGGGTGCAACAATCCCCCTCTGGGGACACAACCCCAGAGACTTCAAGACTTTCCAGGCATACAGTGCCCTTTGGGGACTGGGCCACACTGACCTAAGAACTTCTCACTAGGCCCTACTTCTTAAAGGTCCACAGCACCTCTTCATGTCACCACTGCGCAGACCAAAACTTTAACATATGGACCTAAGGGGGGCACTGTCCATATTTAAACCATAGCACCCCCTAAGTTTTCAGGGTACTCTGCTGATGTAATAAAGCAAGCTTGCCTCAGTCCCTTTTCTCTAAACAAGCATCGTCTAAGGATGCCTGCTTCTTAGCTATCTGCCAGCTTCTTGATTGAGTCATATGCTGTCTGACTCCTAGAAGAATTTCAAGTGCCAACTTCAGCTTGATCTAAGGTTAATTATATCTCCTGTAACCTATGAGTTTCTCACACAGTCTTGCTTTCAATTTCTGGGAATTACTACTATAACATATAGTAAAATATAAATGGAGTATCAGTCATCTTTGAAGTGGGAATGTATTCTCCAGCTTCCTAATCAAATATTTTTCATTGAATTTGTTTATTTGAGGTCTGTTATTGAGTAGTCTCAAAAGGATTGCCTTCATTTATGTATCTTGAAAATTAAATTGGAAATGGGTTAAAAATGTGTCTGCCATAAGTTACTATCCTACTTAAAAGGTTCCTGGAAATACATTGGTTACATTTTCACCTAAAAGTAAATCTTTACATTGCTTATGGCCTGGAGAGTATAATTCCTACCAACAACACTTGTTAAAAGTCCTTGAATAATAGCTCTGTTGTACATCTTTTGTGACTTCTTGATAGGAAATGTTTTCAATCCAGGGGCCATGACCAGGGACTTTTGTCTACAGTGATTACTAAGATTCTCCCTGCATACCCTAGATATGGTGTTTTAGGTTTTGTGACTTTGTGCTTTTGCTTTTCTTTAATGAAAGACCAATTCTTGGAATGGATCCTTTAAGTACTCAACATAGCTTATTTTTCCCCCATTAATGTAAAGGTGTCAGAAATACTTTCTCCCTGGTTTTTTTAGTTTATTAACTTATCTATTTAATAAACAAATATGGCATGAACTGCGTACAGTTGTGATCCAAAATAGTCATCAACCCAGACCTGCCTCTCAAGGTGCTTATGAAGTGGTGGCAGAGAAAGGGAGGTATATAAATAAGAGCAAAAATGTGATCGATGTTTAGAGATATGAAGATTAGAAGGGAGAAATCAAAAAAGGGTGCAGGCAAGAAATGATTCATAAATGAGGTTTCCCTTGGTGCAGTCCTTAAAGACAAAGCCTTCCAAAGACATGAGAAGAGACCCCACAGGTGGAGCCAGCAACTCCAGGGAAGCCTTGGAACTGTGACCTGGGGAGCAAGAGGGAGTCATCTCTGACATGGTATCTTTATGATATCATGGCTATTTCTTTGCTTATCAGCATCCCATAGGTCTTAGCTAGAAAGAAGATTTATGCCAAATGATTGTAGCAGTTTGGCTTAGACACCAGTGTCCTATTTGAGGCTACATTTTAAAAAGGATTAGCAGGTAATTGATGCCTGAATGATCATTTACTTCTCTTGGTGAGAGTCAGGTTCAAACCTAGCCTGCTGCACAGGTGGAAAAGAAAGATGCAATGGTCAGAACTGTTTTTAGAGAGGCTGGATGTGATGGCTTATGCCTGTAATCTCAGCTACTGAGGAGGTAGAGTTTGGGAGGATCATGATTTGAGACCAGACTGGGCAAAAAGTTAGAGCCATCTCAATAACAATGCTAGGTATAGTGGTGCATACCTGTGGTATCATCTACATTGGAAGTGTAAGTAGGAGGAGTGTCCAGGATGGCCCTGGGTGTAGGAGAGGAATATGAGACCTTACCTAAAAACAACTAAAAGCAAAAAAAGGCTAGAAGGTACAACTCAATTGGTAGTGCACCTGTCTAGCAAGCACAGGGTCTTAAGTTCAAACCCAAGTATAGCCAAAGAAAAGTTCTTACAGAGATGTAAGTTCTGTCAGTTGGAAGCTCCATGTATGAAGTGAAGATGGGGGATATGGATGGGGAATGTACCCTTCTTGTGTTTAAAAGGCAGAAATCCAAGTCAATTCCCAGGGTTCTGCTTTAGATGATTGAGTAAATGGTGAGAGTTTTATTAAAATTACTAGTGGATTGGAATAGAGTGTATAACTGTGAAGACATACAAAGAGTCAGCTGCAGAGACGTGTGTTGTCGGTGAGGTGCCTAAAGGTACCATGAAGGATCTGTCCAGGAAGCAGGGAATTTGGAATGTATGCCCAGACCTTAACAATGATATCTAGACTAAAAGTTAAGAGTTTAAGTCATCTACAATTGACTACTTGTGGCTAAAGGCATTGAATGAACATACCATAATAGGAGAAGAAAAAGCAGAGACAATGATGCAGAAGGTTCATTTATTGTCTTACAAATGAAACAGGGACTGAAAATTGATCTGTATGAAGAAGGAACAAAAACAGGAGAAGGAAGATCATAGGAGCCATGTAAAGCAACTCACATATTCCCAGGGATGCAGTGAGGCTAGGGAAGATGATGTCAGTTCTCACTGCTTTTGGTAAAGTCAACCTTACTGTGAAAGAAATATCAAGGGTTAATGAGAGTGGGTGGCACAGAATAAGATTTCTCCACTGAAAGGTTGTTTTCAGAAATACCCTCCTGCCTTTCCTCACTTTTGATCCTAGATTGGACTATAAATAGTAAAACTTATTATTTAGAGACCATCCTCCCTCTATGTAATGTTGCCACACTTCCTGTCTGCTCACATCCCTGGATAGCTTCCTCTCTTCCCTTTTTTCCTCTTTCCTTACTTCTACTCAAAGTAAAACTTACTTTTTCTGGGGCCCCTTTTGTACCATTTGCTCTCTGACACACGAACAAAATTGATTTATTTGTATATTTAAGGTGCTATGACTTAGTAATGGTATAGTACATCTTTTTCCACAGTAAAGTTTGAATCTTAACCTTGATTTTAAGATCTTTGAGCTAAGGAATTAGGTATGGGAACTTCAAGCACAATAACCATTAGAAGAAGATTGGGGGGGTACCATTTGCTTTGCCTCAGTATGAGACAGGTGCTTTTTCCTGTCATGGGAAAACTGTTTGGGAGTTGAGATAGAAAGATATTAGGAAACAAAATTCTTTGCCTCCTCAACTTCTTCAAACAGATGCTCATTCATTTGATTGCATCTTGGATATAGAAAAGCCCTATTTTTCCTGATTTGCATCAACATCTTTTTGCAAATGTAAGGGTTAGGGTAATGGGGAAAATGAGCCCGTTGGTCTTATTGGTTTCATTCCTATAGCAAGTTTTTTACTGACACCAGCCAATATGGTGTTCAGAAGTGACTTTGTACCAATCTGAAGGTTATAGGACCAGGGATGCTTTATTTCATTCTCTCTTGGAGTGTTGTAAAGAATTTTGAGAGACAGCTTGCTTTCTTCAAGAACTCCTGGTCTTTCCTTTCTTTCCCAGACCACAGTAGATGGGACCATAAAAGGGGACCCAGGTATAGCACCATCAATATCCACCAAATGTCTTGTGAACCTTCCTAGTTCTTGGAAGGCCTGGTTTGCAGTATTCTTGAAGTCACATCTACTGAGTGAAAGAGTAGACATTCCATATAAGTCATGTATTGGGGGAACTAGAAAAGAATGACTTAGTGGAAACTTTTTTCATCAAAAGAATTGAGAGATAAGACAGTTTTTAAACTTAAAAGTATAAATATTGCCACCTTTCAGAGCCTACTATTTTACTTTGAATTGTGAGGGCATGTCGAAAGGAAGGGCAGCTTGATAGCCATCTGTCCCTGAGAAATGCAGCTTTGGTAGTAAGATGAAACAAAAATAACACCTGTGTGGCCCAAGCATTGTGAATTAGACATAACTTCTGTTGAATACGGTGTTCTATAAAGAAAGACAGCACACCAAGTAGAGATCTTACAGAAACAAGGCTCAAATGTGCGTGAGTTGCCAAGAGCTGATTGCATGGCAGCCAGCACAGACTTCTACAAATAATTGATTCATTCAGCCCAAATGGCACATGCAAGATTTCTAATACAGCTCACCTAAGAGCACTCTTACAGCCTTCCAGTGTAAGGAGGGTCAGAGATTTGGATATAAGCAAAAAATAGGAAAAGGCAGATACTTAGCATGATGCCTTTTTTTTTTTTTTGCAAGATGATACCCAATTTTATCTCTGCTCTTTATCCCCCAAATAATACTCTTTCATAAGGAATCTTTACCTTCTTCCCATTATCACGCTGAAGTTAACACTATAGGATGTCTTTTCTCTATTTTAATCAGATTCCCCTCTTGAATTTTAATGCAGCTGAAAGGGGTTAACAGCTTAAGATTGGGGGATGATGTTGAAGGAGGTCACCAATTGAAAACTTTCCTGAGTCTGAAATAGACTAAGCATGTGCTCTAAATAAAAAAGTTTGGAAATCTGTAAGGGTGAGGTCTCATTAAAGAGAATGGGTATCTATTGTAACAAAATACTCATGAATGAGAGATCATTTTACAGGAGACACAATTCTGTGATTTCTTGGTTGAGATTTCTTTGTAATTTTCAGTTTAATATGTCTTAGATTTTCTGTGCATTTGCTTTGAAGCTATTGCTATGATCCCACAGTTAAACCTGGCTATTAAGACCAGGAGTTAGTGGCTCACACCTATTTTTCTAGCTATTTGAGATCAGGATGATTGTGATTTGAGGTCAGCTCAGGCAAAAAAGTATGCGAGACCACATTTCAGTGGAAAAAAACTGGGAGTGGTGCAGTGCACCTGTCATCCCAGTGATGGCAGGAAGTATAGAAGAGGAGGATCATGGTCCAGGTCTGCCTAGGCAAAAAGCAAGATCCTATTCCCAGAATAATCAGAGCCAAACAACTGGAGGTGTGGTTCAACTAGAGGTGTGCCTAACAAGCATGAAGCCCTGAGTTCAAGCTCCAGTACCACCCAAAAAGAAAGTACAAAAATGAACAAAATAAATAAACCTTGCTATCAGCCATCAGTGGAATAAGATCAAAATACAAGTTTGATGCTTCCTTTAATTTATATCTGTTTGGAGAGAACAAAGCAAATATTCTGATTTACTTTTCCTATAAATAGAAGTGGTTTTTGATCTATATAGAGTCAACTAATTTTTTAGTCATTATTAAAATTAAAGTATGTAAAAATATAACTAAATAAGTTTTATTAAAAAATAATGGATAAACGAATAAAAAGTTGAATTTATTAAGTTCAAAGAAACAGGCTTTTGAACATTATTATAGTAGATTAGTTTATTAAAAGCTATTTCATGGGGAAAAAAACAATGGAATATGCACTTAAAATCACCATCTCATTATTTTACTTCATTTTACTGTTACCTATGCTCTGCTGGTTGTTTACATCTGTTGTATGGAGGAAATGCAATATAAGGCATATTGCTGCATATTTATTCCTAAATATTTATTCTGCATTTATAACATCTGAAATTTTCTTTTTTTGGAAAGTTGATTGTTAAACATTTACCAGCACACAACTGTAATTTCACACACACCACACGTGCAAATCTTTTCCATCATGCAAAATAGTTGTCAGTGTTGCTATTTTATAGGGGGAAGAAACCAATACCCAGAGGGTTAAGAAACTGACCCCTGAGACCTTCCCATGCTTCACCTCTTCTACTCTCACAAATGTAAAATAAGACATAAGCATAGGGAATGATTAGGGGAAACTCAAGCTACATTGGAATAGAATTGAAGAGCAGACATTTGAAGGAAATGAGAGAAGAGAGCCATGTGGAAATCTAGAGATCAGCATTTGGGGAAGAGAGTATAGCCAGTGCAAAGGCCCAGAGGTGGGATTGTAACATTTCAAACGGCGATGTTCCTTTTGGGGTTCAAATAGAGAGAAGGGAGCGAGAATTTGAAGAAGGGAGGAAGTAGGGTTAGAACACTGTTTTATGAAGCCAGGAAAGAACCTTTACTTCTCTCTTCCTTATTTTCTATCGGTAAAATGCTTCACTTGATGCTCAGTGGTGAGAAGTGTATGAATTCACTGTTTCAGGTTATGGTTACAAAAGCTAAGCCATCACTGTGTCTCCTGTAGAGCTGCTTTCTTTTGACTTAAATGTAATTTTAAGGTAGGAGAATTTCTCTTGGTGTCCAACAAATGCATGATGAGCAATTCTGAAAGAGTTAAATACACCAGTACCTGTTAACCTATGTGAAATCCGCAGTGCAGTGCAGCTTCAGTCCATCTGGCATTACTAGAGCCTGCCTTAGCTATCTTACCAACAGCGTGATGGAATCCCAATAGGACACTCTTTGGTGACACAGTTAATGGCTAGTCAAGAGACTAAAAGAAATACTGAAACATATTCTGCACTTTGAAAATCCAGTCCTATGATTTTAGCAGTCAATCATTACCCATAAAATAACATACCAAGTCCTCATACACATACCAATTATATGGGTATATATTAGACTGTGTTTAAATAAAGGGATTGTACAAACATAACAAGTTTGTACGGTTTGGTAATAAAACTTACAGGAGTGTAAATTTAAAATGATCACATTGCACACGTATGTTTTATGCGCTTTTTTGTATGTGTGCTGTACTGCACTTTAAGAAAAATTTTAGGGTTTTACAAAAAGAAGAAAATTCTTTACTGGAGCAAGGAAGCAAATCATAAGATGAGATAATACTGGACTTAGAATGAACCTGACATGTGTGTGTCACGGAGTGTACCACAGAAAGCAGGCAAATCATCTATAATGTGTAAATGTTTTTTGAGACACTGTGGGTTAGGTACCCTAAAATCATTCACAACTCACTTCTCCCTTGCATGCCTTTTCCAAGAAAGTTGGAAACCTCCCTTCCAGGAAGTTATGGAAATGTGGAGTTGCTGAAAAGCTTTGGGAAGAGACTTAAAAAAATTTTTTTTCTTTATTTATTTTTAATTGGCACATAGTATATGTACATATTTATGGGGAACAGTGCAATAATTTGATACATGAACACAATGTATAATGATCAAATCAGGGTAACTGACATTTCCATTTCCTCAAATATTGTTACTATGTGTTATGAACCTTCAGACTCTTCTAGTTATCTTTGAAATATACCATAAATTGTTGTAGACTACAGTTATCTTACTATTCTGTGGAATACTGGACTTAATTCCTCCTACATAGTTGTATTTTGTTACTCATTATCTAGCCTCTATCTGTCTTTCCTTTCCCCAATCCCTTCTAGTATTCAGTGACCACTATTCACTCTCTTCTGTGATGTTGATTTTCTTTTTAGCCTCGCAAATAAGTGAGAGCATGTGGTATTTGTCTTTCTGTGCGTGACTTGTATCACTCAACATAATGTCCTTAAATTCCACCCACATTACTGCAAATGACAGAATTTCATTCTGTTTACAGCTGGCTAATGTTTCATTTTGTATAAGCACAAAATTTTATTTATGCATTCATGCACAGATGATTACATATTGACTGATTATATATCTTGGAAGAACAGACTCAATGAGCATACCCCCTACCTACGCCTTTCATCTTTTGCTTTCTGCTTTCTTCCTTCCTGCTGGATTAGAGCCATAATTCCTGGATACAGGTCACCAATCTTTCCACCATAACATGAAAAGCAATAGCACAAGGATCTTTCCAGTAAGAATGGAGGGTGGACAGATGGAAAGCATGAATGCCTCTAGACCAGTGCTTCTCACTGGCTGGGAGTCTGACTGATAGGCAGCTGGGGTTAACAGGGATGTGTGAATTGGTCTGTTCTAGGACACTGTCCTTCTGACATGGAGGCTGCCCAAAACATTACCTGTTGGCAATTTGGACACTATCATCCACAGACATACTACTTTATTTCACAGTTATTTAGGTGCTTATTTTGCCATGCTAGATACACTCTGGCCAGTATATCTAGCACATGGTTAAGTTAACCATAGTTTTGTAGATTGCCAACGTTTTCAGTTACTGGCAGAAGGTTTTTTTTTTTCCCAATTCAAATACTTTTCTATTCTACTCCTTGGACTATTTTCCCCCCTAAGGAAGTAATCTTAATCATCCTAGTATTTGAGCAATTCTCTATAAAGTGAAACATTTTCAACATTTCCATATCTGAAGAGAATACTTTATTTCCACTTAAAGACTTGATTATTTTCCAAGGAGGTATACATAGAGGGAAATGAAGAGACTGGAAAAGGATGTGATAAAGTTGAAAAGTTGGCAAAACAGATGTTGTGATTCTTCCAGTCAAGTTAGCACATTTTATCACAATCATTTTAAATGATAACATTAAATTTCTTTGCCCAATGCCATTTGCCACTAAACCTGTTATTCTTTCTGCATTTTGTTATTAGACATGTCTTATGTGAGTATATTAAGGCACAGTGAAAATTTAAACATAATTTAAATAATAAAATAGTCATTGACCTACCAACTTTGAAGAGATAAATGGATCCAAATCGTTTAATAACTATGAAATAATTTTTTATCATTTGCTAAAATAATTAATTCATATCAGTGTTATGGTTTGAATGTGAAATATCCCTCATAGGCTCATGGTTTTTGTTTTTTATTTAGTAGCAAATTTTCACGACTTTATTTAAAAAAATTTTTTTTATTATTGTGCTGTGGGCACATTGAGACATTAACAAAAGTTCTTACAATATGTCATAGTTGAATTCACCTCTCCATCATTCTTCTTTATCTTCCCTCCCCCTATTCCTGAAATAGTTTCAACAAGTCTCATTTTTCCATTTACATATATGTGTACACAATATTTGTACCGTAGTCACCCTCCTACACCCTTTCCCCACAGCCCCCTTACTAGTACCAACTCCCCAAAAAGACCAGTTCTGTCTCCATTTTTATTTGTTTAAGATAGCTATAAGGTGTTTCGTTGTGACATTTCCATGTATGTATGTATTATAACCCAAACTGATTCATCTCCTCTATTTTTCTCCTTTCTACTTTGTGAGAGGGTAAAAGAAGGAAGTTAAGAAGGTTGATGTACTTCCTATATAAGAATGAATATAGCATTTTTAAACCTATTGAAATATCTATAAGAAGGGGACTAAGATAGATAGAGTCATAGTTTGAAAGCTTGGTCCCCACCTGACCCTTTCTCTACTTCCTGACTGCCATGATGTGAGCTGCTCTGCTCCACCATGCCCACCCCACCACGACAGATTGACATCTCTGAAACCATGAGCCAAAATAAATAAATTCTCTCCTTAAGTTTTATTTTCTCAGATATTTGGTCACAGCAACACAAAAATATCTAATACAGTCAGTAATTCTCATGATGATCATAAGGTACAAACTGGAAAATCATCTGGAGACTATGATATTCAGTTAAAGCATAACTTGATATGTGTGTTTTGAAAGCCAGAAGAAATGATGCAGGTTGAAGTAAACCTAGTACTCCCTTCCATATATGTACACACACATACATATATATGTATATATAGTTATCTTACAATTATATAATATATACATATAAAATACAATTTTCTCTGCTTTCTAGACCTCTACCTACAACCCACTAGTGCAAAGTCTGGGCTAAAGTTAAAAAAAACTTAATATATACTTACATTATATGTTAATATTTATATTATGTATTTTGTTTGAGATGGGTGTGTGTCCTGCTATGTAACCCGGGCAGACTTCAAACTCAAGATCCTCCTGCTTCAATCTCCAACTCTAATGTATCTGAAATTATGGGTGTGCACCACCATGCCCAGCTGGGCTCATACATTAATTATATTAAATGACCTGCAAAGTTTGGGTCTTGGGTCTCATACACTGGCACCTGATCTAAGGTGGTGTTTCCCCAATTTAGTCCTATGTTTTACCTGTCTATTCAAAACAATTTCTCTGTCTTGGCTTCTTGTCCTCAACCCATAAATGTTGTCAAGTGTCTCCTTCTTACTTTTCCTCTTTCAAGCAGACATACTCCACCCTTTCTCTCAAAGCATCTTGAGGTCTTTCCTATGCTGTGGCCTGCAGAGGACAGGGCTTTTTCTTACTCTGTCTCCTCTCAGACCTTCACCTGCAACTGCATCTGTGGCAAAGTTTAGGCTAAAGTGGGAAATTTCCTAACAATAATTTTAGTCTCTTCTCCCTGTCCCCTCATGACTCTCCACCATCCTTCTCCCTTCTCAACTTTGTCTCTTCACCATTTCCACGTTATTTTCTTCTCTCTGAGAAAATTTTTCTCTGACTTTCTCCATGGATTACTGTCTCCCTGTATAATCCTTTCCATTTCTGTTGCTCTTGCTGTGATCCCTGGAATCTCTAGAATTAGTCCCACAGGATCTTTTCTCCAAGGGAAACTTCTAATTTATTCTGGTTGTCTCCATATGGGTGGGATCTTCAACACATATTCCAAGCTGATTTTATTTTCTGTTCCCTTCTCATCTTTGAAGCCACTTTCCTACCCCAATCCTGTCTCTCAGCAATGGCACAGCCAGAGCAAAAAATTAAAGAAATCTCTTCATTGTATTTGAATTCAGGGCCTCCTGCTTCCTAGGCAGGCATGCTAACACTTGAACCAAACCAACACCCTTTGTTTCTTTGTTTTTCTTTAGGTTTTATTTATTTATTTATTTTGGATAGGGTCTCACATTTTTCTCCTGGAGCCAGGCTAGCCTCAGACCAGAGTCCTATTTATGCCTCCCTTGTAGCTGGGATTATGGATATCCAATGCTATGTGCAGCTTGTTAGTTGAGCTGGGGTCTTATTAACTTTTTGCCCAAGTGGGCCTCAAACCACCATCTTCCCAATCTCCACCGTCCAAGTAGCTGCAGGCATGCATCACCACACCCAGCCTCATTGTCATATTATAGAAATGCATCCAGAGTATTACAAATATCCTTTAAAGTTTAAGCCAGTGAATAACAATACAATCTATTCTTTTGCTTATCTTGAGATTTCTGATATTGGTTGTACCATTGTAGATGATCTAAAGGACACTGGCATGTGCTACTTACTTTTATTTTTATCCTTTCCTTGTCCTTGAATTATGGTCATATTGTAGATTGTAATTGATTGATGTACCCCATTTCTTGCCAATCCTATATTATAAATGATTTGATTAATTCACTAAATGACAAGAATGAAAGTTGGTATAGCAAAGAGAACTTTTACAGATAGAAGACTCTTAGCATGAGTAAATCCATTAGACAGAGAGATGAACACTGCCTTGGCCTTCAGGACCTTTGAGAGCACCATATTAAATTAAACCACTACTGTTATTTACAGAGCCTGAGAGCCTTGTGTTGAAAACTACAAATAGAATACTAGAGTTAATGAGTGTAAATTTGATTTAGGGTGTCACATTTTTTAACTCATGAAATAAATATCACTAAACATTATTTTAACACAATGTTCTGTAACATAGCCTAGTAGGAGAAAACAAAATCATTTCCCAAGAGTGAAGGTTAACTTGCTTGAGAGTTATCTAGACAATAACAGATTTGAAGTGTTGAGACAGAGGGGTTCTGAGTTCCTGGATCCTCTCCTTAAAATTGATGAAGCAGCAGTTCAGAGAATCACATGCAGTGCTTAGAACTGAAAATGGAGGAAGAGCCTAGTGCTTAATTCAGACTTCAGGGTGGGACAAGCAGTAGTGTGGATTTAGAATCATGAGATGATGCTTTAGTTGGATATATTCATTTATTTCCTCATATCAGTACTATGTTTTTTTCCCCATTTTCACAGTTTAGGGAAAAAAGAAAAAGTAGACAGCCATGTCTATTCTGCCTTTAGCTGGAAATTTTGGCTGGGAGGACTGCCTTTGGGAACATAAAGTCCTGACTGCAGTTAACAATATAATTGAATTTCTGGCTCATTGTCAGGTTCCCTACTGGCAGTCCTCTTGAGAGCAGGAGCTGTTTCTTCTTTGCTGTTGCATATACAATGCCTGATGAAAAGGAAACTTCTAGGAAAGATTTATTTAATGATGAATGAGAATAGTCAAAAGTTGAACTCCTCATTCATTCCCTTCCTGTCCTCTGCTGTCCTCTGTGAGAGGTAAGAAATGGTACTCCCAAATGAGCATGGCTTGCCATCCACATGTCACTGATTCTAAGGTCCATGTATTTTCAAATTTTAGCAAAATTGAAGTCAAGGTTGTCATACACATGTGCATGGAAGCAATGCTAGGAATCTCTCTGCATAGCTATCTTTAGCTGAACTTAACAAAAACACTATGTCTTTCTTATTATCTCTTATGTTTTCTCTTCAATAAAATAGGAGAACAAAAGGGCAGAACAGGTTCTGCCTGGAAGCTGGGGGGCAGGTGGCCCAAACAATGTATGTACATGTGAGTAAATGTAAAAATGATAAAATAAAATTTAAAAATAATTAAATAATAAAAAAGATCTCACAATTGAGATCTTGTGGCGTGTCATAATGGTACACTCACAATTGACAGTGCTTTAGCTCCAGTGAAATTTACTATGTTAACAGGTGACAAAGTCTGTACAAATGAGAACAGGTAGGAAGCACTGGATGTGCTATGTTGGAGTAGAGGGTGGTGGGGAAGGTTGCAGTATCAAATCAAGTGGTCACGGTGGGCATCATTACTAAAGTAGGGAGTTTGGAGAAAGGTTAGAAGGAACTGAAGGAGGGAATGTGTGTCTCTCTCGGGGAAGAGAGAATACATCTTACAAAGACATGAGTGCACCTAACATCCAAGTAAGAAACACATCAGGAGGTAACCGTGACCAGAGCAAGCAAAGGACAATAGAAGGTGATGTCAGAGAGACACGAAAGATGTAGATCGTGGAAGGCTCTGAAGGTTTTTGAAAGACAGATGTTTATTCTAAGGCAAACACAAGGCTAAAACAGGTTCTAAACAGAAACTTAACATGATTTTATTTACCCTCTTTTAAAAAATATTCTTACTACTGTGCTGAAAACATATTATATACGAACAAGTAGAGAAACTAGGAGACCTGTTCCAAGACTTGTACATTGATGTAGAGGAGAGAATACAGTAGTCCAGGTCACGTGGTGACAGGAAAGAAGTGCATAGTCATTGACATCTGGATACTTTATAAAGATAGAGCCAATAGAATTGCCTGAGAGACTGGGCATTGGTGTGGGAGAGGGAAAGCTTAAAAAGTAGTGCTAAAGTCCTTGGCAGAAGAAACCAACAGGAGAGAGTGGCTCTCATTTCCCTGGAGAAAGCTGTGGGTAGAGCTAATTTGGGAAGGAAGGTTAGGGACTTGTTGAATTTGAGTTGCTGGTTAGCAGAACAGAGATCAAGCCATGTCCAAGAAGAAACTGTTAGCAAAGTATGCAGGTTGGGAAAAAAATGTCTAATCTTAATACAACTTAACTCCAGCATCTGGAGCCAAGCAAATATAACATGTGATATCTGCTATAACTGACCTGCCTCCAGGCTGAGGACCAAGCAGATGTCTTGTTAACTCCTGCTCTCACAGTAGCCTTCAAGGGCTGAGCTGTCACATGGAGACTTGCCCCATATGAACTTTTCTATAGTTTCTCCTTCTATTTCTTCTCACCTTGTTTTAGGGTAATTGTGCATTCTCTCCATGGCAAATTCATGAAGAACTTTGCATACCTTTTTCCTAGGCTACCCAATTCTGTCTCTTAAATCCAGAATTAATTCAATGAGGAAATCTGTTTAAGTGTGTAGATCATGAGGCATTAATATTTTGAAAAGAAAGACCTTCATGTGCCAAATGCTATATAGTTGTATTTGTAAGTATCAGTAATAGTTGCCAATTTAAAAGACTACCATATATTGTCTATGTGATTTTTTTCCCTTTGTTCTTGAAGTTGCCATATCAGGCACTGTCAATTTCATGGAGGAAAAAAAAGAGATACAAGTCTGATATCCATGTCAATAAAGAAAAATTTTCATCACAATACCTAGATAAGTAAAGAAGTTAGCAGATTAGAGTTTGATGATGTATGATAAGACTAAATAATAACCTAATATATGATACAGTCTTTAAAGTACATGACTTAGAACACTCTTGAAGCTAACCATCTGCTTGACATGCAGATAGTTATAGTGTGTGAAAAGGATTACATAAGGGAAGCCACCACTCAATGTTTGTATGGTCTAGAGTAGCAGTCTCCAAAGGGGCATTTGTACTGGATGACACAATGGGGTATAGGAAGAAAATAACAAAGATGTTTAATTATATACTTTTTACCCAAATACAGAAAGAAATGTTATGTACTTTTTACCCAAGTGCTAATTCAAAATATGAATTAATCCTATACTTATATATACCTCTAAATAAATGGGTGTTGTAAACCCAATCTTATTTGACTGATGGTATGTACAGCATGAATGTCTCAGAATCCCCAAGACCTGAATAAAATTTTGATTTTGATTGAGAAAATACTACTTTAGATTTAAGCTGGAAATGCAGTTAGTAGAAATATGGATAACTTTGTTATAAACATCAACGCTCAAGAAGCATAAGGTGAACCAATTTTCTTTGGTAATTATTGGCCTAACTTTCTAAACTACACCCTATTGTGTCATATTACATTCCAATTCTATCCATCATTTTCTGGATCTGATTTAGTGGTCTGGGAAAGAAGAGGTGAAAAGGGTTCTAGAAAAGTTATTTAAGAGTTATTTAAAATCTCGTGATTTTATTCCATGCTAATCATAACTCACTAAGAGCTGCCCTTTCCCCACAAATCTAGAAAAGTTATTTTGGTATGGCCACCTTGAGTCCCCAGAGCATACAGAATATGAACCTGGTGATAGCAGCTCCACTTCAGACTCTCTCAGAAATGATGCCATGGAAAATTAGAAGCCTGGTTTAGTACATTGAAACATGTGTTTAACCATAGAATATACATATTGGAATGGATATTGAATGTAAATTATTATTATACATATTCAGCGTTCATCCTTTTTTGTGCTTCGAGAGATTAGTAAAGAGCATATTTTAGTAATGATTTTGGTTAAAATGCATTGATACATTTGCTCTTTGCTGCTAATTATGAAAAAGAACCTTTAGTAGATAATATTCTACTGACAGTGCTATTAAGTGTTTTAGCTGCAATGATGAAAAATGGCTTGAGGGGATACTAATAAAATATTGAGCACAGTATTAAATATTGCAGAAACAAACATTTGTATGTTTAATATGTTAAGCTCTCCAACTATCCAACTAATCCCAAGTTCTTGAACTGATAGGAAATAATTATAATCTATTAAACTTAATGTAATACCAATCAAAATCCTAATATCAAATCTAATGCCAGAATGTATCTGGAAAAGGAAATGCTAAAAACAAGAATAGTAGCGGAGAGGCTAGCCTAGAAAGATATCAAAATTTGCTGTAACAATTTTAAGATATATATGAAGAGCACAAAAATAACTATCAAAAAGGCGAGGACAATGGCTACATATAAGGAAGGGAGGGCAGAAGCTATAAATGGGAAAAGACACTCAGAGAATTTAAAGGAACCTGTTATTCTGTCTCAGCTGATTAGAGTTGACTCTAAAGTTATTCATTAAAGTATACATGTGTATCAAATGTGTTTTTCTATATATATTTTATATTTCACAGTAAAAAGAGTATGGTCTAGACACAAATAGACCAATTTGTCACTGGAAAGAGTTTGAAGTCCAGAAATAGATATATATTCACATGATAATTTGAGTAGCACTTCCACTTAGTGTGGAGGTGTTGAGTGATCAAATAAATAGGACAACTCCACACAGAGAGATTATTCATGGTTCATTCTATTTACCAAACTGAAAGTCAGGTTCAGAAACTAAAAGTAACAAAAAATATAAAAATATTGAAAATAACACTTGAGATCTTATTTATGATCATGGGAAGTTATATACATGATCATGGCAGTTATTAAGAAAGACTCAAAAACCCAAATCAGTAAATTAAAAAAATTAACCCAATTAGGATTCTTTTAGTTAATGTTTTAGTCAATAGTTAGTTATATAATTAGAAGATAGGATGTAGTTAGGAAGGAAATTTTACCTTAGTAATAAAACACTCACCAGAAATTCCCTCACCTTATGGCTATAGAGTTTTACGTAATCCTACCCTGGTGCCCACCCCATTCCTTCTTCTTACTTCTATCTAATTGCTTAACTTTGCCTCTGATTGAGAGTCCTCACCTTGTTCATCCTCTCTTTCATCATAGGCTTTTCCCCATCCTCATGGATGCATAAACTAATAGCTCCCATCTCAGTAGAGTAACCTCAACACATCATCAATGGCACCATTGTATCCCATGCTAACTTTCACACCACTTCTGTTCTCCTTTTTGCCCAAGATTATAGGAAGATATATGCATGTAATGATTCTATTTATTTCCATTCATTTATTCTTTGTTTACTTGAACTGGGCTTTTGATTACACCACTGCACCATCACTAGTTTGAACAACAATCGCCACTCCCTCCATGCTGCCAAATCCAGTGAACACTTTTCTTTTTTTATTTTTCTTTTTTTATTATTATTTATATATGCATACAAGGCTTAGGTCATTTCTCCCCCCTGCCCCCACCCCCTCCCTTACCACCCACTCCACCCCCTCCCTCTCCCCCACCTCAATACCCAGCAGAAACTATTTTGCCCTTATTTCTAATTTTGTTGTAGAGAGAGCATAAGCCATAATAGGAAGGAACAAGGGTTTTTGCTGGTTGAGATGAGGATAGCTATACAGGGAGTTGACTCACATTGATTTCCTGTGCGTGGGTGTTACCTTCTAGGTTAATTCTTTTTTATCTCACCTTTTCTCTAGTTCCTGGTCCCCTTTTCCTATTGGCCTCAGTTGCTTTTAAGGTATCTGCTTTAGTTTCTCTGCGTTAAGGACAACAAATGTTAAGTAATTTTTTAGGTGTCTTACCTATCCTCACCCCTCCCTAGTGTGCTAAAGCTTTTATCATGTGCTCAAAGTCCAATCCCCTTGTTGTGTTTGCCCTTGATCTAATGTCCACATATGAGGGAGAACATACGAGTTTTGGTCTTTTGGGCCAGGCTAACCTCACTCTGAATGATGTTCTCCAATTCCATCCATTTACCAGCAAATGATAACATTTCGTTCTTCTTCGTGGCTGCATAAAATTCCATTGTGTATAGATACCACATTTTCTTAATCCATTCGTCAGTGGTGGGGCATCTTGGCTGTCTCCATAATTTGGCTATTGTGAATAGTGCCGCAATAAACATGGATGTGCAGGTGCCTCTGGAGTAACCTGTGTCACAGACTTTTGGGTATATCCCCAAGAGTGGTATTGCTGGATCAAATGGTAGATCAATGTCTAGCTTTTTAAGTAGCCTCCAAATTTTTTTCCAGAGTGGTTGTACTACTTTACATTCCCACCAACAGTGTAAGAGGGTTCCTTTTTCCCCGCATCCTCACCAACACCTGTTGTTGGTGGTGTTGCTGATAATGACTATTCTAACAGGGGTGAGGTGGAATCTTAGTGTGGTTTTAATTTGCATTTCCTTTATTGCTAGAGATGGTGAGCTTTTTTTAATGTGTTTTTTGGCCATTTGAATTTCTTCTTTTGAGAAAGTTCTGTTTATTTCACTTGCCCATTTCTTTATTGGTTCATTAGTTTTGGGAGAATTTAGTTTTTTAAGTTCCCTATATATTCTGGTTATCAGTACTTTGTCTGATGTATAGCTGGCAAATATTTTCTCCCACTCTGTGGGTGTTCTCTTCAGTTTAGAGACCATTTCTTTTGATGAACAGAAGCTTTTTAGTTTTATGAGGTCCCATTTATCTATGCTATCTCTTAGTTGCTGTGCTGCTGGGGTTTCGTTGAGAAAGTTCTTACCTTATACCTACTAACTCCAGAGTATTTCCTACTCTTTCCTGTATCAACTTAAGAGTTTGGGGTCTGATATTAAGATCCTTGATCCATTTTGAGTTAATTTTGGTATAGGGTGATATACATGGATCTAGTTTCAGTTTTTTGCAGACTGCTAACCAGTTTTCCCAGCAGTTTTTGTTGAAGAGGCTGCTATTTCTCCATCGTATATTTTTAGCTCCTTTGTCAAAGACAAGTTGGTTATAGATTTGTGGCTTCATAGCTGGGTCCTCTATTCTGTTCCACTGGTCTTCATGTCTGTTTTTGTGCCAATACCAAGCTGTTTTTATTGCTTCTGCTTTGTAATATAGTTTGAAGTCAGGTATTGTGATACCTCCTGCATTGTTCTTTTGACTGAGTATTGCCTTGACTATTTGTGGCTTCCTGTGTTTCCATATAAATTTCATGGTAGATTTTTCGATCTCTTTAATAACTGTCATTGGAATTTTGATGGGAATTGCATTAAACATGTAGATTACTTTTGGGAGTATCGACATTTTTACTATGTTGATTCTACCAATCCATGAGCATGGGAGATCTCTCCACTTTCTATAGTCTTCCTCAATCTCTTTCTTCAGAAGTGTATAGTTTTCCTTGTAGAGGTCTTTCATAGCTTTTGTTAGGTTTACACCTAAGTATTTGATTTATTTTGAGGCTATTGTAAATGGAATTGTTTTCATACATTCTTTTTCCATTTGCTCATTGTTAGTGTATAGAAATGCTAATGATTTTTCTATGTTGATTTTATATCCTGCTACCTTGCTATAGCTATTGATGATGTCTAGAAGCTTCTGAGTAGAGTTTTTTGGGTCTTTAAGGTATAGGATCATGTCATCTGCAAATAGGGATATTTTGACAGTTTCTCTCTCTATTTGTATTCTTTTCATTCCTTCTTCTTGCCTAATTGCTCTGGCTAGGAATTCCAGTACTATGCTGAATAGGAGTGGAGATAGTGGGCATCCTTGTCTGGTTCCTGATTTTAGAGGGAATGGTTTCAGTTTTTCTCCATTAAGTATAATGCTGGCTGTAGGTTTGTCATCTATAGCTTTTAGAATGTTGAGGTACTTTCCTTCTATTCCTAGTTTTCTTAGAGCTTTTATCAAGAAATGGTGTTGGATCTTATCAAATGCTTTTTCTGCATTTATTGAGATGATCAAGTGGTTTTTGTCTTTGCTTCTGTTAATGTGGTTTATTACGTTTATTGATTTTTGTATGTTGAACCACCCCTGCATCCCTGGGATGAAGCCTACTTGGTCGTGGTGAATAATCTTTTTGATGTGTTGTTGAATTCAGTTTGCCATTATTTTGTTGAGGATTTTTGCATCAATGTTCATTAAGGAGATTGGCCTATAGTTCTCCTTTTTGATGGTGTCTTTGCCTGGTTTTGGGATAAGTGTAATACTGGCTTCATAGAATGTGTTAGGTAGTTTTCCTTCCCTTTCTATTTCATGGAACAGTTTAAGGAGGGTTGATATCAGTTCTTCTTTAAAGGTCTGGTAGAATTCAGCAGAGAATCCATGAGGTCCTGGACTGTTCTTTTTGGGGAGACTCTTGATTGCTGCTTCAATTTCATTTTGTGTTATAGATCTATTCAGGTGATTAATTTCCTCTTGGTTCAGTTTTGGATGGTCATATGTATCTAGAGATCTGTCCATTTCTTTAAGATTTTCAAATTTATTTGAATATATGTTCTCAAAGTAGTCTCTGATGATTTCCTGGACTTCCATGGTGTTTGTTGTTATCTCCCCTTTTGCATTCCTGATTCTACTAATTTGGATTTTTTCTCTCCTCATTTTAGTCAGGTTGCCAGGGGTCTATTGATCTTGTTTATTTTTTCAAAGAACCAACTTTTTGTTTCATTAATTCTTTGTATGGTTTTTTTGGTTTCTATTTTGTTGATTTCAGCTCTTATTTTTATTATTTCTCTCCTTCTATTTGTTTTGGGATTTGCTTGTTCTTGTTTTTCTAGGAGTTTGAGATGTATCATTAGGTCATTGGTTTGGGATCTTTCAGTCTTTTTAATATATGCACTCATGGCTATAAACTTTCCTCTCAGGACTGCCTTAGCTGTGTCCCATAGGTTTTGGCAGGTTGTGTTTTCATTTTCATTGACTTCCAGGAACTTTTTAATTTCCTCTTTCATTTCATCAATGATCCATTCTTCATTAAGTAATGAGTTATTTAGTTTCCAGCTGTTTGCATATTTTTTGTCTTTACTTTTGTTGTTGAGTTCTACTTTTACTGCATTGTGATCAGATAGTATGCATGCTATAATTTCTATTTTCTTATATTTGCTGAGACTTGCTTTGTGCCCTAGGATATGATCTATTTTGGAGAAGGTTCCATGGGCTGCTGAGAAGAATGTATCTTGTGTAGAAGTTGGATGAAATGTTCTGTAGACAACAACTAGGTCCATTTGTTCTATTGCATATTTTAGATCTTGGATTTCTTTATTGATTTTTTTGTTTGGATGACCTATCTATTGATGATAATGAGGTGTTAAAGTCTCCCACAACCACTGTGTTGGCGTTTATATATGCTTTTAGGTCTTTCAGGGTATGTTTGATGAAATTGGGAACGTTGACATTGGGTGCATACAGGTTGATAATTATTATTTCCTTTTGGTCTATTTCCCCTTTTATTAGTATGGAATGTCCTTCTTTATCTCGTTTGATCAATGTAGGTTTGAAGTCTACTTTGTCAGAGATAAGTATTGCTACTCCTGCCTGTTTTTGGGGGCCATTGGCTTGGTAAATCTTCCAGCCTTTCATCCTTAGCCTATGCTTATTTCTGTCAGTGAGATGGGTCTCCTGTAAACAACAAATTGTTGGATCTTCCTTTTTAATCCATTTCATCAAGCGGTGCCTTTTGATAGGTGAATTAAGTCCGTTAAAATTAAGCCTTAGTACTGATAGGTATGTGGTGATTCTTGTCATTTAGTTGTCTTAGTTGTTTGAAGGTTTGATTGTGTGTACCTAAGTTGAGGTTACTCTCTACTATCTTGCTTTTACTTTTCCTGTGGTTTGGTGCTGCCTGTCTTTTCATGGTTAAGTTGAGTTTCACTTTCTGTGTGTAGAATCCCTTGAAGAATCCTTTGTAGTGGTGGCTTTGTGGTCACATATTGTTTTAGTTTCTGCTTATCATGGAAAACTTTTATTGCCTTATCTATTTTGAATGATAGTTTTGCTGGGTAGAGTATCCTGGGGTTGAAGGTATTTTCATTCAGTGCCCAGAAGATCTCACCCCACGCTCTTCTTGCTTTTAATGTTTCTGTTGAGAAGTCTGCTGTGATTTTGATGGGTTTACCTTTGTATGTTACTTGTTTTTTCTCTCTTACAGCCTCAATATTCTTTCCTTAGTTTCTGAACTTGTTGTTTTAATGATGATATGTCATGGGGTAGTTCTATTTTGATCTAGTCTGTTTGTTGTCCTGGAGGCCTCTTGCATTTGTATGGGAATATCTTTCTCTAGATTTGGGAAATTTTCTGTTATTATTTTGTTAAATATATTATGCATTCCCTTCGCTTGCACCTCTTCTCCTTCTTCAATGCCCATGATTCTCAAGTTTGGTCTTTTGATGGAGTCAGTGAGTTCTTGCATTTTCTTTTCACAGGTCTTGAGTTGTTTAATTCATAGTTCTTCAGTTTTTCCTTTAATTACCATTTCATCTTCAAGTTCTGAGATTCTGTCTTCTGTTTGTTCTATTCTGATGGATTGGCGTTCCGTTTTGTTTTGCAGTTCTGTTTCATTCTTTTTTCTGAGGTTTTCCATATCCTGGCTGTTTTCCTCTTTAATGTTGTCTATTTTTGTCGTGAGTTCACTTATCTGTTTATTCATTGTGTTCTCTCTTTTACTTTGGTGTTTATACAGTTCTTCTATGGTTTCCTTTATTTCTTCTTTTGCTTTTTCAAATTCTGTATTTTTGTTGTCTTGGAATTTCTTGAGTGTCTCCTGTACATTTTGGTTGACCCTACCCAGTATCATCTCTATAAAATTCTCATTGAGTACCTGTAGTATGTCTTCTTTTAAATTATTCTTGTGGGCTTTTTGGGTCCTTTGGCATAGTTTAATCTTCATTTTGTTGGAGTCTGGATCTGAGTTTCTATTTTCTTCATTCCCCTCTGGTTCCTGTACTAATTTTTTGCTGTGGGGAAACTGGTTTCCCTGTTTTTTCTGTCTTCCCATCATTGTTTGGTGTTGTTACTGTCCCTGTACTGTCTGCAATTAAGTATTTTCTAGCTTGTAATAATAACAATGGTAATATTTAGAATGGAAGGGTGAGCTGAGATAGAAAGCAAGAAGTTAAAGAAATGGGAAAAACAAATACACAGACTGGAAGGAGAAAACAGAACAAGGTATCAGACAAGAAGGTTTCAAAGGTATAAACAGGGAGTGTTAGTGTACTAATTGACAGTAAGCTGAACAAGCATTAGAGAGACAGAGAGAGGATTGAAAATGAAAAATAAAAAAAGATAAGAATAAAAATAAAAAATAAGTAAATGAAAGAAAAATCTATATATAAAAATGTATTAAAATAAAATGAAAAAATAGAAAATTTAAAAAAACCCAAAAAGCCAAAAAACCAAAAAAACTCCAAGTTCAAATGCAATGAATTTTCAATCTTAATAATTTGGGTGTCCGTCTCAGTCTCCAATCGTTGAGATGGTGCCTCAGATGTTGTTCTGTAGTTGTCTCATCAAAGGGGACGCATAAAGAAGAACAAAACTACACACACGCACAAAGAAAACCCCACCAAGTGTCTGAAGTTCAAATGCAATACAGTTTCAGTAAGTTTTTCAGCTTGCAGGTATAATTCGGTTGTTCTCTCATCAAAGGTAGGGCAACAAAGAAAAAAAAAGAGTCCAGAGACAGTTCTGAGAATGGTATCTGCAGCTGTGGCTTGCCTGCCCGCTGCTGTCAGCCTGCTATTGCTGGAGGCATTATTTATGCAGATCTCAGGGGTGAGCTTAGCACTCACCTGGCCCTGCCGGCTTTGTTTGCTCAGATTTCTCCTATGTGTGAGCCTCTGCTACAATCTTTCCCCTTTCCAAGCACTCTGGAAAAGTTGATACTGCACCTGCGTTGTCAGGCCTGCGTGTTTATTTACAGTTCATGTGGGAGGTGGGTCTTCCCCCCTCTCCTGTGCAGTTTTCCTCCCACTGCCACTTTCACAAGCTTTCCTGCTTCTGATTACTGGGTGGTGCTGCTGCTCCTGCCAGCCGCCATGTTTGTTTACAGTTCACTTGGGAAGTGGGTTTTCCTCCCTCCACCACTCTCACAAGCTTTCCTGCTCCCGCCAGAGGCTCTCTGGCCAGGCCGGATTGTTTATTTACAGTCCCGGGAAAGGTTCCCTTCCCCCAATCTTCAGTGCTCAGTGCGCCCCACCCTCTTTCCCACATGTCTTTATTGCTCTTATTGCTTATTACTCAGTTTCTCTTTTTTTTCCCCTGGTGGAGTTTGGTCTGTCCTGGGGGCTATGCTGCTCTGGCCCAGGCTTGTCTGTGGGAGTACTGCGTACCGTGAAGCTCACCTGGTCTGCGTCTTCCCAAGCCATCTGGGCGCCGGCGACTCACGGCCTGGGGGCCCTCATGGTTTCCCCATTTAACGTGAATTGGAGATTCTCTGCGCCGGCTGGAGGTGTGGAGGGGTCAAAGTTATGCCTCTTCTCAGTGATTATGCCTGCAAAGTGTGTCTCCAACGTCTCTCCAAGATTTCACTATAGGAGGCTCACTTTCTGCTTCCTCCCTCTAGCTGCCATCTTGGAATCTCCCTCGTTTGGCTTTTTAGTGTTTAGTTTCTTTGCTGCTCTGGCTCCTGAGTCACTGAGAAGTACCAGTAAACACTTTTCTTTTCTCATCCTTTATTTCTCAAGAGAAATGTAATCCCCCAGGCATGTCTTCCCCGACACCATACCTGCAACAACACTCACACTTATTTCCTCCCTTTATTTTCCTCCACATGTATCTTATACCATTAGTATGTAGTAAATGTATCTTTGCCTACTTTATTGCTTTGAAATAAATTATCTCCTAATTTACTGATTTAAAACAACAAGCATATTTTATCCCATAATCTCGATGGATCAGGAATTCAGGAACAACTTAGTTGGTTGTCTCTAGCCCAGGTTCTCTTGTGAAATTGTACTCAGGCATTGAGCATGGTCATGGTGCCACCTGACAGTTTGACTGGGTCTGGAAAGAGAGTCTTTTTGAGCTCATTCACATGTTGTTGGCTGGACACTGGTGGCTCACGCCTGTAGTCCTTTCTACTTGGGAGGCTGAGATTAGGAGGATCATGGTTCCAGGCCAGCCCAGCCAAATAATTATTGAGACCCTACATCAAAATAACCAGAGCAAAATGGACTGGAGGTGTGGCTTAAGTGGTAGAGCATCTACTTTGCAAATGCCTGCTTTGCACGCATAAATCCTTTACTTCAAACCCCAGTCCCACCAAAGTTAATTAATTAATTAATTAATCAATAAATAAATGTGATAATTCTCTGTTCTGGGAGAAGCACTGAAGAATTCACCTGAACTTGCACCTTTCATCCCCATAGGAAATGACTGCAAGGTAAAGTTTTGGCAATGGTTTAGTAGAGGAAGGTGAGGCCAGGGGGACCCAGTCACTGCTCAACAACTTTAGTTAAATTAGAAACCACAACAAAGAATTTACCCAGCTTTCCTCATATCATTATGAGTCAACTAATGAAGTTCTTTTTTCTCTTTTAAAGAAAATTAGGTGTAATTTATATTACGTGAAAGGAACAGATCTACATTTTATAGTTGTATGAGTTAGCACAAATGTATACATTATGCATAAACATACCCCAATCGAGATAGAACATTTATATCACCCTAAAAATGTCCTTGATGTTTCCTTCCATCACCCCCAAGGCAACCAATGATCTGACTTCTGTCATCACTAATTAGTTTTGCCTGTTCTAGAAAGTATGCACTGCTGTGCTTATTAGTGTGCCTCTGCAATCCATCATTGTGTGGTACCAGCAGTCCATTTTTACTTTGCTAAGAAGTATCCCAATGTATGAGTACACCACACTTCCATCTGATGATTTGGGTTATACAGGTTGAGTATCCGAAACTCTAATGTCTGAAATTCAAAATGCTCTAAAATCCAAACTCTTTTGAGCACCAGCATGACATCACAAATTGAAAATTTAATTCCTAAGCTTATATGGCAAGTGAGTCATAGTCAAAACACAGGCACGCTAAAAATACTATATCACATTACCTGGGATAAGATTCTGGCCCTACGTTTTACTCTCTCTAAATTTGGGGCATATTAATTGCTCTGTCTTTGCACATACTTTGATATTCTTTCTTTTCTTTGTTTGTATAAAAGAGCTTAGAGATTCAAGGAAAAGCCAGTGAAGCATGATACACTTGCGTGAGCTGTGTAGCATGTTCTAGTGTTTTTAGACAAAGTTGATTTGTCTTCCAAACAGATCCAATTGGGTAACATTCTGTATATCGTTGAATCACTATAACCATGGTTTGGTTTTGAAGAGTGAAGAATTTGTCTTTTCAGTATGTTAAATTATCTATCATAACTTGAGTTTCCTCAAAAACAGACCATTTGAAAGGCCCGTAAGGAAATAGGGTAAAATATGCTTCAGTTTTCCCACCAAAGGGTAAGAAACATGGAAAAATTTCAATCCCAATATCTGTTCCTCTTTTGTTAAGGTTACTTGTAGAGTGTTAGCTCTGCGGCACATTCAGGTTTCCCGGCTCACAGGCTCAGGAGCAGTCCCTGAGCTAGGAGTAGGAATACCTGGGCATATGAGGAAAGCCTCTGCAGATAGACCAAGGGAAAATGCATAGCCCTGACAGCATCTATTTCACTATTTTTCAAATAAGAATTCACATTAACCATATTCACCTACTACAGAGAAGACTGTATGAAAAGGAGTAGTGCCGATTTATTAATAATCAATGGGGAATATAACTCCTAGGAATTCCATGTATCCTCTGAAAAGTTCATCCTTTCTTTTTTGGTCACATCCAAATGACAAACCAGATAATCTTCACAGGGAGACTGGGGCTTTAAAGGTGGTGAGCTTTTCCTGGCAAGTATCATTGAACTCTATGGACCAAGGCAGGCAGGGTATTCCTACACCTCATGGAGATGAGCTGGAGATGCCTTCAAAAGCTCTTTCTTGAATTTGATTTTGTTTTATAAACACCTTGCTGATCATTCTCTTTCCCCTATTAAGCAGTGTAATTCTATAGTCACACATATTGTATTTATAATCATAATCCACTTATGCTTCTCCTGGGTCACCTTAGTTTTGAGGGTCACCACTAATCTCTTTTCACAGCTTCAGATGACTGCTCTTATCCAGCACCTTTGGATTCTTTATCATTTTCTTGCTAGAGGTGAAATTTAGTTTCAAATTTAGGATGTTCTTTATTGCTAACTACACATAGTTTCCTGCAAACATCTTGATAAAATTTTAAAAGCTATAGAGGAACAAGTGGATAATAGTTTATTTTAAAACATCATTGGTGTCTGCTGTTTCTTAATACTCTGCTGTAGTGCAAAGAAAATGAGAGTACATTAGCTTGAGCTATCAAAATTGGCAATATTTGACAATTTTTGACCTATAAATTTTCAATTTCATATGATTCAGCCAGCACAGAGACAATGCTTCCCATTTAAAAAGTGAAGCAAGTTATTTGTGGTATAGCTTCATGTATTTTAGGCAAATTCTTCTACCTCTTTGAGTCTTAGCTACTTACCTATAAAATGGGATTGGTTAGAAAAATTCTAGGAGCTTTCAAACAATAACACTTTTTGAATTGTTTATGTCTTTCCTGAATCCTGATCTTTTCTATGGCTCTAAAAGAAATCTTGTTGTCTGTGATACCTTGCTTTCTCATTCCCACATTCTCACATATTTATTCCTAGAAGCTCTCTGATGTCTTTTTCCAATCTTTTCCTTATTAGACAGTTTTGTCCTCCCTCTAAGATTAACTCTAGTATGAGTTCACCATAGGCTAACCATTTCCACTGTTTATCTGTCCTTGAGCACTTGATTCTTCATCTATATTAATTCCAGAACCCTGTGTGGCAGTGAGGATCACTTCTTGAGGGCTGTTATTCCTTGAAGTGCCTCAACTTCAACAATTCTTCAATGCCACTGTGACCTGAAGTCCATGGATCCTGTCACATTTTCCCTGCCCCTCATCCCACTCATGTCTTCATTTTCTACCTGTTCCTCTCAGGTTATTGTCTTCATTACTGTAATTACTCTTTTGCATTCACCATCCATATGTTGCTCCTTTCTCCTGCCTTTGTTTTCACTTGGCAAAAAGATTATCCCTGAATGCATTCTACCCTTCACCCACACCGTATCCACATGTACCCAGCTAAACACAGTTGAAGAAAAACATGCCATTGTGCAGACTGGTTTCACTTTACATTCATGACCATAAGCCATTCACAGGTCCTTAGAGCTGCTGAGTAGCTGAATATGTTTCCCGAATTCATTCACTCTGCCATTTTCTTAGGTAACCATCTTACTGTCTGTTCTCTCATTTTCTACTCTTAGCTAGTGCTCATGCTTCTTGTTTCATTAGCAAAATAGAAGCCATCTGAATGTGACACTGCCATACCCACATCATATAACCAACTCACATCTGCACTCATTTCTCTGCCTTCACTCTTTTTTCTCAGAATGAACTGTGTCTGCTCCTTTTTAGTCCACATCCTCTACTTGCAAAGCTTACTGCCAGCCTGTCCTGCCTTTAAAAGGGCATCACACTAGCAATGATTCACTTCCCCCTTTCCAGCATCATCACTTTTATCTTTCTCTATCATAAACATACTCTTATTTTTTTCCATCAAAAAAAGAAATTATTCTTTAAGTCTCACAAGCCACCTCCCCATTTTTCTATTTCCCTTTGGAACAAAACTCAAAAGAATTATTCATACACTTTTGTAGGATCACATCATTCCTCAATCTCCTACTTCTGTATTCTTCCACTAATTAATAATGATTTCATTCTCCCAGATTTAAAGACCTGTTTCCTCTATAATATTTCATTTCAAAGTAGAGGTCATATCAGAAGGGGACTAGCTGACTGGTGGCTTAAAACAGATTAACAAAAGAGGAAAATCAGCCAAATATTTAGAGAAAAAGTGAAGCCATTCCATCCTGTCGCCTTTGTTGAAGCATTTCAATTTACTCTATAACTTAGATTTGTTTTATAGCCTACAGCTGAGCTAAAGGTACATTAAGTCTGTCTAACCAGGCTTGAAGGAAAGCTTAGAGACCATTTGTTCTCTTAAATCTGTTTAGGTTGCAATTGTCAGATTCAATTTTGAGGGGAAGAGTTCAGAGCAGCATTGAAAATCAGAAGAGAGAGAGAGAGAGAGAGAGAGAGAGAGAGAGAGAGAGAGATACAACTAGATCAGATAAATTATGTCAAAGTCTTCACCCTGTAGCAGTTTTAGTAGTGAGGTATTTTTAGTAGTGATGGCTGAAAGGTAGAGCATGTCACAGGGACACTGTGTAGCTGTGTGGCAGGGTTGTAGAGGAACTGTTAAAATTTCTGCCTGTGTTTCAATAGCATGTTTTCTTTTACAGACGGACTTTGCAGATTATATTCACTGTACTACTGACTGGGAGAGAAGACAGCTTCATCTCCACACTTGGAAATGTGTTCTGCCTAAATGTTGATTAATTTGCACTGTGGGTCAGGTCAATGCCCATCCCCATGCCTGTATTTTCAATTCTACAACAAATACTAATTGCTATAGATTTGCTATGTTGTGTTCGTGATTGGTTCTTAAAAATTCAGGCTTAATAAGTTGAATCTCTGTTTTCTTATTGTAAAAAGGGATGCTTGTCATTGTGTTATTTCAAAAAAATATTTAAAAGCTATAGTTAGAGGAGATTCTGAGAAGGCATGAGCTGTTAGGAAAACATAGCTACTGATATTTTAAAAACCTCTTATAAAAACAGTGTAATTAGTGCCCATGGACAACTTCTGGACTAGAACTAGGTGACAGGTTATTCCCTTGAATCTCAGGTGCAAGTAAAACAGGACAAACCTCCAACAGGACAGGCGTGCATGGTCTGTGTGTGGCAGCAAGAAGCAGAGGCAAACAACAGGGTGGCTGAAGGGCCAAAGAGGGGAACCCAAAACTGTCTAATGGAATATTGTCAGGCAATCTGCATTCCTTAGTTATTCATTTATTTAAAAAACCTTATTGACCACAGTCCGCCAAGGCCCAATTTTAGACACTAGAGAGGCCACATTAAACAAAATGGAAAAGGTCTTTATTCTTAGAGAGCCTGTGTGCTAAAAGAGAAACAGATATACAGTATAATTCCAGACACTAGGTGTGCTAAAGAAGGTAAAGGAGAGTAATGGGAGGGAAACAGATACCTGGAATAAGAAATTCTGAGTGCTATAGAAGAGGTAATATTGAGCAGACAGGTGAGTGTGCCTTTGGGGACCTGATTTAATAAACTAAATGATGAAGATAAGTTTTTAAAGCAATAATTAAAATTATTCACCTCAAAAGATTATGTCTCCTTTGGAATCCTGTCTTTCAAATTCTTTCTTCATGCAATATCAAAGGCTTCCTCCATCCATAGTTAGAATAATTTTAATGATATAACTACTCTTGACTTAATAGAAATGATACATATTATTTCCAAAGCTGGAAGACCAGAGAAGCTTCCAAGATGGGAACAGTGGTTCACCATTGTAATCAAGGATCTAGCTCTGATACCTTCAGGTATTGATTTCCCTCAGGCCTATTCTGGCATGGCAGAAGAAGGCTGTAATGGTTCTGGACATTTGGTCTTGTGTAACTCTATTTTAATGTAAGAAGGAAAAGCAAAGTCAGTCTCTTGTCTTTCTCTCAAATTCTCTCTGTTAAAACAAATTAACAAAACTGCTTATCATAAATACATACACTTTGATATTTTTTGGCACACTAAACATATCCACCATCCTGGTCCAGAAACAACATATTAGCACCTGACATCTTCCATGTACTTCCTTTCAATCATTATCTTATCCAAGTGTAATAAGTGCATAATTTTTAATTTCTAACAATACATTAGTTTCACCTGTTTTGAACTTTAAGTGGAATGATACACTACTGACTTATATTAGCTACTTTCACTTATTTATGAGATTCACAGCCATTTTTGTATGTAAGTGGAAATTATTTTCATTACTTATAGCTTTCCTTTGTCCATTCAACTGTTGATCATTTGAATAATAATAAGTTTGGTGCTATAATGAACATTCTAGGGCTGTCTAGTAATCATATATGCATATTTCTTGGATACATATAGAGAGAGGTTTTTTTGTTTGCTTATTTGTTTGATGATACAGGATTTGAATTCAGGGCATTGTGCTTGCTAGGTAGGCATTCTATCACTTAAGCCATGCCTCCTGCCCTTTTTCCTATGCTTATTTTTGAGATAGGATCTTTCTTTTGCCCTGCTGGCCTGGATTACAGTCTTTGTATTTTATGCTTCCTTTCATAGCTGGGATGACAGCGGTGTGCCATCAAGCACACACACACAAAAGCCTTCTGAGATTTTTTTCCTCAGGCTGGTCTGAAACCTCAATCCTCCTAATCTCAACCTCCCAAGAAGCTAGGATTACAGGTTTGAGCAATTGCACCTAGTTTATAGACTTTTTTTAAAGAGAGAAGTCCTTGAAATCCTGTTTATAATTTCCTCTCAAGTCTTATTGGTCAATATTGGGTCACATGCCCATCTCCTATTTGCAGCAGAACATGTTCAACAGCCTCCTGCAGGAGGGTAAGGGCAGAGAAGGGAGAGGGGGTAGAGGGAAGGAAAAAGGACTGACTTATAGCATTTACCAGTTTTATTGGAGCAAATATTCCCACCACGGCAATTTTAAGCTACCAATGTCACATCAACCAGTTTGCAAAAACAACTCTTGTGAACTTGAGTAAGTCAGCTCCAGCATACCGATAGCTGAAAATAACTAACTTTTAACATTTTATTATTGAAGTTTGACACTGCCAGATTGGGAAGTTTGACCAGTAGCTATCCAGTGTTTCTCCATCACTGATTGAGTTATTACTGTGGAAAAATTAGTAAACTACCACCCTAACCTTAAATGTGTTCTTATAAAACCCATATTGATGACAATGGAAACTGGACTTGAGAGACAGTTGGGGCAGGCTAGACTAGTGGAATAAACTTCAATTTATAGTATCTCACACAGAGGAGTTTATTTCACTCATGTAAAGTCCCTGGTGAGTTGAGCAACTCTAACACAGCTGCTATTAACCCAATGATTTTAGCAACCCAGACAGCACCTATGCTATGGTTCCTAATTTCAATTTTAGTTTCCATGGTCACTGCCAAGGCAAAAGAGAGAGACATGGATTATATACATGGTTCAGTGCAGAAACAGGTTGTCAATTCCACTCTCATGTCATTGGTTAGCACTAGTTTCCTGGTACCTCCCAGCCACAAGGACAACTGGTAAATAAAGAGAACATATGGATATCTGATGTACTATAAATTTCTCTGCCAGAGATCATTCACTCAGAGCAGTATGTTATTTTTAATAGTGTTGTTTTAACTCATTTGTATACATTTTCACCCTTGCATATATCTAAATGTTCTCAAAAAATAACTGACAGTTGTAGTCATAGTTATCTACTAATACATTAACTCAAGAAGTAGAGGAAACTATTAACAATGGCAGGATCAATCCTAATGAATATTTTCTATATATGAGTAATGTGTACTTACATTGAACTCTGTCTCTCATATATTCAATGCCATAGGCATCAATACATGCTAAAATCACTAGGTTAAAAGTTGTAGGGCAAGAGAATACTTACAAGGGTGTTCAAAGTGTCACCCATAGATTATTTACCATTAAAATGGAGAGCTTTGGCGGAGTTTTCTTTTCCAGTTGATCAAATTCAACATTGCCAATAATGGGACAAACTGAATCCATGTATACTGAGAAAGGGACATGACATTATCTGTACAGTATTTCTGCCAAAACTGTTAAATCTGAATATAACATGATAAAATAATCAAGCAAATCCAAATTGAGCCATTCTGAACACAACTAAGCTGTACTCTTTTAAAATGTCAATGTCATGCCAACATAATGTCCTAGATGAAAAGAGATCAGGAATCATCATGGCTAAATACAGTGAGTGATTCTGGATCCAGTCTTGGAAAAATGAAGCTCTAAAGGATATTACTGGAATAAGGTATAGATTTTTACTATAGACTATATATTTGATAATAATGTGGTGTCATTGTTAATTTTCCACATGTGGTTATGATGGAAATGGCTTTGTCTCATGACAAATACTTTCAAGTGATTCTACATGTGTGAAGATATATGTATGATTATGTATCCATTTAGACAAAACAGATACACAAAGAGGTAAAGCAAATGTATCAAAATGTTAACCTTTATGAAATCCAGGAGAGGGTTTTATCAGTATGAATTCTACTTTTGCAGCTTCTTTGGTTTTAAGTGTTTCCCAAAAAAGGTGATAAAATACTTTTCCTTCCACTTATTCTGTAATTTTAAATTTTAATTCACTCCATAGTATTTTGAGAAAATATCAGTCTTATTGGGACTAACTTCATTCTATTATTTAAATCTGTATTGTCTAATTATCACAAAAGAACTGTGCTTCAAGAGGAAAGATTCTTTTTATGCCATTTAACAACTTACTGGTTTATTTTTAACAAGTGCCTGTATCTGTTAGGATACATTGGAATTTTTCTGTTGAGATATGATTTGTGTATAAATTTCTATAGTTAAATCCATATATATTTAATGAGTACATCTCAATGACTTTGAGGATAAATAGACACCTGCAAAGTCATCACCACTATCAAGGTCATGAACGTATCCATCACCTCTCAAAGTTTCTTACATTCTATCTCTTTTATTACAATATTTTTGTGTGTATGAAAAGAACATTTATCATCAAATATACCCTCTTAGCAAAGGTTAAGTATACAATACAATATTGTCACCCATAGGGGCCATGCTCTGCAGTAGATCTCTGTAGTAGAACCTATTCATCTTACATAACTGAAATTTTGTCACTATTAACCGTCATCTTCCCATCTCCACCTTCCCCAGTCCCTGACAACTATCATTCTACTCTGCTTCTGTGAGATCAATGATTTTAGATTCCACATTTAAGTGAGATCTGTCTTATCTGTTTTTCTGTACCTGGCTTATTTTACTTATCATACTGTCCTCTATATAGTTGAAAACAAGATTTCCTTTTTGAAGCTCAACAATTCTCCATTGTATATCTATACTGCATTTTCTTATCCTTTCATACATCAGTGGACATTTAGGTTGTTTTCATATCTTGCTCATTGTGAATGATACTGCAGTAAACATGGGCATGCAGGTATCTCTGAGATCCTGATTTAAATTCTTTTGGATAAATACCTAGAAATGGGATTATCTTATCATATGGTAGTTCTATTTTTAGTCATTTTGAAGTGCCTCCAAGCTGTTTCCCATAATCGCAGTACCAATTTACATTCCTACCAACATTTTACAACAGTTCCTTTTTCTCCACATCTTTGTTAGCACCTGTGATAAACATCTGTGATCCCCACTCTTTTTGGTGTAGGGTTATCTCACTCACTGTATTGCCCTGGCTTACCTTGAACTCCTGGGCTCAAGCAATCTCCTGCCTCAACTTTCCAGGGAGTTGGAACTGGAGGCACAGGTCATCCTTTCAGCTCCTCATTATGATTTTGATTAGCTTTCTCCCAATGATTAGTTATGTTTAAAATTTCTTAATAAACCTGTTGGCCACTGTTATTTTTGTGATTTTAATCTATGTATTGTTTTGGGCTAGTATAGACATTTTAACAATGTCAGTTCTTCCAGTCTGTAAACATAAGACATATTTCCATTTATTTGTGTCATCTTTTATTCCACCGAGGTTTATAGTTTGCAGTGTACAGATATTTCAAGTTTCAGCAATCACCACCCGATCCTAAAGATGTCTAGATCAAGGGAAAGAGCCCACCAGAATCAGAGATGACCTCATGTGTATTTGGATTGGATATTGAGTTAATTTGGGGCAACCTATCTGGAAGATGATGATTACTCTTATGAATAAGAAAACACGATGGCACTAGGAAGACTAAACTTAAAGATAATATCCCGTTTATAAGTTTTGCCACTTTAGATTAGTCTATAGTGCTGCTCAAAATCGATGGTGGGAATTGTGAAATTGTGGAATATCACTAGTGGTATTTTATATACTTAAGCTGTATGACAACTAATCAACATAATTTGTAGGGCTAAATGAATGAGCTGTCTTTTTAGAACAGGTTCTGTAATTCTGTAGGAAGAGTTTAAATGTCAGATGACTTGACACAGATTATAAACTTTGAAGAGAAGCTACATTCAGATGAATGTGCATTTTCTCTAAACTATCCAACATTTGAAATTTTGTGTTAGGAACTTCTGGAATCTTTTTTGGCCACTCTGTTAGAAGCAGGTTGATGGATTTATAGGCATGACATCCACACTTGGCATGCTTTTATAAGTTCCTGTCTTAATGGAAGAACAGCAGATTGTGTGGGATAATTTTGCTCAAAATGTAAAAACAAGCAGTTTTTTGGTTGATACCAGAAGGAATTGTTGATAAAACTAATCATTCAACCCTCAATGCTAGAGCTTTTAATGAATAGCATGGAGAAATAAATGATTAAAAAATTAAGTTGTTTTTAGTATGTTATGAAACTCAAAAAATTTGGAAGGAACTGTGTTAGCTCTCTCTCTCTCTCTCTCTCTCTCTCTCTCTCTCTCTCTCTCTCTCTCTCTCACTTTCTCTCTGAGTGCTTTTTCTCTTTCATTCTATTTTTGAAACCCAAAAATGTCTCATTTAGCTGTAACACTAACTGCCATAATACTCAATAAAACCATCTACACTGTTTGATTTAATTAAAAATATTTACTGTTCAATATAAGTCCCAGAAAAAAAGAGGGCACAGATAATGAACTTTGAAAATAATCTGAACTCAAATAAATATGCATTTTTTGAACAGCATCCAAAAGTTGAAACCAAATGAGGGAAAGGGGACACTTCCCAGTAGGGTTAAAGATTATTACAATATGAAGTTGTATATTTTATCTAAAAGACTGTATTTGACCAAATAGTTCATAGGTAGATATTGAACAGAGAATGAAAAGGTTGATATATGTCATATTCATAATGTAATCTTAGATTTAAAACTTAAGATAGTTTCTTGATGTCTTATAATCTTCTCTACTTATGACCAACATTCTTGTCACCAGGCAGTGTTCTTTTTCTGCCCCTAGGGAGCCATTCCCCAGCTAGGCTTGCACAAACATTGTAATAGTATTATTTCTGGGCTTAACAAAAGGCTGATGCCAGAAACCAGGAGTATCTCCTTTCTGGACTGTGATCATGGATATCATTTACCCTTGTAACTATTCAAGGTATTGCTTTGTACACAGAAGGGCAACACAAAGTAAGGTACCAGTGGCATCACCTTTACCTGGGAACCTGATAGAGATACAAATGTCTGACCTCCATCTACTGACTCAGAATCCTGGGGGGTGGGGCTAGTTGTTTTAACAACTCTGGTTATTTCTGTGAAATGTTACAACCTTAGATTACTAATAGATGTGAGGCAACAATCAGACAGTTACTGAACATTCTCAAAAGACAGTCATGATTATCTTTTCACCCTGCCAGATAAAAGTTGTTTCCCAAAATGCAAATTGAAGAACACTTAGCTATAGGATGTGATGAGAAATAGATTCTTACAATCTTTAATGTGCTGCAATGTAATTTCCTTAAAACATGGTGCTATTATCAGATCTTCAGCAGTGTAAGAGGTAATTAAATAAAAAGGTAGGGCTAGATTCTGCAGTGTCTTGTGTAACTCCTGCATTCTTTAGTTTTCTCTGTATTGTCCCTGTTATCTTATAGGACACAGGGCTAAGTGAAATCATTTTTATCTAAACTTGTTTCCAAATTGGATATTTGCTTGCTTTCTCACTGAGAGTTCTTCAAAGCCAAGCAAAGATTACATTGGTGTGTAACTCCTCCAAGGGCTGTGTGGAGGCTAAAGTCATGAGAAGTTTGATTCATTCTAGAAAGCATCCCCAAAACTTACTCTGTGTTGCTAAATGTTTGGCTTCCTTTGTTCTCTTTGAACCTGGACTCAGAAAAAAAGATTAAATAGGCAATTGATGGCAAATGGAAGCATTTCTTACCCTTATCAGGACAGTGGTTTCTTCCTACTTAGATAGAATGAACATATTTTATTTTGATCAGATTCTATTTTCATTTTAGTTTCCCTGTATTTAGTGATGTGCTGACAGAAGTTTGACAACCTAGCCAAGCCCTGGTGGTTCATGCCTGTAATCCTAGCTACAAAGGAGGCAGAGATCAGGAGGATTGCAGTTCGAAGGCAGCCCAGGGAAATAGCTTGTGAGACCCTACCTTTAAAAAACCCATCACAGAAAAAGGGCTGATGGAGTGGCTCAAGCTGTAGGCCCTGAATTCAAACCCCAGTTCCACATATACACAAAAAAATTTGACAACTAATTCTTCAGATGTGAAAAAGTCCTGAATTTTAGCATTGACTGATTTTTAATGTATGAATATAAGGGTCAATTTTGAGTCCCAAGTGATATCATTGCAGGGAAGCTGAGGTATAAGGTACACAATTAACTGTCACTACCCTTTGCCATGTGGGTGGCTTCAGCATACCCCTCTCTTCTAGGTGCTCTCAAGTGATTGGGGAGGATGAAAATAGAGCTAGTCTATGGTGGGCATCATTAAGAAGGAGGAGCCACTGTGATGCACAGGCCTGGCATGTGGGGATGGAGGCAGATCTATGGTGTTCAGTAGATAAGAAAATATTGATTTTTGACCCTACTCCTTTCTATACTAATGTATTAAGCATCTGTGCTGGGAGCTCTAAAACGCTGGATTCTGTGTTTCTGTTAATAACATGAGTTCATCAAAATGCTTAAAGCTGGAAAGGACATCCATCTCTCAGATTTTTAGCTAAATGCCTTAGCTGCCCCTTATTTGCAAATAGGTCTGCCTCAAGAGTAAAAGGCATGCATGCAAACAGTTTTTATCATCTTAGAAAGCTATTGCATACATTTTCTCTCGTGAGAAAATATACAAGAACCTAAAAAAGACTAAGTAACTTCCAGGAGCAACATAACTTCTAAGACAAACATCTCCTTCAAAGAATCCTGTTATTTATATACCAAGAGCGACAAACATCCATATTTACCTTTTGTCTATAAGCAAGTCAGCATTTGGTTATTTTTGTCACCATGAGACTTGGAGTCTAAAACACTGTGATGATGGATTACACACTATCCAATAATAAAGAGAAGGTGCATTTTATCTGGGGAACTTATTATCTTAATACCAGCAATACATTTGGAGAGAAGAGTAAAGGAATTCAAGTAAAAGTTTAAAAATAGACCAGTATGAAGGAGGTCAGTAAAATTCTGGATAAAAATGCTCTATGAAGACTGCAAATCTGGGAGGTTTGCTTATTAGTGTATTCATTAATTTAAATAGTTCCTCAAGTTAGGCTATTTTCTGAAGGAGGAGATAATACCCCTGACCTGACCTTTAAATCCTTGTTGAGGTATAACAAAACCTCAAATCACAGAATCTCTCAGCTCTGCTGTTTCTTTTTAAAAGTCAGAATAAGCAAAGAAGAGAACATGTATAAAAACATTCTCAAAGACTGAGTGAGTATAATCCAAGAACCTATCTGGGACAGGGGACCCTATAGTAGATTTGATGATATTTAAACTTTATACTTTCTTTTGTTGTATGCCCATATTTTATTTTCAACCTACCTTAGATAACAATAGATCTAAAAATCCTAAGGCTATCACTGTACATCAATTTTAAGAAATTATTAGGTTTATGAAGAGCTAAAATAAAACTTCTTGACAGGTTAATATGTGTGGAATGCATCTATAGATTGTTTTTTTCATATTATCTTAATTTAGGTTCTATCAAAAGCAGACCTTGAGAGAAAATTCTAGTGTAAATATAGTTTCCTGAGGAAGTAATCCTCTGAAATACCCAAAAGAGAAGCGAGACAGGGAAGAGGAAGAATTCAAGAATTGAGGAGTATCTTTTCAAGTGAATTATCATTATGAGCAATCCTGCTGGTAAACTCTAGGAGATATAGATATGCCTCTGAATTGTCCCAAGAAAGACATTATACATTTATTTATACAGCTCTTTATCCATCATCAGCTAAATGCTCCTTCCAGGGCATTACCTTATGAGACTACTGACTTGTCCTGCACAAGGGGTAAGTTTGCTCCTTCTGTAATCAGATCAAAACCTTCTGGGTACAAAGTTACAAGGTATTCACAGTAAAGAACTTTCACTCTGTAGAGGCAAGATGTTTCTTAGTTCAATGGTACCCAAAGAGGTTTAACGTGAGCCACTAACACTGGCTACATATGTCATTTTAAATTACACAGGAGGCAAACTAAGAAATAAAAAGACACAAGAAAAATTAACTTTCATGAAATACTTTGAACTCAGTATGTTCAAAATATTTCAACATGTAGACAATATAAAATTATTAATGAGACATTTTACTTTTTGCCCTAAATGTTTGAAATCTGGTGTTTATTTTATAGCACATTTCGCATATCAATTCAAACTATCCTTTTTCAAGTGCTCAGTACAAAATGGGTCTAGCCAGTGGCTGCTGTACTGGATTTTGGGAGCACGTCAGAGTTGCTCTCTGAGTGAACCTGGAAGTCAATTTCATTCAGTTTATCAGGAAACCAAATGCATAGAATCAAGTTTTGGTCCAATTGAGGCATTACTTTCTCAACAAGATTAGATTATGTTCCTCTGATTTAATATACAAAGCCTGAGAAATGCTGATTTCTGCTTATTCTACAGAAATATTTTCGTTATTGATATGTGGAACACTAACATTTTCAATGTCTTTGTAATGTATTCCTGCTGCTTTTGATAATTTGTGAGATTAGAGTTTTATTAGTACAAATTAGGTCTGTACTTACCTTCTATTCCTTTTTTCCTCTACTCTGTTATTTAACTATATCTGTGAGGCTGGCACAGTCATAGGCCCCATGTTCCCTCAGTAAAGTGACAGGCCTATCTCTTTTTAAAAAAAAAAAAACTTATTAGCATATAATAGAAGTACAGGGAGATACATTGTGATATTTGCATATGTGCTTGCAATATGTCTTAGTTAGATTTATCCTCTCCATATTTCTCCCTCTTCTTCCTACCTAACTTAGAACAATTTCAACAGGTTTCATTTCTCTATTTTCGTATATTGATACAAAATACATCCACCATATCCACCCTCATTCCCTCTTTCAAGGCCTGTCTTGATGGAGCTGATATTTCAACAGGGAAGGTAGATATATTTGGCAAATAGGCAGATAGTTATCACTAATGTCATAGAGATATATAAGTGCCTTGAACAACAGGTTATTAACAAGTAGATTTTGCAGAGAGTACTAGGCTTTATCATACTTTTAATCAAATGCCATATGTAAAAGTAAGTTAGATAATAGTTATTGGCTTTCAAAAAGAATTTCTCACTTTTTAGAACTTTTCACCTCAGGGTTCCCTTAATTAGAGAGAGTCTTGATTTAGACTCTTTCTTTGAATGGTTTAGAGGGACTTTTAGGCACTTTTCTATACTGTAAAATGAGTTGCATTCAGTATGGTTAGCAATGTAGTTTATACTGCCTATTTTGCATCCCTGGGTGCCTAATTTATTGGCAATTTAAACATCTTCCCCACAGGCTGTTGGATACATGGCTGAATCATTGTTTGTGTCATCTTTCTGGTATAAACTTTATAGACCTTCAAAAAGTAGCAGCTAGAAGGGCAGGTCGAGACTGTATTTCCATATCTCTAGTTGAACTCTATGAAGTATTTATTTAAGTTGCTAATGTGAACAAGTCTGTGATCTCTCTATTAATTAAGGCTGATTTATTCATTGGTCAAAATGTTAAAGCATTTAATAATTTAAAGGCTTGATATTTTCAAAGTATAATTGACTTGAGACTTGAGACACTAATAAAATGTTAACTTAAAGCAATGGCACTTGCAAAGATTTTACTGCAGTTGATTGCATATGCAGAATATTACTTAGAGTTATGTATTATGATAGAAAGATTCAGTTAAGTTCCAGTAAGACTTAACTAGCTGAGTATAATAAATAGTGTATTTTATTACATAATAATTGCCTTTAATGGGTGTATATTTCATTTTGCTGTTAGGATCATGTTGCTGTAACTGCAATTGAAAAGATCACATTTACTTTTTAAATATCTTTGTTAACACATTAGATTGGGTCAGTTGATGCAATGCTTAAGAACATAATGCTTTGTTTTCACAGATTTAATTTTCTAGAATATATTACAGCTTCTTGAGGCTTTTTATGCCACTTCCCAATAGAAAATTTAGCTGAGTCCATTTCTCTACATCTTATTTCCTAATTTTCAGTGGTTGCTAGCAAAATAGAAATAATGCTGACTATATTAATCAAAAAGAAACTTACAATGATGTGGGACTAAGAATTGATGGGAAACTTGAGTATCTGGCTTTGCATATAGACAGGAGCCAAGCCCTCCCCTCAGGGTTATCTTATGTTAAGAATCCTGGAAGTAGAGACTGAGAAGGGGATTCTTGTGCAAATGACTTATTGAAAGAATGTGTTCTACAGAACACTGAAGGAGTGAGGGAGACAGACTAGGTAGAAAAATTCAAATAAGAAATAAGGGTTCAGGTGAAGTCCAGCCTCTGCATGATTCTATGGGGGAGCTTTGGAGCTTAAATAATGTCAGAGAATTGTTCCATATGGAGGCAAAGGGCAGGCGCTTTTGAGCTCTTATACCAGTCAGTAATTGGTACTGCTACTGGGTAGGGAATAACCTCCCAGACAATGGTATACTCTTGGTGGGGAGAAGAGTGGAAATTTTCCCATTTGCATGGAGTAAAGACCCCCCACAATGGCCTATTTCAAGCTACCAGTGTGAAATTCTTGAATATGGAGTTGGGAAAAGATGTACACAGTAAGTTTTTCTGAACCACCTTAAGCTAGATCCAGCAAATCACTGCTGTCTACCCTGGAAGGGGAACTTCTGTCTGTGATAGCAGTTCTTTGGAGAAAGGAGTAAGTATGGTGTTAGCAGCCAACACTAACAGAAGCCGGGTATAGGTGGTGTGGCCTGCTAATGAAGATCTGAGGCACATCTAGGAGAGGCTGACTTGACCTCAGGGGGCAGGGCAAGTATTACCATGCAGCAGTAACAGGGAGGTCAGCAGGCCACTCCCACTGCTGCTGCCTGCTCTTTGGTTACCTGCTAATTGACCCTTTATAACTCACTCAGAATCAGAGTTCTGACAGAAGGTAAAGCCATATCCTGCCTAAGGGTCATGCCTAATCTCTGGTTGTACCACAAAAGTCTGAGGAAAGATTTGGTCCACAGTGCTTCTGTAGCAGAAGACGAGCACTCCCTTCCACCAAACCCACACAAAAGTAGATGGAATGGTGATTGTCCAAACAGAAGGTTGTTGAATTCTTATTGGTGGGAAGTAGAGGCTACACATCACCAATGGCAAATATTTACTACATTTTTTAAACCTAAATGTCAATAGTTTTTGTTTGCCAGAAAGTGCTTTAGTTACTCCATATATTGTGATAGAAATTATTGGTTGCTTCCTACTACTTTTTCTCCCAAACTTCTGCCTTCATGCAAAATCCTGCTAATTTTAAACAAGCTAAAAATGCCAGACATTGACTTTCCCTTTGTACACAGGAATTTGGTACGTGACTCAATTCTAATCATGAGTTCAAGGGGAAGTCTTTTGGGATATAAGTGTTTCTGGAAACATTTGCCTCCCTTATGAAAAAGAAAGGGGGACATGGATAAAGGGAAACACCGGCATCTTTCTTCCTGCTTAAATGATGTCATGTCTGAATATGATACTTTGAGGCAACTATCTTGTAAAAAGATAAGCCAATAAAAGCTGGCTTGTGGCTAACTCATAGCTCTGATCCTGCACTGTTAGATTAGGCAACTGTGAAACCACATATTCTTGGTGTTATTGCTACAAGAGATCTTAAAAATTTTTATTATTTACTTTTATTTGCAAAGGTTCAGTTATTTGATATACTTGTTTTATGTCACTTATTTTACTCAGTATCCTACGAGGGATATGCTCTCATTTTCATTTCATATATGGGAAATTGAGGAAAAATCATTAACTTGAATGAGGTAAGATCAAAGTTCAGACTTTTGTCAGTCTGATTTTAAGGTCTATACCAGGCTACTGTCTAATATTAATAACACTTCCTGTTTACTGTGTCCTGTATGTAAAGTTCTTTGTCACTTCTTTTTCTTGCTTTGTTCCCATTTGTTCTATAGTGAAACCTGAATTATCCAGAAATCAGTCTTGTAGATCTATCATGTTGAAGGTGAAAGATCACATCCCATTAGCAAGAAACCATCTCAGAAAATGAAGGAAAGCAACTTTGAATATTCAATCCATAAAAAGGCTCCAAATAAGAGCATAGGAGCCACTTGGGACTCAGGCACAGATCAACTGGAATGAAGAAGGGGTTACTCACAGAGGAGAGAGTTTCAGGGTCTAGAGTGGGATGGACTTCCCTGCTCAGTACTTCACAGAATTCATACAGAAATGGTTATATTGAGGAAGCTTTGGTTCTTTGTGGAAAAGTTATCATTTCTTTAGGAAACTCAATGCTCCAGAATGGCAAAATACTCAGTGCTTCCAAGGAATTTGAAACTTTCTTGTGTTTGAAAACTAATTCTGTAATTGCTATCGTCTCTTTTATTTTGCTCTTAGTTGAATCCACTGCAGTCTTAATTTTTTTGTTTCCTATGGTAGTTCATACTATTTAAGTGAAAACTGGAATAGCAGTTTCTACCCCTGAGCACATACCCAAAAGTGGCATTCAAAAAAAAAAAAAATCTTGGGATGGAGGCATGTCTCAAGTGATATAGTACTTGCCTTACCAAATGCAAAGCCCTGAATTCAAAGCCCAGAGCTACAAAAAAAACTTTAGATACCATCAGTGATATGACTGTTGTTAAGATGAACATGCAAAGGTATTAGAGAAAATGTCAGGTGTGTGACTGAAACATCTGTGGCTAAGTTTGAGACTGAATGTGTGTTGGCATTAAGCTGAAACTTAGACTCAGGTTAAATTGAGGCCTTGAGATTTTTTGAAGTTTCCTTGGTGGATTTATGTTGTTTCCTATATATATTATTTGTGGATGAAAAAAATAAAAGACTATGAACATACCTATGATGCTAGGTGGAACAGAATAGAGGGGACTGAAAAGCACAGGGTCCTCTCCTTGTAGATTATTCATTGTCAACATTGGGATATTCACCAATACTACACTCTTATTGTAGATGAATAAACTGGAACAGAGAGGATGAAGTGACATTGCCAAGGGCACATCATGGTACAAGTGCTTACTTCAATCTTTCACCATTGCTATTTCTCCTACAACAGTCTACAGACTTGCACCCAGCTGGGACCATATTTTCAACAGGTTTTGACACAATGTGGCAAATGTGATATGCTCTGCATAATTTGGATTTCCCTCCATGGAATACCACCTTTCATTAAATTATAGGATTGGGAGAAGCAGGCAAAGGAGGGTATGTACGTTTGTGTGTGTGAGTGTGTGTGTATGTGTATGTGTGTATGTAAAATGACGTTGGTAAAATAAGTGGATAATTATCTCTTAACTGACCCTTATAATTCTCCATTCTTACTTGGCATTATTAATGTGAAACATAAAGAATGGAAATTTATCATACAGTTCATGTCTGTCATAGATCTTGATTATAGACCCAACTTTAAATGATTCATTACAGAGTATGTCCAGGTAACTTGGTCTTTCTCTTATTGTAATAAATATTAGTTTCCCAAAATCTGTCCATAGAATAGGAAAACCAATGCCAACTTTCTTGAGTAGGGAGGGTATTATAGTTTTATAAATTATATAGTGTAGAAAAATTCTTTGCTTTCTCAAAGAAGAATCACATCACCTGCACATTTAGCAATTTAAAACAATAAGCCCTATTCAGTTCATTAGTCTATTGGTCATCTGTGGAATTATTGGATTAAGGCTGAGCTTGCTTGTTGGTTTGCTCTGAGCTACTTGTATCTATTGTGTCTTTGTCTAAGGAGCTTAGGGTTATTGGCCTGGGATGCCCTCTGCTGGGATGTTTGGGGTGAGTGGAGGCTTTTTCCATGTAATCTCATCTCATATTCCAGTAGGCTAGTTTGAACTCATTTTCATGATGGTAACAGAATTCCAACTGAGAGTTGAAACTACAAGGTTTTATGAAACAGAGCCTCAGAGTTGGTTCATTGTTGCTTCTACATCATTCAGTTGATCAAAGCAAATCACATAGTAGCCACGCCCAGACTCAAGGGATGAGGAAATCCACCTCTTTATGGGAGGAGCTGCAAGGTTACATTGCAAAGATCTTGGATATAGGAGGGATGCAGATTAGGGTCATTTTTGTGATCTGCCATATGCTGATTGCCCATACTAGTTAGTAATCAGTAATTCTTGTCTGATCTATCATTAAAATTTTTAAAACTTCATCTGCCTCTCATGAGCACTATTCCAAGCAATCATATTCTCAGATCTGGTTGATCAGAGTAAGTCCTTAACTTGTCTCTCTACTCCTACACTTGGCCATCCTTAATCCATCCCGCAACTACTCTACATTATATGAGTCGTTTCTTCATAATACTTTTCAGTCTATTAATTTACATGTTTATTGCCTATCTGTTCCACCAGATACATGCTTCCTAAGTCAAAGACAGTGTTTGCACACGTTGTTGCATATAATAGTCACTTAACAAATGTTGATGTCTTACAGAGCAGATTCCCTAATTACATGTTTTACTAAATAATCAGGAATATTTGTAACCTTTCTATTTGAAGTGTTTTCTGTTTCCATATTTTCATGGTAATATATCCAGTAATGCATCATAGGTCTTGATCATGACATCTTTTGTTGTGGAAATAGAATTGGAATGCTCCATGGAATTAAAAGTGGATGCATATGATGTTGTGTGCCATGTATATAGTGATGACACTTACAAAAATGTATTAGTACATTGCTTAATTGATGCAATGCAAATTAACATCATCAGAAAGAGGTCTTGGCCAGATAAAGGCCTCAGGGTTTAGAGCTTTATTTTCCAAATGGAAAAGAGAACTACCTAAAATTAAATTGTATTCATGCTTCAGAGAGAAATGAAATCTGTCATGAAAATGGGTATCAGGTGCTTCAGGTTTTCTTTTATCAGCTGCTAATCGAAAGAGATGAGGAAAGTAGAGCAAGTTAATGAAGAAACCAGTCCTTGTGAAGGCAGCTGTATTGTGGGAAGCTTTGTGATTGCTAATTAGGTGATGGCCTTGGGAAATACACTGCAAGAGTGAGAAATGGAGGAGGAAACTGAATATTGCAAAGTTTCTCCCTAGGTGGATACCATCTAAATGTGTTTCTGCTGAAATGTTTTGAGTCCTAAGGACTACATTGTGAAGAAGAGACATCTGGTATTTTGAAAATGTTAGAGGACCTTTTAATTTTCAGGCCCTCTATATTAGTAATGATTTGTATCAGTTGGTTAGTAATTATTCATATCATCTCTTAGCATGAATAGTTTGAAAACACATTACAGTGTGCGTTTGTAATTTGGAGGGGCTGCCAAATATCTAACTTCCTTTTAGAGCTTGCAGAACTCCTGACTTTTGGAGTCTGTAGAATTCAAAAAAACCACACAGTCAAGTTTCCTAGCCTCCTCTGCGGCTAAGGCACAGGCAGGTGACCTGAGCGTGGGCCATCAGGGAAACCTACTTTATACTACGATATGTAGAAATGGAACAGGAAAGAATTCATTTTATTGGTAGATGTGGTAGCAACTGGGGCAATAGCCAGTAACAGCTGTGATCAGTTCTTATGGTAGTCATGTGGTCTGTGACAGCATGCATACTTCCTCACTGAGCAGGTTGGGGTGAGACTGTAGTCATTGTACATCTGCTACTTTATCTCCTTTGATCTCCCATGGCTCTTCCGGCTTCCTAGCAATGCTGTAAGCTGCCTATTATCCTTTCAAAAAATTCTTTTAATCTTCAAAACCAAGGTCAATTTTTGCTTATGCATAAGAACCATGACAAACTCACTGCAATAGAAATTGCCAACCATTTTGAGTCCCATGTAATAAGTAGTTATATTTCATCAAATATATGGTGCCTTATAGGGTTAAATTGTCTAGTACCCCCCAAATATTGAGAAGTTTATCTAGGAAGGTTCAAAGTTCTGTTTCATTTGTTTCCTAATTTTGGTTTTATAATTTAAAAATCATAAGTGCAATTTTAAAATTAGAGCAATTCAGTTAATGTTATGCTTCACTCTGTTTAAAAATATGTCACTTTTGTCTTAAAACAGAATTTCATTAAATAGAACTACTCTTACAATGTTCCTTTTCAGTCTGAGCTTCATTGTGTGTTTTAGAACGTCAGGGAGGCAAATTGCCACCAGTACCACCAAGAGAATAATTTCCCTTCAGGAAGAAAGGCTGGCCAGTGATTGATAAAGGGTGATATATTTGACAGTTAATGAATATGTGACTCAACAAATGTTTGTGGAAACTACCTTCTTGCTAAAATAAAATATTGCTAAAAATCCAGGAAGTAGAAAGCACTAAGAAGTTAGAACTGAATAGTGCTTAGGTAATTTCTTTTTATAAGAAGGAGCTCTGAAGACCTTATAGTCTACAATGGTGATACTCAAAGTATGGCACACAGAACTGCACCATCTACAAACTGTTCATAATTAACAAAAGATATGGAACCTGTGTCACAATGGAAATCATTCAGTACACTGTTAAGTCCAATGGATGTTCTCTTTTGCAAAAGACTTTATCAATAGAAGGAATTGTAACTTATCACAAGAAACTGTGTATATTGCCTGCTTTAAGCAGCAATAATTTGGTCTTTAGTCAATATCATACAAAGCAGAAAATAACAGATGATTGCAACAATTTAGGAAACAATGAAACATTGTTATTAACAAGCATTTCAAAAAAATCTCATTTAAGTTAGCCTATATTTTAGGACTGTAATTTATTATTCTCTTCTTTCCATAAATGAATCCTGGGCAGGTACTTTGTGCAAAACATTTTTCTGGATTTTTGTCAGATTTACAAAAACATCTAAGATAGGCATGGTCATCAGAATTTTTTAAACTTATAACTAGGAAAAAACAATTCCTAGTTCAATGTCGAATGTTCATATGTCAACTATGGTGTTTTTAATAAGGATTATACCACATTAGATAGCTCTGTCTATACAATATTTTCAATGAATATTGGATAATTTGAAGGTTATATTTTTATCTCAGTTTTGTGTTTGTATGTGAGGTAGTAGTTCTCAATGAATCTTGAGAATTGAGTATTTGTAGATAAAATAATGATAATTACTAATAACAATAAAGGAAGACATAATTTTTCTTGTCTTCATCTGTGGGATTGTTTCTTCTCTCTCCTTTCTCTCCTTCTCTCTCTCTCTCTCTCTCTGTCCTCATCCTTCTGTCTCTCTCTCTTTGTGGGGTGCAATATTTAGGATTAAACTCTCAGGGCCTTCAACTTGCTAGGCAGGAACTCTATCAGCACTGAGCCACACTCCCATCCTCTTTTTGCTTTATTTTTCAAATAGGGTATTTTTTTTTTGCTCCAAACCAGTCTCAGACTACAATACTCCTCTCTGTGACTCTGGTGTATGTGGGATCACAGGCATGTGCCACCACACATGGCTTGTTTTGTTGAGAAGAGGATGTCACTAACTTTTTCCCATCTCACCTTGAATCTTGATCCTCCTGATCTCCACCTCCTGAGTAGCTGGAATTATAGGTATGAGCCACCACACTCAACCCTTGTGATTGTTTCTTAATTGTTCTCTCATTTATTCATTCATTCATTTAAATAAAGCACCAAAACTAAAAAACTATATATATATATATATATATATGTATGTATGTATATACACATTTCTGATCATAACAAATTTAAACTAAAAAGATCTAAAACTCACCTATGGTAGCGGAGGCCAGAAGAGGAGCAATCTTTGGGGATACCGATGGGGAGAGGGCACAAAAGTAATTTCTGAGATAAGCTGGAAATATTCTCGGCCTGCATTTTTTGTGAAACCTGGGATCCACAGGCCACTGTGATTATTTAGATTTAAATTAATTAAAATAAGTCAAATTAAAAATTAAGTTCCTCAGGCACATTGGCCACAATTAAGAACACTGACATGGTGTTCAAACATTTCAGAATTTGGAGCATTTCAGAATTCAGACTATTGGATTAAGGATGGTCAACCAGTAAAGTCTATGCGAAGACTCCAAATCCAAAAAACCCTCCAATCTGAAATATTTCTGGCCCCAACCATTTTGGATAAGGAATACTCAACCTGTATTAACATTGGACTTATTCTGAGATATTTTTTGAAAAATTGCTTCCACTTGGTACAGACCCTTTCTTTGTCACTGATTTCAAGGGGGCAGGAAAAAGCTGGGACAACTAGTGAGAAAACAATATATTCTACTAAATTTGATTCACAATTAGCCTTTTCTTTGAATTTTTAAATTGACAGTTCTACATGGAAAAGTGTTCAACTTCCCTGACCATAAAAGAAATACAAATCAAATGTACACTAAGATTTCATCTCACCCCAGTTAGAATGGCTATCTTTAAGAAGAAGAACAACAAATGTTGGCAAGGGTATAGTGAAACAGGAACCCTTAGACACAGTAGGTGGGAGTAAAAATTAGTACATCCATCATGGAAAGCAGTATGGAGATTCCTTAAATCACTAAAGGTAGAATTGCCATATGATCCAGTGATACCACTACTGGGCATCTACCTGAAGGAATGTAAGTTAGAATACAATAGAGACACTTGCACACTGATGTTTACTGCAGCACTGTTCACAATAGCCAAGCTATGGAAACAACCCAGATACCCTACAACTGATAATGGATTAAGAAATTGTTATATATATACATATATATATATATATACAATTATATATATATATATACATAATATATATAAATAATATATAATTGTATATGTATATATATATGAGATATATATGTATATGAATGAGTTTTATTCAGCCATAAGGAAGAATGAAACTATGTGTTTAGAAGGTAAATGAATGGAATTGGAGGACATCATGTTAAGTGAAGTAAACCAGGTTCAGAAAGACAATGGACAAATGTTCTCTCTGATATGTCAAATACAGATCTAAAACAAACGTATACACAAAAACAAACATCATATACACATTTACATGTAGAGCATGTTTATAACAATGGAACTATACTATGAAACTTGGGGGTGGGGGAAAGGAAAGGATAATGATAGAAAATCAACAATATTGAAATACATTACATCTGCACACGTAGAGAAGATAACAATATGTACTGAAAGCTGTAGTGTAATGGAGGTTGGAGGGAAGAACTAAGGGAGAGTAACAGAAGAGGTTAAACTGAGCAAAGTAAAGTATATTAATAACTGGGATACATCAAGAAATCTTTTTGAACACTGACTTTAGAATTGATAATGAAAGACAGACCTGTAAAGTCGGTGTGTGTTGGGTAGGTACTTGTGGGAGGGGAGAGGGTAAAAGGAGAGGAAGGTGAGGGAATATGGTTGATAAGCTTCATATACATACACAAAATAGAATGAAATCTCTTGCAATTGCTTTAAGTGTGGGTGAGGGGGCGGTGGGTCAATGGGAGATGGTGGGTATGATCTAACCAATGTACAATGTAAGGCTATTCAGAATTGTCACAACAAATCCCTCCTGTACAACGAATATATCTAATAAAATGGACAAAAGTTTACAAAAAAGTAAATTAACAAGTCCCCCTTCTTTTTCTCTTATTTGTCTTTTCAGATTTTAAGGATTTCAGCAGAAGTAACTTACTTTTTTGTTGTTCATTCATTTAAAGCCTAGTACACAAAATGTGGCCCATGGAGTAGTAGCAATGGTGTCATCAGATGCTTGTTAAAATGTAGATTATCAGGGCGACCACACACCTACAAGGCCAGAACCTGCAGTTCAACAAGACTTTCATGTATACAACATAGTTGGAGAGGCACTAGTGTTGAGGAGTCTAAATAACATCAATGGATGAAGACGATATAGAGTTCCTTGAATATTATATAACTACACTAATAAACTATGTGTCTCATTTTGTAACCCATTAGCAAAGATGAGCTATAAATATTAAATTGACCACCTGTTGTTTACTGAACTGAATAATAGTAAAGGACTGTTTCTTTTTTGTGGGATTTCTCATCTCACAAAGAAACTGAGTCACCAATGTCACAGTCCATCTTCTAACAATGTGATATATTAAATGTGTTTCATATATTTTAAAAGTGAAAATTGCTTTTTGATATATTGTCACTCAGAGTGAGAGATGACATACAAAAAGATAAATGTACCATTTTAAGCCTTTGACTAAGTGATGACAATTTAATAAGAAATGACTTGGTACTGACAGCTTTCAATTGACTACTGAAATTGAAAGAAAAAAGGAATAAAAGGCCCAAATGTCAGATAGTTAACATTACTTCTGATTAGCTTTATAATATATGTACAGCTTACTTATGACTGGAAATCACTTCATTTCACATCATGTGCTGAGAAAATACTTTGAAAACGTGACTTGGAAAGAGCAAAGTGCTGGTGGTCTACTGTCCTCTTTTCTCCTCAGTGTTTTTACCTGCTGTTAAAACTTTTTCAGGAGCCCATACCAGGGGCAAACTAAACAGTTCATTTCCCAAGAGGCCTCTCAGCAAGGCTAAAATGAGCTGATTTTACTTAAATCACAGAGCAGAAACCAAATCCTTGTAGCATAAAAAGCAAAACTTGTAATTGACAGTAACATAGAGACAAAATAAGAGTCAAACCTAGGTTTTATGGGGGTGTCAACCATCACACCAAAGGTTGATAAAGAACCATCTTCATCAAAGATGAAGCAGGCTGAGATCCCAGCCTGCTATATCCCAGATATAGAAACATACTATCAAAATGTCCTGCCAGTTTTCTTTTAAAAAATCTTTATTAGTATATAATAGTTGTACAGGGGATTTCATTGTGACATTTCCATATGCTTACAATGTACCTTAGTTGGGCTCATCCCCATCATCATTTTCCCTCATCCCTCTCTCCTGTACTTAAAATGATTTCAACAGGTTTCAATGTTCTGTCTTCATACATGCATGTAAACTACATTTGCCAATCTTCTGTTCAATCTATAATCCACCTATGGATTCATTTAGTCACCTAATACTAACATATATTTTTCCAAACTCTTCATTTGTTAATATTTTATTTTATTTATCCATTCATTGAACATATTTGACATTTTGGTGAAGAGCTAAGGATGCCAATGTAAGCAGAATATAATCAGAAGACTCTTTGCTTTCAATGCTATTAAGTGATCTTGGTCTTAAATGAGTAGCCAGTTTTGCCAGTTGAATGAGTTGTTAGGCATAAAATATTCTAGAAGAAGACATATTGCTTTCTTGGGTTTTTGTTTCCATTTAATGAACTAATGTTTTATGGTGGCTTTAGACTTTTGATTAATTTTATGTGACTACTGTGACCAATTGCCAAAAATTTGGTGCCTTAAAACAGTAGATGTCTCTATTTAGTCTAGAGGTCAGAAGTCTGAAACTGGTAACAGAGGGCTGAAATTAAAGTGTCAGCCAGGTTCATTATGTCCAGAGGCTCTGGGGGTAGATTGATTCTTTGCCTCTTCCAGCTCTTTTTGACTGCCAACATTCCTTGGATTGTTGTCACATCACTACAATCTCCAAGGCCAGCATCCTCAAATCTCTCTCTTTACATTGCCTTCTCCTCTATGTACCTTCTCCCTCTCTCTCTCTTTTACAAGGATACCTGGAATGATATTTAAAGTATACCTGAATAACACAGGATAATCTCTTGAGCTCAAGATCATTGATCACACCTGTAAAGTCTTTGTTATATAAGGTAACATTCATAAGTTCTCAGAATTAGTACTTGAGTGAGGGGTCATATTTTGAGGAATCACAGACTTCATAGAACATTTCCCTTTAAAATTCTATTGATTGAATTCTAGTTATTTTTTAAAACTAAGTTTTTTTTAGCACATTGTGGTTCCACAACATAAAGTGTTACGAAGAAAGAATCTGAGTAAAACATATGCACAGTGTCAGCATCCCAACATCATCTCTGAGGGGATCCTTAACTTCTGGTGTAGCTTCCTCAAACTCCATTGTTCTGAAATGGGATAATTTTTGTTTTAAGAGCAGCCCACAAGCACTACATAAAACTTTGTGCAACTGAAGCCTTTTAGATTTAGACTTTCTCAAGTTTTTTTTTTTTTTTTACTTTATTGATCGTACAGGTAGATATCCTGCATGAAGAAAAACCACTCTCTAGCAGAATGTATCTCATGAATCTGTAAACTTGAGGTTAATTAATTGCAAGTAATAATCAAGGCAGACCAGGTATAACATGCAAAAACCTTAAATAAAAAGTTTCTGAATTAGGTTCCTAGTGATAAATCCCAGCAGAGTTTACTACAAGGTTTGCTTTTGTCAAGGTCAATGTTTCTCTTATGAAATCCCAAGAAGGAGAGAGCAAGTGATATATCTCTGTTAATTTTCTTTTTCCCATATATGAGTTATATTTTAACTTTGGAAAATGTTTCGTTATGCATGACTATAGCAAGATATTGGTGACACTTTTGAAGCATTACCATTTGGGAACCAAGTACACAAATTTTGAAAATCACATTGTCTTATTTGGTCTATCTGAATATTGTGTGTGTGTGTGTGTGTGTGTGTGTGTGTGTGTGTGTGTGTGTGTGTGTTTTACAACAGAAGTTTAGAGCAAACAGCAGAAATGAAAAGGGACTAGTGTTAACAGAAATGTGGGAATACTGTCTGGTGTTTAAACAGAGCTTGTTATATTTGCTTATGTTGAAGATGCCTCAGGGATTTCAGCTAAAAGAATGATCAACAGTGTGTGTAATGTATTTATGGAATATTTAGATGCCTTTATTGTACAAGATTAAAACAATTAAAACCTACTTCCATCTGATGAATGAGAGTGACTTGAATAGGATAATAGAACTCCTGCTTTTATTTATAGGTAGATCTCCTTTAGTCTCACTGTTAACCTTTGTTACAGAGAAAATAATAAAAGCAAGATGACTTTCTTTGGCTTTTCGCATGGAAGAAACAGTGTACACTTGGCACCTGATATTTATAGTGCCATCTGTCTCTTGGTTTCCTTGCTGTGAACAGACTCACAGTAGCATGTGGGTGGGTAGGGGCAGATCCTTACTAGAATCTTTTCTAAGAAGGTCAACTCTGTGTGGCATCTGAATGCCCTTGGGTGGTGAGGGTTGAATAGTGTATTGCTTTATTCACCTTTCTTTGCTTTGTGCTTTAAGAAGACTTGCTCGTGGTAAGACCACTGATGGCCTCCAATCTGCCTTTTCATCATTCTAAGGTAGGATCTAATGTAAGGACAAAACAGGCAAGATCCCTGAGTAGCTGCTTCCAATGTCAGTCTCATATTTTTCAAAGTCTTACTCTAAGGAAAGGAAAGAAAGGATTGTCTTCTCTGCTAGATCATTGGGATCCTACCTAATGTTGCTTATAGAAGTGGGCATATCAAAGACTCTGTACAAGGCTTCAAGAGACCCCCAGGTCTTTAACTAGTTGCTTATCTCTCTCCTAACAAAGACCTTTGCCCCCAACAACTCTCCTTGAGATAGAGCCTAACATTTTGTAAAGCATCTTAGGGTTTGTCAAGCAATTTTATAGATATTATCACATTTCCACCTCAGAATAACCCTCTGAAGTAGTCTAGGTAGTTATAAATCTTCAGTTTTTAGGTGAAAAAGTTGAGGCTATGAGAGACCTAGCAACTTGCCCAAAGTCATGTCATTCTTAGTCAATAGAGGGAAGAACAGAGCTCTTTCCTCCAGGTACTTAATCTGAATATCTTATTGCTAGTCATAACAAGATAGTTTCAAATTCCTTCATTGACTGTGTGGATACCAATTGAGTGAGGTTGGCTGAGGTAAGATAAAGAGTGGTGGGCTCAAAGATAATATAAAAGAGTGTGAACAACTCTTTATGATATTGTCGCTCTGGTGTTAGCTTCCCATTGCTATGGCAAAATGCATGAGATAAATAACTTAAAAGGAGAAAAGACTTATTTACAGTTCAATTTTGGTAGTTTTAGTCCATGGTTTCTTGGTCCTGTTGCTTTGGGCCTATGGTGAGGTAGACTATCATGGCAGGGAGTGCCATTAGCTGCTCACCTTGTGGTAGCCAGAAAGCAAAAAGAGAAGGGTCTAGGATTCCAATACCATCTTCAAGGACATGCTTCAGTGACCTAACCTCCTTCTAAGAAGTCTTAGAAGTCATCCTTTAGGAGACCTACCACCTCCTAAAGCTTTCATCATCTCCCAGTAATGCCATAGGCTGCCAATCAAGCCTTTAACACCTGGACCTTTGGGGGCGATATTTAAGATCCTAACTGTAATACCTTTGTCCTTCTTTTCTTTTCTCTTTTATTCTGTTAGGAAGACTGGAGCCTTTTATGGTCTCATGGAGCTATAATTTTGTTGGTCCTCTCTTTTACCTTTACTGAAAAATTTGAAAGGTAAATTACATAGAAATTGTAAACTAAACTTGTCTAAAACAGAGCCTTGCATAAATAAGCTTAACTAGTGGCCAGTTGGTGAGGTAGAGTAGTGTAGCCTGTGATAGCTGTGTCCAAAATGACTGGGAAAAGATTTTGTTTGGCCAACCCAAGACCCTGGCTGAGCTATATGGAGTCTTAGAGAACATCTAGTTAAACACTTTCATTTTCAAGCATTTCAGAGTATGGGTTGTATCAGTTCTTTGTTGTCATGATAGTGCTCCATAACAACCAAAAAACCTCAGTGGCACTTTGGGTGAAAAATGTTTATTGCTCATGGAATTTGGTTGTCATGGTTGTCAGTTCTTACACGCTTGGTTTGGCTGGGTTACTCACCTGGATTTTGGTGACTTTGGACTGATCTAGTTTGGCCTCTACTGGGAAGATGGATAACTCCCATATATTCCATTTTCTGTGATTTTCCAGCAGAAGAGCCCAGGTACATTCTCTTTTTTTTTTTATGTTTTAACTTATTTTTTTTTTCTTTTTCTTTTTTTTTCTTTTATTATTCATATGTGCATACAAGGCTTGGGTCATTTCCCCCCTCTGCCCCCACCCCCTCCCTTACCACCCACTCCACCCCCTCCCTCTCCCCCCCACCCCCTCAATACCCAGCAGAAACTATTTTGCCAGGCACATTCTCAAAGTGAGGCCAGTAGTACAAGAACACAAGAGGAAACGGATAAAGTTTCTCAAGATCTAGCCTTAGAGTAAAAATCTGTTATTTAGTCTGTTGGCCAAAGCAAGTCACATGGGATAGAGAAATATGCCTCACCTTTTCAGGAACAACTCCAAAGTCACGTGGCTTTGAAGGAGGGTCAATGATGGGGGTATTACTGAATATATCAGTTACCTAACAGGTTAAGGATAAACAAGGATTGAGCCATACCTGTCCCACCCCCACATAGATGTCTTTCACATCATTTGTAAAGAATCTCAATTTGTCTTAGATGTACTCTTCTCCTCAAATAAGCACCTGGTATTTAGATACTCCAGCTTGCTGCCAGACTCATGCTAATCCTTTAGTTGTGCTGAGTACTTGTTCTCTGCCAATAGTCACCTAATCCCTGCCAAGGTATTAGCACTTAATTGAGGTGTTTGCTGATAAAGTCCAGTAGTGTATCAAACCTTCTTACCATCAAAAAAAACACTTTTAATTTCATTTCCCTGTAGACTCCATGTTGGCCATTGTTTTGTACTGGGATTCTTAATAATTATTTTCTCTTTACAAATATAAAACATGGACCACTGCCAAACTGAACTTTCTGATTGGCATAAGATGCTGAAGTGAGCAAAAGGTAGACAGCAACAAAAGCAACCAGTGCTTCAGTTAGCTTGGAGTTGTGTTTTCCTGGGTAACTATCCAAGTGTGTTTAGGCTCATTGCTGTCTTCATTGATTCTAGATTGAGTCAAGGTGATAAGAGAGGCTTCTGTTTTGGGAATTTCTTATAACTTGTTTCTTCTATGGACAAAACATCCTTCCCTCTGTCAGGGAGTCAGCCCCAGTTTCTCTCAAATTATTCTTTGGTAATTATTGGTTATTCAAGAAAGGCTGATTGTTCAGTGTCCCTCAGAAATGTTATTAATATTACCCCTGACAATAACATGGAGTAGATGCAAAAGCACGGGCTCATAGGAGAAACTGATATCATTTATTTCTTGTAAAGGACTAGTTAAAAATAAAGAGAAAGTGTAGGATGAATCAAAAATAGCACTTTCTCTTGGGAAGGTAATATAGTTCACCTGTTTCTCAACTTTTGGCAATTTAAAAACTCAACTCACATGAAATATGCTAAGTATTGTGCTAGAGGTCTTAGTAGCTACATTTTACCAATGTATTTGCAAGCATGAGTTGTACCCCAAATGTATACAATTTTCTTCTTATCTTTATAAGGGGAGAATAAATATGGAGATTATTTTATCCAGCTGGAATATTTGGTCCTTTGCATAGTTCTGGCCAAGTAGAAAAGTGAATGCGTGTGTAGAAAATGGTTGTAAGATGTAATTTAAACGTTTTTACAGGGAGTGGGGAGGGAAAAAATGACCTGTATTGATCTGACTACAGAAAGAAAAAGAAATTAGTGTGGTGTGGCATGATGTTTGAGTGTCTTTGTATATATTACAGATTACTGCAAATAATAGACAAAGTACACAAAGCATTTGCGAGAGGGAGAATATTCCCTGCATTCTTTTTAAATTTCTCACCGACTATTAAATATAATACAGGAGTTAGAACAGTGTTGACCAAAAGAGCTTTCTGAAGTAATGGAAATGGTTACTGTCTGCACTGGCAGTATAATAACCATTAGCCCTATGTGGTGATCAAGCATTTGAAATATGGCTAGTGCAACTAAAGAACTGAACACTTGCAACTAAGAAACTGGAGAGAGGAGGAGAGAGCATTATTGAATTTAACTGCCTATACTTAATGTGTACAATTTGATACATGTTGATATGCATATACCCATGAAACTGTCACTCCCCAAAATTTTGTTGTAGCCTTTAAAAAATATTTCTCCCTTAGCATCTACCCCCACTCTGTTCCTAGGCAACCACTGATCTTACTTCTGTCACCATGTATTAGGCTGCATTTCCTAGAGTTTCATATAAATGAAATCAGCATGTATTCTTCTTGGTGTGCCTTCTTTTGCTCAGAACAGTTATTCTGAGATTCATCCATGTTGTAGTATGTGTCTATGATTCATTCCATCTTATTTTAAGCAGTTTTTTCTATAATATATTTATACCCATGTGGTTTATATAGTCACCTGTTGATGAATATTTGGGTTGTTTCTAGTTTGGGGCTACTACAAGTAAAACTGCTTTAAACATGTTTGTGAAATATATATATTTCTTGTCATTAAATGGCTGGATTATACAACATGCCTGTGTTTAACATTTTTTAAAGTTGCCAAACTGTTGTCTGAGGGGGTTATACCATTTTATATTCCTACAAAGACCTATACGAGTTGCAGTTCCTCCACATCCTTACAAACACTTGATATGGTTAATCTTCTCAATTATGGCAATTCTAGTGAGAATGTAGTGGTTCCACCTCATGTTTTTGTTTTATATGTTTCTAATGACTAATGTATAGAACATATTTCATGTGTGTAGTTGCCATCTCTGTATTTTCCTTAAGTGTTTGCACATGAACACTTTCAAAGTCTTTTGTCCATTTTTAGTTGGCTTGTTTGTTTTTTGTTTATTACTGACTGTTAATGAAATAGCACTGATTTTCTGTCTACTTAGTTACTGAGGTTGCACTGACTCTCCAATGACTATTTAAGATTTCTCTATTTCTCCTTGCAGTTCTATCGTCTTCTGCTTTATATAATTTGAAGCATAGCACATATACGTATATAAACATTTTGGATTGTTTGGTTTTCTTGATGAATTTTCCTTTTTATTTGTTGTTAAACTATGTTTTATCCCTGGTAATAGTCTTTGCTCTGAAACCTACTTTTTATGATATAAATATAGCATTGCAACTTTTTTTGATAGTTGTAGCATGCATTTTTACATTCAGTTTATTTTTGTCTTTATAAAATAGGCTTCTTATATGTGGCACATAGTTCAGTCTTTTTGTACAATCTAAAATCTCTCCCTTTTAATAAGGTGTTTAGACTGTTTATGCTTAATGTAATTATTGATTTTGGTAGGTTAATATCTACGATCTTGCTTGCTATTTTCTATCTGTTTCTATCAGGCTGTTTGGCAGTTTTTTGTTTTATGTCAAAGTATATTTTACCTTCATTTTGTAATATTATCTTTGTTGAATATTGAATTCTAGATTGATATTTTTTCTTTCAGTATTTTAAAGAGTTTTTCTACTATCCTCTTATTTGCATTGTTTCTACAAATTAAACTTAGGTTATTTCTTGTCTGATAAGTTTAAACAAATCTTAAGTTGCTTTCCAAGTGTGGCACAAGATAAGTGCTTTCAACCTGTTCTCTGCCATCTTGGAGCTGTCATGATAACAACCGATCCTTACAAAGGTTAAATATCTTCCTCATTTTTGCTTTCTAAGCCAGCCTGTAACACCACGCTTCTGAGCTGCTTCTTCCACTTTTGGTCTGTGGCTTCCCAGTTTGCAAACTGTTCCTTTATGTACATAATAAACTTTCACATTTTAAAATTTGACCTGTTTTTATTTTTCAGGGTTCATTGAGCTTATTAGAACTTTAGCTATAAGTTATTCATCAAATTTGGAAATTTTTTCAGCCATTATATCTTCAAGTATTTTTCTGTTCTTTTCTCTATATCCCTTCATTGGAGAATTCACTTACACTTATGTTAGTTTACTTGAAGTTGTTCCACAAGTCATTGATATGCTGTTCATCTATTTTATATTACTTTTCTGTGTTTCATTTTAGCTAGTTTTTATTATTACGTCTTAAGGTCATGAATCTATCACTCTGCAATATCTATGAGAAACCTATCTAATGTTCTTTGTAATCTCGCTCATTGTTTTCTGTAGACAATTGACTTAAATGTTTTCCAAGCATATGGAATGCAATTATAATCACTGCTTGAGAGTCCTTGTCTCCTGATTCTATATTAGTGATTGTTATGAATTGAGTTTCAGGGATTTTTTTTCTCCTTATTGGTTGTATTTTCTTTGCATGCCTGCTAATTATGAATAGACACCAAAATAGTGTGTTTTTTCTTTTTTGAGTGATGGTACTTTTGTATTCCTTTAATTTTATTTACTTACTAATTTATTTTAAACCTGGACTGTGAGTCCAGGTTTCATGGATCCTAAGCATGTGTTCCACTAATGAACCCCATTCCTGTTCCTACAAATACTCTCGAGGTTTACTCTGAGACACAATTAAGTTACTTGAATGTAGTTTGAAATATCTGGGTCTTGCTTGTTGTAGACTTCCTAGGTGTAGCTGGAATAGCATTCAGTCCAGGGTAATTATTCCCAAATGCTGAAGCCAGCTCTCCTGAATTCTTTACTTCATGCTCCATGAATGTTTAGGCTTTCTAGTCTGGGTGATGGGAGCAGGAAGTAATGCTGGCCACTGTTACTTTTATATTTCAGGCTTTTTTATATCGCAGACTCAAGTAATCTCCTCACATGATACTTGAGGAAGAACTTCTGCACATCTCTAGAATCTTACCCTCCACCACTTCCCCAGCCTTGGTTTTCTAAAGTGAAAAAAAATTATCTAAAACCAATTGGCAGAGTTGTTTTAAAGAAAGATTACATCTACATAGCATATAACTAGAAAACACTCAATGAATAGAAATTCCTTTTATCTGATACAGCATTATGCTTTACATAAGAAATAATTTTGACAGATGACAGTTCTCTCACCGCTTCTGAGTCAGCCCATAGGAAGCCCATTTTTCTTGTCCATTGTTCCATGACTCAGATCCAATAGCATCCTTTCATCCCATCCTTATTGCCCCAGATTGATTACTGTTACTTTTCCTTTATTTCTACTTCTAATACTAAGGGGAGTATTTGCTAGCTGCTTTTATTAAGACTCACAGAGAGTAGTTATAACAAACAATGAAAACTTTAAATTCAATGTTTATTATTAATATTTTTAGAAGCACCACAACAGCCTCAGTCTCAGAGACAGTCTCTCTGGCTGTGTACCTACATTATTGACCTCATCCTCATCAGATCCTGAGATTTCTCCCCAAGTTCCTCACTCTGCCCTGTGTGTATATCTGTCTCTATCAGTCTCTCTTTGTACCTTAGTTGTGTATTTCTCTTTTGTTTAATCTGTCACTCACCCTCTTTCTGCATCTCTGCATGTCTTCATTGTCACATCTTTCTAATTTCATACTCTCTATTACCAAACTTCTTTTCCTTGGTAGTGGTAGATCACCTGCCTGGCCAGCACAAGGCTCTGAGTCCAAATTCCAGTACTGCAAAAAAAACCTGACTAGAAGGTCCCTAACTTTAAAAGGGAGATTCCTCAGACCCTCACCAAATTCCTTTTCCTCTACCAAGAAGGCCAAAAAAAACCTGACTAGAAGGTCCCTAACTTTAAAAGGGAGATTCCTCAGACCCTCACCAAATTCCTTTTCCTCTACCAAGAAGGCCAAAAAAAACCTGACTAGAAGGTCCCTAACTTTAAAAGGGAGATTCCTCAGACCCTCACCAAATTCCTTTTCCTCTACCAAGAAGGCCATGCTAGCTGTCAGACTTACCCCAGCTAGACCTTTGGAACTACTTTAGTATATGCTGACACTCAATGTCATGTTTCTGCTCAATAAAAGATCCAAAGATTTCTCCAGGTTTCATTTTTCCTAGTATAAAAGGCTGTCAGGAACTTGGAAATGATGGCTTTTCTTTTAGCATATCTGAAGTCTAGGTAGGGTCCCTCAGTAGATTTAGGGGAGAGATTCCCCTATTACAATAGGCAATACAGTAAAGGTGTCCTAAAGTCATCTTTTCTGCATGGTAGTCCTTGGAAGGATTTCTTCTTTGTGCTAAAAGAAGAGCATCCTCATGTAAATGACTCCATGTAAATGACTTCAGACACAACTTATGATGTGTTTGTTAAAACCACAGATGAGCATTTGGGGTGGTCCACTGGCCTCTTTTACCATAGTTTTATGATTCATAGCAGATGGTCAGGTCTGGTGAAATTAGCAAAAAACTGCATACTTGCCACTCTTTGAAATGGGCAGCCAGGATAGCAAATAACTAAGGTAGGTGGTCCAATTAAGAAAAAAGAAAATAATAACTATGTGAGATGGTGAATATGTTAATTAGCTTGGTTGTGGCTATTACTTCATAATGTATGTACATGTCAAAATATCAAGTTGTACATCCTAAATATGTGTAATCATAATTACTTGTTAATTAATTTCACAGGAAATTAATGTGACTCAACTCCCTGTATAGCTATCCTTATCTCAACCAGGAAAAACACTTGTTCCTTCCTATTATTGCTTATACTCTCTCTTCAACAAAATTAGAGATAAGGGCAAAATAGTTTCTGCCGGGTATTGAGGGGGTGGGGGGGAGAGGGAGGGGGCAGAGTGGGTGGTAAGGGAGGGGGTGGGGGCAGGGGGGAGAAATGACCCAAGCATTGTATGCACATATAAATAATAAAACAGTTAAAAAACTAATAATTACTTGTTAATTATAGCCCAATAAAGTTGAAAAAAGATTCTGCATTCACCATCTCAGAATCAAAGTCCATTGTCTTCATAACACTCATCAGTGTAAAATTTTGTGTTTAACTTATTACAAATTATCTTCCCTATTAAACTATTACTTCTGTGAAGCCAAAGGTCCATGTCTGATTCGTGCACAGTTAGTCTCCAGTCCCTAGCTCTTTGTCTACCCTTTCAAGCTCTCAGTAAATACTTGTTGAATCTAATTCTGAGAAAGTAGGGTTTTCCAGGCACACAGTATAGTCCAGTAAAACACAACCAACAGATATGTCTATCAGCCAGTACCCATGGTTATTAGTGAGTAAGAGATATAATGATGTCTCTTCCAAATTATTCTACTGATTTAGCATTGTAAATAGGTAAACCTGGTAATTAATCTCTCTATACAAGCACCATGTTGCCTTATATTAGGGAAAGTTACCAACCTTTGAGCTAATTGAAAGCAAGCATATCCAAAACTGAGGTCTTATTTTTTGAGTGTTGGGAATACAATTGAGAGGGTGAGATGAGAAGTGGAACAGGACAGAAGACACTGACATACCAGCCCCAAATTAAACTTTCTATGACCCCTGGGTAGACGGCTGTGTAGGAGAGGGGAAATGTGTGGGTACATATGTACCATGTGGGATTATCATATCTAATAGAGGAATCAGATCTCCAGGAGAACTCAGATTAGTTTAGTATATCACAAAAACCTGGCAGGAATAATTATGCTACTTTAATCCTGGAAAGATGTAGACTAAAATGTCAGCAATATCTTGGCTGCTGGATTCTGAGTGATTTTTTTCTACTTTCTACTTTTGTTTCTCCAATTTTTCTACAGTGAATCTATGAATGATTTATAATCAGGTAGTTTTTAAATGTATAACTTTCTTCATTTATATTTGGTATAAATTTTTTGTTTTGTAATCTCATGGAATACAAATTAAAAATTCTACACTAAGAAGCACACATTCTAAGTATCATTGAGTGATCCGATAATTTGATAGCCTAAATGCTTAAAGTATATTATTGATACTAGAGTTCATAAAATGTGTAAAAATATTTTTCACTTAAAAATCTTTCAGAAAAGTTTTTTTTGCATTTTATTCACAGCACAAATTTTTGTCTAGAGGTTTTTAAGGCTTATTAACTGCAACCTGACCTCTGTACCTTTTATTCAACCTGATGACTCATAGGTCATTTTAATGCGTTCATTTGACCCTGGAGAAAAATCCTTGTGTGTCAATCCTTAATGTACATGAATGCTGTTCTAAAGACTATTCTAGTAGCATTGGAAGCTTACTATAAAATTGTGCTATTTATTTTTGAGATTTTATATTCACTTTAGACTTCCATTATTACATTTTATTATCCATGCTACGAAATATAAGCAAATGTGCTTTAGTGTTTGTTTAGAATGTTTAACTAAAACTTAATAAGTTGTATTCCAACATGCCTTAATGGTAACAAACTCCTTTTATGAAATATATCTGAGCTACAAATGAGTTAGTTTCCAGTAATATACTTTCACATTGCAAAGCACCTGCTTCAAAACAGACATATTTAAAAGTTAAAAACAAAAAACCAACTAGTTGGGGTCAGTTTTTCTGTTATGAGTATGACTTTTATAATTTTTTCCTTAGAAAAATCATTAAGATGTTATATTTAAAATCTCATCTTTTTCTTTCTCATCAATATCATCCCTAAAATCTTTAAATTATCACAACAAATTATACAATTAGTCTAGACTTGCAGTGTCAGATATGGGAGGCATTAATGACAGGTGACTATTGAGAATTTGAAGTATGGCTACTCCAAATAGAGGTGCTGTAAGCATAAAGCGTACACTAGATTATGAAAACAATGAATGAAAACATGTCAGTGATACATGTCAACATGATCATATGTTGGTTATAGTGAGTTAAATAAAATGCATTGTTAAAATTAATATCATTTTTCCTTTTTTAATGTAGTTATTGAAAAATTAAGTTTGTGACTCACATTTATGGTTCACATTATATGTCTACTAGACAGTGGTATTTTAGATCTTGATTCTTTGCTAAGGAGATGCATCTATCAAAATTTGTTGGCAAACAAAGCCCCTCCTTTGTCTTTCTGCTGTATGTCAGTGTCCATTGGGGTCATGAGTTGCTTCTTGCTATATATGGTAGCACAGGAATTTCCTCTAATCTAACCTTTCTGGGTTTATTTTTGAGAAACATGTCTTATCAACCATTGATATACATGAATCCTAGTCATTTTTTCATTGGATCAGGTGAGTCTTTGTATTGTTGTATAAAGGGTTAGCACAGGAAAACCACTGACAAGAATTTGAACTTACCAATCAAGTGCTTAGTGAAACATCAAGTCACTTGCTTGGGATAACATTGGTTGCTGGTGTCTGCAATTTAGTATGTGAGTCTGTGCATTTGTTCCTGTGGATTCAGCCCATGGCATGTGAAAACACACTCATGTCATCACATCTTCTCCAGACTCTTGTCAAGAGCTTTTACTGTTCCTAAGGAATCTTCAGAACCATAGACACTCAAGCATGCACATATATTTGCTTTCTGTTAAAGGTTTGTGATGCGGAATGAAATGAAAATATGTAGATTCAAAACATAGGCTAGATATTCTTGAGTTTTATACAAAACTAGGGTATTATTTAAAAAGTACAGAGTGGCTCATGCTTGTAATTCCAGCTACTCAGGAGGCAACAATTGTGGTGACTGCAGTTTGAGATCTGTTCAAGGCAAGCTGGGGGGCAAAGTTAACAAGACCCAATCTCAATCAATAAGTGGTATGATAGCACATGCCTGTGATCCAGCTGCTTGGAGGCCTGGGTAGGAAGATCAAGGTCTGAGGCCTGTCTTGTGTGGGAGAGAAATGCAAGACCCTGTGGGGTATGGGGAGACTGAACTAAAACAAAAAGGGCTGGGGCATGGCTTAAATGGCAGAGCACCTGTCAGGAAAGCCCACAACCCTGAGTTCAAACTCTAGTACCACCAAAAAAAAAAAAAAAAAAAAAGAAAGTAGAAGTCTCCATAAAAGAAGTGTCTCTTTTAAAAGTTTTCCCCTGAAAATATAAAACTACAATATGCTAATACATTGAAATATCCTTTTGTTGTGGCAATTTTATTGATAAAAGCTACCATTTAATTTAAAGACAGTAAGTACAAAAGGATCAAATCAAGTTGTACTACTTGATTTGATATTAGATGCAACATATAATTATAGGAAGGGAGAAGGGGGGAAGGGGAAGAGAGGGGGGAAGGAGGGAAAGAGGGAAGGAGGAAAGTTGTACTACTTGATTTGGTATTAGATATAAACTATTCATTGTTTTTGTATACTTTATAAGCTGTCATATGTATTTAGATTTAGTATTTTAAACCTGCTATGAGATATATATATATATATCTCAATCACTCATTGCTTTAATGTGTCCATTTTTAGAACTATTTTTAAAGAACATGATTTATCATTTGTTTGGAGTTCCTCATTCTCTTGAAATGTATAGCATTTATCTATGTATTTATTTACACATAAAATACATATGCTAAATAAATAGTGGTCTGGATTTTCTTAAATTTTCCATTCCAAAAAAATGTTTAAAACTAGATTTATACTGATTTTTTTCCTAAGGTAAATGATTCATCTCCGGGAGGATTTCATTGAACTTCCAGCATCACTTGAAGTGCCATAAACTTACTAAGGTGAAAATGGTCTAAAAACATCATGTTGTCTATTTCTTTGGTCTCTCATAGATATTTCCACTGCTGTCTTGAGCCTCAAACTCTGACTCGGGTGTGTGAGGCATTTGAATTTATAAAGCAAAATATATGGTTTTCCACTAATATACTCTCTTAAAAAATTAGTGGACTTTTGGCTGAGATCAAGTATAGCAAAAAAAGTTCACTAAGTTTTAATGAGCCTCAAAATACAAAGTAAAACCAAAAGGTCACCTTTCCTCCACTGTGGCTGTAGAGTGGAAGTCACACATTCCAGTGCTATAAGAGCAAGACAAGTGAGGAGTGAGGTAATGGGAGATAGCAAATGAGTAGGAAATTGTGGAAAAGTAGGCAGCTCATGCCCATTCTGTATCACTCAGGAGTTCTATTTGCTTGCAAGTAAGGCAGGTTACAAACAAGCTGGCTTCTCTCTTCTCTCCTTCTCTTATAAAGGATGACCTAAGGAAGAAGTCTTGGTAGTGGCAACCCATGGTTATCAGAGATACAGGTTCAACATCAGTCTATTACCACTACATAGCAGACACTTAATGTTTTTGTTTGCTAGATGTGCAAGGTTCTAGCCCATTGATAGAACTTAGATGACTAAACTATTCTATATCTGAGTGTCTTTTTTCCATTAGGCCAGAAAACCAGTGTATCCAAACTTAATTGTTCACTTGATTTTTCAGTCTAAAAATTAGTTACTCTGAAAATAAAAGCTAACACATTATAAGTCCTAGCAGATGCAAAGAGCATTTACATGAGAGTCTTTTAGCTCTTAACCCCTTCATTGTCTCTGAGGAAATTCTCATAAATAGAGGCCAGATGTTTAAACAGGGTATTTTTCTCTAGGAAAAGGTGATAGTGTCTTTAAAAACTGAGTTAAGTTATTACCTGGAAAGAAAAACAAAATAGTGCTCAATCTGTATTTTAGGAAATCCAAAAGCAGCATATACTGTGTGGGCTCTGAGAAGTTTCCCTGGAGAGGACTCACTGCAGTCAACGAGTGCATGAATAATTACTGCAAAAATGCAGCCCCATATGTTACAGTTTTGCTTTGAATGGAAGAAAATCCATTTTTGAGTAGATTAGGTTTTCCACTCCCTCAAAGTTATTTATTCAAAATTTTAGTGTTTCTACTATGTTGCTTTCTTCCATGGAAGCAAAACATACCTTTCCTGTCAATGAGGGAAAAGGAAAGGATGCTGTGCTCTGGTTATAAATATTTTATTATAAATAGAGACAGTGGTCACAGGGGGCAGATGAGTAGCAGGAAACAAATGTGATGTTGTTTTGCAGTCCTCAGAAGAGGTTTATATTAAACTTTCTCTGCCAGCTTGTTTTTTTGCTTGGCTTTTATACTGTCGAACCTGGTAATGAAACCCTTTTCTGTATCTGGAGCTTACCTAGGAGATGAGACATGTAGCACATGACTGAAAGTATAAAATTATCTGTGTTATAGGTTATATACAAAGAAAAGTCTACTATAAAATGGCACAGTGATCAAAATATATTTTCAAGGAAGATGATCCACATTAATTTCTTTCGGAAAGGCTCTAGCTTCATAAAAACAGCAGGTTAAATAAAAATAGTGCATTAGGTGTTCTTCATAAAATTGACTTTTTCTCCTCTTACCCCAATCCCTCTAAGTTATTAGAAGACTTTGACCTGATGGGATTTAACATCTTTCATGATTTCCTAACGCATTTGATTAATCTTTTGATCAATCTTTTGAGGCCAAGATCTTAAGCTTATTTTCTTTGAGGGAAGAAAATTAAAGTCCCATTTTCTTGACATAATACCATAGACCACGTATCAAACCCACCATTTGCAAATTTGCATCTCTGGGTATAACAAGAACTGGATGAAAGGGTGAGTAAAGTAGCAAAAATTGCCAGATTATAGGGTCCATGGGATCCATGTCATCCTGCCTATGAACCATCTAAAAATGTGTCTGTATGACTTCTGTCTTCCCTGAATGTGAAAAGGAAGAACAAATTAGCATGTAGGGACTAGAACTTTGTACTAGTATAGTTGATGTTAAATCTTTGATCTGTCTTACACAAAATATAATTTTGAAGTTTGTAGTAATTTACCAGTGTACCCAATAGTATATATACCAGAAAATCTATGGAAAATAAATGTACAAAATGTCATAACTTATGAAAAATTTAGAAGTAATATCTCTGATTAGAATATCTTATTTTTATAATATATATACATATCACAACAATACAGGTGCATATCCTGCTCATAAGTCAAAATATAAGTGAGCTAGGATTTTATTTTCAAGTTATTCTCAACTGGCAGATCCTGCCTTTTGAATTTAAGAATAAACTCAATGTCTAAAAGGTTGTGTGGATTTCTTTGTACATAGTAGAAGCATGAGCTAATTTTTTTTTACTATTTACTATTAGTCAGTTACTTCCCATTTCCATTTTATCCTAAAGACTACTACGTATTCTAGAAAATGACATCTGTCTCCATTTTTCAGGTGAATCAGTAATCTCAGGGAATAGATAATTGCTTCAAATAGTTGTTAGTACAAGCTGGAGGAGCCATTGTGTTGAGACAAAAGCCAACCCCCTTTTTCATGAAGGTTAGAAATGCATATATTAAATTTAATTGATATCAGTTCCTCTTGTTAATATGTATATAAACAGCAGATTCAGAATGACATATCTGTTATCTGAATGTAGTCTACTGAACATTCATATTGCTTTATAAAGACATTAATAGTAATCTGACTTTATCACAAATATATGGATAAAGGTTTCTTAGTGGCCTATGTAGAGAGAGAACTTTGAGAATAGAGGTTCAGTGGTGATCTGGCATGTGTTAAAGTAAGTTTATGATGTCTGATATTTTTTGATTAATCTGTTTATTTTTAGTATAAATAGAACATTCTATGTAACAATAATTTCTAGGAAATAAACTCAAAGCAAAAGATAGTTCATTATGTAGGAAATGTAACATCATTATATGGATAAAGCATAAAAGAAATGAAATACATTTTGTTTTTTTTTAGTCAAAGTATTGCTTTTGTATAATATATTGAATTGTCTTATTGTTACAAAGTAGACTTATGTGATTATAGCAATACGAAAATTGTATTCCATGACAAGGTGACTTATCTTCTGATGTTAGAATTATATGAAGAAAATACAACAAGACTGAAAAGAAATTATGCCTATTTGTATTTTAGGCAATTTTGAATTAAATTCAAAGTACCTAAGAAGCTTTCAGGACTGTCCTTTTAGGATTTCTTGTTACCTATGCAAGGTATTTGATTTTTTTAGCAACTTCTACTGTTCTTAGCACATGAGGGCGCAGTTTTGAGAAGATAATTTTAGCAACAAATTAGTTTCCATGAGCTACAAATAAATCAAGGTTAAATGAAATCATTTTAAGATTTAGAGAAGTATAATTAATTCAGAAATCTTTGCAACAACTTTAAAATATAAATTCATATCCCTGAAAGCATTGCAAATGCTTTTCAAAATGCAATAGAGGATAGATGGTTAAAGTATGAGCCGTTACAAAGTACTGGCGTTTTTACAGACAATATGTCTGCTAAGTATATACATTGTGTACCTTCAGTTAACTGATGAATATAATGAAATAAAGCAAGTGTTAATATCCAAGAAGAAAGATGGAACAGTCTTCTGGAAGTAGCTCATACTGACTTGTAGTGCACAATGTGGACTATCAACCTATAATTATTTCAGAGATATTTTCTTTGGACTTGTCTGGAAATGGATGAGCAATGATTAATACCAGACAAAAGCAAAGATCTGGGCTCTAGAATTTATCTTTCTAATAGGATAGGAGATAATGAATGTTTTCAGTTCCTAGATCTTTCATGAAGGATATGAAATCTATATTTGGTCACTTCCTTTCCATGTCTCTAGTATTTATCATTTACTAATTTAAATAACAATACTGTGCTGAATCATAGCAAGGTTAAAAACTTGTAAGATCTATATTTAACTTTGGTTCAGCTAATGTCTATGTAGTTGATTCTTATTACTTAAGGGTTTTGTATTTGCAAATTCAGCCTGTCCTGTTTCCCATATTTTTGTGCTTTATTTTGGCAATGTCATTGTTTGAAATGCCAATCCTCCACACACGGTAGTGCTGAGATGCTGACTAGTATTCGAAGCACAAGAAGAATATGACGTGCCTCATAGAGAAAAAAAAATACATGTGCTAAATGAGCTTCCTCAAGCATGAATTAAAATGCTGTTGGCTGTGGATTCAATGTTAATTAGTAAATAATATATATTAAATAAGGTGTCTTTCAGCAGATATACAAATTAAACAAGGTTAGATATCGATTGGTTGATGAATATGCTGGGGCCAGTGATTTGCAGAAACCTAAGCCTATATTTCCACTCAGAACAATAGTTCAGTATTTGCAATAACTTTATCACAAACATAAGTACTACAAATAATGAAAAAGCAAATGTATTGAAAATATAGAATTGTACTTTAATCAGATTAACTCCCTCTATTATTCTTCCTTACCTCTCACCATTATTTGACAGCTTTTACTGTATTTTCTTATGGCATCTTCCTACACATACGCAATGTATTTCAAAATTATTCACTCTCTATCATTCTCTTTTCATCTCCTTCCTCCTCTTAGTCCCCTCAAACAGGAGGGGATTCCTCAAACATGATTTTTGTTTGTATTTTTGTATTTGTGCATACTTTTATATCACAGGTGAAAGAGCATGGTACTTTAAAAAAATGAAGATGGTTGCTCATGCCTGTAATCCTAGCTATTCAAGAGGCAAAGATTAAGATTGCAGTTTGAAGCCAGCCTGGGCAAATAGTTTGTGAGACCCTATCTAGAAAAACCCTTAACAAAGAAAGGGCTGGTGCAGTGGCTCAAGGTGAAAGCCCTAAGTTCAAGCCCCAGTACTGCAAAACAACAACAAAAAAATGAAGATCAGAAGTGTAGAACAGGTCCTATTAGAGGGTGGATACTAGTAGGAACAGGGAAGGTAACTAGAAAGAATACAGGAGGGTGAATATGACTGATGTAATTTATATACTTATATGAAAGTAGAACAATGAAACCTGTCAAAATCATTTTAAGTAGGAGGGAAGGGGATGGGAGAGAAGGATGGTGGAGGTATACATAGCCAAAGTATCTTGCAAAGCATATATGGAAATGTCACAATGAAAACCCCTGTACAACTAATATTTGCAAATAAAAGTGTTTTTTTAAAGAATTAAATTAATAATACATTTAATGTAGCTGTGCACATAGCAAGAGCTCAATAAATATCACCTTTTATTATCAAAAATATTAAATTGCCAGTTATTGGGCCAGGCACAATAACTCCAAATATTTAGGAGCCAAAGACACTGTTCATGCTTTCAAAAGACTCACCACCATCTACTGGCAACACAGATTGACAAGGTACCAACTACACAGAGTAAAGAAAGTGCAGATTCAGGCAAGGTGCTAAGGGCAGTTTAACACTACCTGGCAGTATCCAGGCAATAATACACATATCTGTAGGTGTGTGCTTGAGAAAATGATGAAAATACTAAAGAAAGGATGCACCACATGTGGGAGAATGTAAAGAAAATGGAGTTATATATTTATTTTTAAAACAGAACATAATGTTGGTGGGTTGTGAGTCATGTTAGTACCATGTTGTTACAGAAATACACTGTGGCGAAATACTTCTGCCTGCTGCCAAAATGAACACCGAGGAAAAATGAAGAAAACTGAAGAACACCAACAAAAAGTTGCACATCAGAAATAGCCACACTCCTTTGGCATCTCAAATTCATCCATCACCATCGAAAAAAAAGTAAGCAAATAAATGGCATTATGACTTTTCCCTTTTAAATTTTACTTTAAAATATATACATACATATACGTATATATTTAAAAGCCAAAAAGTGTAGGTATTTATTCAACAGATATTCAGTGGGTGACCGCTGAATGCCTGCAAACAGTTCTAGTTTCTGGTAATACAATGGTGAACTGAGCAAAGGCATGGCCTTGAGAAATTGACATTCTGGTGGAAACAAATGGAAAGGAAACTGGCTGGCACTGATGATGTTTATGAACATGGTAAACAAGTTAATGAACTAAAGTGAGGGAGAGGGGCTATTTGAGTGTCAGTGTCAGTGCATATTACCCAGAGAATTTGAGCTAACAATTGAATAATGGATAAAAGCTACTTGAGGGTTTGAATATAGTCCTTTCATGAGCAAGGATACAGATGGATGTGGTTGAGGCTTAGAAAGCAAGCTCACATTGTTTACTAGAGGAAATGGTTTTGGAGAAGCATGATGTGGGAGAAGTTGGAGGACCTTTTGGATGTGGAACTGTGTCTTGAGTTAATCACTGAGGGCAGAAGTGATTGAAGAGTCATTATTAGAGGAGTGGAAAAAGTTACATAAATTGAATACCCCAATCCAAAAATCTAAAATTTAAAATACTCCAGAATCTGAAACAGTTTTTTTATTTTTTTTATTATTCATATGTGCATACAAGGCTTGGGTCATTTCTCCCCCGTGCCCCCACCCCCTCCCTTACCACCCACTCCGCCCCCTCCCTTTCCCCCCTACCCCCTCAATACCCAGCAGAAACTATTTTGCCCTTATTTCTAATTTTGTTGTAGAGAGAGTATAAGCCATAATAGGAAGGAACAAGGGTTTTTGCTGGTTGAGATAAGGATAGCTATACAGGGAGTTGACTCACATTAATTTCCTGTGCGTGGGTGTTACCTTCTAGGTTAATTCTTTTTGATCTCACCTTTTCTCTAGTTCCTGGTCCCCTTCTCCTATTGGCCTCAGTTGCTTTTAAGGTATCTGCTTTAGTTTCTCTGCGTTAAGGGCAACAAATGCTAGCTAATTTTTTAGGTGTCTTACCTATCCTCACCCCTCCCTTGTGTGCTCTCGCATGTGCTCAAAGTCCAATCCCATTGTTGTGTTTGCCCTTGATCTAATGTCCACATATGAGGGAGAACATACAATTTTTGGTCTTTTGGGCCAGGCTAACCTCACTCAGAATGATGTTCTCCAACAGAATCTGAAACTTTTTAAGCACTATTGTGATACACAGAAAATTTCTGATTCTGGGGTCAGAAGTGATGGCACAAGCCTGTAATTCCATCAATATGGGAAGCAGAGATTAGAGGATCATGGTTTGAAGTCAGGCAGGAAAGATCTTGAGGCTCTAACTCAGAAAACAAGCTAGGCTTGTGGTGCACACCTGTATCCACAGCTACATGGGAGCAAAAAGACGAAACCCTATCTGGAAAACAAACTAAAGTAAGCAGGGATGGGGACATGATTCAAGTGGTTCAGCACCTGCCCTAACAAGTGTGAGTTCCTGAGTTTAAAAAAAGAAAAGTTTCTGATTCTGGAGCATTTTGAGTTTTGGATTTTTGCACTAGGGATGGTCAATCAGTACAGTCTATGTGAAATTCGAAATACTTCTGGTTCCAAGCATTTTGAGACATTCTAGCTGTATAATATTTTTAAATGTCATTCTGCTTACTATAGCAAAATAGTAGGTGTGGGTATTTCAATAATGGAAAACTGGGTGCTCTTACCCAGGAAAGAGATTCTGGTAAGTTGGCTGGGATGTAGCATGGGAGATGAATAGATTTTAAATATATTTCAGATCTGCTTCTGAGCACAGGTGATGACTAATGTTCTTTATGAATCTCCAAACATTATTCTAATTTCCATTTGTACAGTAGGCTGTCTGTTGGTACAGTAATGCACGATCATCAAACAGTAATTTATTCTTCTGTTCCAAAGTACTGCTCATGTGTGTTTGTTTGGTTTTCTTCTGAAGTTTAGAATGCATTGATCTCAAATGATGAAAAGAATTAAAATTCTGTCCTGAAATTTCATATTCCAGTATCCTTGTAATACTCGGAAATTTGAACCCTCCAGATAAATATGCAACTCCTCTCTTGCTTCCTGCATAGATCCTGACTTCTGGAAGCCTTGTGGTTCAAACCACTGAGAGGTGGCCTGTGTGATAGGAAATAGGAAAATTTTAAGGACTAGTGGCTTGTGTCAATTAAGTGTGAGTTCAAAACTAACACTTTCATAATGAGTTATCCTTAAATGGAAAGTTGAATAAAGATCTAACAAGAAACTTAAAATTGGTGTTTAAAAAAGAGAAGAATATATGGATTTAAGCAGTTTGTCAGAGCAACTAATATATTTAGCAGTGAAGGGTCATATCTGAGAATGTGAAACCTCTGTGAAAGCCCACAGGGGAGGTGAGAGAATGAGAAATATAGGTTAGTACATTTCTTGGCAGGTCAGATCAAGATTGCAAGAAGCCAACAGCCATTGTTGTAGAATTGAGCTCCTGGAAGTCTGTGTTCACAACATTTATTCATGATAACTCAGCTGAATAATGTTTAAATCTTAGGAAAGTACACAGTACTGCTTTCCAACTCTCATAACTCTCTGAAATGATTCTAAATTCAGATGTGGTAGCAATCTTCCTTTACCTCAGATCCCTCTCAGAAGCCTTTAGAATCTAAAACAGCTTGATGCAGCAATTGCATAGTATTGGGTAATTGAAGATGCATGCAATTCTACAAGATATGCCCATGTAAAGCTGTAATGTGAAAGGGGTGGTACACTGAAAGAAAGCAAGCACAGGCAAACATCAGAGAAGTCTGAGATTTCCAAGCAAGACTCCCAGCATCCTTTCTCCATTATAAAGAATGCCCTTTATCTTCAGATTATTAACCATCAAGATACATATATGATACTTTGATTTCAGAAGAACCAAGGTTCGATCTTGCTGAGAGGATTTTATATACCACAGCTAGGAATCTACAAGCAGACATTATGAACAAGTAAAGGGTTCTAAGTCATCAATCAGTACAGTTTCAATGAACAGCAAGGACAAGCTCTAGGGGAGTTTGGATTTTTAATTGCACATTATAAATCACTAGCTAGTACATTTCAACTGCATCTTGGCCAAGAATAAACACCATGGTTCCAAGTGTCCAAAAAGATAAGCACAGAGTTGCCTCAGATCAACTGCAAGTTAACACTACCTCATACACTCAGAGAATTGAGCTATTAGGAGAACATCAGAGAAGAACCAAAGGTGAAGTACCGTGTTCTACAATTTGTCTTGTCATCCACTGGACTTGATATAACTGTGATTATCTGGAGAGATCATTAAAAAGGTATCACAGTTTCTAGAACTGACTGAATTCTTAAACAATCAGCATAAAATAAATCAGAGAGAGTAATGGTGTCTTAGTTTGGTTATCCCAGAAGCAGGTAGAGAAACAAAAATTTGGACGCTGGTATTTATTTGGGAAGTGAAGTCAGAACACCTTTGTAAGTGAGTGAAGATGTGAAACAGAGAAAAGAAGAAAGACTGAAGAGGAGCCTTCTTATTACTGTGGCCAAGAGGAGCACAATAACACTAGGTAATTCTGGGATATAGTCTAGAGGATAATAGAAAATAGTTTGGATTTATCCCAACCAAAGTCAAGGGAATTTGGGATTTTTAATCAGCTTCTCCCATCTACCTTGGCTAATAGCTGCTCCCCTAGGGTAAGTGGAGGGAGTGCTAATTCTCTGGCATTTTCTACCTTACATGTGGACCATGATAACATCACCAGGGAGAGGAAGCTCTCAGGTAATAGTCCCAGATATGTGCCTTTGGAAGCCAACATTAGGTCAGCATGCACAAAAATAATGAATGCCAAAAAGATGTGGATGGAGCACCTCCTGTTTCTGGTACCAGAAATGACAACAACAATTATCATGATCATGATCATATAAATAAATCTATTATTTATTTGAAGAAGTATAATACACTAAATGCATTACATACAAGTCATCATTTGATTCTTATTAATTGAATACTCACTTTGTGCCAAGTCTATAGAGGCTCATAAGGCCGAATGTCTACAGTAGGTCTCTGTGAGTTTCATTGACATTAAGGGTGTATTTATATTGAAATCTGTTCATTGAGTATGTGTGTGAAATGGAAATTTCCAGTTCTTGAATTTCTTAACACTGAGATGAAATTAAGCACCAGCACTCTTCTACAGTTTCCCGAAGCCACTTTCTTTGTTCTCCTGGGAAGATGTTTAAGAGTGGTATTTTCCCAGCCAGCGGATGCAGCAAATGTTAGTATAAGGCTTAATAGGATAACATTAGTATCTCAAGCTTCTTGGAAGCAGAATGGACACTTGGCTATGGAAATAAATGCTGGCAAGACCCATGAATGGAGAACCAGGGCCAAAATGCCCACCTTTGTTGGCTTATAGAATACATAGCATTCATTCTTTATCCCCAAATTTGTTTATCATTCTTTGCTTCCTATTTCTAAAAAAGTGATATTAATTACTTTTTTTAAAGAAGTAAAATAAGCATAAAATAACATAGCCAAAGAAAAATAAAGTACATAATAAAAGCTTATAACAAAGATAAAAATCTAATGAATACTCTCTAGGGGCCTAATAATACATCAGTTAATTAATTTTTTCTTTAGGTAGTTGGGGACCTTTCCATCCCATTTCCCCACCTGCCCTCCAGAGGTAACACTATCTTAAATTTGTGATTTTTGCTCCCTTGCTTAAAAAATGATGGGTGAAATAAGAACACATCCTTATACAGTATGTTACTAGTTTTTGCTTCCTTCTGAACTTTATAATGATGTGATAGTCATGAAGTCTATGGGAAGTTTGCTCATTTAATTCAACATTTGTGTTTCTAAGGATGATCTCTGTTGTGCCATGTAGCTGCAGTTCGTTTTCAAAGCTAAATAATATTACATTGTGAATATATCACAGGTGACTTATCTCTTCTCCAATTTACATTTCTATTGTCATTTTCTGCTATTATTAACATAATACACATATAGATATATATTGTGTTCATTATATATTTATGTATACATATATACATGCATCCATATATACATATCCTGTACCCATGCAAGGACTTTTCAGGAAAATACACAAAAGAGTAGATTATAGTAGGATATAAGATAGAGAAATACAAGGATAGATATGTTCAGAACTGAGAGGTACCCCAGATGCAAGATATGCAGTGCTAAAACCAGGCCAATCTCAAACAATATGGTATAAATGGTTACCTTAAATATGTACATCTTCTACTTTACAGCATAATATTAAACTCTTTCCCACAGATATGTTAGCAATTTACACTTCCAACAAGAAATATATGAGTATTGCCTTTGAACACCATTATCTTTGTGCTTCACGATATCTTAATTTTTGCCAGTCAATTGAGTGTGAAATGGAATCTTACCATAATTTGATTTCCCTGGTTACTAATGAGATTTGGCATCTTTTCATGTTTTGTTCTCCATTTTTGTCTTCTTTTCTGTGAAATGCCTTCTATGTCTTTCATCTTTTTTCTGTGGGTTTTTTATATACATATATTATGCATCTTGTTGGATTATGTTGGTTTTACCATCAATTAGAATTATAACAGTAACACTAGTGACATTTTGGATTGAATAATTCTTGTTATGGGATACCTCCTGTGCATCATAGTATGAATAACAATATCCCTAGTCATTACCCACTAGCTTCAATAACATCCACCAGCTGTGACAATTAAAAATGCTCTAGACATAAAAACATCCCTTCCCAAATGTCTCTCTGGGGAACAAAATTATACCTGGCAAGAACAAGTAACCCAGATGTTAGCATCCTTCTTTTATGGGAGAGAGGATCAAGCATGGAATAAACTCCCTCTCCATTTCTCTCTCTGATGAACCATTCCAAGACATATTTCTCTGTATGGCATATTTAGTGGTTGTCCCATGTCACATACCAGATGCATTTGCTGGCCACTGTCTATATTTCCTCATGATTCATGGGAGTGCAGTGACCAGAACAGTAAGCTATCATATCATCTATTTTGCTTCCCATCCTTTTCTGCCTCCTTTCCTTGTACTTCTCTCCCCATTTTAGGATTACAAAATCCAATTAAAGCATTATTAATTAATGTTTGTCTCAGGGTTTCTTCAGGAAATTGAGCTAATACAAATACTTGTAGAAAAGATATCCTGTGCACAGGATTTCTGAATTGGGATATGGACCTATCAGAAAGCACTATGAATCACATTTTTTTGGTGGTAAGTTGGAATGGAAATAAATCTTGGTCTGTAGCAGTATCAGTTAAGCATTAACCTGTAGAAAATTGGAATAAGGCTTATGAGGAAGGCCAAGCTTTGGAAGATCTAGTAGTCTCAACACACAATGCATATTAGAGCAATGATAATTATGTACCTTATCAGGTAGGAGAGCTACTTTTGACCTGCAAAAAGAAAATGTTAAGCTGCCAGGTTAATTGCCACCTGAAGTCATGCTCTGAAAGGCAGAGGACATCTGTCACAAATTTAAAGGAGACTTACTAGTGGTAATTAGTGTAGACCATGATGAAATTCAAGCCTCAGATCTGACTATAAGATTGGCAGAACTGTAAAGAAAATAAGAGACATGCTTTGTAAGCTTTTCTATTTCAAACTCAAGACTACGATCAGGATGTAGAGACCAAGGATGAATTCATTTGGGTGGAAGACCTTTAGGTCCTTGAAGACCTAAATTCCCCTAACCCATCCCAGAAGCCAGGAAGAATCTCTCTCTCTTGACAGAGGTCATTCTTCCTTGGCCAATGGTTGTACAAGAATCTCCCTTGAAGATACTTTGAGAAGGTTGCAAATGCTGTTGTCTGTGCCATTGATGTTTGAAGAACCTATCAAGGAGTTTAGCTTCCTGATCATATTGGAATGATAGGACAAAGTATAACAGAATCTAAGTAGCAGCAATTACTGTTAGAGGCAAGGTAGACTGACTTACTCTTATGGGTAACAAAGCAAAACACTAGTCAGGGAGTCTTAAGCTGTAGGAATCTGACAAAGTCTAAGAGGTCTTGGAAATATTATTGAACATTGAATAACTGATTGAGATACCACACAATTTGGATAATTAGGGTGGGGCAATCAAGAGCTTATAACCATGGAATAGCATGGTTTCTTTCCATGTTTCCACATTTAAGCCAGTTTACAGATTACAAAAGAATTATAACAAGATTCAATCTTGTCAATAAAGTTGAGTTTATGTTTATGTTCATCTTTATTTCATTTGTGTTTACATTTACACAGTTATTTTATATTACCTGCTATTTATAACACATGAAGTAAAGTAGGTACAGAAAACCCAATTTTTGTTATTTTGTTACATATTGCTCTTAGTAGTGTTTGCCTTATACTACAGGTATTATTTGATTATTGATGTTAATATGTGACAATTCTCAGGGCCCAAATTGGGGATATTTTACTACACAGGGCACTTCTTTACTTCCTCTAAGAGTCAGGGCCTACACTAGCCCTCTTCTAGGATTTCATTCAGGCTTAGCTACCCAGTCTTCTATTGCCTTGCAAAAGGATATATGCTTGGTCTCCACTGAAGTGCTATTGCCTTGTTTCCTCAGGGCCACCTTGCTTTCTTTCATAAGGTTAGTCCCTTTGTAGGTTATTAGTTTCATTTCTCTGTCAGTTTTTTTGAGGGGGCTCCAAAGTTATATTTGCTAAGTCATGAGCCTAGCAAAAATATCATTTTTTTAAAAATGTAACCATTTGAATTTTAGCATAACTGTCCTTTACATTATGTAGACAGAATATTACCCAAAAACAAAATAACTTTGGCTACCTGGTAATAACTTTGTCGACATGAAAATGACTAAAAGCAATTAGCAACTGCCTACTACAACAATCATAATGGAATTGAGTTTAGTCCAGGAAGCCCTTAATTGAATGGATCATAGAGGTGGTTTTCTCATCCCTTGTTAAACGTCTTGCTCACACAGTTAGCAGATGCTACTCAGAAGCCTGGAGCTGTGGATGTATATCCTGAATAAAGTTGCTCTAGCAGAAGCCAGCTTTACTGGCTGCCCCTCACCATAGTCCTTCTTAGTCATTTAACAAACACATTCAGGTTCTCCCTCATATGCGGACATTAGATCAAGGGCAAACACAACAAGGGGATTGGACTTTGAGCACATGATAAAGCAAGAGCACACAAGGGAGGGGTGAGGATAGGTAAGACACCTAAAAAACTAGCTAGCATTTGTTGCCCTTAACGCAGAGAAACTAAAGCAGATACCTTAAAAGCAACTGAGGCCAATAGGAGAAGGGGACCAGGAACTAGAGAAAAGGTTAGATCAAAAAGAATTAACCTAGAAGGTAACACACACGCACAGGAAATCAATGTGAGTCAATGCCCTGTATAGCTATCCTTATCTCAACCAGCAAAAACCCTTGTTCCTTCCTATTATTGTTTATACTCTCTCTTCAACAAAATTAGAAATAAGGGCAAAATAGTTTCTGCTGGGTATTGAGGGGGTGGGGGGAGAGGGAGGGGGCGGAGTGGGTGGTAAGGGAGGGGGTGGGGGCAGGGGGGAGAAATGACCCAAGCATTGTATGCACATATGAATAGTAAAACAATAAAAATTTTAAAAAAATATATTCAGCATATACCAAACTGCCCCTCGTATTTCAGGCATTTCTTAGAAACAATCTTGTACATACTGCTTTTTGGAAAGAGTTCTACATATTTCAGAGTTTGACATATATGAACACAATTTTTTAATTGTAATGAGAGCATTCTAAAATCCTTGTATCCAAATTGAGAGAAATGGGAATGAACTTGACTGACAGGGCAGAAAGTAGAACTAGGTTCTCTCTTGTCTACAGGGACAAGGCAGCATAAGAAACAATAGGCGGGTGGGAACGTTGCAACCAAAAGAATGTGTGCCTGTCCAAATGCAGGAGCTCCTACCTAACTCCAATCTGTTATTACTCTATGGAGGTAAGCACTCAGGTGTACCAGATGTTCCAGTTTCTTAGAGAAGTTTGAAAGGTAAAATTTTCTAGTATGAAATTTCCTAATTTTTAAGTGTTGGCTTATTACAAATATGAAAATAACAGTTAACTTGATTTTGTAGGTAAACAAAAGATTTTTGTAGGCAACTTATGGGCTGAATCTAGGCTACAGATTAGCTTAAATTTATTCGGTTGAGTTTAAAAAGCAAATCCTATCTATATGCCTGCCATTCTGATTATTTAGTGTCAAGGAAAATTAAGTTTATGTTATATATGTTTGCTTTTGATCACTTGATTTTTTTTCCCTTGGGATTTTTCCCTTGTAAAAAACTTAAAAGGTTAGTGAATATTATAAAACTACACACATGTTTACACCATGGCCCAGCAATCGTTTTCCAAGGTGCATTATCTAATGAAAATTAGTATGTAATGGATTCACCCTTAATAATCTAAAACTAGATACAAAACAGAAGGTCAACAACAGAAGAATAACAGAGCTTGGTTTATTCATCCAATCGAATGTTATGCAATAGCAAAAAAAATGCACTATTAATGTACACAGCAATGTGGATGAATCTCATAGACATTATGCTGAGCAAAAGAAGCCAGACACAAAAAAAAGTCTGTATGATTTCATTTATATAGAATTCAAAAACAGCGAAAGTTAATCTTTAGTGGTAGAACTCAATGAATCCGAAAAGTTAGTTTGGAACTGATTTAACCTTCTGGTGTTTCAGCTCAGGGATGACTGCTTATTAATTCATAGGAAATTCTCAAATATTCCAGTTTGCCACAGGAAAACTTAAGTCTTTCCATCCTTGTCTACCCAAGGTGTGTCCATCATAGCTGCAGGTGTGTACAGGCAAAAGCATTCTGATTCCTCATGTGATGTGAAATTCCACTTTTATCCAAGTCTTCCAGGTCTCCCTCCTTTGAAATACAAGTTCCTGTAGCCATCATAGAAATTTAACATTACTGTGAAACCTACCAACCTTGAGAGTGGGGTTCTTCATGATACATTACTTCTATGTATACACATCTCTTATCTTCCCCACAGCATCATACTCTGCACATTTTAAAAAGTATATAGCAGAGTAGCCCATCTCCTTTTACTCACAATGTTAATATTTCCTTAGTTTCAAAAGTTATAGCTTAGGAGAAGAAAATATGCACTCAAGGCTGTTTCTCTACTACTAAATATCTGTTTCTGTACAGATTGTTTTTTAATGCCTCAGGAAGGGGTAATTGCAAGCTGAACAGAAAGTAGTTGGAAAACACCTAAAATAATTCCTAGAATATTTCATTTGACATCAGCTCTCTAGGGCAGAAAGTAAATCAAGGAGAGTCTGCAGTATAAACCAAAGGAGTAACTGAAGCAGAAGAATATGCTGAGCCCTTGGGCTAGGAAGGGCTTCTGATGATACAATCAAGACTGTATTCCATACACATGTGTAAGTAGTAGCTGCTTAATGCAGTTGCTAAAAGCATGAAATTTAGCCACTCAAAATCTGATTGGAGTTCAGGGGATGCAGAAAGGGTCTGGTGCTGTCACAGCTTGCATCCAATGCACTTACCAGCATTCCCAAAGGATTTATTCCAAATGCAAAGCTTCAGCTGTGTCTCCACATGACTAAAACATTAACACTCAGAACATAAAGCACAGAATCAACTCAGAATCTCTATAAAGCACTTGTTTATTCATCATGTAGGAAAGATAGGAAGAATTGGAAAATGTTGCTTTCCATCAATTTCCAATTATGTTTCTTTATTCTACAAAAGTAGAATGAAACCTATGATAAGCTTCACAGAAAATTTGGTGTTTTATTCCATAAAATTTTCATTTGGCAAAGTCAGACACCTGACATAAGAATCAGACAACCTCAGTCATTTTAGCATCATCACTTACAGATTGCAATGCAGCCTTGAGCTCACTTCTTAACCCCTCTGAGCTCTGAGTACAGCAGAATGAAATCACCTGTTCCACAGTTTGGGATGGATGGAAGGTGCTCTGTGAAACTGCAAACTGTTAATGAATGGAAGTTATGATCATTATCCCTTGTGTGATTTAGAGAGTATAACAAATGTCATAGCGTGAAGATTCCTTAAATCAAGTGCTTTTTCATTCTTATAGCTGTTTGGGTTTTTACTGGAAATGTAAATGGATTACATTAGGTGTGCAAGGATAACAAATGAGAATTCATCTTAATAAGGGGAAAAAGAGATATATAGTTACAATATAAAGCACTGGGTTTTATTCTAGCCTCTCTTGGCTGCTACCAAACAGTGTAACCCACAAAGCTGTTGTTCTTTTTATTTCTAAAATAGAAATATCAGTATCTAAAACCCTGATCAATTTAAGAAAAGAGTTGTAAACATCAAAGGAAATCATATGTGTAAAAAGGCTTGAAAAATGCAAGCAACGTTAAAGCATATGTAGCTGAGGGTTTATATCACATTTTCTTCTTCTCAGAAAGGATTGAAGATTCTTGATTAGCCATCTACACCAGTTGCCACACTCTATTTTTTTTCTACTTTTATGTTCTGAGGACAACAATCTAAAAGGTAGGAATAAAACAGTGAACCAAACCCTGTCTTTACCCTATGTGTTTGTATCATAATAGCAGAGAACTTCCCTTAAAATCTGCATCTTTCCCCAAAGAAATTTCAGATGGCAAGAAGTCTTTAGGTGCAGGGGAATGCTACTAAAAAATCAGAAAACAGGATGGTTTATTTCATTTTCTCTTAGAATAATAAGGACCTCCAGCAATAGAGTTAACTGATCTCCTATTCCAGAATTTGAATCCTAATCCATTCATACATTCTACAAACAGTTATTCAGAGCCCTTAGGCTATGTGCTGTGGCACTGTGCTATGTGCTGGGGATATTATAATGAGAAACAAGGAGGGGGCTCCCTCCCTCTGAGGAGACATTAATCTAGTAATATTTGGTCTTATAAGATCATTCATTTATCCCATGTAAGGAAAAAAACGAATACTAAAAAATCGTAAAGGTTCTTCAAGCACTTCTTTGTATATTCTCTTTATACACAGAGAGCTAATAAGAGGAAAGTAGTTATTTGCTTTTCTCTGTAATACAATTTCCTTGCTCTGATTATTACTGTGTGGGCCCAAGTCTTTGCTTCTACAAATTTAATAGATGCCTGTGGCAGTTGGGAATCATCAGGAAACAGAAAAGGAAACTTTCTCCCACACATCTGTTTCAGAGACCAGTAGACAATTTGTCATGCCATGGGAGGTCTCATTTGGAATATGGGAGATGACAACCCAAATGTTACTCAGTCCACAAAAATGCTTCTGCCTCAGACAAGGTAGTGTATCTACAGTATTATAATATAGTGTTTATGTTGCTGTATAAAACAAAAATATGGATATGTTCTTCCAGGTTCTCAAACTAGAGCACAAAGAAGACACAAAATCACAGATTGCTATCCCACACCCATATGTTGTGATTCTGAAATAATTTTCATTTCTAACAGTCCCTGGTGATGCCTATGCTGACAGTCCAGAAACTACATGTTGAGAACCACTGTGTTATTCTAGAAATATGCAACTATAATATGAATATAAAATTGTTGATCTATAGATATGTCAATTGCAATATATGTAAAAGAGGCCATGTGTTCATGTGACTGTGGCCAGGTTACCCAATACTGTAGTCACTAGCTACATGTGACTATTGAGCTCTTGAAATGGCTCGTGCCACATGTCAAAGTAGAAATATTTTGAATATTTTGTGCTAAACATATCGTTAAAATTGATTTCATCTAATCTTTTTTTGTTTTTGATGTGACTACTATGAGATTTAAAATTAGCATATGTATCTCACATTAAATGTCTCCTAGACAACATGGCCTGTGGAGCTTTTCCAATTGTGCATACTGAGGATTTTGTTTTGTTTCGTAGTATTTAGAATTTTTTTAATTTAAGAAGCTATGCTGTCTTTGTAAATAAGTGATGTGCTTCTCAGAAATATCCTTTTTATTCAGTTTGTTTTGAATAATACTTCACAAGATAATGTTCAATGAAAGATTTATTTAATAAATGCCTAGTTCCACACTTTAATTAATTTAGCTGTTGAATCTGTTTTCCAGACTTTTCTTTAGTTATTTCAAGTTACTGAGAAATTATCTCCTTTAGAAGCAAAGGCCAATGCTATTCTCTTCCTCAAGTCCATTTGGGCCCCAGTTACAATAGATATAAATCAATTCCCAATGGGTTGTAATCTTAGCATAGGAGAATATATTTGCTAACTTGGCAGAAGCAGAGACTTTTTAAACATGATGTAGAAAGTAAAAAACAATGGAATATCTAAATTATAAAGTAGCATGTGTTCAGCAAACATGTCACTGAATATGAAAAGGAAAACCATAAAGTGGGTGAAAACATTTTAATAGATATATTCAGTAGAGGACTTTTATCCAGAATTCATAAAATTTCCATCAAATGAATAAGAAAGAGGACCTAATGAAAAAATAAGCAAGGGACTTGAACAGGTATTTCACAAAAAAGGATGTCCAAATGACCAATGCATGTGAAAGATGCTCAAACTCCATGATTTAGGAAATGCAAAGTAAAACACAACGAGATGCCACTACACTCCTACCTGAGAGACTAGAACGAAAAGATTGACAGTAGCAAGTATGGATGACAATGTAGAACATCTCACAAACTGCTAGTAGGAGTGTAAATTGTATAGCCACTTTGGAAAACTGATCAGAACTCTAGTAAAACAAAAAACGTATATACCTTTTGACTTAGCAATTCTCCTGCTAGTCATGTACATACCCAACACTAATGTGTCATGTGCGTATTCATCAAATGACCTGTACTAGAATGTTCAAGACAGCTTTATTTTTACTAGCCCAAACTAGAAACACCCCAAGTGTCTGTCAACAATAACATATATTTATAAATGGTAGTGTGATAATACCATAGAAAACTGGACTGCAATGAGAAAGAATATTACATACAAAATTAATAAATCTCTTAAAGATAAAAGGTTGAATCAAAGATTCTTGACCTAAAGTAATATGTGTTGTAGGATTCCATTCATATCAAGTTCAAAATCAAGCAGGACAATTTCTGGTGGGAGAAGTCAGGATGATGGTTTGTCTTTGGTAGGGTTGGGGACTTGGGAAAGTTTGAGGGAAGCTTGCAGCACTCCTTGATCTGCTCTAAGATTTCAGGAATGAGTTACCTTTGTGAAGATTCCTTGTGCTATTCCTTTTTCTATGTGTTTTTCCTACCTAAATAAAATGTTTATTTAACAAACATAAGAGGAAATAGAAAGCCAAACTCCTATGTAACTGCCAAAAAAAATACACACACACACGCGCACGCGCTCGCACACTATACACAGATCTAGCTAAATTTCATAACTTAAAGCTATAGGTTGCAATTAAGTTGTTTGATGTAGCAAGATTTTTGGACCTATCAGTCCAATTTATTTCACTAAACATTTATCATTGAAAATAAAATATGGTAAGATAACCACTGAATTATTTAATCTTAATGTTTAAGTAGCACATTACAATTATTAGAGATTCTATGTGATTATTCTGTCCCCCCAAAAAACTAAAAAAAGAAAGACCTTTATGATAGACACATTTTATAGACCATTGGATATAAATAGTCCTATATAATTCCAAAAGTTTGCAGCAAACAAAAATTTATGTACCTGACATCTAGCTATTTGTATTAGAAAAATGAAAAACTGGGTAGAGATTTTATTTTAGAAAATATAATCTGTTCATTGCACCATATTCAAAAGCCTTCATGAGTGCATGGTTGTTTTCTTCACTAGTAGGAAGTTGGTTCTAATGCATAGCTTTACAAAGTACTAATGAGCTTTATTAAGTGACTCAAAACTCATTTTCCCAAATGCATTTTTGCTCTTAGCATATAAGCATATGATTACAATGTAGTAACACGTAATATCTATGCATGGCTACTTTGAGATGCTACATTACTGACAAGTTTCCTCTAATTTAATATGTGACTTAGCTATTTGAGTTAGAAATGATGGTAATTACTGCTCTTTGCCTTTATTAATATTGCACATGATGGGAAGAGTCACTATGTGTGTGTGTGTGAGAGAGAGAGAGAGAGAGAGAGAGAGAGAGACTGAGAGAAAGATTAATATAGAGGACTAAAAGAGATGGAGAGAGAAAGAAAGGAGGTAGAGAGGAAGAGGGACAGCAGCTTAAACTGTAACCAATTAAACTTTCTTCATTGATTTCTTTCATTTGAGGAAATAAAGAATAAAATAATTTTCTCCTTGCTGTACTGTGTTTGAAAGCATTGCCTTAAATGAGGATCATATCTCACTCTTGGTTCTTAAGAATTATATCAGATTTATAAAGAGTATGCCTTTTAACCCTTCTCTGAAAAAGGAATATTAATTACTGTCACAAGTGGTCAATTACATTCTGTCATCATAACTGACATGGAAACCATGGGACCCAGAAAATTTGCCACCTTCTTTTATTTAATGTTAATTCACCCAAGTTTCAAAGCACATAGAAAAAGGTAGAAATATGTTGCAATACTGACCCATGGTATTGACATGAATTTAAACACGATGCTGCATAAGGTGAGTTTAGCACTCTTGGATGGAAAGACTAGCAACTTCATTTCAAGACAAGATACAGTTAAGATTTGTGGTTACCTGTCAAGTCTTTTGGAAACAAGACTTTGTTTTTAAAATTAAAACAATTTGTAAAGATAAAAATGTCTTAAAGTACAGACAGCATGTTGTTACTCTCTAGAAGAAAGAAGTATTGTTCTGTGATGAAATAATGAGGTATATTTTATAAAGAATATTATAGGGCCTGTTATTGACATATGCTTTTGGTTTTATTTTTCTTTTTCCTTATCAATAGTAGAAATAAGTTTTATGATTTAATTTGTTAATCTGAATGATTAAAGTTTGGTATTTCTATAACAACAGTGACCAGAAATCTTTGATGTCTTCATAGATTGTCCAGAGCAAGGAAAGGAAATCCGATACAAAAGAGGCTCTTAGGGATGGTTGGAGAGAAATAAGGTTGTTTCTCATTTACATCCTACCAAGTTCAAGCTACTGAACCAACTTGATTCAGACTATATGGTGCCTGAAAAGAATTTTCAAATGTCTTTTTCTTTCTATGGACTTTATGATTTTGGAGACAGGTGCCTAAGGTCTTTGGATGACTTTTAACTTGAAGAATATAATTTCTTATTTACTTTACTCTTCCATTCCTCACCCTCTCCCACCACCATCCTGAGTGTTCTCAGTAATCAAGTGTATCTATCTTTTTTATTATTATTGTTTTACTGGGTGTACATTGTGACATTTACAAAAATTCTTACAAAATATCATAGTTGAATTCACCCCCTCCAACATTCTCCTACATCCCCTCCACTCCCATTCCTGGAGTAGTTTCAAACAGGTCTCATTTTTCCATTAACATACATGTGTATACAATATTTGCACCATGTTCACCTTACCCTGCTACACCCTCTCCCCACATCTTTTGATACAGATGTTATCTAACTCTTGTGACTCTATGAGTTCTTCTTGATAATGCAGGGCAAAGATCCCTGCATTTGAAACACCTACAAGTGTGTCTCTTCTTAGACATGTCTGAGAATTAGTTTCTCAGAACTAGTAGACAGATGCAAGACATACAGATTTTTTTTTTGCTCTTATCTTTTTCTGGCTGTTCAGCCTATATATTGGGGGTAGTCAGAAGAGCCAAGGAATACTTCTGGGAGTGTGTCTCAGACAACGCTAAGCAAGAGTTAATGGATAAGTACTGCAGCTTCCTAGCTCCAGGGAGCGATAAGTAGGGGATAGCTGTGGTAGACACCCATGATTTCTAGAGGTCCATAGCAGGATTGAGACCCAGTCACAACAGTAACTTGCCTTGAATTGACAGACTTCCTACAATGATTATATAAGTAAACTACTTTCCCTATCATATCTTATAATCTGCCTTCTGGGGGTACCCAACCTAAGACAACATGATAGCTTTCAAAAATGGCAGGATACATCATTCCAATGTTGTAACTTATCAGAAAGTAATTCTCTCTGGGAATTAGAAGTCCATAGTATTGGTTGACAGCAGCTACCATAAACCCCCAGGTAGGCAGCTACATATATTGTTTCATCTTTACTCTTCTTCCCCATGAGGCTGGCTGCCGTCTTGACTCTCCACCCCCACTCATGACCATGGTTCTCCTTTGTCTTTCTTTCTAGAGGCAGAGCTCCTAAAATTTTTCTATTGGCTCATCTGAGTCAGTTCCTATAATATAATACTAATGCACAAAAAGGACTGGTTTTTGATAATAGGATAGCATATATTTATCCTGTTATCCTCAAAGAAGAATTGACTTTCATGTGAAAGCCTCTGGATATAAATCTTCCTATATACTCTTACTACACACAGGCCAGTTTGGCAATCATGTTGCCATAGGATGGCCCAGAAGTTCAGGTATGTTCTAGTTATCTCTATACATGACTATAAATGTGCACAGATATATGTTTATACGTGCACTCAACAGAGACACCCAAGAGCAATTTGACTATTAAACTATTCTTCTCGCTCTAAATTCCAAGGTACTTCAAACCCCAAGTAACAATTATGGAATATAATGGAATTTTAAAAATCTGCTTTGGATAAAGATTTAGAATCTTAAAAACCCATTTATCTAGGTCAAGTTACCAAAATAGCTTTCTTCAAGCCAGATTTCAGGATGTTGTTTGCTTACCAGAAGTTGCATTGCTAGGTTTCAAATCATTAAACACTTGAAGCATAAAAGCTAGGGAAGTGAGTAATTATTGGTTTAAGGAACTCAAGAGAGACTTAGACTGTCAGTTGTACACACAATGGAAGAAGAGGGGTAAAAGAGGAGAAATAATTAAAAGTGTTTGAAATCATCAAGTGTCCGTCTGCTATTGAACTTCACTGTGACAGTAAATGCAGGTAATTGGTATTTGGTTGAGTAGATAATTAGGCTGGGCACAGAATGAAAGGAAGCCAAAAACTGTCGCATTTATCCTGAGTCTCTTTCTGAAGAGGAGTTTGAGGACTGGGATGTAGCAGACAGAACCTCCCAGGGCTTCTGGAGAAGGGAGGGCACTTGCAGAGCAGCGACACCTCCTGACTCAGAAAACAAATGTAGCAGTACCTGAGGAGAGAAATACTCAACTACAGACCATAGTTATAAGAAACAAAGGCAATGAGGGCTGGGGCTTCTTTAGGAACATCTTGAAATACATTTTCTTTGGCATAAATGAAGTTGTTAGTCTGAGGGAACTGTTTTCTAATGATTCAAAATGCACACTTATTTAAAAGGATGTGACTGGGTATTAATGTTACTGTACCTATAGACTCTGTGTCTATTGATGCAACTATACCTTATACTCAATTGAAATTCTTAATATTTAGCAATCTGGTAATCATCCAGAAAAGTGTGAGTCAAAATTCATATAGCACTTATTTTTTCAGGTCACTTTCTAAACTCTTTTCATACAGTAATATGTTTAACAAGAACCATGGGTTACTAAAGGGAAACTGAGGCTCCAAGTAGAAATGAGAAGGTGCCACTGACTCTGTCCTTATCCTGTGCTTGTACTCTGTGAGCTTCCACATCTCCATGCACCCGATGCACTGGGAGGAACTACCAACATTTCCCACTTTCTATCTGCACTGGCTTTGTCTGGAGAATAAGAGGAAAAATCCACTACTGAGTAAATAAGGATGAATCAGTTGCAAATAAGAAGCTCTAAGCAGAAGCACTCCATGCCCACACATAAGCAGCCAACAGGAGAATCATGCATGAACTGAGTCAGGGTTACTTATCAAGCAAGCAGACACTTAGGTATTTTTTCCTTGTTCCTAACTGCCTTGGAATAGTCTCAAAGCCCCTGTAAGGAAAGCTGTTTAAAGTTAAAAGGAATGCTCTGTCATCTCCTAAATGATGCAAAGTGCACAAGGAGGAATGTAGAACTTATTTGCAGCAAGACATTTTCCTTTGGCTTCTCCTGGGGCCTTCAGAAGAAATCTATTTTGGATGTAGGAAGAAAGTGTAGTCTGCCTTCTTCCTCACTCTGCATCTTCATCCCATGCCTGTCTTCTTTGTTTCAACCATGACCATTCCAACCAGTTTTAGTCACTTCTATCTCCCCAAAATGTGCTGGCCACTCTCTCACCTTGGTATCTGTGTAATTATTCAGAACACCCTCATCCCAACACCACCACCCCCCACAAAAGCATCCTTAGCCCACACTTACCTGAGCTCTTCAGTTTCAGCTCAGAGCCTTCCTTGACCCAGCCCTCAAGTCTGGAATGGATGATTGCTCATATAAGCATCCCCACACCTACTTCTCTGGGCTTCTTTCCATCCAAGCACTTGCAATGCCCCAGTGGAATTGTTTCCCTGGCTATTCATGGAGACAAAGTCATCAATATATCCTCAGTGGTGGGCACATGGTAGATATAGGACAAAAGTCAATTGCATGGATAGGTTAACCCACCTAAGAGCCCCCAGAAAGATTTGTGCATATCTGGAACCACAATGTTCAGCATTTAAAATTACTCAACACAGATTTATATGTGTAGCCCCATGCTTTTGGAAAACATGAAAACCTCACCTGGGTGATCCAGAGTAGCCTCTGTATGATGTGAATCATGTAAAATAATGTTTTCAGTATGCAATGAAAAGTGTGGTAAATTTTTAAAGTACAAGGAACTTTGTTTGGAAGGGAGAAATACTTTACAAGTGAAAAAGAAAATGATAAACTACAGGTAAAAGTAGCATTTAATGATATCCAACAGGAATGATGTGACCCAAGCGACCTAAAAATGAGAATCCCGACACTACACTTAAAAAGAAAACTATGCACACTACAATCTATGCAGGAGTTACTTTCTGGGCTCCTTCCTTTCTATTTGCTTCTAGCTGCTGATATGTGCAGCCTGTGGCTGATCCTGAGCAAAGCTGTAAACCTCAGGACAAAAGAGACTGGACGTTTAATGGATTAACACCCTCCCCGCCCAAGAGTACCTCTCTATCAATTGATCTCAAGAGGGGGAAACTCCTTAGTTTTTAGGTGAGATGATTCGGAGGCATTTGCTTTCCAGATTTAGGCTCAGAGTTCCCCAGTAGAATTGAGCCTTAGTCACACATTGTTGAAATGTGCTAACCTGCTCACCTTAATTAGCTGCCTTCCCTTACATACCTTTTGTCCCTACATCCCAAATGAATGACTCTGTATTTCCCTAATAACCTCCTTGAACTCATTCCTTGCCTCGGGATCTGTATCAGGGACACCTCAGACTTCAAGTATATATTATCCAGGTACAGGTAAAAAAGAGAGTCTGCTCCAGCTGATTCAAATGAAGATACCACATCGCAAGTGACACAGACAGAGCTAAGAAAATGTGCTCCCTTGCATTGTTGTTAAGGTGATGCTGAGGGCCTCAGGGATTATCAGTAGCAGGGAGCCCTTACTTTTCCTATGTCTATGATGACAAATGATGCAAGAGTTCTTTAAGGAACTGTAATCATCGAGAAATGTAGCCACTTCCAGAGATAAAGTGCCAAATCAAAAAAGGCAGATGAAGCCAGGTGTGGTAGTACAAGCCTGTAATTCAAGCTACCAGGGAGGCAGAGGCAGGAGAATAGTAAGCTAAAGTCAGCCTACACCAAGTTAGCGAAACTCTATCTCAGAAACAAAATACAAAGGGGTGTGTGTGTGTGTGTGTGTGTGTGTGTGTGTGTGTGTGTGTGTGTGTGCATGTGTGTGTAGAGGTATGGCTCAAGTAGTAGAGAACTTGCCTCACATGTGCAAGAAACTGGATTCAATATCCAGTCACACACACACACACACACACACACAAATCCAGGAAAGAAAAGGAAAGCAATCACCTTGGCCCACATTTCCTGCCCTCACATCACCTGCCAATGCCTCCCACTGGCCAAACCCACCTAGACACAAATCACCAAGGAAGTCAGCATCAAGTCCACTGCACAAATCTACCTCCAAGGCACAGAGATAGGCAAATATTGGGTTTGGCAAAACACACATAGGATAAACACTCCACATGACTTTCCTGTTTATCCCATTAAAGTCTTGGCTCCTGCTGATAGATGTCTGATTCTTGATTCTATTATTGAAATATTTGAAGATCCTTTTTTTACTACTGTAGAAATGATTACAAAGTTAAGGCATTAAGGCCCATTAGGGGGAAAAAATTCAAGATTCATTTAGCTCAAAGATAAGCAATCTGAAGGGTCAACTAATATTTTTCGTTGCATGTAGCAACCACGGCTAATCAAGAAGATGGGCTCCAACATAATAGATTTGTTATCAAACGCTTCAAGGCCAGGGATGGAAACAATGCGGCAGAGTGGGGCTGCCTTTACAAACATGAACAACATATTAAGCAGATAAATAGTAGTAATAGCAGAAACAGTAATATCAGCTGACATTTACTGACCACTTGCTGTGTACGAGATATTATACAAAAGCAACATGAGTATTACCTCTTGAAATCTCAAAACTGCCCATTAACATATATACCGTTTTTCCCCACCCTTGTATTAGTTTGCTCAGGCTGCCATAAAAAAGTATCACAGACTGGATGGTTTAAACAACAGAAATTTATTGTTTCGAAGCTCTGGAGCTAATTCCAAGATCATGGTATCAACAGGGTTGGTTCCTTCTGAGAGCTGTGAGGAAAAACTGTTCCATGCCTTTCTCCCAACTTCTAGTGGTTTGCTAGGTATATTTGGCATACCTTGACTTGTGGATATCACATAGAGTTTCTCTCTCTCTCTCTCTCTGTCTCTGTCTCTCTCTCTCTCATCTATTTCCCTCCTTCCCTTCCTCCCTCTCTCTCTTTCCCCAAATTTCCCCTGTCTATAAAGACAGCACTGGATGAAGGCCACCCTAAATACTTCATCTTAAGTAATTATATTTATAATGATTTTGTTTCCAAATAAGGTCTCATTCCCAAACACTGGGAGTTAGGATTTCAAAATATAAATTTTGAGAGGACACAATCCACCCAGAACACCACTGTCAGATGAGAAACCTAAGCAATGTTAGGTTTGCTCATCTAGAAAATGCATAAAAGATATTCAGTATGCTAGAAAATATTTGTGAAAAGCATGGGACTAGGACTATGGAAAGGCAAGAGTAGGATTATAACTATTAAGACAAACTGTACTCAAAAAGAAAAAGTGTTAAAGTATTTAAAATGGGGGCTGGAAGGGGACAGTGTAGACTCTGAGAGATTAAGATTTTTTTGTTATTTAAATATTTTATTAATATATATAGTTGTACAGAGGGATGGATACATTGTGACATTTACATTTGTCTTTGTATATGCCATATACGTTAATTAGCTTTATATCCTCGATTGTTCTCTGTCATCTTTGCTCCCCCCACCCTTTTTAGAACAATTTCAACAGGTTTCTTTGTTCTATTCACCCTTTCCATATGCCCTCTCCCACTGGTACACACTCCTGGATAGGATCTGTGTTACCTTTCTGTCTTTCATTTTTAAAACGTATGATGATATCTTAGGGGGGATTTGCTTGATATTTCATACATTTATATGTTGTACTTTACCCAGATTAACCTTCCTATTACTTTTTTCTATCACCTTGATCCCCTATTCTTCAACAGATTACAGTGCATTGTGTTATATTACCTCCATATATAAATGCAAGCCTATGAATTTCTGTCTATCTGTGTGAAGATCTTTATATTGGGATCTTTACTTATCCTGTCATGTGGAAGCTGGTGTATGTTTTCTCCCTTTCTATCCTCAGATTTGAATCTTCCTTCATATTAAAAGGTTTTTTTGTTTTCATTTTTTATTATTGTGCTGGGTGGCACAACATTGTGGCATTTACAAAAGTTCTTACATTATATCATACTTGAATTCACTCCCTCCACCATTTTCCTTCATCTCTCCTCTCCCTATTCCTGGAATAGTTTCAACAGGTATCATTTCCCATTTACATTCGTGTGTACACAGTATGTGCAGCATATTCGCCCTCCTTCACCGTTTCCCCTCCTCCTCCCCACTCACACTGGTACCAAACTCCCAGACAGGACCTGTTCTGACCTCCTGTTCTTTGATTTTGTATAAGAAAAGAAGAAAAACATTTTTGGTTTTTTAAAACAGCCACACAGGGAGTTTCCTTGTGGCACTTACATGTTTATGTGTATTTTGGCCCAATCAGGTTCATCTCCTCTATCTTTTTCTTCATTCCCAGATTTTCATAGCTGATAATCTGATTTTGTCAGAGTAGGCAATCAAAATTCTTCATGGACAAACATTCAATATCCTTTTAGCTTTATGAGAGATGTAGTACGGAATTGCTATCTACAGTCACCTTACTTTGCAATACCACACCAGAGCTTCTTCTACATGCAACTCAAAACCCATTGATCAACTTTTTCCCATCTCACTCTTTCCACTATTCCTACCTGCCCTGATAGCCACTATTCCTCTCTCAACTTGTACAAGATCAATTTCTTATAGTCCACGTATGAGTGAGATTCTGCAATGCTTATCTTTCTGTGCCTGGTTTAGTTTACTTAAGACAATGAGCTCCGGTTCCTTCCATGGTGTCACCAAAAAAATTGAATTCTTCTTATGACTGAATAGTATTCCATTTTGTACAATGTTTATGTTTTTATTTATCAGTTAATTTTTTTTAATCCTCAGTGACTTAACACAAAAGGTGTTTATTTCTTCATACACCAGTTCAACACAGGAATTCCAACTCAGCAACCTTCCATGTACTGAGTCAGGAACAAGAATCTTTAGGGAGTTTTCCAGATCAGATAACTATTCTAAGTGACAGAGCTAGCTAGCAGAGTAGCTCAAGTGGTAGAGCACCTGCCTAGCAAGTGTGAGGTCCTTTCAAACCCTAGTTCCACTAAGTGACAGAGGCATGACTGAGCTCAAGCTGTCTTTTTTCCAAAAGCCAATGTGCTCTTCATAACCTGCAGCTGCTGCATCCAGCTTCCCTATAATCACAAACAACCCAAATTCCCAGTGTCTTGGCACAATAAAACTATATTTCTCACTCACTTACAGTTTAAGCAGAATGGGTCTCCTTGGCAGCCTTCCACATGCTCTGTCAGGGACCCAGGCTTCTGTGTTAAGGTTCCAGTCTCCCCTAGTCCTCAGAGAACTCTCTGATCAGCTGATGGATATGGAAAAAGTGAGAGCTAAGGATCAGTCAGGCAGGACTTGAGACAACTCAACTACCGTCCATGTTTTATTGGTCTGAACTCAATCACATGACCATGCCTGGCCACAAGGGAGGCTAGGAAATATAATCTAGCTATGTGCCCAGGAAGAAAAAGGGAAACAGTTTCTGTCACAATGTCATACCTCAGATTGATTGCATGTAAGAAGGAAAAGAAAGAAGTAGCAGCAGTAGGTCGATCCCCCAGCCTTCACAAAATCTCATAAGGAGTTAAATTATCTTCCTTTGGTCCTGGATTAATGGAAACTACACTGCTGCTTCCAACTTAGCTTTTTGAAATTTCTGAGAAATATAAATAATCTTCAACACAAATGAGTTAGTATATAGGAACTTCATTTCCAAGATAATTATTCACAGACTGGGAGATACGTATTTTTCCATTTCTTCTGAGAATAGAACCTGAGGCAGGAATCTAAATTGCAATGTGAGATATTTTGGGTTAAGCAGACATTTGAGAGAGTTTGTGTGAGTATTTGAACAGCATTCCTAGGTAGGTTTGTGCACTTATCTCTGGAAAATTCTAACGAACAATATAAAATCACTACGGTTACTAGAAGAACAGTATCAACCTATTAGTACCCTAGGTTCTGATATTGCAAATTACTTAAGCATTAAGTTTTAAACCCTAGTACCCTAGTGTCTAGAATGGAGTGAAAGTAAATGCTAATCTTACAGTTTCTTTTGTCACACCCATAAAACTATCCCCTGAACTTGAACACAATTAGAAATGTTTTTCTTAATCCTTTAATTTTCCATATCTAGAATGTTGTTATTCTCAATGAATGAGGATCCACTTACAGTATGGCAACCATCTCTTTGCTCTGATCTTCGATGGGATAATGTAAGTCTATGTATGAATGCTTACCAATATGTTGGGAAACTTCAGCAGGTTTCCCATTTCTCCTAAGTTTTTTGTAGTCTTAATATTCAAATTTTCATTCCCAACACTAATAAGACCACTGAAATCACAGTTCAGTGTAGCAGACTTTTGATGTCTACGTTTTGCTTGGCTTCCTCTGTGTCAGTAAATACCTTGAAAAAAAATGAAGCTCAGAATGTCAGACTCACCACATGTAATCCCCCATTTTCTCCAAGATCATCACCTATCAAGTTTTGGCTGCCTTAGCTCTATGGCATCTGGGAATGTAATTTAAAAACAAATTTTCAAGCTAGTCTTATTGTTGTAGATGGAAGTATTTTGTACCTCTTCAGATGGTAGAATGACATCTCTACAGCTCTGAAAGGAAACCTAAGACTCTACATACAGTGGAGAGCACTTCAAAAGTTAAAGCAAAATAAAGATGTTTACAGACTAAGAAAATCTAAGAATATTTTTCACCTGCTTACCTATAATAAAGGCAGAATTTTAAGCAGAGAGAGAATTAAAAGGGAAACACATACTTGGAGAGGAAATCAAATATAATACCAACTATGTAAAATAATCTTAAAAGACTTTAAACTCATAAAGAATTATAAAATATTGTATAAATAAAATAGAGTGAACTAGTAAAATTACTACATATATCATAGAAAGACTCCAAAGAGATCAGTTCCTGTGTTGTTATCTCCAGGGAAGCACTCAGAGAACAGAAAAATAATATGTAATTTACCAGCTAATAGAGAGAGAGAAAAGGATGATTAAAAATACTTGATTGATACAAATAGCCAGAAAGCAGAGAAAAAGGAATATCAGACAATTGGGGAAATTTTTTAAAGCAAGATCGTTTATTAAAAAGCAACTAATATTATGTTAAATATAAAAGGACTACACATTTAAATGAAAAACCAAAATTTATGAGACTGTATTAAATAAAAAATAAATAGTAACCATATCCTTCTTCTAAGAAATCTTAAGTATAATGATACAGAGAGATTGAAGAAATAAAATTTAAAAGATATTTAAAAATAAAGAAGTGGGTACAGCTATGTTTGTATAAATCTAAAGTGGATTTTAAGGCAATAACCATTGTTGGAGATAAGATGATTAAAGAATGATTCCACCAGAAAGATATAAAATTATTAATGTTCATTTAGTGAATGATACAGCATAAATATGTTAGCAAAAATTGATAAAATTGAAAGGAGAAATAGGCAAAATCACAATTCTTGGTAGCTACTAAACCAAATGGTATACAAAAAGATTTGCAAAAATAACCTGCAGACTTGACTGAATTGACACATATGAAATGGTTCATGGAACAGTCACAGGATGCATAGTCTTTTGAAATGGGCATGGCATGTCTCCCAACACCCATTGTATGCACCTCTTAGGAACCTGGCCTCTGGAAAACTTTGTCTGGCAACACCCCTGCTCTGGTCTGGAGCAGACCTTATTGGTATTTAGGACTCATCCTCCTTCTATATGCTCAAAACTTCTTTCTGCAGGCAAAAGGTAATTTCTTTGGGGGACTTTCTCTGATCACAGGAACTTGCTGGGAGCACACACACTTACAGTTCCCAACCAATGAGCAATGGAAATTGTACATAAACCTCTATTTCCTTGTCCTGCATTTGGGACCACTCTGGAACACTATACCATCAACTAGAGACGCTCATCAGGGCTGAGTTTCAATTGCTCTTGGTGGTTGATAGAACAGTAATGTCGCCATTTCTAAATCGGTGGCCATTTTACACTCAAACCTCACTTGAGAAACTCCCAAGGACAAATTCCTGCACTCTAAGACAGCCCCATCCCCACGAGAGACTACCGTGCATGCACTAACTTCCTTAACCTCCCCCTTCTATAAAAGCCACGCCTGGCCCAGGTTCACTGCTATGCCATCTTTCCCCAGCCAGCCTGGCAGTGTGGGCCTGGCATTAAACTTTGCTTTATGAATGTGAGACTTTTCTGATGAGCTTTCTTTGTGAGCAGCATTTTTCCTAACAGTGGTAACCCACTAGAAAACATACCCTGCACTGGTTTTTTTCCTTGCTATGTCACTTCCTCACACTCTAATCTTGGCTCCTGGGATATCCCAAGTAAAAGACTTTCACCTGAACTCTTGTCTAAGAGTTCTCAGAGAACCTTAGATCTCTATCTCTGCCTCAGAGAACCCAAACTATGACAGTGCCCCATCTGTACTCCCTGCATAACTTTGACTTAATTTTAATTGCTCTTTGAGGGCAAGAACTATGTTTTTTCTCTGCATCATAGACCTTGACATAGTACATGACACTTAAGAAGTGCCAAATTAGTCCTTGGTATCCACTGTTTAATCTGTGAGTGAAGCTCAATTCAAAACTTACCATTAGCGTCTCTTATCAGGGCTGCCTGAACAGATCATTCAGGCACATTTTTAGAAAGAAAGAGGAGAAACGAGTCTGAACTCTTAGTAGGATAGTCCTGGAGCACATGCTATAGGGAGTATCCCTCAATATGCTAGAATGTCAAAAGAGCATTTGTGAAGATGCAAATGGAAGAAAGGCAAAGCTATTGAGATGCTGTTAAGTTTCCTGAGACAGGCTTTTGTCCATTGCAATTTTGCCTGGAGTCTTGCTTATAACATGAAGAGATGATTTTTTGTGTTAGGATTTACTTGAAGTCAATCAGGAATTTGATTTTAAGGGCAGCAGTGATGCTGGCAAATGAGAGTACTGTCCTGTACTCAGAAATAGTAATTGAAAGCAAGTGGGTTCTGCCATAACATTATGTTGTGCTCTATGTTTGTGCCCTGATTATTTATATTGCTTTATTAATCTATTGTTCCCAAGAAAATAACCCTTCCATGATTCCTTAAGCATCTTTTGAGTGTTTGCAATGTGACAAGTACTGTGCCAGGAGATGGAAGATGAAAATAATGGTGTTTATCATCCGGAGACATAAAGTATAATGGTTGAGTCAGACACACAGACTCAAAAATAAAATATACTAAAGACTGTAGATGAGGAATGTTCCAACACAATCTTACTAGCGGAAAGGAGGTATAATCAAAGTCTGCCTAGGAATATCAGCTAAGGCCTCTTCCAGCTTGCTCTTTCCAAAACGTTCTCAAAGGGCTCATTTTCCCACAGAGAGAAAATCCCAAGAGCTATGAGATCAAACTATGAAGTCATGAAAAAACAAGACTATTTTGGGGAAGAATAAGCATCTTGTTGTAGCAGAGGTATAGAGTAGGTAGAGAGAATTAATAGAAACCAAGGTTAGTGCAGAGTTTTTTCCTTCATTTGTTCCATGGGGTGAAGAGCTGATGAACCCGTGGGCTTCAGTCACCTTTAAGGTTATCAGAACATTGAAATTTTGTGACATGATAACAAATACACTTCTTTGTCAAAATATTAACAAGACCTAATGGTAAGCCTATGGCTACTGTAATGTTGACTAGTGTTGAGTGTAAGCAGTATTTCAAGAAATCTGCTCTATTCTCCTGTGATACGAACGTATTTGTGATTTTCATGAGTGAGTGTCACAGGTTATTGCTACAATTATGGTCTGTTGCCTACAAGCATAATTTAAGGAAAATAATCAATTTCCATTATTGGTTAAGAAATACAAAGTGAGAATGTTCCTGATAAGAACTCATGGATCTTCTGGATTGGGTTAAGACCCACAGGTGAGAAATTGGTTCATATACAAAAGTTAGACTTGGATCTACAACCAAATGGGAGCTAGTGAGTGTTTTCAATGGATGTGTGTTAATCATATATTTATCCCTATGACAAAGTAACTAAGATAATTAACTTATAAGGAAGAAAGGTCTATTTCAGCTCACAGTGTCAGAGTTTTCAGCCTTGTCACTTTGGGCCTGTGGCAGCACTGTATATCATGATGGGAACTTGTGACAGAGGACGTCTGTTTACTTCATGTTGAACAGGAAGCAAGAGACATGAAAGAGTTGAGTTCCAATATCACCTTCAAGAACACCCCTCCCAGTGAACTAACTTCCTTTCAATAGGCCCCACCTCCTAAAGGTTCCACCACCTCCCAATAGAACCAGCAACTGATGACCAAGATTTCAACACATGGGCCTTTGGAGGACATTTAAGATACAAACTATACCAGGAGGGACTGCCATGATCAAAATTGTTTTATAACTATAAATGTAGTCATACACAAGGCTCTCATATCTAAGGCTGCTGGCTACAGTATGTGGGGCAGGTAAAAGCTCAGACTGGAAAAGGAAGAGGAGGCAAATATCCCTGAGGGTTGACCACTGTGAGAATTTTAGCTTTGGCTCTTTTACTCCCAGTACAGAGTTTTAAGCTGGGCCTGGAGTGCAGAACTAGGATACAAATGTGATGCATCTTATTAGAATGTCAAATTACATTAGGTTTGTTGGAGACAACCCAAGAATGGAGGAAGACCTAAGCTTCATCTTAAAGCAGAATATATTATGAAGTCAAAGGCACTATCTTTACTGCTTTAAAATTTTAAGAGATGCCCCTCCCGACTAGGAAGTAGTGAAGAGGTCCGGTAGAGATGAACCAATGTGGGTTAAAATACACAAGTGCATGGAAGCAATGCTAGGAATCTCTCTTGTATAGCTATCTTTATCTCAAACCAGCAAAAACGCTATGTCTTTCTTATTATCTCTTACATTTTCTCTTCAACAAAATTGGAGAGTTAGAGGGTAGAACAGGTTCTGCCTGGAAGTGGGGGTTGGAGGAAGGTGGCCCAAACAATGTATACACATATGAGTAAATGTAAAATTGATAAAATTAAAAAAGATGCCCCTCCCAATATAAAAAGTACCATTCTGATGTGCCCATAGGGATGTAGTTCTCAAGAAGTATATTCATTTTCCTCTACCTTTAGATATTCTTCAATGGTAAAATGTTAGTCTCTACCACTATCAGTCATTCGGACCAACTGCTCTCTTATTATCACAATATCAGATATGCATTTAATGCATAAAACTGACCATGGTTCTGGGTGTTGTCATGCACTTCTATGATCCCAGCACTCAAGAGGCTAAGGCACATGGATTGAGAGTTCTAAGTCACCCTGACCTGGTTGAAAAACAGACAAACAACAGAAAAGTAGATACGTACGTAATACATGCATATTAAGTATCATAAAATCGATATAACTATGAACCCAATTGAGAACTAATTGACATAGTTCCTTTAAGTTGAATTATGACCAATCAAGTTGATTTTACATCAAAGAAAGCACTGTCCCATATGGATGTACGCATTTGTATGTGAGTGTGAGTACTATTTGCAATATTCTCCTGAAGACTTTCCTGTATTTTTTGCTGCTGAAAGTATACTTACACATTGAGAAAGGAATTCAGAACAGACCTATGTCTCTCTTTACCTTTCCTTTCCAACCATGTGTTCCAGAAAGCTGAAATTGAAACCATCCCCTTTTTTTTTTCAATTGACATCAATAATATTCACACAATTCTCAGGTATAAGGATCCTATTGAATACTCTCTGAATTTTATTTATGTAGAGAGTAATCATAGTTTATTAGGTCAAAATGACAAATTACTAATTTTTTAAATTATTGAATATGATTAGTTTATTATTCACATGGAAGATGTAGATTGATTCACTTCAGTAATTTATACACTGCTTAAGGCAATTTTGTTTCATTGTCTTACTTTACCAATGTACAATTACAGCTGCAAGGAAGTGTTAAAGAATTTGAAATTAAACATTGTTCATTAACAGCAAATTATCACCAGATAGTATTGTGACTAATAAAATAAGCAACATATGTGGTATCTGTTGATCAATTTGTTTATTATCTGTAAATATTTTTGAATGACTATATGGTTTGTTTTTCTCCTTTTAGAACATGCCTTCCTCTGGTAAATTTTAATTTATAAAATGTGGACTGAATAATGTAAGCAGGATGGGAAAGAAATGACAATTGAAGATAATTATTATTGATCTTTTCAAAGTCTTCACCATTCATTTGTTCAGTCAAATGTTAAACAAATATTCAAGAATGCTTACTCTATCCCATGCTTGTACTGTTGGTCCAGTTTGTTCTTTTTGTTGAAAACTGAAGCTTTTGTCACTGTGAAGTGTTATGATCTACATTCTGTTATCCTTGCATTGGAGAAGGATGTCTTTCATGCTTCTCTGAGAATTCAGTTGCTGGCTATGACTCTTTCCCTCTTTGTATTTCACTGTTTGTCACATGTATTTAGTTCCATGTACTCAACATTCTTCCAGGATCTCCATATCATGTAGAGTTCTCAATCTGTTGCATCTACTTTACTCAAAATAATACAAATGATTTTTAAACATACCATTTTCCCCTGGAAACCAGAGTTCCTACATAGCAAGAAGAGTGTAACAGATGTTGTAAATGTTCCCTGATCCCTCTTCCCGAACCTGTGTGCCATCTCCCACAGCCATGAGTGCTGGCTAAAAACCAGCCCACAGCTGGTCCCTTTCCTGGAGCATGACTCTTGGCAAATAGGAGCATCTCCACCCAAGATGCTTCTCTCACTGGCAAAGCCTGACCCAGGAGTACAAAACAGTGACTTCTTGCCTGGTAAGCAGCTAATCCTCCACACCTCCCTTCCTTTGATATTAGGCTGAGATAAGACACCATCTAAGACCACACCCATACTCTGCTCCAACTCTTGCCTACCTTGCTTCCCTGGGAGCATGTGCCTCAAATCCACCAAATGATGAGCACCCGAATTTCTGCCTCAGACTCTGCTTCTAGGAACCCAATCTAACAGAGTGAAAATCATGCCAGGTTTTGTCTTTATCCTCTGCCAGACCTGGGTGTCCTGATGCTCATGGCTTTCCTCATCTTAAAATATCATGTGCAGCATAACAAAGGACATCTCAACAATAATCCACATAAACAAGTGATGCCATAAGATTAAATGAAGATTTTGAAAAGTTCCTATTGCCTAGTGACATTGTAGCCATAGTAACATCAGAGCACCACGCATTATTCACATATTTATAGTGATGCTTGTATAAACAAACCTACTCTGTGTAGTACATGAACTATGTACTGTACAAAAGACTTGATAATAATAAATTACTATTACAGGTTTGTTTGCTTTACTATACTTTTAATTATTTTAGAGTGTATTTATTCTACTTGTAAAGCATGTTTACTGTAAAACAGTGTGCCCTGTGTGTCAGCAGCACCTCATAAATGTCTTGTTTACCTCATCTCTTGATTGCATCAAGACCACGTTGAATGATAGACCCTTTAGCTTTATGTAAGTCTGCTCTGAAATAGAGATGCATTTCTCAGACTGTATTCCTGTCATTAAGAGAATCATAACCAAAACAGACCCAATTAAGATTCAAATATCAAAGATTATTTAGTTGTAAGACTTACTAAGGGAAGGTCTCAAGGGGACACATGTAAGAAAGCATGTATTCTTATTCTTCCTTCTAAGATTGATCCCAGGCTCACCAACTCTAGGACCCACAGCATCTCAAGTTGTTTTTTGGTGGGAAACTAAGGAAATGCTTAATTCCATGTATGTCTATTGAATCTATGTATTTGAGTGAACAGAAACTTTCTCAGGTTAGCTCGGAAAAAGAGGTGAGAAATTATTGTTAGAACTCTGGGTCTCAATAATATCTAAAAATAGTGACCATAGTGGAAACAAATTTTGAAACTAAATCCTGTCTGGAGCTGAGATAATTGTGTTCTTCTTCTTGACATTCTCATTCTACTTCTGTGACTGGATTTTCTGGCTTCCTTAGGGCTTTTCTTCAGTCATAATTCCAAATTACATGGAGCTGTTTTGCTGCCCAGATCCTTCTATAGGACAGTAAGTTATGATGTATTACTTTGGTCTCATTTGCATACTAACTAGCAGAAACTCCCAGTTTTCTGATTCTAAAACCATGACTCTGATTAGCTCAGTTTAATTTTTCTCATTGGATTTAAGTTACTAATTGGCCAGTTTATGAATAGACTGTACTCTCAGGCTTCTGAGGGATGATGGAGGAAATCAAGAAGTGTACAACAATTAAAATCCCATTCAGTAGGACTATGAGTCAGGGAAAATTGTCCAGAAGAGTGTATGGTATACATGTCCCAAAACACTGCAATTCAGAATACTGATAAACTGGGAGTTTTCAACATGATAATTATAAGAACAAATAGTTGAAAATATTAGGAGGCAGATAAACAGCCACTAAATCAACCAGGTAAATTATAGGGGAATCATTTATACTTACTAACATTGTCTCAGATAATACATCAGGCTGCACAGACATACTATTCAATGTAGTAGCCACAGGTGGCTATTTAGATTTAAGAATATTATGTACTCATGTATGAAAATTGAACAATGAGACCTGAAACTGTTTTAAGAAGTGGGAAAGGGGATAAAGGAGAAAGATGGAGGAGGTCAATCTAAAATATATTATAAGCAGTTTTGTAAATGTCACAGTGTACCACCCCAAGTACAACAATAATATACTAATAAAAATTTTTCAAAAATTCTTCATCTGGAGCTTACAAAATAATTCTCCTACAGTTAAGTTTTGTTTTTGAAATTTGTGCCCTTCAATTTTATTTTTCTCCATTTGAAAAACCATTTGCTCTTGCACAGTTTGCTGCCTGATCCTTCCAGTCCCTCTGTCTTATCTCTTAGATGATGTTGTGTATTTGTAATTCTGTTAATAGACTCTCTGCTTGCTTCTATTAATCTGCTTTCTTCCCCCTGTACCAATACCACATAATAACCTGTGGTTGTAAAATACAGTGCATTATTGCAGCAATATATAACTTAATAAACCCTTTAAGATTAAAAAATAAGAATATTTGGGCTGGGGGCATAGCTCAAGTGCTAGAGCACCTGCCTAGTAAGCATGAGGCCCTGGGTTCAAACCCCACTACTACCAAAATTTTTTAAGAAAATTCAAATTAAATACAATTACAAATTCAGTTCCTTTGTCAATAACTACTCTGTTGACAAATACTGACGCACATCTAACTATTGAAAAAAGTTCTGTTAAACAGCCCTATGTTTAAAGATTATTGCTTTTGCTTCAGGGAAGATATTTGAATGGTTTGTTACTTTTTTAGTGTTTTTTTCCAATAAATATGATAATCAGCACACTTTGGGTCCCTTTCCTGGAAACACATTAAGGATGAGGTGCCAGGTTCCTTCCATCTGTTATAATAGGAAGGACAACTGGTATTTCGTAGTTATTTTGAATGCAAAAAGATGTCAAACACTAAAAACATGATGTGTCTGTCCCTGAGTGCTAAGATTTATCTCTTGACTATCTAATTCTCCCTTTTGTATGGGCAGTGGTTTTACACAGAGATGAACGGATAGAGGGAAGGGGAGGTGAGCATTATTCTTTGAGTCTTTTCACCTTAGCATCAGAAGGGACTTCCTGGGCCTCCTAGTGCACCTTTCCCCCCTAAGGCAGCAACTGCATTTGCTGTTTCTTTCTACCAGATGCAAACTGCTGTCCAAGCACCATCTGTCTGTATTTATATCCACTACCCACTTATGTGGGAAAAATAAATTTGAAGAAAGCTCACTCATGAACTTGAGGTTGAACAGATACTCATTTTTAATGTTTTTCTTTAAAATTTACTGTGTATCCACTATGTGCCAGCATTTTACACATATTTTATAAAATAACCATAAATGTTGATATATATCAGGCACTTACTAAACATTATGCATACTCACGGGTAGCATTGCCAGTGATTGTTAAGAATGTTTGCAGTAAAAGTGTCCACGGTAGTCATTTCTAAAATTGATACAGTCATCCCTAGGTTGCCTTCAAAAGCTGAGTTAATCCATCCGTGAGACCACTTCCAACATGACTTCTACAAGAAAATCCAGTTCTTTCTTCCTCTGTCTCCATTTCTCTCTCTTTATTCTTTCACTTCTTCCTTTCTACAACAAATTCTACATTCAAACTAGGAACAAAGCTCTCCCTGATCTAGCTTTCTGCAGGAAGTGGTAATTTTCATGGAAGGATCACATAATCTATGGCAGGAGCTGGACTCATTTTAAAGTCAGGGTTTCCTGAACAAGCACTTATGCTTTGCCTGTATTTCCTCTTGTAAGGCAAATCAGCAAAGAAAATTGGAAATAGCTGTGTGGCCATTTCTCTGGTCCCAAACCAAGAAAGATCCTCTGAGCCTGGATGTAGCTCAGTTGGTGATTCATAAAGCCCTTCTTCCTTTCCTTTAGAAAAACAAAATGATTTTTGACATATATTCCCACAAAAGCCATTAAGAGATATGTATTCAAATTTTAACCCAAGAAGAAATTCCAGTTTCAGGAGAAAAGAGTTTTAATTTGATTGCATCTAAATATAGAAAGCATATGTGAACCGCTTAAAAATAACATAATCACTTAAAATAGATGTAAAAAAAGAAACTTCAGTTTCAGATATTTCTAGAAGAATACTTATATATTTAACAATACTTTGTATATATATAAATATCCAAGAAATAAAAAGTAATAAGTAAATATAATGGTAATCTGAGTTCAACAGAAATTATTCTAAATATGTTTTATTAAGTGTAAAATACAAAGTAAGTCACTTTTTACCTCCAAAAAACAGATGTTGCCTTCCATATGAATATTTGCTGTGTGTTAAAATACTATTTTTACAACATGTGTAGTTAAAACTGCAACCATGCTCATGGAAAATGCCTTTTATTATAGAAATGTCTACTGATTTTGCAGTTAGCACAAGGTTGTATTTTGTGTTCCAGGATGATTTTAAAATGTCTGCTATGATTCTGTGGACCTAAGGAAAGGGAATCTTTTTCGTGAGACAGGGTCTCCTTATGAAGCCCAGGCTGGCTCAAGCTCATGTTCCTCCTGCCTCAGTTTCCTGAGTGCTGAGATTACAGGGGTGCCCCACATTCCCATGTAAGAAAGGAAATTTGAACATGCCAATTCTGGGCACTGACTGGCTGCTGAAAGTGTCACAGCTAATCTAGATGTGTGCTTCACCATGCCTTCTCCAGCAAGGGCCAACATATAAATAGATATATCCTTTTAGTTCTGCATTTTGGTAACTGTTAACTGCAGGTGCAGCTTCCCCAGATCATTTTAGCAGAACTGAAATTGTCTCAATCAATTTTTCCAGTAAGAAATTGTTTATTTATATCAGTCAAGTAAATTCATCCTCATGTCCAGGTAATTCAACTTCTGAAATTTGGTTTTGTTTACTGGTTGAAGCATGGTGCTAATGACAATGTACTAAAGTGTGAATCTCAGCAGGGCATGGATCTTCATACCTGTAATCCCAGCTAGTCAGGAGACAGAGATCTGGAGGATGGTGGTTCAAGGCCAGCCCAGACAAAAAGTTAGTGAGACCCCCCCATCTCAGCCAACAAGTCAGGTATGGTGGTTCACTTGAATAATTCCAGCTATGCAAGAAACAGGTGGGAGAATCACAGGCCAAGCTAGCCCTGAGCAAAAATGTAAGACTCTATCAAAAATATAAATAAATGAAAAATAGGACTAGGTGTGGTTCAAATGTTAGAGCACCTGCCCAGAAAGCCCAGGGCCCTAAGTTCAAACCGTAGTACCACCACCAACAACAAAACTGTGTAGTTCTCAATCTCAGAGTTCCCCTCTGATAAAGTTCATGGATTCCCTTTCCAAGTGGCCGATTACGATTTTTTTTGCTGGCCCATCCATTGTCTCCTCACCTAATTCTGGCCATTTTTCTTGGTCATAAGAGAGGACAGGGATAAAGAGGGAAGGATTTGTTCCTTCTCCCACCAGGAATGTGACATCTTGCTGGAGCAGGTAGATATCATCTTTGCATATAGATGCAGTGTTCTATTTCTCCTCTAGCTATGAAAGTTTTAAACTTGGGCAGGAATTGACACCCTTACTCCCACAGGGCTGTCAGCAGATCACAGAGAGAAAGGAGTGAAAACATGTGGTCTAAGATTTCCCTTGAAAAGATAAAAAACATTGACAGATATTTTTCATTGCTTTATGTTTGAGTTCTTCTCTCCTTTGGACCAGTTTTATTTGCTTTCAGTTTGAGATCAGAAGAGTACAGTTGTTTTCTTAGATTGTATCAGGGAACTGTGTATTTTAGATTCTCAGAAGTCTACAATACTTGATTACTCTTTTTAAAATGGAGTTCTTATTAAAAGCAGTTCTTAAAAATGGTCCTTCCTTCTTATAATGGCTCACATGGTTATCTAAGAAAACTCTCAAGTGTCCATTCTTCAGTTTCTAATCTACTTGATGTAGTTATAAACTGTATACCTAAGAGCAAATGCTCTTAATTCTAACAAATTTCTGTTTCTTAAGTGATAGGATATGCTACTAAATACTGGTAACCAGGAAAATTTTGAAAATATATTAACAGAAGCTTCAACTATTCATCGTTTTATAATCATGAATGCCATATGAAAATACATAAACATATCTGCAGGTATTCATGATAAGCTTTAAATTAGGAAAGGTTATGTTCCCATGTTGCTTATAACTATTGCTTATAATAAACTACTCCAAAATTAAAACACAGATGACCTAATAATGGCTCAGGATTTTGTGAGTGAGAAGTTTGGTTGAAGCAAGGCAGGTGACTCCTTTATTCCACATGCTATAAATATAGGGATCCCTCAGTAGTATGGAACTAGAAAATGGATCTCCTATGCCGTCTGAGTTAGCTTCACCTCTTCATGTGAACTTGATGGGAACATTTGGAAGGTTAGGTCAGCTGGAACGTGGACTTGAGCACCTCCTTATGGTTGAACTCAGTACTCCAAGGACATGTGTTCCTGAAGAAGATAAATGGCAGCTGCTGATCTCTTAAGAATTGAACCCAGAAATTAGCAGCCTGATTTAAGAGGAGAATTATGCTCTGCATCTTAATGAGAAGCCATGACACACAATTTGCAGCCATGTTTAATCTGTCTCACTTTGTCATGACTAAGGAGAAAGGTGCTGTAGTAAAGAATGGGAAAGACTAGGCATGTAGCTGAAGAGTCGTTATGCTTTTGCTTCCTCATCTAGAAACTGATAATACTCATTCATATTAGAGCTGTGCTAAAAGTCAGTGTGATAAGCAATATTGCTTACACATCCATACATATATAAACACACCTACAAACATTTGACAAACTTTTGCTGTTGTTTTAGTTTTTTTTTTTTTTCATTTAATCTGTGGTTGTGTTGAGGAATAGGGATGGAATGAAGGGATACTGTAGCCAAGAGTGAGCAGACCTCTTAGAGAAGAAGAAAATGAGCATCATTGATTGGGCAACATAATTCTGTAACTCAAAATATACTGTTGCCTACTTAGTTTTGCTCTTGTTCCACTTTGTCTTGCTTTTTGTTTGTTTCACTTTTGTTGAAGAGATTTTTTCCCTCCAAAATTTCCATTATATTGAAAAATGGTGCCTCCCTTTCCTTCCATTGCTCTCGCTGAACTTCTGCTTAGTGTTAGTAGCTTCCTGTGATTAGTTAGGATGCACTGTCATTCTTCTTCCAGCACAATGGATGAATAATTTCATGTATAAAACTCAAATTATTCCCTCTAAATAAACACATGTACAGAAATATGTTAAGTTATATTAGATTCTTTCTCATTCATGTTATGTTAACAAATACTATTGAACTCTACTTTTCTCTCTTTCCTGTCTTCTTTTTCAGTTCATTTACATGTGAATTTAAAACATGTTCTTAGTGGGTTAATTAAGGTAAAGACTAAGGTATTGTAGCAAAGAGTCTTTAAACATGTAATTCATCAAACAAGATAGAGTTTTATTTCTCTTAATAGTCTCTGCTCCAAAACATAATCCAATGATCTCATCTAACTGAGAGAGCCATGATATCCTTAAGATGTGATTTCCAAGGTTCCTTGCATTATCCCAATTTCTAGGCAGTGACAATGAAAACATGGGACCAAGTCCAGAACAAAGATCTCTATGTGTTTAAGAAGATGACCTAGACATTGCACATATAATTTCCCCATATCTCAAACACATGGTGAATGCTAGCAACAAGGAATCAAGGAATTAGTGTCTAGACAAGCATTCATGTGGCCAGGAAGAAGGAATTTGAAGGGAAGGAGGATGTAGAGTTAATTGCATGCTACTTTTGCTCTCTATCAAATTTCTCTAGTTTTAATAATTGTACACAATTGTGTCTATCCAGTCATGCCTCCACACCCAACACTTTTTACTGTCCAGTTATGCCTCCCTTCCCCATTTTTGAGAAACATTTCTTTAATATAACAATTTGACATTTATGGGTCAGGGCTATGTCTCGGTGAATACTTTTCTGGTTTTAAAAGGTCTTTTAGCACTGTATTTATGAGTTTATGATACATAACATGAAGCTGGAGACTATGACTGTATTTGTAAACAATAACCACCATCCATGCATGATTTTGCCACTGATGCTACATGGATGCAGGGTGATCACTATAGAAGAATGTAGGCGAAGTAATTAAAAACAACAGCAGCAGAATATCTCTTAGTTCTTTTGACAAAAATGAAATGATGTTCCATTAGATTTAAATAAAGGATATCTGACAAAGTTCCATGCCTAACCAAAATGTTTGTTTCTGGGTAGATTGTACAGTGGAGATACTGTGATACTGCAATTTTACAACCACTTTTAATATAGATATCACTAACTCTCAAAGTCCAGTTATTCCCAGAGGAGCAGAGAATTATAGAATTTTGGAGCTAGTTGGAAACACTTGAAATCTGATTTACTATTGGAGTTAAAACATCTCTTATGATCACTTTACTTACATAGAATTGTCAGACCATTTGGAGAGAAAAGAGAAAAAAGAGATTCTTTCACTTTAGGTTAAAACTTTGAAGGTGTGGTTCTCTCTTCCAAGCCTAGCTTGAGTGTGACAATTGAGCTCTGAAGAGGAATCTTCACTCTTTTGAGTCAGTCACTCTGACATGTTGTCTAAGGTTCTTTCCATGGAATGATAGGATGTTGATGGAAAGGACTTTTCTGCTTATGTATAACCTATTTGTAAACTTTCCTGTCATAAGGTTAAGTATGGATTCATTTTTACTGGCTTTTTTCAGTCAAATTTATGTTTGTGAAATTCATTAAACGTATTTGTATAGTTCACTCTCATAGTTAAGTGGCATTCCATTGTAAGAATATACCACTATTAATTTATGTATTCTACTGATGATGTATAAATGGTGACAGGCATATGTGGATAATTTGCAGTTTGGAATTCTTACACAAGTAAGCAATGAAAGCCAATTGCATGCAGAAAAGTAGAAATATTAAACAATAGCTTTAATTGTTCTTTTCATTCCAAAAGCTCTGTCTTCTCCTAATAAAAGAATATGTTTTAAAATTGTCCCTCTCAGTGGTAATGTAAGTTCCCTATCTTTACTTAAGAGCTGAGAAAAAGCCTGCTACATATGGGCTCCAATTGTAACCCTGCCTTACATTTTTAGAGAGAAGGGCAATCTTTGCTGAGTTTACATATTTCATAATTCTGGCACAGAAAGTAGGAACAATAGCCCCTTTCCATTTTAAAAGAGCACCATATCCCACCATTCTTCAACAAACCTCCTCAAATTAAACAGTAGTAATAAGTTAGAGAGGAAAATGCATTTTGGCATTTTTCAAAGATTTGAATTTCAAAGAGTTATTATTGTGCATAACAAAGACAGGGAAATGGCAATGCTATTTAAATAACCCTCACTAGAAACTTTGCATTAAGTACATTTCAGACACAGCTCTATAAGATGAAGAAATTAGGAGTTATTATTCTGACAATATTTCCTTCTTTGAGGTTATCTTCCCAGGCCAACAAGCTGCCAGACACATAATGGGATAAAAACATAAAACTTGCACACTAAAATCAAGGTTGGGAGAGAACAAAAGATTGCCCCCAAACCACTGCCGATTCTATCATTGTAGTGGTCTTGCCATTATTAATTTATGTATTTAAAATGGAAAAACTCAATCTGCTCTAATATATCAGAATAAAATCCATCTTCTAAGCTATATAACACTATTAGTTACTTCACTGACATTCTTCCTTAAGGGTGTCACTGCACAAATGGTTAATAATCGCCATTGTTGCAACTTTTGTGTTTCATTCCTTGGCTCACTAAACATGAAGTCAAATCCACACATTTAAAGCCAGTGAGTTTGACATGAGTTGTGCACCTGCCACCAATTAGCAGATGAGCAGCTAGGCAAGTGATTTCATTCTGATACTCAACTTTTTCCACCTTCCTTTGAGGCTAATGCTATTTATTAATACCATAATGTTGTTATCAGGGAAAAATTATATGAGTATTTGTGCAATGGCTACATAGTTTTCTTCAGAGTTTCATTAACTTAACCCAATAAATTTATTTTGTGCTTGCATGAAGTCCAGGGCAGTGTCACTGGTCAACAGGTGATTCTCCTTCACACAGCAGTTCAGGGACCCACGCTCCTTTTACTTCAAAACTTCACACTTTTTTGACTCTTCTTTTTCTACATCCAACAAACATGAAATTCCTGATTTGACAGTGAATGACTTCAGTTCTGGACACATTCTGTTGGCCAGTATGAGTTAACAGCAATACTTGGATGCAAAGGGAGGTAGGAATAAGTAGACATCCACTTTGTAGCACAAGTTCCATGTTATGGAAAGGGGAGCAGGGATATCCACACACTTCATTGAAGCTGTTGTTGGTGCTGCTGTTAACATGTTAGGTAGTTTTCTTGATTGTCTCAACACTCCACACCAGCAGTTCCATAATCTCCCTGAACATGGTGAGCACCGTCATGTTATCTTAGGAAAGATGATCAATTATTGATCACAGTTAGAAATACAGTTGCTGTTAATGTCCAATGCATGGTTTGTATCACTAATTGTATTTTTGCTGAGTTCCCCTTCAAGCAGGGACGAAATTACAGTAGTTGCTCCCCTTACCTGCAGTTTCAGTTACCTGATATCAACCGTAGTCCTAAAATATTAAAAGAAAAATTCCAGAAATCACTCATAGGTTTTAAATTGCATACCTTTCTGAGTATCATGAGGAAACTCCATGCCATCCTGTTGTCCTCCCCAGGGTGTGAATCATCCCTTTGTCCAGTGTATTACCCTATATATACTACCTACCCATTAATCACTAAGTAGTCATCATGGTTATCAGAATGACTGCCACTATTGCAGTGCTTGTGTTCAAGTGACCCCTAAAGTGCAAGAGTCATGTTGCTGGCAGTTAAGATATCAAGTGCTTCCTTTAAGTGAAAATGTGAAAGTTTAAACTTAAGAAAGAAAGGGGGAAAAAATCATATGCCGAAGTTGCTAATATCCCCAATAAGGAAAAAACACCCTTCTGTCCATGAAGTTGTAAAGAAGGAAAGAAAAATTTGTGATAGTTTTTCTGTGTGCCCCAAACTGTATGAGGTGCAACCACAGTGCGTGACAACTGCTTGGTTAAGATGGACAATGCATGAACTTACAGGGTTCGGTCCTATCCACTGTTTCTGACAACTTCTGGGAGTCTTGGAATCAAATCCTTAAGGATAAGGGATGACTTCTGTATCTAACTGTAAAGTAGCAGATTTAGGAAAGTGATTTAAGAATCATTTGTGAAATGACTCAAGAACCACAGTGAGAGAGCTCTACAGATAAACCCCAGCTTCTAGTCCAGGGTTGCTACCAGAAGGGCGTCTCTCTTTCAGGACCATCCATTGTCCAGAAAGTTGCTCAGAGGAACTGAAGACAGCCACAAAGATACTCTGGTGATGTACATTTTTTTTTAACAAGCTCCCTAGTGATGCTAACGCTGCTGGTCTACAGACCACACTTGAAGATCCTCTGCCCTTGGTAGTCAGACTTCCTGTTCTGTCTTTGTCCTCAGGCTGGTAGAGTGACTCAAATGGTAGAGTGCCTGCCTAGTAAGTGTGAGGCCCTAAATTCAAGCCCTAATTTTGAAAAAAAAAGTTTCTCTGTCTCTGTCCTCATGTCCCAGTTTGTCACCTCAATCACACTTTTTCAGCTCCACTAGCCTCCTTGTTATCTCCTGAACCAGAAATATATACACAGCTCCAGAACTTTGCACTTGCTATTTCCTCTTATGGAATTCTTTGCCCAGATATTCTCATGGTTTACATTATTATTACCTTCAAATCTTTGTCCAAATACCACTTTTGTGGAGATATCATCTCTTCCCTGACTACACAGTTTTAAAATTCTATTCTACTCCCATGCCTAGCATTCACTAGCTCCCTTTCTGCTTTTGTTGTTTTTCTCTCCAAGTTTTTTCACCTTCTAAAACACTGAGTATTTACCTATTTATTTGTTTATTGTTTTTCTATTCTTACTGGAATGCAGACCTCAATAGAGAACAAGGATCTTTGTTCTTTGTCAGCTTTTCTACTCGCTCTTCAGTACCCTGGACAGCTCTTGGCAGTTAGTAGGTAGATGCTGAATAAACTATTTTCAAAGAAAAAATGGAAGAGGACTAAGAAAAGAAAAACTGAATAGGCACTTAAATAATCTTAATCTACCACAGATTTTTGCTTGGAATGTAAATCACATCTCACTTCCACACAGCCAGTTCACTGTATAATTCACTTGCAGTGCCTCTGTTTCATTGTATAATTCGGTAAGCTCTTAACACTCTGGATTCCTCTATTCCCCTGGATACATGATTCTCAGCATTTGAGAGCCTCATGTGACAAGCTTTAAATGAAAATCTAGAGAAGTCTTACAACAGAAGTGGGTGACTTCAGGTTTGGCAACTGTTGTATCAGAGGCCAGCTACTGTTGTTCTGAGGCTATTTACTGAGCCTCTTAGCCCATCTGACCTAGACTGCACAAACCAGGCACAGCCTTACTCGTCTGCTTTGGCTTAACTTACTTATCCTATTCTCACGTGTGGAGAAGAGAGCCAGAGGTGAGAAGATACCCTATGGCAGGGAGTTCTTTCTAGAAAATTTCAGTTTGGAGCTGATACCTCATCAGGACTACGATTCTTGTTTGTTCAGACCATTGAGTTTATACAATGATAGATCCCAATGTATTAAAACAAAAAGCAAAGACATGACTTTTTTGCTCATAATTGCACCAGCACTTTGTAGTGTTGAACCACATTCTTTACTCATAACAGCAAATCCTTTATTTTGACTCATCTTCTTCAAGAACAAGTTTCATAAATGGATTGCTCCATTTTTTCGAAAAAAAAATATATATATATAAATCAGACTTCAGAAGTGGGCAGATTGCCACCTTTTTCTTTCTCTAACTTCAAGCAAAGGCTCAACTCTATGAGGTTTTCAAACAATTGGTACCAATGATAACTTATTTTTGGAAATGAGACAAACTCCACTGCCCTTGCCCCTGTGGAGCCTATATTCTCAGCAGGAGCTCAAAGAGCAAAATTAAGCAAGTGTTTGTGTGACCCACCTGACCAGTCTATAAAAAGCAAAATTAAGGTTATGTAAGGATCTTTAATGCATTGTGAAATTCCTATGCATTGATTTTTATCTTCTTAATAATGAAAGGAAAGTAAGTAATCTCTAATGTTAGACAGTGTTTCTCATTATTTATGGAAGTTCATGTACACACACATATATACACAAACACAATCCTCATCCAATCACCTGGGGAGTTTTAGAGTGAGATGATAACTTTGTCATATATCCATAGCTCCTCTTGCAAAACTTCTAAAACCTTGAAAGAAATTTGGGAGACTTTTTACCTGTTACTTGTGCATAAAGCTACCTGAAATTGCCTTCTTAAGAGAATATAGGCCATCTTATTGTGCTATCTTGAATGGGTGAGTGCCAGAGATTGCAGCATTCCACTGCCAGCTCCTAAATTCAGAGGTTGTGCTCAGTGGTATGCCGGAGCTGCACAGATGGGCTAGAGAGGGTCAGTTGTGTTCATTCTTTAAAAATTTAAAATTAAAAAATGTTCAGGAATGTCATGTTGATAGTTTGAAATTAGCCATATGAGAGTGTTTATACACCAGGAGTGGACAAATATTATACAAGAAGAGCTTGAGCTTATAATATCTGGAAAGAACTTCTTTTCAGAGCCTGCCAGCACACCACTGTTACTTATTATGATAGACTGCAAACACTGCCCTTGTATGCATACTGTTTCCAATGTGACTTTGCAGCTTCTGCTTTTAAGAGGAAGACTCATTTCTCTATCCTTTGAATCTGGGCTAGACTTATGACTTGCATTGGTTATACAATCTAGTGGAACAAATTCCGGGAACCTTTTCTAAGCCTAGGCCTCCAAAGTTCTTACTTCTGTTCTCAGATCCCTGATACCACCATGAGAATAAGCCAATGCCAGCCTGCTTAAAGGTAAGAGAGTCCATGTGACCATTCTACACCAGTCAATCTCCACTCGTCCTACACCTGAGCACAGACAAGACCAGAACCACCCTGAGGCCCACACAAACTGTTAACCCATCATAATGAATCAAATCAATGGTTACCATTTGAAGTCACTAAGTGTTAAAATGATTGTTTTTGCAACAAAGACTAACTGATACACTAATCTTTTCACTATTTCCACTAAGTTTTAAGCAAACAAATGCCAGTAGTATTGCCAAGATTAAAATATAAGCCTATGTCTTTTTAGGGAATCTTACTCTACTTGACAGAATTAGTATTAAAAGACATACTGTATCAAGTTGTCCTACCCAGGATCTCCAGAAAATAGATGGAGGTATTTGGACCCTAATGCCACTGAAGTAAAACACAAGAGAAGTCTGAAGAATCTGTCATTACCTAGGCAGTGTTTCAGGATGGTAGACCACTCCATTCTCCATTCAATCAGTATTGCTTCAGCAACACAGACTGCTTCTGTTTGTTGAAGAAGGCAAGTCCTTTTCTCCTTGGGACCCTTTATCATTGGTGTTCCTTTTGCCTGAAATTCTGTTCCACACTTTGCAAGACTTGCACCCTCTTTTCCATAGAGGCTAAACATAAAACATTCTTCACTCATATCCATGTCACATATAGGCAGTTACTTTCTTCAAAGTGACTCTCTCATAGTACTATCCAATAGAAATACAATGCTAGGTACATAACTTATCCTAGTACTTATATTTTGAAACATGAAGCGGTAACATTGATTTTAAATACATATTTTACTTTATCCATATTTTTATCATTTCAATATATAACTAATATAAAAATAACATGTATAACCATAAAAACCTATACATTATTGGTCATATCAGATTTTTTGTAATTGCCAAAAACTAGAAACAACCAAACAAGTGAATGGTTAAAAACTATGCTCCATGCACACCATGAAAGAGTATTTGACAATAAAAGGAAACAAACTTAAAGCACACAACCACTGGAATAGATCTCAGTGATGTTGTGTTAAGTGGGAAAATAGCCAGTATCAAATTTTGCATGTATACAATAGTCTCAACATCACAAATCTATAGATATAGAAAGGAGGATACTGGTTACAAGGGGCAAGGTATAGTGGGGGATGATAGGGTGGGGTGTCAATAAATGGGAAGATGAGGGAAATCTTTGTGGTGATGGACCAGTTCTGTTTCTTGACTGTGCTGGTGGTTGTGTAAATCTACAGATGTGATAAAATGACATAGACCTATATGCACACATTGTATTGATGCCAAATTCCTTGTTTCAATAGTGTGCTATAATTATATAGGATGTAACTATGGTGGGTACAATTGAAGTAAAAAGTTACACACACTATTTTCTTTGAATCATGCATGCACAGGAAGTTGCAAAGATAGTAGATGGGGACCCTTTATCTCTACAGTATTTTCTTCCCTTTATAAAAATAATATCTAGCAATTATTGAATGCTCATTCTGTTTCAGGCAGTGTTTATTGCTTATCAAGCATTGTCATTAAACATTACAACAAACTTTTGCCATCAATACCAATTATTAGCTTCAGTTTACTGATGAGAAGCTGAGCCACGAAGAGATTAAATAATTTGCCCTTTGAGTAGCAGAGCTAGGATTTGAACCCATAAGCCTGCCTGCAGTCTTCACTATGCATATTTGTCTTTGACTACCACTGCTTTGCCTACTGTGCTTAGTACACAGTAAGTACTTAATAAATACTTTGAAGGAGTGATGAAAACATATGAGGAAAAGGGAAGCTGGATTTTTCTGTCTTCCAAGCTTCCCTCAATGAGCTATAGGCTCAACTGTGTTCATGAGAAGCAGAACCTGAGGTAATGATTGGGACCCACACCTGACTCATGCTGTCCAACTTTTCCTGTGGGGTGCTCACTTGTTACAAGCATCAAAGGATATACAGTTTTAGGTCAACAGGAGGAATAGGTTTTGAGATCTATTGGACCATATCAGGGTGATTATGCAAAAAATGTGCATTTCAAAATAACTAAGAGTAAATTTCAAATGTCTCACCATAAAAAATGATAGGTGAGGTGATAAATATGCTTATCAGTGTAATTTTGTCATGGCAAATTGTATGCATATATCACCACATCACACATTACTCCATACAGGTTTACGATTGTAATTTGTCAATCCAAAGTAAAATACTAAATTTTAAAAAGCCCATTTGTTTAGACTACAACTTGGCTTTATCAAGGAAATATTTTGTCCCAATGACTATTCATTCAACAGTTAATGATCACCTGCCAGGCACCAGGTACAGGTAAAATGGAAACTGGCTTAAAGGGCATGTGGCTTGCCAACACAGTATTTTTTGGAAACAAAAAATATTTAGGCTTTCTGAAATTGAGCTTGCTATTACTTTAAAAAATGTATCCAACATTATTTTATTGGCTAAATTGTTTCCTTCCAAAAGTCATATGTTGAAGTCCTAACTACCAAAACCTCAGAATAATGCTGTATTTGAGTGAGAGGGACTATAAAGGGTATTTAAGTTAAAAAGAGGTTATTAGTTTGAGTCCTAATCCAGGATGGCTGCTATCTCTATAAGAAAATAAATTAGGACACTGTCACATACAAAGGAAAACTGACGTGAAGACACAGGAAGAAGACAGCTACCTATACACCAAGGAGAAAAACCTCAGAAGAAACTAACCTACTGACTTCCTGATCTCAGAGTATGAGAAAAAAAAATATTATCTTCTTTAAGCCACCCAGTATGTAGTGCTTTGTTAAGGTGGTCCTAGTAAACTACTTACATATGACTTTAATCCCATTATTTCCAGATCTGACAATCTATGTCACAGTACTGCTCATATTTATACAGAATGATATTTGTACTAGGAGTTGTTTGTAAGAGCAAAATAAACCTTAAATGTTTATAAATAAAGGAATCAATAGGTGAATTATAATACCTTCCACTTTATAAAAGCTATGGAGACTTTATAAAAACAAGATCTGATAATATGTATACCAGTATGGAAAGATAGCCAATATTTGCTTTCTTTTCTTTATTTTTTAAACATCACAGCCAAAATACGTTAAATGACAAGAAAAAAAAAAGGAAATCCCACACAGTGGACATGGTGTGGTCATATTTACGTAAGAAAATTTAGGTTGTTTGCAGGGACAGAAAACGGTCTAGGATGGAGATTTTATGATGAAAACTGGTATAGAAATTAACTTTTAGCTTTTATTCTGTGTACTTCTATATTGTTTGAACTACCCACTGCTAGCATGTGTTCATGCATTACTTCTATAATTTGAAATAACTTTTTTTTGTAGCACAATAGTTTACACAAGGAGTTATGGGTAACATAAGATGAGAGATATTCTGGAGTTCACAAGAGGTTTCCCTGAGGAAGTGACACTTGATCTGAGACCAGCAGGGAGACTGTGGGAGAGAGCTGAGATGAGAGGGTAGGTACTGGAGCAAGGAGAGGCAGAAACTGGAGGAAACAGAGGGCTTTAAAGTAATGCTGGTGACTAAGGGATGATAAGACTTACTGAAGGAGAGATGATATTTATGCAGTTAGAAATGTACCAAATAGTGGACCTCAGGGAGTCTTGTGAACTCAGATAAGGATTTGGGTTTTTTGTAAAAGAAGTGTAGTTGGGGGTTACAAATCAGAGGGGGAAGATGAATGAAGGAGATTAAGGTGAGGGTATATGATTGGTGGACTTCATAGACCTATATGAAATAGAACAAAGAAACCTCTTGCAATTGCTTTAAGTGGGATGGGAGGGGTTGGGGGGACAAATGATAGGGGCAATGAAACTAACATACAATATAAGCCTAATCAGAATTTTCATTACAAATCCCCTCCTGTATAATGAATATTTCTTAATAATTTTTTTTAAAGTCAAAGAGAAATCATAAAAAGTTTTAGAGAGAGTAAGATGTAGATTTACATTTTAGAAAGATTGGTCTGCCTGCAGGGTGGAGCATTGCTTGAAAGGGGCCAAGTTTATTTGAAGGGAAACTCAGCTAGATGAATTTGTAGTAGCTCAGGAGAGGATAGTGTAGTGACAGTATGGGTGTAGTGGCCAGAGCTATGCCCCCCTGAAACATGTGAATGTGTTAAGTTACATTGCAAAGAGAAGTTAAGGCTGCAAGGGGAGCTACCATTGCTAATAAGCTGACCTGAAAATAGGTCGCTTATCCAGGAGATCCCAATATAATTGAAAGGGTCTTTAAATGTAGAAGAGCAAAACAGAAGAGAACGGTCAGAGGGGAATCTAAAAGATGTGGAAACATTCAGAAAGAGATTCAGGGTTATTGGCTTTGAATATGGAGTAAGGATCTAAGAACCAAAAATATAAGTGACCTCCAGAAACTGAGAAAGACAAGCAAATGGATTCTCCCCTAGAACCTCCAGAAAGGACAGATCCCTGTCAACACCTTGACTTTTACCCAGGAAGACTCTTTTCAGGCTTTTGGCCTCCAGAACTATAAGCTATCTAAACGACTAAGTTTGTAAAATTTATTACAACTGCAAGAGGAAATTAATACAGTAGAAATTCCAATAGATGTATAGATGTAGTACACATTTGAGGAGCAGAATGAGCAGGAATTGATGATTATTGGATTTGCAGAGTGAAGGAAAAAAGGAAGTCAAAGTGAATTCCCAGTATTGTCTTCAGCAATTCAATGCAATGTGGTACTCTATGAATTAGGGTTGAGATATATAAAATAGAACAGATAGAGCCACTGGGAAAGCCAAGAGTTAAATTTTGAAGATGCTGAGTATCAAGAATTAGAAGAATACAAGGGAAGATTTGGAAACACAGAGCTGTAGTTTAGGAAGCGTCTGGACTATGTCTCCATATGCAGAGTGGCTGGCATAAGGAGGAAGAAAACTCAAAGGATACATCATAGCAAAATAGCAGCTTTTCATTGTAAGATTTAACTTTTTTCTGAGGATTTTTTTGAGTGTCTACTATGTTGATGTTACTCTGAAGCCCATGATTTTCTTTATTCAATATTATGTTATCACTCTGAATAGTGTGAAAGTGATCAGAATTTAAATGTTTTCTTCAAAGTGAGCCTTTTGTCAGTCTTGTGTGTTGGATGGTGGGAATGAAATGGATGAGTTGAATCCAGTATGTGGAGTTGAGTGAGATCAGAAAGGTCTTATAATGTTGAGGGTCTAGACATTGTGGAGTCAGATGACTGGATGTGCTAAATCCAGCAGTGGGCATACATTCCATAATCAGGACAGAATGGGAAAGCTTAGATGAGAAGAAACAAGCAGAGAGGTAAGATCCAAACATCTTGATTAGGTGAAGCATCTAAGAGATTTACAAAAGTAAAAAAGGACAAGGAAGAAATAAGAAGTCAGGTGTGAAGGCTGAGTTCACATCCATAGGCTGGAGCATGGAAACTAGAGTCTGATTCACCACAGGAGACTATAGCTATTGAAGAGGCAGGAGTAGCTAGATTAGCACTCAGGTAAGAAAAATAACTGCAGGGCACAAAACCAATGAATCTTGAATGTCTGTGCAATGTAAGTAAGAATAATTTTTTTTGCTGAGCCAAAAGTTTAAAGCAGTTTTTCTGGAGTCAGATGTACCCAGAAGAGCACAGCAATTGCCCCATGCATCCTGTTCAACAGAAGGACCCAAGGAAGGGAAACATGCTATTTATAACAGCTTTGACACATAACAATAATTTTTCTAAGGAAAAGAAACTTTGCCACAGTGTACCCCAAGTACAATAATAATAATAAATGAAAAAAAACCCTTTATTTTTATATTAGAGTATAAAAACCTACCCCAACTTTTATATTTCTACTGAGTACCAAATATGTAATTCATGTTGTATTTTTCCTAAAAGCAGCTAGTTAAAAGCTTGGTATATCTTTTGTTCTTGAGGCTGTGAAAAGGCCATTTTTCTTCTACCAGTGACAGGCCAGTCATTAAACCTATATTATCTGAACACAGGTAGGCATTTTTGAAGTAATTAAATACCCAGTATTACATTTACCAAGTTCTACAAAATAGATCTGAGGCTAAAAAAAGATAAATCTCTTCATAAGGGAGTCAATGAGAAAAGATCCAATTCTAAGATGTACATTAAAGGCACTATTTTTTTTAATTTTGTTGTCTTATTCTTATGTTTCCAGCTTTTTGTGTGGCAGGAAACCTTAATAGTCTGGTAACTATGTCAACTCCTTACTTCAGCTATAGGTCTTGAAAGCATATCCCTAATTAGTTGTCAGGGCCAAAATTTAGAGGTCAACTTTATCAGAACACTTTATTCAACACTACTAGAGATATTGAAGGGGGATATAAGCAAAAAAAGATTGTCTAATAGATTGACCTCAGTTCTCCCATTCTGTCCTTGCTCCACCCCATCTTCAATATGACCCCTGTCTGCTAACTCCTTCCTCCCACATAGGTTAAAGCTCTTGGGGCACATCAACACCATCATCTATTATTATTATTATTATTATTTCATTATTATAAAATATTAATAACATAAAATTTACCATCTAATCATTTTAAGTACACAGTTCATTAGCATCGAGCACATTTACCTTTTTGTATAAGCATCACCACCATTCATGGCATTTATATTGACAAAGATTGCTGTGTCAAATGACACAGCCACAAGTGGTTGAGTTAATAAAAGTTGAAGAACACTGGAACTTGCTCCATCTGTAATTAGGGTCAAGTGACTGCTGCTCTATTCCTGCCCATCTACCTGATGTGATGAGTGATGGCATTTCCACCACTGATTGGACTTTGCTTAGAGTAGAGATCCAATGAACTCTTTCCGAGACTTCCAAACCTCACTCCACCAACAAAAAACTACTCCAATTCATAATACTAAGAAGTAAGCAATATTGAGCACTGGCTATGAGCCAAACACAGATCTAAATCTCTTTTCTTATTTCAGTAACTCCTCACAACAACCAGCTAAGGAAAGTTATTAATGCTATTCCCATTTTTCAAAACAAAGCAGTTTGCCCAAACTGCAGAATTTGTAGTTGTGACAAAACTCAGTTTCAGATTCAGGTAGTCTGGGCCCACACTTTCAACAATAATGTGACATTGAACAAGGAATTGTGCCACCTAAGAGGCAATGATTTTTAATAAAATTCTTTTATCTTTAGTCTTTTAGATAATTTTAGAAAGAAAATTGTTTCATGGAATACCCATCTTGCTTTTTTTTTTTTTAGCACATCAAGCTTTATGCCCAAGGGAAAAAACAAGACAGAAAAAAATGAAAATATTTTAAAAATAGAGTCATGAAGGAGTACACACAAAAAGTAGGAGTCTCCAAATGGCTAATGGATAGGTGTTGGCTTCATGTGGACATTCTCAAGTCCCTAAGATATTGCAAGTGAATCCTGGTAAGTAGAAGCCACAAGGTCCTCAAGAATGCCACTGTGCCAGAGTCCTAGGAGAAAGCAGAAGGCACATTCCAAAAGAGTTTACCTGCAACATGGGAGCAGGGTATGAGAACCTATCAGGGACATAGATGCACCTAAGGACTGGAAATAATGGAAGACTTCACCCCACCAAGGCCTAAAGGGGCATGGAAAACAAGGAGAACAGGAGGGAAGAGATTGGTCCCCAAAAGAGCTATAGATTTTGGGAATGTAGGCAAGAGAAAACAGGGGGAATAAATACCCAATCTGCCTCCTACTGGCCAAACTGAATCTTGCAAGGCACACAGAAGAGCAGAGATAGAGCCTAGGGCTAGGGGAGGGAGTGGTAGTATGTTAGGTGAGAAGAACCATTACAGTCCCCATTCCAAACAGATGTTGTAGGCTTTGTTACTAACTCCTCATTTCTCATGGAAGCAACATTTAGATCATTCAGGGTTTGGTTTATAAAGCAAAGACTGGAAGTCAAACAGCCTTAAGGCTCTTATCAGAACCCTATATTTTGCCTGATCATGATTGGGTCTTGTTATTTCTTTCAATTGAGGGATATTCATAACATAAAATTTACCATCTTTACCATCTTAACCATTTTAGCTTAAAATTTAGTGATATTAAGCACATTCACATTATCGTACAACCATTACCACCATCAACTTCCAGAACCTTTTCATCTTCCTACACTGAAACTCTGTAGCCATTAAATACTGACTCCCTATTCCCATCTCTCCCAGCCCTTGCCAAACACCATTCTACTTCTGTCTCTGAACCAGACTACTGTAGGTACAATATATTTTTCTCTGTCTGGCGTGTTTCACTTAACATGTCTTCAACGTTCATCCATACTATAACATGTGTTTTAAATATGTTTTTAAGTAATTTTATATAAAATAGAAAAATAATACTTTTTGAATTTGTATCCTGTGGCCCCAGCTGCATTCAAAACCTCTTGTGAACAGGTCAATAATTATTTTCCTGCCACTATACCAGTGTTCTTACTGAATATTCCAACATTATAAATAAATAAAGAATGTCAGGCTTTTTCATTGTTTACTGATGAGCCAAGAACCATTCCACGTTTGGATTTTTTTTCCAGTTTCTTGTTATCTTTCTGTTATTGTAGTAACCTGTTTGTAAAAATTCTTTTATTTTTAAAGACCTTACCTCTTGCAAGGTTAATATGTATTTTGTTTTTGTTCATCTGCAAATTCCCTGCTACTTTGTGATGTTGTTCTGCTTAGGTGTTCTCCCCTCCCCTACCTGTCTATGCAGCCCAGACTTGATCCAGATGCACAATGACTGGTTTTCTCTAACGGTCATTTTAAGTGAAGTAATCCCATAAAGATAACAGAATAGTAGTTGGCAATCGAATAGTGAAGAACAAGTCTTAAGAGCCAGATGTGAAGTTAGCTAGACTTGGATTTGAGTCTATTTCTGCCACTTGTTCATCAGGCAACCATGAGAAAGCAAGTTATTTAGTCTCCCTAAGCCTCAGTCCATGCTTGTAAAATAAAGGCAATACCTTACAGAGTTGTCAGGATTCCATAAGAGAATCACACTTAGCCCAAATACTGTCTTATGCCAGGAAATACTTCTTGTTAGTTAGTATCGCTAATGTATTATTTTCAAATGGCTTCTTCCAATACTTCTTATTTAGTTACACTGACTATTCCAGAAAGAGGCAAATCTGAAGTTATTTCTTTTAGAGAAGTGGACTGTCAATCTCAGAGAGACCCCAGGGCCACAAGACATGGGTGGAGGCAGGACTGATATTCAAGGCAGTGGGGCGCATTCTCAGGAAGTAGACTGCCTTGGCATGAATCCCACTTCAGCTCCTTCCTGGTTATGTAAACTTAAGCACATTCCTTAATTCTTAATTTCTTTTCTGTATAGGAGAAATAATAACAATGCGTGTAACATAAACTACTGTGAAGGGTATATGTAAGATTATGCATATAGGACAGTGTCTTACACGTGGTTAGTCCTAGACAAGTATGGTTCAAATTGTATCGTCTGGTCCCCAGTAAGGTGTGCCACCACATGTTGACTCAAGTGGTACAAGATGCTACATCTTTTGCCTACTCATCCCTCTTTGAATCTTTGCTCAGTGTCCCTCATAGAGTCCCAATTGGCAGTTGCCTGCATCCAGAAGCTTTTAGACTAGACATGTGTTTGAAGTAGTATAATTTACTAAGACAGGGCCCAGAACTTGGCTGTTCCTAAAGGTAAGTTGAAGGCTGAGAAAATCAGAAAGATGTCAGCACAGAAATAGGACAATGGAGTTGGCAGATTTGGAGTTCCCTCTCTCTTTCAAGTCTTTCAAGATTCACCTTTCATATAAGGACATAAGTGACCAAAACCATCCATCACAGCAATGTTTGCTGAGCCCTGCAAGAAACTTTCAGAAACAAGGATTTTGGGATCAGTTTGCTGTCTTCCATATTACCTACACATTAGTATAACAAAGTCCTGAATAGTCCCACAAAGAAAACATGCAAAGCATTGTTTTCCAAACATATTTGACTAATAAACTAATTTTCTATCATCTGCACCTCACATATACCTTTTAATATACCTCACATATACCATGTTTCCAGGGACATGGTTAAGTTAATGCTGAGTAAAATGAGCAGGCAAATATTCACATGTGTATTTAATAATCTTGAATGCTTAGTTTTAAACCTTTGTTAAATTTTCTATAGTGAAATATATCTACGCAATTGTTTTAGAAGTAGGTATGCAGGAACTCAGGCACATAATGAGTTATGCCAAACCATTGGTTCTGAAGTTACTGATCTACAAAAGGATCTTTTATTCTGTGTGAGGATCGTACAATCTCCCTACAGCTTGAGCAGCCCTTCAACCTTACTTACTCGATAAAAGAATTTGTAGTTTCATAGAAAGGGTCTTTCTGGGGAGATTTGAGAGGGCCTGAGAAAACTTCATAATCTCAGTTACTTTTATTAGAGCTTACCATACCCACCCTCAGCGTTCTCTAAGAAGGGCAGGATGGTGTCTCTTTCAGAGAAGGCAAGTGCAGGGCAGTGGTACATTACCTGATTAAAAGCATTTGCTTTGAGGTTCTGACTCTCCAATTCAGCCACTTTCATACCTGGGCTCTGAGCATCCATTTCCTCTTCTGTAAAAATGATAATACCTCCTGTGGAAAAAAAAAGTTAATCTAGCAAGTCTAAGACTGAATGTCTTAGAAAAGTCTATCTGCAAGATTGACCCTTGGTTAGCATCTGGGAACTTGGATTTTAGGAATATTCTCACTGTTCCCTGATAAGAATAACTCACTATGCTTAAACACTATGGTTTTGCTGAACCCCTGCTTTCCTTCTGGAATCTGAAACTTTGGTACAGATGAGGCATAGCACATTTATATGATCAGTATTGAATAAAATTCTCAGGCAATGAGTCTCTAGTCCTTCTCTGATAGGCAGCATTTTACAAGAGTGTGGTTATAGTTTAACATTACAGGAATTGATCACATTCTGTGTGTGAATCCACTGGGAGAAGACTTCTGGAAGCTTGTGCCTGGTTTCCTCTACATTTGGCCTCATGTTCCTTTTCCTTTTGCTGATTTTGCTGTTTATTCTTTCACTGTAATAAATCACAGCCATGAGTGTGACTGTATGCTAACTTTGTGAGTCCTCTTAACAAATTGTCAAACTTGGGAATGGTTTTGGGAAACCTTGACACAGTGATATTGTGAATGTAGGGTCATATACTTTGAACATGTAGTTCAATTAAGTAGGCATAGACACATGAGAAAGAAGAAATAGGCTACCAAGCATATCTTCACTTCCCTGCTAGGTATCCCTCTGCTACCTGGTGCTCAAGGGCACTAGGACCCTGTCTTTGTCTTTCACTTCCCCATTGCTAATAGAGTGATGACTTCTGTTCATTTTGGAAATTCCATCTCTGCCTTCAGTCAAGTGTGAGTTTCACAGGGATGTTTCTTAAGAATTTAAAACTGTTTTTAATTTTTTTTCTTTTAGGTTGCTTTTTCTGTAACTCTTTTAACTCAAACTTACTAGACATGTAAAACTGTAGTTATTACTGTTTAAATTAGTTGTGTGGTATTACATGATGCTGTATAGGTAAATTAATTCAGTAATGGGTTAACTCTCCACAGTTCCCTTATTTAAAAACAGAAAGAGTGCTTATGTGTTAATATTTTATTTTTTATTCTTTCACTTGAATGGCACAACAACTAGGATATTCATAATCAGGAAGGGAATAGCAAGACATTTCTATGTTCCTTCTAAATATATTTGATCTAGCCTTTTCACATCTTGTTCAGGTCTTAATTAATGCAAAAGAACTCTTCTCAAATGATTTTTCTGAAATAATTTTTATCTTTCTCTTTAAAAGTGGTCATAGCTAAAGGCTATTAAAATGTCAAGTTGATTCAACCACCAAATCACTAAATTATATTTTTGCTTGTGTTTTATGTTCACTAAATTAAATCAAGAGATGCTATAGAGCCACTAATTTTGTATAATTTTCTGCCACTGAAAAAGTGCCAAGCCTTTAACCAACCAGGTAGTAGTATCATAATCAAGATTCCTTTGAGTTAAAGCAGTTGTATGATGGCTAATATACTTACCCAGATTGAACATTATTATTTGAAACTTTGCAGCAGCTAAAATTGAAAGAGTAGAATGGTGAGCCCCTAAAAATGCAAGGTATGAAATGACAGTGAAGTGTTTACTGTTAGCTTTATTCTATGCAAAAATCCACTCCAAAGCATAATGGCTTATGTCAACAACCATTTATTTATGTCCTGATTCCATAGTACAGGACCTCTGGGACAGCTAAGCTTGGTACCCCAGTTTTTCTGCTGATAGATTCACTCATGTAAATAGCTGAAGGTCCGGTAGGCAGCTCTGCTTCTGGGGTTTAGTTGGCTGTTGGATGGCAAAACAAGTGACCTTGTCCTCCAGAAAGAAAGCCTAACCTTGTTCTCATGTCAACTGCAGGTTCTAAAGCCTGAAAAAAATATGGGATAGGGGCTTAAGAAAATGGAAAAGCAGCAGAGAACTCTGCATGAAAAAGCAGCAATAAATGGCTCAAGGAAGAAATAAAGCATTTATAGAAACAGGGCTCAAACAGTAGAGTGCCTTTCTAGTGACTGCAATGCCCTGAATTCAAACCCCAGTACTTCAAAAAAATTTAAAAAACAACAGAAGAAGAAATATAAATCTTATTGGAAGGTGGGGGTAGAAAAGGATGTAGAAAATGTTAATACCTATGAAGTTCTGAACCCAGGTGCTATTTAGTGAATAAATGTACTATTCTCAGTGATTTAAGTCTGTTAGCAAATATTTCTTGAGCTCTATATTGCCAGGAATTAGCAAACAGACAGCATCCTTTCTCTCATGGATCTTATATGTATTAGTAAGGAAAATGGATACCAAGCAACTGCCACATGTAATCAATCACAATTGGATAAATGCTGAGAAGAACATCAATAAAACTAAATACAAGTAGAATATGAGTATGAACTGCAGGTGTGTAAGTCACCTATTCCTGCCTAAGGAATGAGCTAATGCTCCCCAATGAGACAACACTTACTCCAAAACATCATCTTTGATTAGTCTCACAACAGTGTGTAGAAGGATTTCCAAAATAATCATACTTGTCCTCTTCACACATGAGTAGATCCAGAGAAGAAAAAGATGATACCTAAGATCACAGCTAATTGGTGACCTATTCAGCTTCAGCATTGAAGCCCAGGTTACCAAACGTGTTCTTAGTACATAAATGAACTAAGCCTTGTATGCACATATGAATAATAAAAGAAAAATGAAAAAAAAATAAAGGGATAAAGGAGTATTATAAATAAAAAAAAACCTTCTACATTGTATATATTTTCTAGAGGTATTCTGGTTACTGGATATGTTTTACCTAGGTAAACTGTTTTGCTTCAAATAAGTAAAATATATTATACAAAATTCTAAATAGTATATATGCAATGAAAAGTGAGTCTTTTCTGGTCAGCTTTTGCTTTGGTAATTCCACATAACAAACAGGTTCAACATCTCAATAACTTAATTACAAACATTTATGTCTCACTTGCGAGTCATCTGTTGCTTAGCTATGATCCAGTTGGGCTTGCCTGATCTTGGCTCCAGACTGGGTTTATGTCTGCTTCATGTATCTCTTTTCCTTAAGACCATGTTTGGGGAAACATCGTCTACCTGAAAGATCTTTCTGTTAAGTGCCAGGAGCACAAGGGGAAAAGTGGAAATACACAATGCTTCTAAGCACCTCCACCCCAAACAAGCTTATTGTCTCTCCCATTCATACTCCATCGGCGAAAGCAGGTCACATGGCCAAATCTAAAGTCAATGTGCAAAGAATTAGACTTCATATGGAACATTCATGGTAAGGACATAAAAAAAAATGAATGAATTCATTAAATCTACACACCCTGAAAAATCTAACTTTCTTGTTTTCCACTGCTGGTATCTAGAGGTATATCTGATAAGATGTAACTGTGAGTGAATTAAAAATAACTTTCTTATGATCTCCTGCTGGCAAAACATAAACAGCTGCCTTTTCTTCTGTTTGCATCTCACAGGTTTTTGCATCATGTTTGGGAAGAAAAAGAAAAAGATTGAAATATCTGGCCCATCCAACTTTGAACACAGGGTTCATACTGGGTTTGATCCACAAGAGCAGAAATTTACGGGCCTTCCCCAGCAATGGCACAGCCTGTTAGCAGATACTGCCAACAGGCCGAAGCCCATGGTGGACCCTTCATGCATCACACCCATACAACTGGCTCCCATGAAGGTATGGTGAGGGCTCTAACTTTAAGGTGGCTTATGAAACATGCTCTGAATTGAGGCAGTGTATCATCTTTATAGGCAAGCTATCAAATGCCTAGCTATGTATTCTTCAAATGCTCATATATTAGCTGCAATTATTCTTCAGTGATTGTAATAATCACCACTTGTTGTATATTGTAGCACATAAAAAGGAATGACCCCTCTGGTTAGTATTGGCAATAGCCTCTGATCAAATGTTATATTAGACAAACTTCTATTGTTTTACATATGCTTTCAAAATATTTAAACTCTTATATAAAATTGAATAACATATTTAACTATAACAAGTGATATAAAACATGCTTACATGCATATATATTACACATGTGTATACATGTTTTATATAACCAAATATATATGTATTTTCAAATTTGTCTTCATAGCCTAAGAGAAAGCTATTTCAAAAGAGAGCAAATAATTTGCGTCCTGGAAGTTAAACAAATTGCTAGTAGATTTTTGGCAAGGAATATTCATGAAAATGATTGCATAATAACAGAATGAAGACTCAATAAATTTCAGATATTCCAAGTTACTACAAAGACCATTCAGGCATTGCAGTTGCTCAAAATCTCTCCGTGGGAATTAAACATCACAGAAGTTTATCATTATGTGACACAATAGATCATTGCAGAGTTTTCATCCAGAAAAAGCATGAGTTTATATTATTCTCTTGCTCCTTATATTAGTAGACATCTAGGCTATATTAATACCTTATTCTGTGTTAACATGAATACTGTATAAATTGTGTTTAAATAATGTGCAAAGAGCTTTAAATGATCTGTAATTGGCAAACTATAGGAAACGCTTTTATCACATGAGCTGGCCAGATTAGGGTTATGATTCCATCATTTACGCATGGTCATGATCATTCTGTTCTGGCATTGAACATGTGAGTCTGTTCTGTCTAAATATCAATAGAGTCTCAGTGTTCTGCATCTTGTGAATTTGATTTTCTGATAGGAATTTGAAGCTTTTCAAAATGACTAAAATATTAAGTATATAAATGGGCAAAGTGAATCTTCTCTTCATTGGTTGATACTTATAGAAACTGACCAGTTAACCAACTCTCTACTTTAGTCAGTATAACCTACAACTGAACATGATTTTCTCCCTTAGAGAAGGCTAACCCTTCATGAATTACCAAATAATAGAGTATGCCATGTCTGAAAAGAAGTTGATGTTGGGTAAAAATTGTTTTTAGGTTTCTTTATTTCCTTATATCTCGAGTTTTACAAAAGCCGGAAAGTGTGACCAGAAAATTCCTCTAATGTTGATCATCATTATGAAAAAAAATTTCAAAGTTGAGTATGCCTATTTTTCTCCAAATACTGTGAGTACAGATAGCACCACTGGCAGATAATAGACAATCTTGGTAGTCAAAGTGAATCTTGTCCCTCCTAGTCCCTTAGAATAAGTAAAAAGTTCAAGATGCCAAAGTATGACATGTGGTTTGGATGATCACACATTTTAGAAATAAATGTTTTTTCTGGAAAAATCTCTAGTGCTTGAGGATGGCATATAAATCATGTAGAGTCTGTCTTAGAAGTGAGAGCAATCTTCACAATAAGAAACTGCGAGTGAATTGGCATAAAGGACTAAATATTGAAGATAGAGTTGTACAGGTTTAAAGCCATTTTGGCAAAATTATTTATTTAAGTTAAATGAAACCAACAATTCTAATTTGGTCAAATTGTCCTTTAAAGTGGGCAAAGATGAGGAAAGGATGATAAATGAAAGCAGTCAATGAAAGAAGTATGCCATCTCTTATGTTGTAGCAAAGTACTGGTCTTCAGTATTGGACAGGAAGCTTCAGGCAGGGTAATGGGAAGGGAACTCCACCACTGTACTCAACACTTTCCTGTATGATTGGTTTCCACTGTTCTTATTTAGAACCTCATGCTTCCTTATTGTACTCATTACTTAGCAGGACATAAGTATGCTTTATAGATATGTTTATGTAAGTGTCTCTCAAAATGTATAGTGGCTCAGAATCACCTAGAAAGCTTGATAAGACGTAGATTGTTGGGCTCATCCCAAGCTCCTGATTCAGTAGAACTGGGGTCGGGGCTCAAGAACTTTCATTTCTAACAAGTTTCCAGGTGGTAATATTGCTGTTGGTCCAGAGACCAGGTTTTGAAAACTTTGATACAAATATTTATAAAGACATTTATTCAAATAAGGTATAATCAATGTGAGTTTACATAGGTCAAAGTTACCAAACTCACAAATCTTGCCAGAAGCCAGAGGATATCTTGGACTTGTGGAAAAAGTTGATATTCTTGTCACAAACCAAAGACATGTATACAAATAAGATCTTCCAAAGAGGAAGATCCCTTTTAAATATTTGGAAAAGGGCTGGGTATAGCTCAGTGATAGAGCACATACTCAGCATGTGTGAGGCCCTGAGTTCAGTTCCTCACACCCCCTCCCAAAACAAAACACTTGGCAATTATCATTGCAAAAGTCCTTTTTTATCTAACATCATTTTGTCCACAGGAACATGACAAGCAATATCACCAAAATTAAGTTAGATGCCTTATATGAAGGGCAGGTTGAATGGTCACACTTGTTTGCTCTTGCCTGGTAGATCACAAACTTGGTACTTAGGACACTTGTTCTTACTCAGATTCTTGGGTCCCACCCTACAGGTTCTGATTTAGTAGGTTGTGGGCCCAGTGATTTGCATTTATAACAAGCTCTCAGATGCTGTTGATGGATTGGGCAAATATACTTGAAGAACCACTATTCCCATTGGAGGCACAGGCCTATAATCCTAGCACTCTGAAGGTCAGAGGAAGATCAAGAGTTTGAGCCAGCCTGAGATAAATAGAAAGACTCTGTCTTAGAAACAAAGAAACAAAAATCCTACCACTGTTCTTGGTGGACTGAAGTGAGAATACAATGTTCACCCTTTCCCTGTTTTAACCTAGAAATCATTTTTTAAATGCTAAAATATACAGAGGATAATATCGAAAAGTCTTTGTACCTTTGCCCTAAAATGAACAAACATATCTTAAGCATTTCTTAATATTTGCTTTTAATTTTCAGTCAGAATTATAGAAATACTAGTATAAGTAGTATTATTTGGTATACTTAAAATATATTAAATGATATCAGACTGTATAAACTGTTCTTTAACTTACTTTTAATTTAACATTGTTTTGAGATAAATTCAGATTGATATGTAGAAAAGAAGCTTATTTTTAAATTACTATATTTTAAAAAAACGTATCCATTTCTCTACTGAGGGATATCATCAAGTATTTGTTATGGCAGGTAATATTTTCATGAACATCTGTGTTCCTTGGACCATGATAAGAAGTTTTCTTCTATGGTTCTCAAAGTATGGTCTCTTTCAGGAAATCTGCAAGATCAAACTATTTTCATCTTAGTACTTAGGAGTCATTTGTCGTTTTCACTCCTTCTCTCCTGAGTATACAATGGAGTTTTCCAGAAGCTACATTATGTCATAATGTCATTGGTTGATGCTTAATGAGTTTATGCACTTTATATTCTTATGTTTTAAAAGTTTGTCAATTTTAATATATAACACAGTACATGTTAATAACTATTACATAAACCAAAGTCTTTTGGGTCCTCAGTAAACTTAGAGGCTCCTAAAAGTAAAAATTTTGCCAACTGTCACTGTATGAGTTATTTTTGTGTAACTATGACCAACATATACAAGAGAACAGCTTAAAGGAGGCACGATTGATTTGGCTAATGGTTTCAGAGGGTTCAGTCTATATTTTTGGCCCCATATACTTGGGCAGAATATGATCGTAACAGCATGTGGCTATCACCTCATGACAGACAGGAAGCAGAGAATGAGGAAGGGATGAGGACCAAGCATAACCTTCAAAGGCATGACTCCAGTGGCCTACTTTCTCCAACTAGGCTGTCCCTCTTAAACTTCCCGGAATCTTCCAAAGTAATTAAAGACCAAGCATTCAACACATGGATTTTGCATTCAGAACTTAAGTTTTTAGAGCTTAATCATTTTCTTAGTCCTATTTCCACAGAATTCTGTTTTTTAATATTTTTTGAAATGTGCTTTCTCAAAATACAGGGCAGCAGTGTATTTGTGGCATCATTTCCATTCATACCAAGGAAACATGCTCTCCTTCATTTCCTTTCTCATTGACTCATCCCTGGTGTTTCTTCTTCACTGGTCAGAATTAAGTTAAGAGATGCGATTTCTTTTTGTGCCTCCCCTCACTTCTAAGAATTGTCCTCAAGGAATGAAACTGTAGCATATGGTTGTCACTCTCTTAGCTAAATTAAATGCCCAGCGACTGTGAAAGCAAGGCCTGGTCCATGGTGACTCATCTGGCTCCCATGCCTATTTTGGGGTCTATACCAAAAATGCTTTACACTGCTCTTTAGATATGTTCAGTGGCTTTTGTCCTTTTATCTTCATCCTGATGTTTTCTCCAGGACTCTTCATAAAGCCCATGGATTGGATTCCTCACAATTTTCCTATCATGTGCCTCAGTGTAGTTTTTACATCCTTATTCTTTTAGATCTGTTTCTATCCAGAAACAGATTTCTTACCACATGAAATTTTGTGTCCCGATGTTCACCCACCTGTGCCTCCTCTTTCCATTTCTAAATGCCCTCCCAAGTGAGTGTCAGCACACATCTACAAAGATACAAGAGGAGCCAGAGAAGACCTGGAAAGGTGATGTGCTCCTGGGCAAAAGGAAGAACTAATGCGAGACCTTGTGGCAAGAACAAGCTTGGGGAATTTAAAATAGAAACAGATCATCTGTGGGACTGTAGCAGAGTGTGCCAGGGAAGGAGGTAGGAGATGTGGTCAGATGGACCACAAGCAGTAATTGAATGATGAGGGCTTTTGGAAGCCACAGTTAATCCTCCAGAGATGAAAGACATAGGTCTCAAATTATTCTATTATGAAGTGAATTCATTCATTTAAAGGTCAGGTCTAATTTACAGGGTAACAGCCATATTAATCCAATCTTTAATCATGCAGGTTTTAGATGTTTTATTACTTAGTATGAAGACTTGGGATGCAGGTTGTCCTTACAACTACATGATTGTCCAAAGACATTTAAGAAAAATACAGACCTTCTTACAAAAGAAATAGTGCATTTGTTATAAAGGTAATTAACTTCATTGCACAGCAGAATGTAATTATAAAATGAAACCTGATAAACAGGTTAACTATATTTTACAACCTATCACCAAAAACACTACCAAAAAATTATGGCAGAGTTGACTGGAAGAAAGGAGGACAGATTTGTTAGTCTTTTGTTGAAGTTATCTCTACTACTTCTATATTGGCAAAATATAGGATAGTACACTTGCACTCTTTCAACTCTCTGCTGCATATTACTCCCTCCTTCCAATTTCAATATGCCTTTCAACCACCTCACCCCTACAGAGGCTGTGGAAGACAAACATCTCTCGGTGTTGAGTACAGTAGCTCATGTACTCATGAGTAGCTGACTACTCCCCCACTTCTTGAATTTGAACTTTTTCATGTGACTTGGAGTGGCCAATGGTGTCATAGGAACAAAGGCATGTCAGGAGCAGCCTGACTCCAGAAGGATGAGTGGTACCTGCAGCATATCATCCCAGACTGCCTGTGTCTTTGTAAAATGAAGCAGAGCCACCTCAACCTCATCCTCAACATATGACACTAAGTGTGGGGATGTTTGTTTTGCAGCCTTACTGGACAACTATTTTACACACTATCTCACTAAACCATCATATCATCCTTTTCAAGTGGGTGGTGTTAACTCTGTCTTTTAGGAAAGCAAATCAAATATTAGCAAGATTAAACAACTTGTCAAAGATCCCACAGCTAACAACTGAAAAAACCCAGGATTCAAAGGTGAAAAACATCTGATGCCAAAACTCATGTCGGTCATCACCACACTACACTGACTCCTAATGATAAGGGGGACATTTGGGTGTGAAGAAGTGCTGCATACATAAATGAAAAAAATTGCTTCCTTCTTGCCTAGTCCTGTCTTTTCATCTACCAGATGATACAACTGGTTCTCAATTAGGTGCCATGATTTTTCCCAAAGACAAGTTAATGTTAAGGCTCTAAGGTAAGACACCTTTGACTCCAGCATTTAAACAGCCTAAATTCAACCCATGAATTCCCACAGTTGAGAATCTGATGGGGACATCATTTTAAACACCTTCTTGACAGTAATTTCCTATCATCTCTGCCGTATGACTTTATTTTCTGCTTGTAGAAGACTCAGGACCTTTTGCAGGATCTTTCATTATGCATGTAATCCACACAGTCTCCTCAAGTGAATTAGGCAGAATATTTAAACAGAAAATGTCAATGAAAGCATTCAACTTCAAATACATGCTGCTTATTCTTTCTCCATAATAGCCCTACTCCTCCCTGAGCTAATCATATTTGAGGTCAAGCAGCAAACCCCCTAATCACAAGCATCTCTGCAGACCACAGAGGTGGCCTACTCTGAACTCCCAACTGCTGAACTCACTAAATGATGAGAGTGGCTATGCTTTGATAACTGGAATATTCTACATCAAGTGAAAGGATGTTCTCAGGAACACCTTATTTCCCCAGCTTTGCTCTCCTGGCAATGATGACCTAACTGAAAATAATCCTTCTAAATAAAAACGAAAAAGCCTGTGGCTTTCTGTGACTCCCACACATGCTTGGAACTTGAAAGATTTAATTTTATCTCTCATTTAGCATCTTATAGAAATTGGGACACTAGCATGGCAACTGTGGGCTTCATGGTGGAACTGTCAAATCCTAGTTTCTCTATTGTCAAAAAAAATAAAGTAGAAGTATTATACTGTTGACTCTATACTCATGATAAATCTATCATTTCAATCATTTCTACGCAGCTCATCACTTTCCCATTGATTGGATGCTACTACTGTTACCTTTAAGTACAAAGGTTTAATGAAAATGTATGTGCTCAGGACAGTCCTGGTGTAAGAGTTTGTTTTGTTCACTCAGTCATGACCTAACAAGAACCTTTGGATTAATCTTCTTTTGTTGGATGACAAATTGCCACAAATTTGATGACTTAAAAGGACACATTGATCATCGCAGTTTCTCTAAGTTTAGAGTCTAGACAAGGCTTATGAGGTCCTGTGCTCAGCATTTCATAAGGATACAGTCAAGCACAGGGGGACTTCATTCCCATCTGGAGGCTTAATTGAGGAAGACTCTACTTCCAAGCTTATTTATGTTTTTGGCAGAATTACTTACTTTATAGCTATAGAACTATTAACAGTTTACTTTCTCAAGGCCAGCAAGAGAGTGAGAGCTAGGCTTCTTGGAGTTTATGTATGTATCATAACATTATTACAGAATTGACATCCCCTCAGTATTACCAGATAGTATGAGATAACCATGGAGTGACATCCCATCATCTTTACCAAATAACACAACTGTAGAAATGGCAACCTGTCATGTTTGCCATATTTTACTGGTTAAAAGCAAGTCACAGGTTCTGCCCAGACTCATAAAGAGGAGATTGGTTACACAAATGCATAAGCACCAGAAAGTAGAAATCTTCATTGAGGGATCAGACAAGAGGCTATCTACTCTGGTCCATAATATCCTCGCCATATGCAAAATACATTCATCCTCAGTCCAAGAGTCCCAACGTCTTATCCAATTACAGTACCATTTCAAAGTCCAAACTCCCATCGTCTTGAGTTGAGGTTAGGTGTTGATGGAACACTTAAGTGGAATCTGTTAAGTACAGCTACTGGGACACAATTTTTCTTTATCTGTGGACCTGTAAAAGCTAGAGACAAATTATCTGTTCCCAGATTTCCCAGCATTTAATGGTGGGACAGGATAAGAGGTATAAAAATTCTGGTTCAGAATGAGAGTTGGATGAAGGCAGGGAGACAGAAGTCTAAAACACCTCTTTATTTCATACTTCTGTCCCATTCAAGCCAAGATGACAGTGTTTTTATTGAAACAATTTCTTAATGACTTTGTAGACTTTCTGGATTTCAATGTTACTCATTTTATTAGGCAAAATGAAGTTCACAGATATTTTGAAGATAAAACCTCCTGTTTTTGACCATCTCCGAGCTAGCTTAGGGAACATGCCCTAAGGCTTCCTACAGTTTTGAGAAGATTTTGTGGGCCACAGTTATGTTTACTTAAAGAGGGCCCCTTGTGTGACCCATGCCCTGACCTTTTGATTGGAGTTGTTTGTTAAGAAACTGTTCCACAATCACACATTCAGTCTTCTTTCCAGAACATACTTTCCTGAAAGTGAATCTCTTTATTTTGGAATTTTTTGCCATCTAGAGAGCATGAGAATTTTTTAGGTCATCATCTGAGCCCCTTTTTATTTAAAGAAAAGTCCAATTTATATCTCTTCTGGCAGAAAGAAGAAATCAGGTGGCTCCTTCAATGCTTTTCTTGGAAATCCCTTTAGCCTCATAGCTAAGTTTATCACTTACAAGCTCTGCTTTCCACATAACTTTAGGGAACAATTTCAAAAAACTTTTCATAACAAAGATTCTCCTTCCTCCCATTTCCAGTAACATGTTCCTCACTTGCTTCTGAGCCCTCACGGAAGCACCCTCAAGGGCCAAGTTTTTCTGCTAAGAGTCTGTTCATAGCAATTTAGGCCAGTCAAGCATTCCCTAGCTGGCAGAGTGACACCTTCGAGTAGAGAGACTCCAGAACCGTTCAGCATAGACAGGAAATGTTTACAGGGGACCTCTCCAGTGGGCTGAGAGGATAAAGGCCCACACAGGTAGCAACAGTTATCAGAATAATATCAACTTCAATTTCCTCATAAAAATTTATTGTGTACCTACTATATTTTGAGCAAGAAGCTCTAGATAAAAGTAATATTTGATTCCATCTCTATAGTCTGAACAACCTAGTGAGGGAGATAAACTTGTAAAAAGCCAATGAAAACAAATATGGATGTATAGGTATCTCTGTAGTAAGCCAACTTTAATTTTGTAGGATATATACCCAGAAGTGGTATGGCTGGATCATATGGAAGTTCTGTTTTTAATTTTTTTGAGGAACCTCCCTACTGATTTCCATAGTAACTGGACTAATTTACATTCCCACCAGGAGTACATACAGGTTTCTTTTTCCTCATATTTTTACCTGTATTTTTGTTTTCTATTTTCTTAATGGCCATTCTGTTGGGTTGGTGACATCTCAATGTAGTTTGATTTGCATCTCTCTGATGGCTAAGGATATTGAACCGTTTTTCATGTATTTATTCACCATTTGTACTTCTTCCTTTGAAAGCAGGAAGTCTGTTCTGTTCTATTGCCCATTTACTAATTGGATAGTTTTGGTTTCTTTTTTTAGTTCTTTTTGTACATTATAGATATTAATCCCTTGCCAAACGAATATTTGGCAAAGATTTTCTCACATTCTGTATGTTGTCTCTGCACTCTGTTAATTGTTATTTTGCTATGCAAAACCTTTTTACTTTAATACAATCTCATTTTTCAGTTCTTGCTCTTATTTCCTGAGCAATGGGAGCCCTTCTCAGGAATTCATTACCTATGCCTATATCTTGAATATAGCTTTCCCTATGGTTTTTTTTTAGTACTTTCAGAGTTTCTAGCCATTATATTAGTCTTTGATCCATTTTTGCCTGTATAGGGTAAGAGATAGGGGGTTGTTTTTAGTCTTCTATATATGGATATCCAGTTTTCCCAGAACAACTTGTTAAAGTGGTTGTCTTTTCTCCAATGTCTGTTTTTGTCACCTTTGTCAAGAATCAAATGACTGTACCTGCTAGAGATGATTTCTGGATCTTGTGTTCTATTCCATTGGTATATGAGTCTGCTTTTTATGCCAGTACTATGCTGTTTTTGCGATTATGGTCCTATAGTGTAGTATAGTGTAGCTTTAATTCAGGTATTGTGATACCTCCAGCATGACTCTTTTTGTTCAGGATTGTTTTGGCTATTTAGGGTCTTTTTGTGTTTCCATATGAATTTTAGAATTTTTTTTCATTTTCAGTGAAGAATGTCCTTAGAATTTTGAGGGAGAAGGGGGTTACGAAAGCGAATACAGAAGGTGAACATGATCAAAATACACTAAAAGCATTATGAGAATATCACAAGGAGCCCTTTACTTTACATAATTAATGTACACTAATTAAAAAAGAATTATTGATGAATTAAAATCTCTTCATTGACATTTTAAAAGACAAATGAAAATATATAATAAATACTAAAATGAAAGCATAAACGTTTCAAGAATTCTTTAGAACAGAGTGACTATACCTCCTAGAAAATTTCCAGAAGGTAGGATTTTAGATTTTAAAAAAGAATGTAGTCTTATATTCAGGACTAATGAGAGGATACCCCTATATAAGAAAATAACTTAAAAAAAGACAATAACAGCATCTTGCTTAAGAATGCCAGACTATGCAGGACAAATGCAATAATCTTTATTCTGCCTATAACAGCTTATATGACCTTGTACAAGTAACCCAATCTCCAGTTTCCTCATCTGTTAAGAGTGAATACAACAGTACTACCTCATAGGTCTGATGTGAGAATTAGACAGTTCGACATATTTAAGACATTGGTAGAAAATAAATTTTAAAATGAAACCCATCTAATTATCACATATACAAAGTATGATGAAAATCACCTTTTTAAGAACTGTGTTTTGAGTTTACTTTTTTTATTGTAATCAATAAAACAAAACTATTTTAAGACTAAGTCATTTTAAGAATACTATTGAGAACAATGTTATAGGTAACTCTCTAAGTTATACAAAATGTGAGTTCTCAAGAGTTTGCACATTTTAATAGCAAAACACCCCAGATTTTTTCCCCCGGGTGTATATTTGAGTGTGAATTTCCTATGAACATGCTTCCAATGCTATCACTCACCTCAAAACTTCAGGATGCTCAGACCATTGCTCCCACCATGAAGCAGGAGCCAGAGAAATGACACTCCATCGTCTGTGATGTCCATAGGTCCTGCCTCCCAGCCTTATCAGTCACCAGCATCTTTGCTAGACTTGCTAGCTGTAAGGCTGAGAAACTCCCATTGGCTGAAAACCAGAAGCCAAGTTTACTCCTCAAGACTGTAGTAGTGAGAAACAGGGGCAATCATGTCTTAATAGCACCAATGAGAGATATGTGGACATGTAGGATTTTTCTAAATCTCTGTATTCTAATGCCACTTCCTACTTATATGGAGCAGAAGGCTAAGAGAGTGGATGAACCCTCTCCAGGAATGAGACCATACAGAGTAATACCTTTTCATCACAAGCAGTTTAGTAAACAGAAAATGATGGAGAAAAAAGATTTGTCATTCCTCCATGGCACAGTGTTGAATTTTGATTTTTGATGTATTTGTTGTTAACACACAGAGAGAAGACTGAAATCAATGACAACGGTCATGCACTTTTGGTTTAAATTTTCACCTAGTATATTAGTTCCCAAACTTTCTTGTTTCAGGTTATCTCTGTAATTTTGTCATAGTACCCTCTAGGTGAAAAGAAATAGCCATTCCATTTATTGGAGTTTAAGTCAAATAATTTAGTAAGTGTGTCCTAACAACAAATATTTCATAGAAGTTGAAATTTTGAAATACATTTATGTCGTTCTGAAAACACCGATGAAGTATGTAACACTGTTGGTCACCGCACAATTTCTGCAATTTTGGACCCAGGTTGAATATCGTACCCTTCCTTTCTGTTTCACATTGATTTTCACAGGGAACTTGCTTTTTGGACTTGACAATTGCCAGATGCACAGTTTTGCATTTGATTCTGTCATCAAAAGGCAGGTAGTGTAATCTAACTTCCAAAGTTGAACTGCCATGAACTAGTAATTTATAAGGTGTCTAAAGGTTAAATATTGCTGTTGTCCTCAACTTTTTAAAATATACTACTGCTCTTGTGATTTGGTGGCAGTCCCCTGGGGTACCTTGCATCCAGTTTGGGAATCATGAAGCTGAAGTCTCTTTGCATCATCCACATTAGGATGTGGCCATATAAGGATTCTGTAGATGTGCCATGATTTTAAAGCCCTTCTTTTGTTGAAAACTTATGCTGGTTACTAGTTTACTTTCTACTGGTAAGTTCACTGTCTTCAATAGCAAAGGAAACTTCATTTTTAAGTGCAGAGGTATTTTTGAATGTACGGTTATTGCCCATTATCATTTGCCTGGATTATATCTTCACCTTGCAATCTCAGAGCCCAATTAGCCCAATTAGCCAGTAGCACTTGCAGTTCTGAAAGCTATGATTTTCCACCTTCTAACTCCTATGATCTTCATGGTTTTGTCAGGGATTTGGTTTCATGAACAAAGAGCCTAAAACATGAAAATGTTTGTAACCCAATAGTGATGCTTCAGATTTTCAAGTTAAATAAAGCCAAGGACTTGACAAGGTTTTATAAACTAGCAACAGAAAGAAATTAAATCTGGAAGACAAAAGGGGGGAAAGTGATGAAAAATAAAAATAATTGTGAAATTTGAAAAGAAGTTTAATTTTGGTAATCTCACACCAAAACCCTCGGCTCAGCACTGTCTTCTACTCCACTAGTGAGCTGGTTCAGCACAGGAAGATGTTGGCACTGTTAGCGTTGTTCCTTATGGCCTGATGTTATAGACAACAGTTCAGCTTGTGTCTAACTTTTCAGTTAAGGGGAAATCTGTGCTGGATTATTCCCCCAGACTGAACATAGATTTATTGGCCTTGTAATGTTGTCATGTGGATAAAGTCAAATTACAAAGAGGGAAGAGGAAGAAGAGATAGGAAAATGAGGCAGGGAGGAGAGGAGGAGAAAGAACTTCAAAATGAAGTTCTCTGCAAATATAAGGTGATGGTGATAGAGGTGGTGAAGGTCATCATAGGGCTGATGGCAGAGGAGCTGGTGGCAGAAGTAGTGGTAGAAGCTATGGTGATGGCAGTGACAGTGGAAATGGCTGACGTCATGGGAGTGGTAGCAGTACCAATAAGACTTTGTCTAACTTCTAACAAAGAATACCAGTAGATATATGATTTCATCCATTTCATGCTGCTATAATGGAATATCTAAGGGTGAGTAACCAATAGAGAACAGATTATTAATTTCTCATGGTTCTGAAGGCTGATAAGTCCAAGGTCAAATGGCCCACATCTGCTGAGGGTCTTTTTGCTGCATCATCCCGTTATGGAAGGTGGAAAGGCAAAAGAGTGAATGCAAGAGAGGAAAAACAAAGGAGGAATGGAGGGAGGAAAGAAAGGGGCTGAACTCATCTCTTTTATAGGAATGCACCCCACAAAACTAACCCACTCCTGTGATAGTAGCATTGATCTATTCATGAACACAGATCTCTCATGATCTAATCACATCTTAGAGCTCCCACGTTTCAACACTGTTGCACTGGAGATTAAATTTCTAACACATGCTCTGCAGGGATACATTCAAACAATATGTGTCAAATATCCAGTTGTAAAGTTCAGTTTTCCACAAACTAGTGTGAACATTGTGTATGTGTGTTCCTTACTTACAAGTTTTCTGATAACATATTCATAATTTGTTTAATTCTTTGTAATGTGAATTTATTTCAGAGTTCAGGACTGGGATTAATAGTAGTGATACATTTGAATATATGTTACCTCACTTGAGCCTTTCTGTGTGAGGGTAAGTATCTTCCTTCTTACAAATTGATAATCTGAGGCTCAGAAAGCATGAACTTGACAGCTATCAAAAGGCAGAGCCAGAGCTGAACACAGTGATGCACACCTGTAGTCCCAGCTACTCAGAATACTGAGGCAAGAGGTCCCTTGGACTTAGAAGTTTGATATCAACCTGGGCAAAATAGTATGAAGCCATCTCAAAAAGGAAAAAACATATCTGGAACATTCCTTCATCCATTTCCTAAGACCCCAGAGGCGGAGCCTTTCCAACCACACTGCTGTATGTAAGACAGTTAATAGACTGGGGAGTAGCTCAACAGTAGGACACATGTTTATCTTGTGCAAGGCCCTGGGCTCAGTCCCCAGCGCAAAGGAAAACAAAAGACAATAAGAAGATGGCTAGTAGTTGCTGAGGGTTTAGCATCATTAGTAGCACGTTGCAAGAGAAAGATATAAAGAGAAAGCACAAACCTTACTTTCAAGAAAACAGGTAAGCTAGAAGAAACTGTTACTTTTATCTCCATATTTTTGCCCAATCCCAAGTACTACATGAAAAATTTTTCTGCATGCACCTTCTAAGCATTCAAATTCTATTGTTTTCTAACTTAATTCAGCATATTATTATACCTTCATTAGATAGTCAACATTTCACTAGGTCCACATTGTCTAACGCAATGAGGGCTGAACATGATGCCAGCGCTGAGCATTGGGTCTGACAATGATGGAGACTGATAAATAGAAGATGTTAAAACTTTTGATAGGATTGGATCAAACTTAGATACAATTCTTCTATGTCTTATTTACTTACATAGCAAAAACTCTATTTCTGCCAAACTTCAAGAGAGGACTGTTTAATTCCCTCTCTAGATTTACAATATTCAGTTATTTTCCTTATAACATTATGTTCCCTGATGTTGGACTTCAGATGCAGCACTGTGTTAAAAGTGTATTGATTAGAAGACACATTGTCATCTTATAGTGGAATTGAGTCATAAGGCAAATGCATCATTAAATTTCATGACCTCATTGCACACCCACCAGTAAAGCACATCTTACATTTTCACCATGCATGGGTACTATAAACCTTCCAAATATTTGCATTTCTGAACAGGGTCTCATTGTTTGTATTATTTTCTGTCTCTTACTTCCAGTGTCTTTGAGTATCTTTTCATGCATTGTTAACTGTTGGACCACTCATTCTGTGAATTGCCAATCCAAATCCTTTGTCAACTTTCTTGTTGTATTGCAAAACCTCTTGCATTTGTAAGACTTTGTTTAATGCCTTTGACTTAAACTGCCCTATGTCTGATATTTATATTTCCAAACCTGATTTCTTTTAGTTTACATTTATCTATCATCATCTAGTACTATATTTTCTTTCTTTGATATCTGTAAAAATTATCCATAAACAGCATGCTATTGTTTGGTTTTATGTCATTTTGTCTTATTCAATCTGTCATTTGTTGGAAAAAAATCAGTACATTTGTATTCATACCATGACTCAGCTACTTGGTTTTACTTCTTACATATTTAATGCTTAATTTCCTGTATAGTGTTTTTTCTCCTTTTTCTTATTTTCTTGCTGATTTGATGATTTGTTTTCATTTCCTTCTTTTCCTTTATTAATTTGGAGGTTCCACTTTTCCATTAATGGATTCTCCTCTTTCTCTGCTTTTTTTAAAGCAGATACCTTCTGATAAAAAATTATATTTTATAAACTAATTGGCAAACAACTTCCCAAATAATAAACCCTGAATCCCCCCTCCAAATTCTCTATTTCTTCTCCATTCCCCACTCTAATAAGAGGAGAAATTTTAAAACTTTCAACCAGACATGGTCGTTCATACTTATAATCCCAGCTACACAGGAAGAATAGATACGATGGTCAGGGTCTGAGGCTGGCCCTAAGCAGAAGCATGAAACTCTATCTGAAAAATAACTGACGTAAAAAAGGCTGGGGGTGTGGCTCAAGTAGTACTAGAGCACTTGCTCGACACTATGAAGTTGGTACTTAATTAAAAAAAAAAAAAAAACACCCGTCCATTCCACTTCTTTTGCTTCCCCACTCCCTGCAAGCAAGAGACTGAAACACTATTATTTCCCTAACATCTCTCAAGTCCTAAATTTTCATAAAATACTTTAAACTATTTATAGCATATACTAATATTATATTTTTCTTTGCATTCTTTTTTCAAGAGTTCTTTTTCAGACACTCTTATTTATCCATTCACAATTAATTCTAAAGACAGGCATGATAAAAACAGATACAGATGACTGCACACCTGATGTGTTGGTCAGCCGTCTTTCCCCTTCCCATGTTCACCTCAACTTAAGGTCAGTGTTCCAGATAATGCTTCTCAATAGAATTTTCTGTAATGATGGAAACATCCCATATCTGCGTTGTCTGGTAAGGAAGTTGCTAGACCCCTGAAGCTTTAGAAAGATAATGAGGATGACTGAGAAATTGAATTTTCTATTTAATTTCCTTGTAATTCATTTAAAGTTAAAATTAAATATCCATATGTGGCTAATGGCAGCCCTACTGAACATGGCAGATCTATATCATTTTTGTTTAGATAGATTCTTGACTTCGGTATTACCTCTAAAATGGGTTTATGGATGTTTTGCTTTCTTAATTCTAACATATGATCATGTGTGCATTTAGTTTTGGTTCTGTTAATATATGAATTATACTGATTCTCTAATCCAAAAATCTGATATACTCCAATATCTGAAACTGAGTGTATGCAGTCACCCAAAACATTATGGATTTCAGATTACAGGGATTTAGATTAGGAATGCTCAATCAGTAACGTCTATGCAGACTTTAAAATCTGAAACCCACGTATTTCAGATAAGGGATACTCATGCTGCATCTATCTCGGTTACCTATAGACTACTTATCCTTTCTTCTCAAATTGTGTTCCCTAGATGCATAACCTAAGGTAAGGATTCTTGTGCATGTAATTCATGGAGGGCGAGCACTGGGGTACACCTAGAACACAGATAGCCAAGCAAAATAAGACACAAGAATGCTGGGGACAAACATATGGTTTCAGTTACACTCTAGCCTCAGGCAGGTCCTTCACAGAACTCTTATGTGTGAGTCGCACCTCTAGGTTATCTCACCTCTGAGGCAGCATGTCAGACATTCTGTTCCCACTTATCAATCAGTCATTGCCTGAGGCCACCCCAAAGAAAGCATAATTTCCCGAGCTTGGGTGAGGCTGAGAGAACTTTCCAGATAACCTTGGACAGCTCTCTGGAGAAGTAGATGGCTGCTATGGTTTGTCACCACCAAAACTCATGTTGGAGTTGAATCCCTGCTGTCCAGTATTAACAGCAGGGGACCAGGTGAAACCTGCAAGAGGTGATTAGATCTTAAAGGTTTGCCCTCAGGAAAGATTAAATTATTCATGAACTAATGAGTCCTCTGGTGAACTAGAATATTATAAAAACCAGTGTGACTTTGTCTTTTGTATGTGCCTGTCTTGGCATGGGATACCATGTGCCACCTTGGGACTCTGCAGAGTCTTCACCAGCACAAAGACCCTCAAATGATGCGGTTCCTCAACTTTGAAACCCCAGCCTCTAGGACCATAAGCCAGACAAACATTTACTCATCATAAATTTCCCAGTCTGTAGTATTCAGTTATAGTAACAGAAATCTGGCTAAGACAATGTCTGATGTTAACAACCCACACTCAGCCTGGGTAGTTAAAGGGATCTGTCCTGGTGCCAACGGTGTCTATTGTGGAGAGCAACTTTTTTAAAGCTTCAGTGTTTTAGATAATAAACCCATTATTATTCTGTCTTCTTGCTCTCATGGAAGTAAGACTTTTTCTTCTTAGAGTTAAGGAATTTTCCAGGAAATGCATAGGTTTGTTTTTTATTTTTTAAAATCATTTCTGCAGTAAACTCAATGAACTTGTTAAGCTGCATACTCAAATCTTTATCTCAGGGAAATTGATGTCTATTCTTTGTTAAATTATATCCCTCATGTTCTCATTTTTATTCTTTTGGTACTCTTATTATTTTGCATATTAAGTCTCTTTTTCTACCTCATGGTTTTCACCTCTTTGTATTTTTACAATTTTTAAGACACTTCCACTTCCACTTCTCAGGTTCTGCATCACATCTCAACCTGCTTTCCATTCTTTCCTTCAGTCTATGCACTGAACTGATCACTTATCAATACTCTCTTGTGCCATATGTGAATCATCAGAGATGCTCCGGCTGCCTTTAACATTGAACATATCATCTGTCTTTCCAAGTACCCCTCTTTTGCTGAGAATGAGTTTAATTTTTTTGAGCCATGGTCCTCTCTTTCTGACTGCTGGGTTCCTTTAGTTGGGATGAAATACATATAGTTATGAACTGCATGATGACATTCATATGAACAAACGACTGTGTATATGGTGGCATACACCACATATACTAGGTTTGTAATTGGATGTACCATCTAGTTTTCTGTAAATGCACTCTGTGATGCTTGCACAATGGCCAAATCAACTAACGATGCATTTCTCAGGACATATCCCTTCCCCAATTCCAGTTCATTGAAGCCTAGGTCTTGCTCTTTTCTTTCTCTGAGTGGTAGCGACCCCATGATCAGAGGATGACAAGGTGGAGGTTACTACTGGTGACATAGTGTAACACAGGGCAACTGCTCATTTCTCACTGAGACACATGGAGGAAGCCTCTCTATTCTTCTGCTAACTCCTAGGAGAGTTCCTAGCCTAGAGAGAAGAGACACTACATATTTTTTTCAGGTCTGTATTAGCTTTCCAGAGCCAGGAGACTATGGTGCTAAAATTCACTTTGTTTGGACTTCTTGTTGCTATGGTTCCCAGGATCTGCCCCTGCCTTGTACGCATGCACAGATACAGCAGACTCTTTCTCAGCCTGTTAGAAGCAAACCCACCAGCTCTGTACTGAGATGTCATTAATACCCATCCTTGCTAATGTCCAACTGCCATCTACTTGAGAGAAGTTGACACATTGAATTTGAACACGGAGAAGAGACAAACAGTGTTTGGGTTGTAATAGTCCCAGAATTCTTTTTCTGCCTTCTGCAGTACTTCTGGAGTGACCTGAATTCAAATTCTATTCTTTATTTCAGGTCACTTTGTTTTAACAAATGCCTACTATGTAGCCAAATATTATATGCTGATAATACAGTAGTGGATAACTCAGACATGAGTCTTTCCTTCCAGAAACATTTACTACATAGGGGAAATGATTATAGATGTGATCTAGAGTTGTAATTACAGAGTGTTATGATGGGCAAATAAAAGGCGCAGTGGGAAGGCACAAGGCCTGGTTCACATTTCTGTTCTCATGTTTTGTATTCACCTTGTTGTCACCACAAAACAAAACCTCCTGCCATGTTATCTGTATTCTAAAAACATCAGTTTTCATGTGATCTCATCCCTGAACACTCTTTAGTAAATGCATCAGAGAGTAGCCAAGATGCTGAAGAATCTAGGACTGAAGCAATTTGATGGATGGTTGAGAACACTGGTGATCTTCTGTCAAAGACTCAAGTTAGGGAAGCATATAGTGGCTTTCTTCAAAAACTGAATGACTGACCCATAGAAGGGGAAGTCAGTATGCTCTATGAATCCTCTGTAAGGAGAAATAGGAAGAGTTAAACAGAAAAAGCATAGAGTGACGCTAGAGGTGCACACTCACCAACATAGGACTAGGAAACAGTGTGTGTTCATCAGTAGTGGAAGGGGCTGCCTTGGAAAGTAGGGAGCTCCCCACCATTAGAAATGCCAGAGTATTAACCCAGCTGCTAGCATAAATAGGACCTGAACCCAGAAGATAGGGCAGATAAGAAGCCAGGAAAGATTCAGAGTCCAGAAGTTTGTTAAGAATTTGGTATCTGATAGGCTCTCTCACCCAGGAGAAATGAGAGTGCTGGGAGGAATAGGAAGGGTATGAGATGTGTGGCCAGGATTTGTCTCTTCTTGTCTCCTTAAGTGGAAGTGAGGAAGGAAGGGAATTGTTTTTCAATTTTATTTTGTGAAGTGCTAGATGACATCTAAGTTTCTTAAGATTGAAATGCAGCTGTGCTGTTTTTTCCTCCAAACTTTTTTTTTGCTTCTATTTTCTCTGGTCTACCAAAAGTAAAACAATAAAGAATAGAATCTAGAAGGACTCACTCCCTATTTTCCTTACCTCCTATCAAAACTTCTACTCTGGAAACCTATGCTATGTTATGAATATATTCATTTATCTAAGCTTTTCTTCAGTTGGTTTGTATGATTTACTTATAGAGCTATGTCTGTCACCAAATAGGTGCTCAATAAATATATGATGACTGAATTAAAATAAGTTCCAGCCCACAGTTTGTCATATGCATTTGCATATACCTCAGTAATAACACATGTCAGGGGATCTTATCATAGAAAATACTGGTGCCACATGGAGGGGTGCTGTGTTCTTTTCAATTTGCTATGTGGGTTGATAATATTTGGGAGATATCTGATATTTTTTCATCGTGTACATAAAGTAATTTTAAAGTTTACACATTAGGTATTACTTCATATGTTAAATTTGTATGTCTTATCCACATATTATATACTACCCACAGCTTCATCTGGCATTTCTTTAACCTGTTTCTTCCCTCTTGATAGCAGCCACAAGCAGTGTGTTCACTGGAGTATGCTGCCATCTACTGTGATTACAGCAACATTACAAGCTTACATGTTTCCTATATTTATGAAATTTACTTTTCATTGTTTGTATTAGTATTCGTTCAACTGAATGTTAAGTAGCTATATAATTTCTTTTTATAGCTTTAATCTTTTCTTCCATTGCATATCTTCAACTTCAGGAAACAATTTAAATGTTCAAAGGTACTTTAATGTTTTGACAACACAACTTGCTAAAATTTCCACTTTTTTGTTTTCCATAATTTGGTAGAAAAGCCACTAAGACAAAGTTTGGATTCTTGGGTCCTCATCTCTAAAATTTGAGTAAAAAAAAATCCTCAATTAAGGGTAACTATCCACTGTTTCTAATGCCAGAACTTTGACCAGTTGCTATAGAAAAAAATAATCCAGGAAAATTAAAGTGCCAGTTCCCTGTGGCCCAATCCCCAGAGTTTTGATGAAGGGCCCTTGAGATCCACAAAGTCCTGTTTCTTTCAGTAATTCCAGTTTCACAGTTCAAATGTCTGACTTTGTCAAAAAATATGCGAAAGTACCCCTAGAGTTCCTTAACATTTTGTATAGCCCCACCCTTCATAACAACTTACAGGATCCAACAATAGGGGCACCTTTAATTCTGTGTGTTGCTGCGTGCACGTAAGTGTGCATGGACACATGGAAGCTTTAACTTGTCTGTGTTTCCACTTATAAATTCAAAAGGCTTTGCAGTTTAGTTAGTAAAGCCAATGCTATATGAGATAAACAAGTGCTACCCCATCAACATACTTTGAATAATTATTTTGATCTCCCTCTTGATTTATTACTTGACTTTTTCTTGACTTGGGTATGCCTGTCCACCTCATTGTGTCTGAATCACATACAAATGCAACAGTCAAGCTTTTAGCAATGATCCACATTTTTATATGACTCCAGGAAAACTAAAGCTAAAGAATAAAAGGCTTTCCCAAAGGAAAATAACAATTTCCAATTCCTTCTTATTCCTACTGGCAGTGTGACAGACTACCAAGGAATTCAACAACAGCTCACCTACCACCTACCCCTACTTCTGTCTCTCAGTTGTCACTGCCCAAAGAATTGCCAAAGTTATTGGGCCCCTGAAGGACGTGGCATGCTTTTCTTGAGTCACAGGGCCTTGTCTGGGCCTTGCATCCCTGCCTATTATCTTGTCACGCACATTGTCTCATTTCCCACATTGCAGGCCACAGATTGGCAGCTTTAAATCCCCGGAAGCTTGTTAAATGCAGAGTCTCAGACCTCATCCAGACCTGCTTCCTCAACATCTGACTCTTAACACAATGTCCAGGTGATGCATGCATACTTTAAGGATTGAGACGCACCACTATGGTGATGCTTCTCTCTGCTGTGGCCCCAGAAGCACAAACTAGTGTGGAAAGATGAGCATTAGGCAGATCTGGCTCTGACATCAGAATGTGCCCCTTACTACCAATGTGCTTTAAGCTAGCTGCTCAATCTCTCTGTGCTTCTAGTTCCTCCTCTGTAATAGGGGAGCTTTAATATGTAATGAATAATATACTTAAAACAATGGCATACTGTCTGGCTCATAATCTATCTTTGATAAATATCAGTTTCTTTTCGTTTCCACTCCCTGCTTTCAGATAAAAGTAAAATTGAGCATAGTTTCAACATTGCCTTATATAGTGCCCTTTAAAGATGACCCCAGTTCATTTGACACATTTCCCACCAGAGGTGGAATCTACCTCGCCTCCACTTGTTGGAATTAAAGACCCTCCGGTTCTGAAAACAGACACACAAGAGACAGAGAAAATCTTGACAAGGCAATTTCTTTTGATCAAAAGGGTGCAAGCATGTATTCACTCCAGCTGAGCCTACACGAGCACAAAATGGCTGACAGTGGCTCCTCCTTAGAGCCCTGACATAGTTGTACCTGCCCCTCACCTGGGATTTGTCCAGGGCAAAGGTTCACAGTCTTTCTTGATTGGCTAAAAGGCTTGGGGGATGGATTAGGGCACATAATTTGGCAATTTTCATGGGCAATGGGGCTGTACAAGAATCCGGAAGAAGAAACAGGAACCCTTTAAACAATGCAAATCACCTAAGATGGCGACCTGAGGAATTTTAAGTAATCTAAGAGGGCAACATATACTTTGATAGAAAAGATTGTTTTTCTTACACATTGACTCATAACCAGAAGAATGAGAAAGAAGTGGCATTTCTGAACTCTCAGGAAAGGTCATGCAGCTGTCACCTTGATCACTCAGGATGAAGGCATCAAGGGAAGCTATTAACCCTGTAAGAAAAACACCATGTTGAAAGGCTTGGTATAGGTGTTCTGATAGATGGCACAGGTGAGCATCCCCCCACCCACCACCACCACCAATATGTCAGCCATGTGAGTAAGCATCTGGACACAAGTAAGCATTTGTGTCCTCAAGTGCCTATAGCCCCAGCCAACATCTGACTGCAATTACAGACAACTGCCAGAAGATGTCCTTCCCAAATTTCTGACGCACATATTTATGAGCAAAATAAAGCAGTTGTCTTGAATTCATTTATTATGCAGCAACAATAACTGAAGCATACCTTAATAGTCTTTCATTTATTCCTTCAACAGAGGACCTATTCCAGGTCAGGATTGAACAAACCGTGGCCCACTGGCCAAATCTAGCCTGCCATCTTGGAGGAGGGAAGTAGCTCTTTAATAGACTTCATTTATAAAGCACTTTTAGGTTCACAGCAAAGTTAAGTAAAAGGTACAAAGATTTCTTATATACCTCCTGCCTCTACATGCACACAGACTCCCCCTACTGTCAAAAAATCTTCCACCAGAGTGATACATTTGTTACATTTCATGAGCCTATGTTGACATATCATTTTTAGTCATGCGCCATAGTTTATATTGGGTTTGTTCTTGATGTTATACATCCCTAGGTTTTGACAAATGTGCAATGACTTATATTCACTATTATAGTATCAGATAGAGTAGCTTCACTGCCATAAAAAGAAATCCCATGTTTTGCCTCTTCATTCCTTTCTTCCCACTGACCACCTAGTAATCCCTTTACTGTCACCACAGTTTTGCCTGTTCCAGACTGTCATATAATGGGACTTCTATAGTATATGTTTTCAGACTGTCTTCTTTCAGGGAAAGAAGTATGCATTTTTGCTCGGATTTCAATTAAGGTTGGGTTAAATCTGTAGCTCAATTTGGAAAGAATTGATATTTTGACAATATTGAGTCTTCTTATCTATGAAATGATCTCTCTCCATTTATTTAGTTTTTCTTCTATATCGTTCATCAGAATTTTGTAGTTTTTCTCATATAGACCTTGTACATATTTTGTTAGATTTATATCTACATATTTCATATGTAAATAGTGTTGTGTTTTTAATGTCAAATTTCTCTTTTTCATATAGGAATACATATATATTCTTGTATGAATAATATAATATAATAATATATTCATATAATATATATGAATATATATAGGAAATCTATTGATTTTTGTACACTATCCTGCCACCTTGCTATAATCTCTTTTTAATTCCAATATTGTTAATCAATTCTTGTTGGTTTTTTACAGAAATAATCATGTCATTGATGAAAGAAGACATTTTTCTTCCTAATCTTATACCTTTTTTTCTTGGTTTATTTTTATTAGCTGGGACTTTTAGTGCAATGTTGAAAGGAATGATATGAGGGAGCATTGGTTTCTTGTCCCTGGTCTTAGGAAAACTAATTTCTTACCATTGAGTATGGCTGTATGGTTTTTTTTTGGGGGGGAGGGTAAATATTCTTTATCAAATTCAGGAAGTTCCCCTCTATTCCTAGTTTATTACTGATGTGGTCATGAGATCTTCTGTATCTGATAATGTGATGGGTTAACATTACTTGATTTTTTTAAATGTTGAAATGCATTGCAGACATTGGATAAATCCAAGTAATGGTGTATAACTCTTTTTTTTACACCATTGTAGTATTTTGTTGAGTATATCTACATCTATGTTCATGAGAGATATTGGTTTTTGGTTTTCTGTTATTGTAATGTCTTTGGCAGGTGTTGCTATTTAAAGTACTGTTAACCTCAAAGAATGAAACATAAGGCATTACCTCCACTTTTATCTTCTGGAAGAAACTGCAGAGAATTAATATTACTTTATCCTTAAATTTTGGTAGCATTCACCAGAAAATACTTCTAGGCCTAGTACTTTGCTTTTTAGAAGCTAATCAATTATTGATTCAACTTCTTTAATAAGTGTAGACCTAGACAGATTGTCCATTTCTTCTTGTGTGAGTTTTAGCATATTGTGTCTTCAAGTACATTTCATCTAGGTTATCAGATATGAAGCACAGAGTTCTTCATGGTATTCCTTTATTATCCCCTTAATGTCCATGGGATGTGTAGTGATGTCTTCCACTTCATTTCTGATATTGGAATCTGAGGCCCCCACCCACCTTCTCTCTGTTATCCTGGCTACAGACTTACTAATTTCATTGATCTTTTCAGTAAATCGGCTTTGAGTTCTGTTGATCTTTTTTTCTATTGACTTCCTGCTTTCAATTATTTCTTCTTTAATTTTTATTTCTTTCTTCTCTTACTTTGGATTTAATTTCCCCTCTTTTTATAGTTTGCTAAGATAAAAGCTTATATTATTGATTTTAGATCTTTCTTCTTTTCAATGCTTTAAGTTTCTATATAACCAATGCTTTTGATGCATCACACAAATTTTAATGTTATATTGTCATTTGAATATAGTTCAAAAAAATTTTTGCTTCTCTTAAGATTTCTTTTTTGACACATACATTATTTAGAACTCTACTCTTTATTATCTATGTATTTGGGGATTTTCCAACTATGTTCCTCTTACTGATTTCTGGTTTGATTCCATTGTGGTATGAGAGTAGACGTTGTATGATTTCTATTATGGTACAGAATGTGGTCTGTTTTGGTGAATGTTCCATGTAAGCGTGAGAGGAATGTATAGTCTGCTCTTAGATGGTCACAAGGAGAAAACTCCTAATCCACCATATCTTAACCACACACTCTTTCATTCTCACATGATTTCTGAGAAGTCAGATGACTTCTACTATTGTAGGTTAGATATGGTGTGGTGTTTTTTTTTTTTTTTGATGCTCTATTTCTTTCACAAATTTTTTCTTGTATTTGATTTTTCTGTAGTTTGAAAATGGTAAGACTTGGTATAGTTTGTTGGCATTTATCCTGTTTGGTGTTAAAACTTGGTTAAATTCTCATTATTGCCTTGAAATATTTCTACTGTTCCTTTCTCTTTCTTTTCCCTTTGATATTCCCATTACATGTAAGTTACACTTTTTGTTTTTGGATATTCTTTTCCATTTTTCTTTCATTCTTTTCCTCTTTCTTTTTCGGTTTGGGGTGTTCTTGTTGAGATATCTTCAAGCTCAAAGATTCATTCCTTTGCTGTGTCCACCCTATTAATGAGCCCTTCAAAAGCATTCTTTAGCCTGGTGCTGGTATATCATACCTGGAATCCTAGCTACTCATGAGGCAGAGATCAGGAGGTTTGCCGTTTGATGCCAGCCCTGGCAAATAGCTCTTGAGACCCTATCTTGATAAAAAACCATCACAAATAAAGGGCTCATGAAGTGACTAAATGTGTAGGCCCTGGGTTCAAACCCCAGTATTACCCAAAAAAAGAAAAAAGCATTCTTCATTTCTATTCCTGTTTTTTAATCTCTATCACTTTCTTTCTTTCTTTCTTTTGGAGGGGTGGGTAGGACTGGGGTTTGAACTCAGGGCTTTGCACTTACAAAGCATTCATTCTACTATTTAAGCCATACCTCCAATTCATTCTATTCTGGTTATTTTGGAGATGGAATTCACAAACTGTTTACTTGGACTGGCTTCAAACAGCAATCCTCCTGATCTCAGCCTCCCAAGTGGCTAGGATTATAGCATGAGGCACTGGTACTCAGCTATTCTTTCTTATAATTTTCATCTGTCTGTTATATTGCCCATTTGTTTTTGCATGAAGTCCACTTCATCTCTTAGAGCCCATGGTATTTTAAATATAGTTGTTTCAAATTCATGTTCTGATAATTCCAACATTCCTGCTACATGTGATATTGAAGACTCTGGAGGGGGGTGCCATTTAGTATGCGCTGAAATTTTTTCTTGATAGCTATACTTGATGTACTTGGTAAAAAGGAAGTAGGACTTTGATAATGTGGTGGTAAGGTGTGAGGAGAAGGGAAGGGTCTGTAGTCCTGTGATTAGGTCTCAGTGAGCTTATTCCTAAACTGTGAATTTCACAAGAGCTTCTCAGTCAAGTAGGACAGGATGTCCAGAAGAGACCAGAGTTGGATATTTCTCTTAGCAGTTAGTTAGACTCTGAAAAAAAAAACAAAACTCAATAGTTTAGGCTCTGGTACAATACTTTCTCTTGAAGAAAGCCTTGTTTAAGAAGAACCAAATGCTCTGGAATATTTTAAATGGCTCCTTTTCTCCTCCCTCTGCCAGGAGCATGAATGAATTTTTCTCTGTCAGTTACTATGAAAATCTGATTAAATTCCTGGGATGATAACTCACGAAAGAGTGGATGCCCCTTAAGACAGGGCCCTTGTGGAGTTCTTAATTTTCAAACTTGTGCACAGTGAGCTTCCAGCAATTCATCAATCACTGTTGAGATTTCTTATCCCTGTAATGGCTCCCCAGAGGACTCTGCACATGAGTTTCTGTTACTGTTAGTTATAATTCTGTACATCCTTCTGTCTCTCCCAACTTGGGGACAGCAGTTCTCCTAGTGACTATATTTCTCTGATAAAACTCGGGAGAACTCTTTTTTTTTTTCAGTTTAGCTTTTTGCTTGTTTTTATGATGGAGCAATGACTTCTAAGCTTTCTACATAACAGACTGGAAACTGGAAGTCCATTTTGCTTTTGTAAATAAAGTTTTATTGGAACACAAATGTACTCATTCATTTATATATGCTCTATGACTGATTCCATACTATGATGGCAGGTTGAGCAGTTGCTACAGAGGCCATATAGCTCACAAAGACTAAAACACTAACTCTTTGAGCTTTTACAGAAAAATTTTGGTGACCCATATTCTAAGTGATAAGAATATACTAATGTGATTTTTAAAGTCTGCTTTTTGGAGCTTATGTTCTAATAAGTGTGAGATATGTCTGATAATTTATCAGATACTCTGTGTCTGAAGGGTAGGGTGACAGAATAACATTGTTGTACTTGTGCAAAGAATTTAAAAAGGAGAACAAAGCTGTCTCAGAATGGCCTCCCTGAGATGATCAGGCAACAAATCACATGCAAAAGATTTATAAAGAAAGCACTCCCAAGGGGGAGAAAACACTGGTTATGGGAATGAGGGCAGCAGCAGGAAAGGAGAGACATTGAGCAACAGGACAATTATAGGTAAATACCCGGCCTCAGCCTGATCCTATGGGGAGCTCTAGAAAATAAATCATTCTTAGAGTTCATTCCTGCTTCAAGGTGAAGAATTGGGCCCTCACTCTCCCATGCAGTAAAAAGACAACTTTTGGGGGTGACGAACTCTCAGCCCTTTCACCTATAAGCAGCAGTCACTCACTGAGGGCCGTGCTTTAGGAGAGGATGAAACAAACTCACAGGGATCACTGGCTTTCTGCCTATGCAGTTACCCTAGTAGTCTAAGGACAATCCTTTGAGGATGAGTATGTTAGTCCATTCCTATTGCTAGAATGTAATTACTGACATTGAATAATTTATAAGCAATAGAAATTTATTTCACACAGTTCTAGAGACTGGGTAGTCTAAGATCAAGGTACTAGCTGGTTCAATATCTAGTAAAGGCTCACCCTCTGCTTCCAAGATATCACCTTGAAGGCTGGTCCTCCATGTGCAGAAATATGGAAAGGAGAAAGGGTCAAGTTAGCTCCCTCCTCCCCTTTTATAAGTTCACTTTTAGAAAATTAATTCCCGAAGGCTCCTAACTCTTAATACTATAATACCAGTGTTTAAGTTTCAACATATGATTTGAAGGGACATGTAATTTGAATTATTGCAGTGACTTACAGTTGTAGGGTATTAGAAACAAGACACAGAATCAAGGGGAGGGAGAAACAAGCCAGACCAGTTAAAGAAATCCAGGTGGACCAACCCATTTGGTCCACTACAAAGACTAAAAAGGAAATGTCTTAGAAATCTTGCAAATATATCAACATCTTATATTTGCCTATTTATAATTCAAATATCAGGCATACCTCCAGTGTAATTTTCAGTTAATATTTTGAATATGTGATTTTAAGTATTAATGCTTCAAGCATACTGCAGATCGTTCTGCAGTCAGGGAGTGGAACAACAACCACACCCCATGTGCAGTAATGTTGTTTGTGGAACCCAGAGAACTACAGTAGAGATAACTGCACACAGGACCATAGTGCATAGCAACAGTCAAACTGTATCTCCAGGCAGCATGAGGTAGGTGTTTTATGGTAGTCTGGAAATGCAGAGGATACAGGCTAATTTCTCAATCTTTTGTTGTCTTCCATAATGGCTAGTCCAATTCTGAATTCATTCTGAATATTATCCCATTATACACATTAGGTTTTGTGCATAGCTGTGTGAATTCAGCCTTATAACCCCAGTACTTTAAGAAAAATCCCTTTTAAGCTCTTGCAAGTTGCTTTTATCTATGCTCACACCAGGGGGCAGGCTTGAGTTTTTTGTTTAATAGTTCTTATAGAACAATGACTGTACCTAATTAAAAAAAAAAAAAACACTACACAGGATACATGGTTACCTCAATAGTAAATTACTATTTTACTTCTTTTACTGTCATTTGCTGATTAGAAACCTTCTGTTGAACAGATTTAAAAGTGTTACCTATCCATCTGTCCTGTTTCTATTCCATTTGGGATAATTTTTAAGGATTTGTTTGAATTTTAAACAGGGAGAGACACTATCTGTGTTAAAGATCCACCAACTGATATACAGGCTACAGTTTTCAAATTCCTTGAATATGGATAATTTGTCAAAATCAGTATTTTTTTCATAGTTTGTTTTGCTAGAACAAAATCTTGCAGGAGAACCTGCCAGGAAAAGTCCTGGTGTCCCTGCCTCTGATGGCTTTTAATGCTGTGCCTGAAGGTTAGCATCAGAGCTCCAGGACCATCCATCTATCTCATTGGGCTTATTTACCCAGCGTGGCCCTCACCATCAGTGTATGCCTCAAAGAAGGAAAGGAATGGTTTGTATCTTCATCTACTTTGCCCTCAGCTTGGCTATGCAGGCAACTGTGCAGAGTGAAAACATGGTATCTCTTGAGTATAGTTAGTTGGGAAAGTGGTGGCACTAGCTCAGTTGCTTAGAGCAGCACAAATGGGGATCCCATTGCTGGTGACATCTTCATTTGCCTCATTCTCATGGCTCAGGCTCAATCCAAAGGCCAGCGTGGAGCTTCCAAAGCAGAGCCACTTGCTTGGGTATAGGGAAGCAAAGAAGTCTCTCCTCATTACTGGAGCACTCACCTAGAACATAATCCTTTCCCCACCCAAATGTCATGTGATTGTTTTTCCAATACTCTTACAAAAAGCCCTGGTGTCTGACTGCCAAGGCAAGCCTTTCTCTCATCCTGGGGCCTTTCACCAGGGTTTGAATCCATACTTCCCCACTAATAGGTATGACTTGGTGAAAAGGCCTTGTAAATTCACCAAATCTACAGATATTTTGCTTTATTCTTCATCACACCAATGTTCTCCATGACCAGAGTTCTTTTCTCTCCTCTTTCATTCTTGTAGCCATTACCAGAGGCCTCAGATGAAAGAGCTGTAACTGGACAGTTAATCTATTAGGGTTGTCAGGCCCAATCTACATCTTATAATAGAACACAATAGAAATGACCTGCCAGCAAAGCAAATTTAACCTAAATGGTTCAAACTGTGTTTCTGCAGCTTCCTATAAATTAATTCATTTTAGAATCCCCCCATTAATCTTCTAATTTGAGAATATGTGTACATTTCTCATTTTAAAAAATATACTGTCAAGTTGTACAGAAAACATATTTGATATTTAAAATATCTGTCCACTGATTTCAAAAATGAAATTGAAAATCAAGTAAAAAGACACTATTTTAGATCATGAGCATCTGACTACCTTACCCCACATAGATACAACTGAGAGTTGCCGTTCAATTTAAATCTACTCCAGGAAGGAGCATTTTCACCTCCTGTTCTTGACTTGCCTGGAATCCTCTTGGATAAAGTATTCATGGAAAGACCTTTATTTTTCATTTTTATTACAAATAATCTCAAATTTAGAGAAAAGATTTATGCATTATATAAAGAACCTTTTGTCCTGAATCTGTTGAGATTAAGTTGCCCACCTGATGATCCATCACCTCCAGATACCGTAGTGTGTGTTTTCTATCTCATAAACTGAATGTTTGTGTCCCCTCTCCCACCAAAATCCATATGTTTAAATCCTTACCCCAATTGTGATGATATTTGGAGATGATAGTTCATGAGGGCTCAGCCATTATAAAAATGTCCCCAGAAAACTCCTTCACCCTTACGCCATGTGAGGTTATAAGAAGAAGACAACTATCTATGAACCAAGACACAGGCCTTCCCCAGACACTGAATCTGCTGCCACAGTGATCTTGGATTTTCCAGCCATCAAAACTGTGAGAACTTAGTCTCTGTTGTTTCTAAGCCATCCACTCTATGGTATTCTTTTAGAGCATCCTAAATGAACTAAGACACTACTAAAAAGGAACATCTTCTACTTAGTCATATGTCACCAACAAAATCAGGACATTAACACTAAGACTTTACCATCATTTATTTCTCAAGCCTTAGTAAGGTTCTCCAGTTGTCCTACTAATGAAGATCCAATTGAAAATCACCTGTAGCATTTAGTTGTCCTGTCTGTTTAAAGTGTATGAGTCTGGAACAACTCATCAGCCTTGCGTTGTTCTGATATTTGTTGAAATTTCTGAAGAACTCAAGCTAATTGTTTTGGAGAATGTCCTCAAATTTGGCTTTGCCCAATGCTTCCTCGTTATTGGATGCAAGAGATGCACCTTTGGCAAGACTGTCAGAAAAGCAGTTCTGGATTTTCCCATTTCATCTGGCCAAGAGACACTTGGATTCCATGGCCTCATGGCTGGTACCACTCACTGTGATCACTCAGTGAAGGTGGTATCTGCCAGGCTTCTTCACTGTCAAGTTATCCTTTGTAATTATGTGAAGGGGAGGTAGTTTGAGAATATGAGATGTAGCTTTTCATTTGAAAACATCAATCAGCAAAAAGGTTTTATTCTAAATTTTTGTTAATTTTCCAAAATGAATTGGCTTTCTTAAGTCTTTGTGTTCAACATTCTTTGGCAGCAGTGGTGCAGTTTGAACTCAATGCTCTACCACTTAAACCCTGTCCCTACACCCTTTTTGCTTCGGTTTATTTCTAGACAGGGTCATGTTGGTATAGGCTGGCCTCAAACAATTCTCCTGTCTTCACCTCCAGAGTAGCTGGGATTGCAGGTGTGTACCACCAGGGCAGGTGGAAATTAACTCTTCCTGTCTGTATCTCTTATCTCACACGGACCAAGTCCTGTTCTCCCACATCTCCACTGTTTAAAAGTCTTAATTGACATTTAATATACATATAGAAAAGTACACAATCCAACATGCTTTTACAAAGACAACTTAGTCAAGAATCACAACATCTTCCCCTCTGTTAGGCTCCCATCTTGTGCCCACTTCTACTTTCAGTCAACCCCAAGAATAGTCATCATCCAATGTTGATTTTTGCCAATTTTTGAACTTCCTTTTAATGGAATTATAGGATATTTACTCATTGTGTTTGGATTCTTCCACTGAATGTCATGATTATGAGATTTGTTTTTATTCATGCCACTATACTATAGTCATTATCCTTCCCAGGCCACCCTCTAGATTTTGAGTCTCTTATTTCTTCAGTCATTCAACAAACACCTACTAAGCATCTATAACGTTAAGCAAAAAGACTAGTGCTGGCAGGTACACCTTTAACCTTCTGCTCCATCCAAATTCTCTTTTAATTCAATGGGAAAACAATAACAATTGCCTACTATGCACTCGACACTATACCAGGTGTTAACACATACTTTGTCTCACTTGCTCTCCCTCCAATAAATCTAACAATATATCATCATCTCTATTTTATGGACAGACAAGGAATAATAGTTACAGAGAAGCTTCTGCAATTTGCAGAGTACCTTATAGTCAACAGGTGGTAGAGCAGATTAGGCCTACATCTCTCTGTGTATAAAGCCCTCTATAACAGTCACAGGATGAGTCCTGTTCCAAGAACAACCCTGAGTTTATCTGCAGCTTTGCTGGACTGATCTTTTGGACACTGACAGCTTCTCATCTACTATGTGTGCCAGGCCTTTCGCTGGCATGATGAGTCTGCCTAGAAATGCCAGGGAATTAGTGCCCCCAGAAGTAATCATTAACCAAAGTGAGAAGGTAGTTTTTGGGTAAACACCTCTACTTACCTGACCCTTGGTGGGACAATTCTGATATGCATTCTAAATGGCTCTTCAGAGGTTCTGTGGCACATCTGAGTTCTACCTGCAGCACATCTGAGTTCTACCTGCTCACAGTGGTAACCAGCTCAGTGCATCCATTATGGAATTGTTGCACTTCCATTGTATCTCCTTTGTCTCACATGGCTTCCTGAAATTTCCTGCCAGTTAAAGAAGAAGCTGCACTAAAGTTGTTCCTCAGGATATGCTTTCAAAAGAGCTCAAATTAGGACACCTGTTCACCCTGCAGCTCTTTCTATAGGGAAACCTAGTGCTTTAGAATAGGATAGGATTCCAGACATCACCTCAACAAGTTGTTGTACAGCCCTACGTCTTTTCCTCCTAACACAGGATGCCTGGCCATGGGTATTCCCTGGCCCCTCTGAAGGTAAAAATCAGTACCAAGACATAAGGTGTGTGGATGACAAAGGGGTAGAGTACATCAGGTCAGAGGGACTCACCAAGCAGGTGAATCTAGCAGAGGTCACAAATTGGGATGTAGTCGGTTTCAATAGGGGATAATAACTGCTTTAGACAAAAGCTTTGTGTGCCAGGAGATCTGAATTCAAACCCTGATTCCTCCACTTAAACTTTATGATCTTGACTGAGAGAGTTAACCTTCTTCATTCATCAGTTTTCTCACCTTAAATGGTGAGAATAATTATTTCAATCTTACTGTTTTGCTGAATAGATTACATTAGAAAATATATGTGAGTTCTTGACATAACTTCCAGAAAGTAAGGCATGTTTTTTCTAACACTAGCAATGTGTATCTGCATTAACTGTGTAATCAGATGCCTTAGGTTCAGTTTCATGGCTTTTCCACTTATTGGCTCAGGCTTCAGTCTCCATATCTGTACTGTGGGGTTAACAATAGGGTAGACGTCACAGAGTTGCTATGAAGATTCTATAAAGACAAGAACTTCGCTCAGTGTATGTCACACACTGTAAACACTGTAATGTTATCTGTGAATCTAAAAAATTAACAGAAACATAGAAGCTGTCCAGAGATAGCACAGAGTGGAGATCTGGACAGTTTTTGCTGATGAATAGAGGGAACATTGGCTGATCAAGAACAGTGTGAAAAGATGGTCCTAAGTTTTCCTCTAGGACAGAAGCTGTGTGTGAGTTGGAGATCAGCCATGGAGAGATGGAAACTTCAGGTACCAGAAGTGTTGATCCTCTGATTTAAGTAGAGCAGAACTTGAAGCCTGCAGGGAATGAGGTGGAATGAGTAGAAGGGATTCACAGAAGTAGGAGGAAGAAAGCAGAGGAAGGGTTCATAGCCATCAAGAAGACTAATGGCTACCTCCTCACTACTAGGTAATGCTTGCTGCTGTGAGGATGTTCTCCCTCTCTACTGAGGAGGACTCCAAGGAGAGTCTAAAAGTGATTATATTGTTTCCTGACAGCTCCATCTACCCAGAAAGCCATGGTGTCATTGAACAGGCAGTTATAAAAGCTTTGTTCATTTTCTTCTCTAGAAGCATCTATATCTTTCCTTTCCAGGACACTCAACCTACCTACTTTATAATGCTGGGTGATGCTTCTGTGTTAAAAATGGTCCTTTGCAGTTTCCTGGGTTGTGTGCCAAGACAAAATGAGGCAAAATAAATCAACTTGACTTTCCCATCAATACCGTCTCTGTCTCAACCATCTGCGATTCAGAAGAATGGGAACTAAAATGCATGAGTGATGATAACATGGTACTTCTGTTTTGTGTGTTTGCTTGCTTTTTGTGTTTCACTTTTGGTTTTTTTTTGTGGTTAACAAATACATTAAATAAATGGGTAATTTTCCCTTCATGTATACTCAGGCAAGTTAGGGAATTCCTTGAATTAAGGTCAAATTATTCCCTAAAAGGAAACCAAACTTGGGTTGATAACAAGGGTCATTTCTACATTTTGCTCAGATGCGGTGGTCACAGTTGACTTATTTGGAACAGACCTCAATTCTGTCAAATGTTGCATGTAAACCAAGCTTTTTACTAGCTACCAATCTAGCATGAAAAATACTGCAGTACACGAAGAGAAAGATAGAATGGACTGCAAAAAAAGGACACTTTTGATTCTACAAAAATAACTGACAAATAAGCCTGAGGCTGTATCCATAAAAATGACAAATTCATGACAGATGATCATTTATGCTGGGCACATTCCAAACACAGAGGAGTTCCACTCCACCTGAACACAACAGGGCTAGCCACTGGCAGTATTATTCCCTATGTTGTATATTAGGGAAGCTCGGAGCCAGGGTGCTGTATTCAGGCATTCCTGGAATTTAATCCTGACTTTGAAACCAGAAATTTAGAACTTAGGCTCAAACTTCTAGAATTCCACAAGTCAGAACCAGTCACTTGCTCCTAGTAAAGTGGATGGTAAAGAGCCAGCAGAGAAAGGTTTATTACATGGTCTGGCACGCACTGTAGAAAGAGGCAAGTAAGCACTCAGCCCATCTTCAGCCATCTTTAGGGTACAGATATGAGCTATAGTTTTAAATAGACAAAGAATTGGGGGCAAAGGAGATGTATGAATACTTATTAAACAATCTGTTCACAGGTGTTTTCTGGTGGATGAGCCCTTGGTTTGGGAGGGGTTCTGGAGAAACTGTCACTGGCATCATTGGTCAGGATAAACAAGTCATTGTTGCCTGGTGGCTGGTCTGTCCTGCAGGTCTCTGCTGTTTCTTAGGGGTAGTTTCAGATGCTGTCATAAAGGTGTTATCGATCAATCCTGTCCTTCCTGGAACCTAAGGTGACTGCATAGTGAAAGGCTTAGAGCAAAGACAAAGACAAAATGAAAATAGAGATATTAAATTTTTTCCTGCTTTTAGTTACTTTAAGGACCCAAATAAGGAGTCCGTGTTTCTCAGCAAAAGCAGCTTTTAAGCATCTGTTACAATTTCATCATTGTATTAGTCAACTGTGACTGCAAAAATGCCACATAGCAAATAGACTCCAAAATTTTAATACCAATAAACATCTCTTTTTCTTGCTTACGGGTCTGCAGTTTATGGGGTTATTTTGCTTCAAGCTTCATGTCGTCTCAGGTTGACTGTAGGTTTTATACTGGGGTCAGGTCTGTTCTGGATATCTCCTGCTATTATTCATGGACCAACAACTGCCAGGACAGTATCTTCTCAGGGTATATAGAACTCAAGGAGTCAAGCAATGCACATACAGCTTCTGCTTTTGTCAGTTCAAGAACATTCCCACAGCCAAAACAAGACACATGGCCAACCTCACAGTCAATGGGGTCAGGGACATGTATGCCACATAGTCTACTGGGAGACACCATGAAGTCACCTGAAAAAGAGGAGGATGCATATTCATTACTTGGAGGGAGTAAAGAATTTAAATAATATTTGAGTCTATTACATCACTAAAAAGTCATGAAACCCTGGGAAATCATTGTAACTTCTCTTTTCTCAGTAAATTGAGTCATAATAATAATACATGCTTCCTAAGGCTGTTGCATAGATCAAAAACAAGAGAAAGGTGATAGCAGATAGTGATACATAAAGAGTAATTTGATTATTGCAGAACCCACCCTGTTTTGTCTCCTAACCTCTTCCTTTTTCCATCCTACCAGTAGTACCTCCCACACCCAATTCCTGAATTCATGGAATTCCTGCTTGGTCTCCTCTCACTTCCAGGACTGATTCAAATTGTTCTGCTTACACACAGGAGTAAGGCAGTGTGACTATCTTTGTGGACCCTCCCTTGTTTAGACTGTAGGATAAGTGGATATCCAGGTATCAGCTTTATTAATTAGGCTTCATATAATACACACCCACCTACACCTCAACCCTCCCACTTAAATTATGAGAGAGCTCTGCAAAGGTGATATTGAACCAGTTTGCCTCAGTGGGAATTACTTCTACTCACATTTATTACTTGCCTGTGTTGGGTCAGGATGAGATTCTTGGCCTGTGAAAGAAAAGTTCTAGGTTTTTGTAACGTGGAAGTAGAATATACAGGCTATGGAGAAAGGAAAGCTTTTCAGAAAAAAAAGTGAAGAGAAAGTCCCTTGAACCATGCAGATGCACAGACTCTTCTCCTTTGTCTCCCATCAGATAAGCGATGCTCCCTCTTACAAGAAGATATGAGTATTAAGGAGGCAAGAGAGAAGAGAAGTACTATTCCAGTGGAAGACCCTCCAGGGAAATAAGAGACAGGGAGAAGCAGTTTCCTTGACAATCTGTTTTGCAAATTAGAAAGATTAATCCTTTACTGGGAGCTTTCTGGCCAGAAGAAATTAGTAGGCTTAGAGTCAGTGGCCTGGACTAATATCAATAATGGATCAGTCGTCTGATTTTCACACATAATTCTGTGTATCAAGGCACTCTGAAACCAAAGAGCTGAAAATAACTCAAAACTACCATACTGCTGAAAGAAAAAGAAGACATGAATAAATGGAAAGATATCCTGTTTCCATGGATCAGAATATTTAATATTATTGAGAGGACATTACTACGTAAAGTTAGCTACAGATTCAATGCAATCCCTATCAAAATATTTTTTTATCAGAAATAGAAAACCAGTCCTGGCTGGGGAAATAGCTCAATGCTAGGGTGACTTCCCAATATGAACAAAACCTTGGGTTCAATCCCTACTACAAGAAAAGAGAGAGAGAGAGAGAAAGAGAAGGGAAGGGGAAGGGAAAGGAAGGAAAATATCCTAAAAGTCATATGAAATCCCAATGGATCCTGAAGAGCCAAAATATTCTTGAGAAACAGGAAACACATTCCAGTTCTCAAAACTTTCTACAAAATTACAATAGAAACAAAATTGTTTGGTGCTGGCATAAGGACAAACATCAAGACCAGAGAAATAAATACAATATTCCCAGAAATAAACCCACAATGGTGCCAAGATTATTCACTGAGAAAGAACAATCTTTTCAGCAAATAGTGCTGAGAAAAGTGGGTATCACATGCAAATAATGAAGTTGGAACCTTAATTCACATGCTACATAGAAAATAACTCAGAATGGATTAAAGACCTAACCATAAGAACTAAAACTATAAAACTCTTAGGAGAAAAATAGGGAGAAACTTTATGACACAGATTTGGCAATGAATTCTTGGAAAACCAAAAGCATAGCCACCAAAAATTTTAAAAAATGGTCAACTGAACTTTAATGGCATTATCCAGATAGTGAAAAGATAAACCACAGAATGAGAGAAAATATTAGCAAATCATATATATAATGAGAGATTAATATCTGAAATATATAAAGAACTCTAGTAAATCAATAAAAATAGGCCAATTCAATTATGAAGAAATGACTTTGACAAGCATTTCTCCAAAGAAACTATACACATGGCCAACAAATATAGGAAAAGATGCCAGATATGACCAGTCAATGGGGAAATGCAAATCAAAGCTATGAAGAGAGCACTCGGAATGTAGCTCAGTGGTCAAGTGCTTGCATAGCTTGCATGACGTCCCACTTCACACCCATTGGAATGGCTATTATTTTTTTTAAAAAATGCAAAATGACAAGTATTTCAAGGATGAGAAATTATTCTCCTCATGAGTTGCCAGTGGGAATGTCAAAGGGGCAGCTGTGATAGAAAAGTTTAAAGTTTCCCTGAAAGTTTAAACATAGACTCACTTTGTGATCCAGCAACTCTATCTTTAAGGATATATCCAAAAGAATTATAATCATGAACTTGAAAAGATGTTCATGTGTCGGTGTTGAAGAGGCATTATTCACAATAGCCAAAAGCTGAAAACAATAGAAATGTCCATCAACAGATGAATGGATGAACAAAATATGATATACACTGATTATTGTTGGGTCTTAAAAGGTAATAAAATTCTTGCACATGCCATGACAACATGGATAGACCTTACAAATATGTTAAGTGAAATAAGCCAGGCACAAAAGAACATGATATTGTATGATTCCACTTATATGAGGAATCTAGAATAGGCAAAATGATAAAGGCAGAAAGAGGATTTGAAGTTACCAGGAGCTGGGGACAGAGAGAATTAATATTTAATGGGTACAGAGTTTCTACTTGGAATGATAAAAAGTTCTGGAAATGGATAGTAATAGTTGTATAGCATTGTGAATGTACTTAGTGTCACTGAATTACATACTTGAAAATAGTTAAAATGTTAGGTTTTGTTTTACTTATATTTTACTACAATAAAAAGAGCTTAAAGCAATAAGCATGTATTGTTCCTCACAATTCTGCAAGTTGGCAATTTGACCTGTACTCAACTGGCAGTTCTTCTAGTCTCATCTGAACTTACTCACCTGTCAGTTGCTGAATCAATTCCACAAAGCTGGTTGGTTTAGGATGGCCTCAGCCGGGATAAATTGTCTCATATATCTCTCATTTTTTCATCAGACTAATCCAGGCTTGTTCACAAGATGACCAGAAAGGTTTCCAAGCTGCATAGCCTCTCGAAGAATAGACTTGAATGGCCCTGATATTACTTCTGCTGTGTTCTATTGCCCTGAGCAAGTCATGTGGTTAAGGTCAAAGTCAAGGGAAAGGGAAAGAGACCCAGTTTCCAGATGGAAGAAACTAGAGATTCACATTGTAAAGGAAATGGAAATAGATGGGAAAGGAAGGGTGGGACCAATTTTGCATCAACCTACCACTGTTTGACATTGTCAATGTGTCCAGACCCCAAATGGTCTTGGGTATCTGGGCTCATGTCTCTAACCTAGGAGTTGTTTACATAAAAGGTCAATGCTTGTTTTGGGTTAAATGTGTAGGATAGTATATACTAACTCCATCTGGTGCATGTAATTTTCTGTCCAAATCATTAAGTACCTAGCAGATTGTTTTTCAGTCAAGCCAGCTACTTTGCATACATAGCACTTTGTAGGAGCTGTAACTAGTGGGAGCAGTTGAGATATGGAGAGCACCTTCAAAGCAAAAGACTGTTGGAGTTAGAAAGCAGCCAGGCAAATGCTCTTAGTACAAATAGCATAGACCCAGCAAGGTAAAATGACTTGACAAAGACCACATAGTTGTCAAGAATAGAACTCAGACTAAAATCCAGATTGCCAAACTCACAATCCAGTGTTCTCTCTATAACATGATACTGATGTCATTTTCTTTGAAATATGCAATTCACAGCTCACTTATCAAATGAACTTGATCTCTTCTTTGTAACCTTGCAACATCAAGTGTGCCCAGCAGATTGACTGAGAGCTTGTTAAAAGTTCAGAATTTTATGCCCCAAGCCAGACCTGCTATGTTGGAGTCTCGGTGTTACAAGGTGCTAGGGGATTTGTATGCATAGTAGGGCTTAATATGCACTGTATTAGGATGCTGGTTTTCAATCCTGACTATTCATTGGAATCACTTAGAAAGGTTTAAAACCACCACTGCCTGGGCTTTTCCAGAGAGATCCTTTTTAGTTTGCTCTTGGGTGTAGTCTGGGCATAAAGACTTTTGGTCTTCCCAAGAGACCTTGTCTCTAGTCCATATCTAAGGTGCTGAGGACATTGGCAGTTTTTGTAAATCAAGCTTTCTCTTTGTGCTACAAACTAGTCTTTCCTTGATGAATAAATGAGTAACTAGTTGATTAAGTAGTTCTGGTGTCCAGGGTCAGAAGTAGAATGAAGAGATTTATAAAGGGCTAAAGATTACTTAAATATGTTTTTATAAAGTATGAAGATTAAACAATAGAACTTGTTATTTAAAGAATGTTTTAAGTTACTTCGTTCCCCCAAAGAAGTTGGCATTAACATATGATGAAATTCCACAGAATAAAATTATGTCAAAGTATAAATACAGCTAAAGAGTGAGACTCAGGAAAAATATAAATCATAGAAATGACAATAGAAAACAGTACAAATATATGGGCCTTCTACATGAAGATGATAGGCTATATACATTTGAATTTTTTTCCAAGCCTCTTGAGCATCCAGTTGATTTTTATCAATAGAAAAGAGAGTGGACAAGCAGTCTTCCCATCAGGAAATCAAAGATTTCTAATTCTTATCTGTAAGTAAATGTTTCATGAGGACTTTCTATGAGGACCTTACATAACCTAATGAATCATGTCTTCACAGGTATTCTAAGAACAAGAGAAGCACTGGATTTCATCTTTTTGTTAAGTCTGCTGTCATAACATAAAAACACAACTGATGTAATATAATTATGGAAAAAGGAAAACTATTATTGAGTCTTTTCTGATGTATATGTGTTGTATGGGTCCCAGGTTTATCTAAAATACTGCTTAGGGAAGGAGACTTATAGACCTGGCTTCTTTTTCAAGAAACTTAAGGAAACTTAGAAGTGGATTCTCTCTCTGTATTGGTGCAAGGGTTCTTGTTATTCTGTTACTATGTTGAGGAAATAAACAGGATGATCCAGTAAACTCTTCACAGAGTTCTTCCTTCTGGACTTAAACTTGCTCTCTGGGTTGTTTGAACATAGCCATAATAGAATAAATATTATCCATCATTAGTCATAAAACAAAGGCTAGGAACATAGTACCCCAGAGGTACCCTTTGTGCTGTGAATCAATCATTTTCCCCTTTGTTATGGATTACTATTTCTTTTTCTACAAAACAAATGACCCTACTAATCTGGATTTAAGTACTAAGAACTATTTTTAATAACATATATACATAGACACACAAAAATGTTTAGATATATGTATATTTAATGCACACATATTAATCAATTCTGTCTCTGTATATGTGAAATAATGCATGTTGCATATAAATAAGAAAGAATTAGCTGATTTTTTAAATCTTTATGGAATTGAAATATCTTGGATTGTGAAAAGTGCATCAGAGGAGTAAAGCAAAGGCGAATGTTCTACAGTGTTCCTCAGACTCCATTGTACATATGAGTTACCTGAAGATTTTGATAAAATGCACACCGTGATTCAGTAAGTCTGGATGGGACTGAGACTCTCCATTTCTAACAAGCTTCTTCTAGGTCAGACTGATTCTGCTGCTCTGGGGGCCTCTTTTGAGTAGTAGGAAGAGAAATTCTAGCAATATGATTCCAAACTTGACCACATACTGGGATAACCCAGGGAGCTTTAGAAATTACTGACACCTGGAATTCCTCCCAGAGGTGTGCTTGATCTTGGGAGAGGCCCTGGTTTCAGGAATGTGCCTAAGCTCTCCAGGTTATACCAACATGCAGCCATGGCTGAAAACCACTGCCTTAAAGTTGCCAGATGAAACAGGCTCTCTCACGGCCTTAGCCTTTCCTAAAGGTGATTAGCAAAGCTCAAAGTGCGTTCTTAAATTTTTCTTGGGTTTCAAAGAGACAAAATCTTTTAAATGTGAATACACCTATATCACAGATAAATAGATTTCCTTGGGATAAATGAGTCTCATTTTGCAAAAAAGAAAAAGAAAAATCGTATGATTTATTCTGTACGTACTTACATAAATCAAAGTAATGTTACCAAGACAGCACTTCTGTTGTGAAAAGGAAAGCCCCATTGACTTGCAGCTTTGTCTGGGTGGTCCAAGTCAGTATTAAAGAAGAAGTAGGCTCCAGCTGTGGAAATGGTAAAAAGATTCCCGGTTGAAGGGAGCTGGCAACTCTTGTGGGATTTGTGGTGGTTGTGCTTGTTGCTGTTTTGTTTTGTTTTTGTCCTCCCCCCACCCCCAGGTGCTGGGGATGGAGCCAAGGGTTTTGTATATGAAAACTGCCAATTCTTGATGGCATTAATAACATCATTTTTTAGGCATTTGCAAATTCAAGATGCACTCCCCTATCTTTGATTGTTTTTCAGAGATGAGATTGTCTTTCTCTAGGATTCAGACACCCACACTCTCCCCAAGTCCCCCCACCACAATACCTGTTCTTCTCTCTCCCTTAGACCTTTAGTCTTTGTCATGTTACATTATCCTTATCTTTCCACCCCCTCCTTTAATAATTGCCTTACAACGTAAACTCCATGGCTCATCCACATTCTAGTATTCATTGCTACCTGCCTGCTGTCATTCACACACAGCAATGCCTGGAAAACACTCATTCTGAGATGTATCCAGTGTCCTATGCCTCAGGAGCTGCCCTTAGGTGCTGCATATTTGCAGGAAAAACCAAGCAACATTTGCCTTGATGTGTATTTTAGCAAAGGAATAATTTCCTTAAAGTAAATGACACAGAACATAAATTCACAGCTTGCTGAATTTTTATATTAGTGCATACTCATGTGACCACACCTTGATCAAAATAAATAATGTTGTCATCACTCAGAAAGTTCCCTTGGGCCCCTTCCCCTAGGGGTATTGATTTCTCTGACTTAATCACTAAAGAGAAGTAGACAGAATAATAACTAGGAATGTTTGGTAAAGCTGACCTCAGTATTTAATAGGCTTAGAAGATTCATATTTCTGAAATGTCTGAAAGATTTGGAGCCCATATTTTCCCCCCTCTTTTTCCCATGGCATACGTTCTACTTGGCATCTGAGACCAATGAAAATGAACTGTGAAGTTCATGATTACAGTTCCAACTTTATACTTTATACTTTAGAATTTATTAACCACCTCACAGTTTGATTTCCAGATTAACAAGTTTCTTAACATTTATTTTGCCTTGAAGAAATAATTTTTACATCGTAAAGATTGCTTAAAATGTCAACTTAGAAGCAAAAACAACAAAAATTTAAATTTCAGACACCCAAAAGTATAGTTTTGTTGACCAAATTGGGAGTAAACATCCCTTGTTCTTCTTTGTACAGTCTACAAAAGAAATCAAGTAATTTAGACCTTTAGCATTGTGTGTGACCAATAATTCAAATATCACTTAATCATTTCTTTGGTTTTTGAGGGGGAAGAGTGGAAACTGATATGTAGACTACCCATTTTGTTACTTAAATTTTAAATATCTGAATCTTGAACAAATGCAATGTAACAAGACATTTCTTTCGTTAAGGAGACAAAAATTCTAAATTGCTGTAAATGTTAATTATTTCGAAGATAGATCATTTAATTTTTCCCCAATTTCTAGAAAGTTTCAACTTTTAAACATCCTTTACTTAAAATATTTATTTATGGAAATATTTTATCTTACCTCACCATGATGTATGCTTACTTTTATTGTATCATAAAGTGGGTGGAGTTCATCCTTTTCCTCTAAACTGTCGTCTCCTCCCTCAGAGCTGAAGTTGCAGGTGTTTGTAGGCTATGTTGTGTTTTTTATATTGTATTAAAAGGCCAAATCTGTACTAAGGTGCAAGGTTTGCTTTCAAATACTCCCCCTACTAGCTGAGTGATATTGGACAAATTACCTGGGTTCTCTGATCATCATTTCCCTCTTTTGTATGAAGGAGTAATAATGCCATCTACCTCATAGTCTTATAGTGAAGATTAAATATGTAAAAAATACACTTCTATTCACTTTGGCACATAGTAAGTGGTTAATCCATGTTAGCAACTAAATTTAAGCCAGTTTAAGGATTAGTGGAAGTCATTTTATTCATAAGCTCAGATGAATAAATTCTTTAAAGTTCAAACCATATGTGGGAGCATGGAGATGCCAAATTCTCATTTATGTCCATCACACGAACTGTTGAATAACAGCAAGAACACAGCCAGCTTGGTTTTTCAGACTGCTGTTTCTTGAAAGTTCTTTGGGAACAGGTTTGGGTTTCTCATTCCAGTCAATGTTACTACATTCTGAATTGCTTCAGGAGGGGAAAGGCCTGTACTTCATACCCTCCTCTGCCACAGACCACAGGCTATATACCTGCAGAATGGTCCTTTGGAGCCATGTGACCCCTGCCCACAGAGAAAGCACTTTCAGATTATATGGGGATATTTTGGGCATAGCTCATGAATCAAATACTTCAAGACTTTTCCCCAAAAGAAACCTATTCAGCTGGCAATACTCTAGATCAAAGTTTAACAAACTTTTTTAAAAAGGCCAAACAGGAATGTTTATAATTTGTGGTTCATATATGTTGCAACTGCTCATCTCTGCAGTGTGGTACATAGCAGCCATACAATGTATGAAAACGAATGTAACAGAGTTTAATGTTATTTACAAAAACAGGTGGAAAAAGGAACCCTCTTACACTGTTGATAGGAATGTAAACTAGTACAACCACTCTGGAAAAAAATTTGGAGGCTACTTAAAAAGCTAGACATTGATCTACCATTTGATCCAGCAATACCACTCTTGGGGATATACCCAAAAGACTGTGACACAGGTTACTCCAGAGGCACCTGCACACCCATGTTTATTGTGGCACTATTCACAATAGCCAAGTTATGGAAACAGCCAAGATGCCCCACCACTGGCAAATGGATTAAGAAAATGTGGTATCTATACACAATGGAATTTTATGCAGCCATGAAGAAGAACGAAATGTTATCATTCGCTGGTAAATGGATGGAATTGGAGAACATCATTTTGAGTGAGGTTAGTCTGGCCCAAAAGACCAAAAATCGTATGTTCTCCCTCATATGTGGACATTAGATCAAGGGCAAACACAACAAGGGGATTGGACTTTGAGCACATGATAAAAGCGAGAGCACACAAGGGAGGGGTGAGGATAGGTAAGACACCTAAAAAATTAGTTAGCATTTGCTGCCCTTAACGCAGAGAAACTAAAGCAGATACCTTAAAAGCAACTGAGGCCAATAGGAAAAGGGGACCAGGAACTAGAGAAAAGGTGAGATCAAAAAGAATTAACCTAGAAGGTAACACACATGCACAGGAAATTAATGTGAGTCAACTCCCTGTATCGCTATCCTTATCTCAACCAGCAAAAACCCTTGTTCCTTCCTATTATGGCTTATACTCTCTCTACAACAAAATTAGAAATAAGGGCAAAATAGTTTCTGCTGGGTATTGAGGGGGTAGGGGGGAGAGGGAGGGGGCGGAGTGGGTGGTAAGGGAGGGGGTGGGGGCAGGGGGGAGAAATGACCCAAGCCTTGTATGCACATATGAATAATAAAAAAAAAAAAACAGGTGGAGGCTAGATTTGGCCCATGGGCTATAGTTTGCCAATCCTACTTTAGATTCATGTTTCCCAATAAAAATAAAATGCAATGCAAACTATACATATTTAATTTTAAACTTCCCAGTAACCACATTTTTAAAGTTTTTGGTATATTAAGACCTCCCACTTTTAAAAATTAAAATTATACAATTCTTGGAATAGAAAGGGACAGATTCTAAAAAATATATAAAGAGAATAACCATATCATATAGTACTCTTACTGCTGTGCTAAATAAATATATACACTCCCATGGTTACTGCATCACCACTCACAATAGCCATTATATAGAATCAACCTAAGTTTTCATCAATAGATGAGTGTATAAAGAAAATGTGGTATATGCATACAATGGTATATTTTTGGACTTAAAAAAGAAGGAAATTCAATCATTTATGGCAATATGGATGAACCTAGAAGACATTATGTTAAGTGAAATAAACCAGGCACATGATCTCACTTACGTGTGAAGTCTAAAGAAGCTAAACTCATAGAAGCAGAGAGTAGAATGATTGACAAGTGGATGGGGAGTTGGGGAGATGTCAGTCAAAGGTTACAAAATGTCAATGAGATAGAAAGTTCAATGGATCTATTATACAACATGGTGACTATGGTTAATAAAAAAAATTCTTAAAAATTGAGAAAAATATTTAATATTCATGAAGAAAGAGAAGGGGAAGAAGAAGAATGGGGCAGCAGAGGTGAAGGACAAGGGAAGACAGAGGCATAAGAGAAGTAGATGAAAAAAGGACAGGTGCCTTATTTATGAATAACTAAATTTGGTGAAGAAACATGATATCTAATGGTTCAATTAAAAACTTCTAAGTTAGGTAACACACATGCACAGGAAATTAATGTGAGTCAACTCCCTGTATAGCTATCCTTAGCTCAACTAGCAAAAACCTTTGTTCCTTCCTATTATTGCTCATACTCTCTCTTCAACAAAATTAGAAATAAGGGCAAAATAGTTTTTGCCAGGTATCAAGGGGGTGGGGGGGAGAGGGAGGGGTGGAGTGGGTGGTAAGGGAGGGGGTGGGGGCAGGGGGGAGAAATGACCCAAGCATTGTATGCACATATGAATAATGAAACAGTAAAAATTAAAAAAAAAAACTTCTAAGTTACTGTAGGAAACTGTATCATTACTAAAATGCACACTTTTGACTGGCTAGTTGTAGCCTATATAAATAAAGCCAAAATTACAGCCACGAGGCTATGCCAATTTCAAATAATTTCAGCCATAAAAAACAAAATCAACTTATACATCAACCCTGGTCATAACCATCTTTATACTCTATGCTGACTCATCCTTTGTGGGCCAAAGCAGAATGACTTAATGATTCTCACAACTCAAGAGAAACCACAACCCTGCGACTCATCTCTAAATGAGTTTCTACTCCATCCACATGGAGGATAGGGAATGGTAATTTCCTATCCACAGCCACACAAGTCCTTTCCCCTGGTGGCAGTCTGGTTTATCTGCCCTGATCTAAATGAGCCCAGATACTAGCTTTTATGCCTCCTAGCTTCTGCACTCACTGTTCTGGCCAGCATTGAGGAAAGGGGCCTTTAAATGCATTAGGGCTGGCTGATCTAGAGTGGCCTTAGCAGGCATGACTCATCTCAAACCTCCAGTTGGCTAGCCCCAAATTTGCACATCCAGGAGAATGAGGGGAGAGAAAGCAGAAGCTGCAAGTCTTCTTGAGGCTTAGAATCAGAATTGGTGTAATGTCACTTCTGCCACCTTCTTTTGTATTAGCACAATACAAGACCATCCAGATTTGAAGGCAGGGAACATAGGCCCCACAAACTCTAGCAGCAAAGAACTACACAGGCACATTGCAAAGGGAAGAGATCACTTGTGCCCATTTTGTCAGCAATCCATCACAGAAACTAATCTCAAACTATAGAACTGGCCCCTCGGTGATACACATTAATGGACATGCCATCTTTCACTGTCCTGTGTGTATTCATATCTCATCCTGAAATACTGAAAAATAAAACATTTTTTAGTGCAGGGCCATACTCTTATTGATACCTGAAAATTAAGCTGAGATAGCAGTTCTAATCTCAGACATCAGTGCTGTGTCTCAAGCTTTGAGTGCCCAGTGCCTTTTTTTTTTTATTAGGATATTATCAGTATTTGTCTGGAACATGGTTCAAACTGCTCTCCATAGCATACCTGGTGCTGGTGTGGATGTCCTGGCCAAATCTAACTATGGAGAATTAGCCTGATCTCACTTCATATGAATAAGATAAGTTCTGTCTTTGGTTCCTGCTTGCTTCTTCTTCCAGGTCTGCTTTCTATTTCTGGAATCACTATAATCGTTATGATTATGATATATTAGTTAAGGTGACTCCAACTGCTATAACATACTGTACTAATCAGCTTTCTATCACTGTGACAAAATACCTGAGGAAATCAACTTAAAAGGAGGAAATGTTTATTTTGGCTCATGGTTCTATCCATGGTCAGTGGGCTCCATTACTTCTGGACCTGTGGCAAGGCAGAACGTCATGGTGAGGAATGCATAGTAAAGCAAAACTGTTCACCTCGTGGCAGCCAAGTGGGAAGCAAAAAGAGAGATGAAGAGCAAAGTTCCCAATAGCCTCTCTCAGTTCATGCCCCAGAACTAGTCCCCACCTCCTAAAGATTCCACGACCTCCCAACAGCAACAGTTAGGGACCAAACTGCCAACGTATAAGCCTTTGGGGGAACATTTAAGATCCAAATCAAAACACTAACCCTTTAGGCTAAAAAAAAAAAAAGAAATACAGATTGAGTATTCCTAATCTAAAATGCTCTGAAACTTGACACTTAAAATGTATTAAATTTCAGAACATTTGAATTTGGGTTTTTGAATTAGAGCTACTCAGTCTGCAAAGTCTATACAAATATTCCAAAATCTGAAAAACTGAAATCTGAAATATTTCTGATCCCAAACATTGGAAAAGGGATACTCAACATACGTAGGGATTGATCTTACACTCCACATCAATAGATTTTCCTGACCAGAGAGAGGATTTCCATATGGTCATTGAGCCATGTAAAGTTCATCTCATGGCTATACCATCCCCTAGTAACTAAGTGTAACCTGCTAGATCATTTTCATCCCACTGACAGAAGAATAAAGCAAAGAAAGGGGTGTTGCTTTGTGACTCTTGCCTCAAGGGGACACATGTTACCTCCTGCTCACATGCCATGGCAAAGAATTGGTCCCATGGTCCCACATGGAAGTAGAGAGTGCTGGAAGATGTGGTCGCTGGCTGAGGACAGCTTTGTAGCAACAAGTTGTTGATATGTGGGAAGAGATCACACATCTTTGGTGGGCGCCTAGCATGTTAGCCACAATGATCAAGAGTTTTGATCTCGTACCCATTGGTTTGTGAAAAGGGGGTCCTGTTTTACTTCATTTTTTTAAATTTTGATTATAAATTTTGTATCTAAAAAGGATTTCCTGGATGCCTTTTGCATCCTATCTCTTGTGTTTTAGGTTAACTGTTTTTACACCAGCCATTGCTGAGGCACCCTGCTGCTCACCTTAGTCACACCATTTACCTCTGCTTTCTGACATGGTGGCCCCTTTGCTGTCACCTGTGGGATGCCCTCAGGAGCTCTTTCAGCCATTCTGACACAGGAGATGGGAACAAGTAGATGAATGCACCCATCTTCATTCCCTCAGATAGTCAGTTCTGAGGAGCTCTGCAGAAGAACCAATATCAAATTGGCTACAAATAAACCAGCCAAATATTACACCATTGAATTTGGCTTTCCCTTCCCTCTTTTACTTTCCTCACTCTTCTTAACCTTACTTTCCAAAAGAAGCCAATATGCTTTTGGGGAGTCCATGTTAAAATATGAAGATAGTAAATGTAAAGCTTAAAGAATAATATTAAATTCATCTACTACCTACAGTGAGAAATAGATGGTTTAATCTTGTCTCATTCATCTCAGAGTCTCTGTGCCCCTAAAACATTTTTTACCAAGTGAATAGACTAATGAACAGAAATACTTCCAGACCTAACTGCTGCTTAGTCAATGAACCAAAAATCAGCAAGCAAATAATAGTTACATTCACAACTACAGTGCTCACAGTCTCAAAGTAACTGTAAACAAAAGCATAAAATGTTTCCCAGTATTAGCTGATTGAACCATGTGACCCCAGCTCAGCCTGCTTATGTTCCAACCAGCAAGAACCTAGACTGTAAACTGTTCACATTCACTTTGCCAAGTTAACAATACATAGGACGCTGCTTCTCCAATTAGCCTCTTACAGAGCTGCTTACTGATTGTGTTGGCCTCTCTGTGGTTTAGGGGGCAGAGAAAATGACAAACATTGGAACATTTTCCAATTAATGACAAATTATTATTGCTACAAAACTCATAAAACCTTTCTTAAGTGCATTCTGCTTCCTTGTAATCAGTTCAAAACATACAATAATTTTAGTTAGTGAAGGAAATGGCTTATTCTGATTCCATGTGATTAAGTGTATTACATAATTTATTAAGGGTTTTTATGATTAGGAACCTTCACCACCATCTCTATTCTGAGAGATTCTACCCAAACATGTGATTCTCAACTACTCGCCCAATTAGCCTTACCCCAGTGGTTATCAAAAATAAAAATGATATATGCAGAAAACTGAAAGAAAAAAGACAGGAAGCCTTATGTTGTTACAAAATCCAACTGAGAATTAGCATTTCTTTCCATAAGGATCCAAGTATGTCAGACCTGTCTGTGTTTGTGGTGATTACGTGAACACATGTTTCCAACCACATGCTTTTATGAAAACATGGAACTGGTTCTCTAAATACAGGGTAAGAATTTAGGTAGACAGTTTAAAGGTTGATACCTCCTAAGAGCATCTTGGTTTATTCTTGAGTCATAGGGACATTTGGCTTATTGGCATCCTGAAAAGCATTTAAGCTGAAAGACAAATGAAACATATTCTTGAGGTGCAGAGAAGATACAGTTTTTGAAAAAGAAATGTGAGTTTTTATTAGAGCAAAGCTGTTAATTACACGCTTCATTATTGTCAAGGTTAATACAGCCTATGAGAGCAGAGGCACTTTTTCATTTCTTCCCGGGAACAAGGGGAGACAGCTGTTCTCTTGGACAGATCCATTACAGCTTATCACCAGCCGCCAGCCTGTGGAAGGAGCACCATGAAATATGGCCGCTGTCACCAGGAGCCAGAACAGATGCCGAGCTGGTCCAGGGTACAATGGAAAGACAATGAGAACCACAGCTTCAGATTCAAGTAGATTAGCCTCCATCGATTTTTAATGCGTGGAGGTTCCACGGCATAAAATTCACCAATACTTTTGCAGTTAGTATATTATTGATCTCTCTAAAACTGCACAGTCTTGCTTTAATAAACATCAGATGCTGACAGTAATAAATAGCAGTTCTTCCTTTCTGACACTTGGTTACAATGTTTTGGAAAATCCTACATGTTTGGGTTTCATTATTATTGCTTTGCTAGTTGATTCTGTAAGTAAAACACAAGTCAGCCAAACAAATATTGCCTCAGTTCTGGTTTTACTGGTCTTTGTCATCAAATAAGGTTATAATGCCCTTAATTTTTACTCTTTGGGGCTGGTCAACAATTTGTTTTTTAACAAACATTTACATTTTGTGAGACCCTGCTTATTTTCATTGAAACAAAGAAAAGCATGTGTTTCTGTTAAGAATGATACATTTACTTCACCAACAAACATTTACAAATGCTAAAAATGAGATCAAAGAAAAAAGAATGCTGTAGCTGTAGTTAGAGTATACTCTTCTTGGATATTTTTGTTTTTCCTTTAGATAGGTCAGGATTTCATCTTTTCAAGTATCTCCAACAACATAAACATTTTCATGGTGCACAGATCTAACTCATCAGTAACTTAAGGGTTAGAACTTCATAACGAGACCACAATGTTAAAAAAAAAAAAAAAGCAGGTGTATATAAAATGGTGGAATCTCTTTAGGACAATATTATGAAGTCTGTTAAGGTCATTATTTTGGCTAAGCATTAAAAAAAATTCACCTTCATGGTGAATGGGAAAATACTGAATAGAGTACCCCAAAACCAACTATAATGTCTAGTAATTTTAACACACACTAAACACACAATCACTCAACACTATATACGTATATGTGGAACACAACATACATAACATATGCTACTATATTATATATAGTTAATAAAATAAACATTTAATGCTATTATATAGATACATGCATATGTGTGTTATTAATGCTGGCTTCTAAAAAAACATATCTCAGCTAATTTTTTATTTAAAAAATAACCCAAATTACAGAAAATCTGGAAAATATGCTAATTGCATTATGTGCACAGCAGGAGCCACAGACCAGCAGCAAAAGCATCACCTGAGAGCTTTTCAGAGTTCCATCACCTCAGCCCTCCCCCCTCCCCCCCCAGGCCTGTTGAATCAGAATCTCCTTTTAACAGTATCTTGGTGTGATTTGGGTGCACATTAAAATTTGAGTACCTCTGATCTAAAATATAAGTCACCCTTAATCTGCACCCAGAGTGTCCAGTCAAAATTGTACTTTCTTTTCTCTATATAGCCTTTCTTTCCCATGCCTATCTCTCTGTTTATATCTTGAAAGTCTAATTTTACTAATTTTCTAACTCATACATTATATTTTTTTAAGAAGGATACCAATGGAGTGCTTATCATGATTTGAAAGTATTCAGATTTTTATGTCTAGTAAGGATATTTTATATAACAATCATAATTTGAGATACATCTCTTGTTTAAATTCAAGAAATGTTTGTTTTGCATACTAATAATAGTTTTTGAACCTTCTGTACCTTAAATCCTATTTTTTCCAGTCTGTACAGCTGAAATTTATTTTCATTGTGTGTAGTATCTTTTTTCCTTATCAGCCTAATTTAAAAGTAAATTTTCCTGATAAAATAAATAACTGCTGTATGCTAGTACTTTCTGTATGCCAGCAGTCATATCATCTGTTTTGCATGTATTATCTTATAATATATACGATAATTATATTATCTTATTAAGTCATCACATTAATCCTATGACATTATGATTTATTCTCATCATCCTATGGATTTCAAAACTGTAGCTTTAATACATTAAGTAACTGCCTGATATCATATAGCTCATAATAATTATAACATAATATTAAAACAATCATAGTAAATACAATATTTTTAAATGTTTCCTATTCAATGGGTAGTCTATCTTTTTTCTAAACAGCATTTAGCTCATAGCAATATTAATATTTCTCTTACTTTAACAAGCACATAGAATTCCATTTATTGAGATTATTGCCATAAATTTGCTATAATTTGCATGTGAACTGTACACACTTCTCTGGATATTAATATTGAGTTCATAGAAATAGCAGACTACCCAATTCTGAGGCCACAGATTAATTTGTATGCAAAAACAGGGACTCTCTTATATCCTGCAGCAATCTAAATGAATTCACACTGAAGGAGGCACAGTGAAAGACATTAACCTAAGTAGCATAGAAAAACGAGCTTTGAATGGAAAATGTAAGACTGAAGTCAAAAAGTACTGGGCATAAACACAGTACTCTACTTAGCAAAGGCATTTCCCTTGGTAGAGTGGGTGAACAATGCTGCTGTTAAATACTCAGATGGAGTAAGTAAATGAACAGCAGATGGTGGGGTTCAAGTTTTTCAGTGTTAGGAAGTGAGGTTATAGACAAAGGAGAAAGCTAGAATGAACCATATACCACTAGATTAGGTTTAGAGGAATCAGTATGAATTCATGTTTAGCTTAATATAGATAGATATAATTCTAGATATTTATGTATACACGGGTCAGTATATAAGCACATATTCACTGTTCCCAGCTCTGTTTCCAGGTCCGGGGAAGCAAGAACACCCCAAAGGCTAGATTGTCATTTCTAATACCATTCTCAAATGAAAGGAACCAGATCTTCTTAAAGAAATGACTAATTCTTCTTCATGGCTGCATAAAATTCCATTGTGTAGAGATACCACATTTTCTTAATCCATTCGTCAGTGGTGGGGCATCTTGGCTGTTTCCATAACTTGGCTATTGTGAATAATGCCGCAATAAACATGGGTGTGCAGGTGCCTCTGGAGTAACCTGTGTCACAGTCTTTTGGGTATATCCCCAAGAGTGGTATTGCTGGATCAAATGGTAGATCGATGTCTAGCTTTTTAAGTAGCCTCCAAATTTTTTTCCAGAGTGGTTGTACTAGTTTACATTCCCACCAACAGTATAAGAGGGTTCCTTTTTCCCCGCATCCTCACCAACACCTGTTGTTGGTGGTGTTGCTGGTGATGGCTATTCTAACAGGGGTGAGGTGGAATCTTAGCGTGGTTTTAATTTGCATTTCCTTTACTGTTAGAGATGGTGAGCATTTTTTCATGTGTTTCATTCGCTGGTAAATGGATGGAATTGGAGAACATCATTCTGAGTGAGGTTAGCCTGGCCCAAAAGACCAAAAATCGTATGTTCTCCCTCATGTGTGGACATTAGATCAAGGGTAAACACAACAATGGGATTGGACTATGAGCACATGATAGAAGCGAGAGCACACAAGGGAGGGGTGAGGATAGGTAAGACACCTAAAAAATTAGCTAGCATTTGTTGCCCTTAACGCAGAGAAACTAAAGCAGATACCTTAAAAGCAACTGAGGCCAATAGGAAAAGGAGACCAGGAACTAGAGAAAAGGTTAGATCAAAAAGAATTAACCTAGAAGGTAACACCCACACACAGGAAATCAATGTGAGTCAATGCCCTGTATAGCTATCTTTATCTCAATGAGCAAAAACCCTTGTTCCTTCCTATTATTGCTTATACTGTCTCTACAACAAAATTAGAAATAAGGGCAAAATAGTATCTGCTGGGTATTGAGGGGGTAGGGGGGAGAGGGAGGGGGCGGAGTGGGTGGTAAGGGAGGGGGTGGGGGCAGGGGGGAGAAATGACCCAAGCCTTGTATGCACATATGAATAATAAAAGAAAAAAAAAAGAAATGACTAATTGATCAAAGGGACACAGCAACCAACCTGAAGGAATTCTCAATGACAAAAGCTAGAACCATTAATCAACAAACAAAATACCATAGTATTGGGTCATAATCCAAAATATTTAATAAATATTCACAAGTCCACCTATACTGATAAATTAAATGATTGAAAAGTAAATAAATGAGCAACAATAAGCATGTCTCCTGTACAGAATAATTTCAAGTACTTTACATAGATGTGTCCCCTAAACCAAGGAGATAGTTTAACTCCCCACCCCTTGAGTGTAGGCTGCACTTTGTAACTTGCTCCCAAGGGGAAGGGGGAGAGTGTAACTTACAGTGTAGAACCCTGGCAAGCACTACCTCATCCAAGTGATCGAAATTAACATCATCAGTAAGAAGGGCTGATGGGGTGTGCACTGGATAAGATGTGCCCAAACTGCTTCTTTGCTTTTCAGCTTTCCTCCCCAGACCTTTACTCCAGTATAACCATAAGAAAAACATCAGAGAAATCCAAACCTAGAAGCAACTGCTCAGTGCTCCTCGAAACTGCCAAGGTCATAACAATAAGGAAAGTCTGAGATATTGTCCCAGACCAGAGGAGACTCAAAGGACATGAAAAATAAACATAATGAGTTTTTGCCCTGGAGCCATAGGAGAAAACTAATGAAATCCTAATAAACGTGGAGTTTCATTAATAGTAATATAAGTTGTTAACTACAAGGAAAAATTGGGTGAAGGATCTATGAGAATGCCCTGTAATATCTTCATAACTCTTCCTTTAATCTAAAATGAAGTTTATTTAAAAGAAAAAGGCATATATGACAAGCATTAGTCCAGGACAGTTTTTTAGAAAAAAATAAAAGATTATCTTTCACCATGAATATTTTGGGAAGCACTGATGTGTAAAACATGAGGTCTGACACAATTTAGCCTTCTTCCCCCAGTTTGAAGTTTTCTATTATACTAACTGAGATGGTTTTTTTGAACTCCTTGCTACTTTCTCAAAGGTATTTTTCTCTTAAAATCCTAGAAGTCACAACACTTTGTTCTTTGTTCTTTTATCCACCCCCACCATATTTTGCTGCAAACTTTGTCATTGTCAAAGCATAGCTGACTAGCTTTGCAAGTGGTTTGCTATTTCTCTCTGTTCCTCATATTTGGGTGTTATTTAGGTTCATTAAAGGGAACAATTTGTCACCAAGATCCAGGTACAACTGCATTATTATCAAGCCATCCAAAATTCAGTGATGATAACATACAGAAGCATTGCCACAGCAAGTATTACAGTTATGTACCAAGAATATCAAATTTGATCACAAACTAAACTCTAAAAGCAATCTCCACACTGTTCCTCCACACTGTAGTTTCAGAAAGTGCCTTCCTCTTCTGTACAGTCTCAGTGCATCAGTTATTCTATATCTTCCATAAATGTATAAAAAAGAAGCACCCATTTCTAGTCATTTGACAGTGCTTACTGGACTTGCAAATCATCTAAGCAATTAATGTGAAAAACAACAAAAATGCTTTTTATAACCAAGTCATTATAGACTTAAAATTTATAATCAACTCATTGTTAGATTATTAGAGTTAATATTTTGGGTGGAAAAACAAGGGGAAGGGATTTGCCTGTAAGCTGATAAAATAAGACAATGATAGCCTATATAGTCTATTAAATTGATTTTTTATGTTGAATAATTGATCTCTCTGTTGGGATAAGTAAGCCAAAATTTGCAACTGAGATTATTGTTTAATATTTTATTTATTTTGCCACTGAAATCAGGCAACAATTTTTCTTTGCCATTTTTATTTTATAAAATATTCTTAGGGTCTGGGGTGGGAGTGGAATTCTCCCAGCAATGTTAAGACATGAAATGTTTTCTTTAAACACTATTCTTTTTATTATTCCCAGACAATCGTTAGAGGAAACAAACCCTGCAAGGAAACCTCCATCAATGGCCTGCTAGAGGATTTTGACAACATCTCTGTGACTCGCTCCAACTCCCTAAGGAAAGAAAGTCCACCCACCCCAGATCAGGGAGCTACCAGCCATGGTCAAGGCCACTCAGAAGAAAATGGCTTCATCACCTTCTCACAGTATTCTAGTGAATCTGATACTACTGCTGACTATACAACTGAAAAGTACAGAGAAAAGAGTTTCTATGGAGATGATTTGGATCCCTACTATAAAGGCAGCCATTCCAGCAAGCAAAATGGACACATCACAAAAATGAAACATGGGGAGGCCTTCTATTCTGAGATGAAGCCATTGAAAACTGACATAGCCAGATTTCCTGTTGATTATCATGCACACTTGGACTCACTGAACAAACCCATCGAATATGGAGACCTCAAGTGGGAATATCAGCGAGCTTCAAGTAGCTCCCCTTTGGATTACCCATTCCAATTCACACCTTCTAGAACTGCAGGGACCAGTAGGTGCTCAAAGGAGAGTCTTGCATACAGTGAAAGTGACTGGGGACCAAGCCTGGATGACTATGACAGGAGGCCAAAGTCATCATACCTGAATCAGACAAGCCCTCAGCCAGCCATGCGGCAGAGGTCCAGGTCAGGCTCAGGGCTCCAGGAACCCATGACGCCATTTGGAGCAAGTGCATTTAAAACTCATTCCCAAGGACACTCCTACAACTCCTACACCTACCCTCGCTTGTCCGAGCCCACAATGTGCATTCCAAAGGTAATGTTCTTTGCCTCTTTTCCCTCAAGTGTGTGACAACACAAAAGAGGTGTGAGCATAATCTTATATAGTCAGATCCAAAGAGTTTGTTTGCCTTTTCAGTGAGAATCTTTATCAAAAGCCTACTTTATTTTTATCATTGAACTCCAAGGGCAAAAACCTTAGGACAAGCACATATTTCATTAAAATCAAAAACTATCTTTTGGAATCTCCTACAAGATATCTGATTAAAAGGCAAAAAAAATTTTAATTGAAGGATTTTCTGATTTACCAATGGTAAATATTATGGGACCATATTTTACTAAACTCTTAAGTTTCTACAATTATAGGCCAGTGGAAGAGATAATACAATGGTCCCACATTCTTAAAGGTTACATGAACCTGTTGGAAAGGTAAAAGTATAATGTGGCAAGTTTTAAATAAAGCTGATTTTATTCAGCTCAAGAGAGTCTTTCATTTTGAGAGTGTGTTCTTTCTAATATTTTTGTACTGAAATAACACTTTATGTATGAAATTTGGGGATAATAGATACCAGATTGCTAGACATTATAGTTGCTTTTGATTTTATTGGTTATAATTCTTCTCTTAATAAAAAAATAATATTAGTTGCTAGAAATTTGCTTTGAAATTTGGCTGGTCCATGATATCCCAAAAAGTGACTATTAGAGAAGTTACTGAACTTTTATTAAAAGCACAGACTTTGTCATGAAGATCTAAGTCTTCTGGAAAATACCTTGGCAAATGTAGAAGTGGTTGATTTTTCCATGGTAACTTAGCAATGTTTTTGTGCCTCACCTGTGCAGCAGAAGTAGAAATGGGTGGACTGTGAATTACCTAGAGGTCTCAAACCAGTTGAGGAGAGCATGACTTGTAACAGGGACAGCACTACATTTGAATCAAATACTTTCTCCTTGATGGCATGGTGGTAGGAAGCACAGAAAACTTTAGGAGGCAAGCCTGCCTGCATCCATCTGCTTTGTTGGTTGTAGATAGTCAATATTTTTCTTTTTTTTATTACATCTCATAAATCCAATCCAAGATGTTGAAGAGAAGCCATTTAAGGACATCCTGGAAATGACTTAAGCTATACTTTAGAAAAAAACAAAAAGCTGTTACTTTAGTTCCCAAGACATAAAATTAAAAATAAATCTGAAGAAATGAAGGCCTGCCATATGCACCTCCAGTTAAAATTCAAACAATCTCAATGTTTTTTTTTATCTCGCCATGTTAATTTATTTGAATACCCATGGTTAGAGTATCATAAATGCCTTTACTTCCTATCATTATTGCCAGGACAATTGCTGGAAAGTGGACTAATTCACCAATAGCCGAAAGCTTCATGGAATCATATCCATGTATCATGATACATGAGATAATTTAATCTATTTCCTATGCACATCACTGTGAGTACCATGATGGAGAAAACCCCTTCATAGTTCTGGAAAGAAATATTCAAACTAACATGTTCTGTTGCTGAATGGAGGTATATCCTCAGGTTTTGAACATGTGTAGTTGTTTTACTTAGGAGTAAAGAATGGGATTGTGTGTGTGTGTGTGTGTGTGTGTGTGTGTGTGTGTGTGTGTATTTGTACGGAGGGGCTTAGGTTAAGGACAAAGGTCTGGTTTTGATCATAGTCATAGAGAAAATGTTGCTCAGAGTCAGCAGTCTTTTAAGCTTGGAGTCATTTTTTGGACATTGATATGTATGGCTCACCAAATACTTGCTTCCAATATGAAAATAGGAAAGTTGAGACATGTCACTTAAAAGTGTCAGTTTCTGGAATTTCAGGCTTCTCTTGAAAAAAAAAAAGGTGGGGGGGATGATTTGTTATCCCTGGACCCACATATTCTCATCACATGGGAAAAGAATTGGCTGGCAGTAAATGACGCACCACTGAAAGGGAATGGGCTCCCCAATTTGTGAGAGGTCCTTCCCAGTGCACTTCATTCAGTCCTTCCCAGTGCACTTCACTCATTTTACCCATTAGTCTAATCCCTAGAGGCTTTTGAGATTAAACATGACCACCAGCAATCTCTGCCCACTTGTTTTCCAGAGGAAGAAACTGAGGTCCAGAGAGTCACATAACACACTTAAGATTTCATAGTTGGCTATGAAACAGACAATAGTCCAAGCCTGATGAGTCTTCCAGTCTAGTACCTTTCTGTTAAATGAACATATGTTATTTCAGAGGTTCATCTGAATTTGCCAGTAAAACTCACGATAAATTCCAGTGTCAACAGAATTTTATAGGTTCTGAAGAGGAAGAAAGAAGGAAGGAGAAAAGGGGTAATTTACTTTATTCCTGCAGACTTCCAAATATAATTCAAAACAGATCTGCCCTGAAATCAGGTTTGGCCAGACCCAGAAACAATGAAGAAAGTATTGTGGCTCAGGAAAAACAATACCAGCATATTCAGCCTTGAGAACATCTGTCTGGGGCTTTTAGCCCTCATATTCCAGGGCTCCGAAGAGCAAGGCTCTGCTCTGTGTGTTAGGAAACCAGTGAGAAATTCACAGGCAAGTTTTGTGGGAGGTGAGGAGGCGGGTAGCATGTTGTAATTAAAACGTTTACTTGATTAAAAATATAACGTCTCTCTAAAAAGACCTAGGTGTCTGTGTCTTTAGAACCATTTTTTAAAAAATCTACCAATCACATTTGAATTTCCAGCTGAGGCAAGAAATAGCAATCACGACTCAGATCATTTGACTTGGCCTCCCAGAAATTTCTGCAGGAGGGTGGATAATGTTCAAATAGGAGGAGAAAGCACAAAGCTCATGTAGGTATCCAGATGGAGCAAAAGTGAGGAGGGGTGTGTGTGTGTGTGTGTGTGTGTGTGTGTGTGTGTGTGTGTGTGTGTGTGACCAGTTTTAAATTTTGGCCTAAAGAAAATTTACAATAGTAGTGTTAACTCACAGTAAGAGAAAAATTCCTCTCAATATTATCTATCTACTTAATTTTCCTGCTAGCATGGTAGAAATAAAAAATACTATGAAATCTGTTAATATTAACATTTCTTCTCGATTTACAAATATTTTTCACTGGGGCTGAGCAGATGAAGCCTTGAGGTAGGGAAGAAAAGCCAAACCAAAACCATATAGCACCATTCAGACACAAAACTGTAAAAGCTGCCAGATGTGCAGAGAGAATTGCCTCCCACTCTCCCTGCAGATATGTCTGCCTTACAGTGAGGGGGACTAGCTGGAGAAATTGCCAAAGTTTATTTGATGTTGCTCATTCAGTGCTCTCCAGGGACCAGGCAGCTGCTGACTCATGTGTCTTGGTGCTGGCCCAGTATATCACCCCTTGCTCCAGCTGCAGCCACTGAGAAGCCCCCATCATAATAATAATTCTGCTGGTTTATTAAGCATCCACTGTGTCCCAGATACACACGTTGTTTCGTTGAGCCTGGCAGCGTTGTCAGGCAAGAGTCCTTGCCCCCGTTGTACAGATGAGGAAAAGGGTTTGGGAGGCTCAGTAACATTCTAGTCAGTTAGCTCATAGCAAAGTTGGGATTTTTTCACCAGATAAAGGCAACATCCTCATGGCATAGAGGTGGCTTCTGAGAATGCCACACCATCACCCTGCCTTCTTACAATTCTTCTTAATACCTGAAGTAGTGGAGTTGCTTTATAGCATTAATTAAATTAGCAATTAATTCAACAATTAGGTTGCATCATCCTGTTTCATTCAACAGCAGGGTTTCTCAACTTTGATACTACTGATATTTTAGAACTGGTCATTTTTTTTGTGATGAAAGACTGTTCTGTGCATTGTAGTGAGTTTAACAGTATCCTTGGCTTCTACTCACTAGACTCCAAAAGCATCACTACCTCCCTGGTAACAATCAAAATATCTCCAAACACCACCAAATGGCCTTTGGGCTAGGGTGTGCAAAATCAGCCCCAAATGAGAACTATCATTCCATAGCTATTATTGGTGGAGTATTTTGGGGCAGTTCAGGATGTCATTTTTTGGAGATGAACTGTCTGAGTTTGGGTCCTAATGTTGCTGCTTACTAACTGGGTGAGCAATTGCTTAACTATGCCTCCACTTCTTTATCTATCAAATGGAGATAAAAAAAAAAAAAGCCCCTCATCATGTCATATTAGGGTTATTTTTTTTTTGAACAGCCTAATTCTTTTTTTAAATAAAGTTAGGACAGCCTAATTTTTAAAAAATTTTTTGAACAGCCTAATTTTTTAAATAAAGTTAGAACAGCTTAATTATTTTTTTGTTATTATTTTATTTTTTTTGAACTCGGGGCCTTCACCTTGAGCCAATTTTTTGTGATAGGGTTTTTCACGATAGGGTCTTAGAAACTGTTTGCCTAGGCTGGCTTTGAATTGTGATCCTCCTGATCTCTGGCTCTGAGTAGCTAGGATTATAGGTTGAGCCACCAGCACCCGGCTAGAATAGCCTAATTACTAAAACATGTAATCTACACATCAGTCTGTGTGTGTAGCACGTAAACAAGTGATGGCTGAGGTATTAGGGTAGCTGTGTTCCAGGCACCATGAGAAGCATTTTGCTTATTATTTATTTATTTACTTATTTTTGGTGGTAATGGGGCTTGAACTCAGGGCCTCACATTTGCTAGGCAAGTGCTCTACCTCTTGAGCCACAGCAGCAGCCCGCGAGAAGCATTTTGCAGACATTACCTAGTTTTGTCCTCGCAAGTCCAGAAGAATTCAGATTTCTTCTGTTTTGTAGTTGAGGTAGCTGAGACTCCAAGAAGCTAAATCTTGATGAACTTCCCCAAGAATATGAAGGCTGATGGTCAGCCACAATTCAAAACCTCATCCCTCTGACTTCAAAGTCCATCTGTCCAGAACATTCCCATTTCCCCAGAAGAAAACTAAGGGGCAGAAAGGTAGAGGTGAGGTGTTGAGGCGTGGACCCACATGTTGCAGTACCCCAAACCTTGCTGAGGAGGCATGGATGGATTTGGGATACACAGGGAGTGCTCTTTATTCTTTCTGATCTTGATAGGATAGAAATATTGAGAAGTTCCTTATCATCATCCAGACTACGAATGTCTAAAAACTGGAACCACAAGCTACAAAAAAAGTGTTTGGAGAAAAGATCCCCAGCACTCTCTAATGTGCTTTTTATAACTTGAGTGGTATCCTTGTTTAATTTTTTTAAATCAAAGAATCAGATTTTTCTCACCCAATACAGAAGAGTGCAAGTTCTAGAATCATATTCTCTGGATTTGAACCTTATTATCCATATGATCTTGTTGGTGTCTCAGTGCCCTCATCTGTACAGTGTTTCAATACTTTGAACTGGTGGTGAGGATTAAATAAGATAAATAAACATGAAAGAGTTAGCATAAAGCAAGGATTCAATGTTAACCCTTATTCCTATTTTTCCTTTTCCTTATTTTTCTTGTTGAAAAACATGTACCCATATATGCTAATACCAGTCATAAGAATGTTCTCTTTGTATAATTTTCTACATATTTTCAAAATATGGGAACAAATTCTCTCTGACTACCGACCCAGTCCCTTTGCATAATTCATAAGTATAACTTCCTTCTTTAGAGATGTGATTCACAGAAGGCCAGAGTAACTGCATGACTTTCTCGAGACCATGCAAAATCTTAGCAACTGAGCTGATCTGAGGACTCCAGTTCCACCACCCACTGTTTGATCTACTCTCTAGAATGGAAGCAAACTTTTCAGACCTTCTATGGAAGCCAGAGGCTGAGAACTACCTATACATCTCCTACCAACCTGCCCCCCTCCGGCTTACCCCACTATCTCCTCTACACTGGGCTGAAAAAGTGACCAATGCTTCAGCTCTGGGTATCCCAAACAGATGGCATCTTAAGGGGCTTTGAGTAAAGAATGATGGTTGCAAAGAAAAGTATGGCAAGATTCCCTAGATCTTCCTCCTGAGGTCACCTGTGCAATGTTTTTAGCTATTCACTTTGCTTTCTCTAGAAGGAAAAGCACTAAAAACACTACGCTCAGTCTCTCTGCATAAATAATTTAGTGGTTCACTGTTCCTTACAATACATGTCACGCCCAAATTCAGCCACCTCTCCAGGAACAAAAACAACTCCATTTCAACTGAGGATCCCACCCACACTCCTTTCATAGACTCATTAAGGGCCCTTATATGTTATGAAACAACAATTCTACTGAAAGCTGATGGGCTGCATCAAAAATCTGAGAGGGAAAAAGATTGGAAGTGAAAATTAATCATTTATTCACTTAATATAACATTGGGTATTACTGCCTTTAGGTTTGTTTTTCTTTATATAAATGAACCTACAGGATGTACATCAAGGTTCATAAAGCATGCAAGGAGGTGACTCAGTACATCTTTAACATCTGTCCCTTCCAAAGGAGACTTTAGGCATGTTTTGCATATGAATAGATACATCTTCCCATGAATGCTCTGTTTTTCAAAGTAGATTGTATTTTGGTCATTATGAGTGACTTTTTCCCACAACCAAATTAAAACTTAATGAATCTAAGCTGGTATTGCACATTCCCACCCCCATCCCTGTTCTCCCAGGAGCCCTGGCACATTTGAACAACATTCTGAGGTGAGGAGCCAATCCCCACAGGCTCAGAGTCCCTCTACATTGCTAAGTCAGTGAGGGATGGCAGGTCAGAGCAATCTGCTCTTGAATAGAGGATGTATTCTTGGAACTGAAACTCTGGGGGCGTTAATTGGATATGCCAATCCAGAGGTGGAGAAAGAACCTGAAGTACCAGTATGTTTGAGTCTGCTGATCATAGATTTAGTTATTTCTTCATAAACTAGGCTCCGCCTGTTTGCAGAGGTCATATCCACCTGTCTGAACTCTCTCAGTGTGCATTTGCCATATATTTTGTAAGGCACGAAAGTGCAGGACTCTTCAAACTTCGTGTCACACGGTGTATATTCCTACATGTCTAAATGGAAATTTGACGTAGTGTTTGTGGCAGATTCCTTGGCAAAATGTTCAACATGGTGGACAGCTTTCCACTATCTGAAGTCTGGAAATCCAGTGAGGGTGTCTAACCATCTGTAACATAACCTAATTCCCAAGCTCCCTGCATCAGAACCTTATGGAGATGCCTTAAATTTGTAGGTGCCACCAGGGCCTGTTCATGACCTCTACTCATTTTCAGTACACAAATGTGCTTGTCTCTTCTATCAGCATTGAGCATCAGCTGAGAATGGTGTGCCACACCTCTTTGTCCTCCAGCCAGGGCAAATGTGAAATGTTCATTACTAAATAGGGCTGCTCTACTTTGTTAACGAAAATAGTAACTTGAAAGAAAATTGACCATGGCTGGGGACAAGTCAAAGTTTTGGAGAAGCAGTGACTGTTTTATTAGGATACAATTAGAAATAAAATAGCTCTGTAAGACCCCTCCAATGAGACAGACTGGAGCTCTCAGGACAGCAACTACCTTGATCAGAGTATGAGAGGCTAGGAACCCAAGGATGGAGAGGCACTGAAGGAGACCATCAGCCATAGGTGAGGCTGTACACCCCAGACGTGGGCAAGCACGGAACAGCCTCCTACCCCACCCCCAAATCAGTGGTGTTTCCTGCCCATAGCAGGGGAAAAGTGGAGTTGCTAACCACAACAGGAGGGAGGCAGGACTTAAAGAATCCCCTTTGCCTAATTACCAGTCTCTAAAATGTTCCTGTAAAGGAAGTAAGTTAGTAATTCTCCCAGGAACTCTTACAAGCTATCATTTACCCTTCCCAAAATGAAGGCTGGTCCAGATAAAATTTTCCTTTGAGTCAAGTCAGGAAAATTTAAGATGTCCTCTCCATGCTTAGATAATGGAAGACTGTGATTCACTTTTATCGCACATCTGATTTGTGCCCAGGAAGCAAGCAGCACCCAATTTGGCTTTTTTTCCTTTTTGAAATGAGCAGTCTCTTTGTTTTATTGTGCTCCAGAAAGGTATATTGGAAGCATCACACCCAAGTGCTAGAAGCAGCTGCCTCCCATCCATGTTACTCTCCATCCATCATGGAACATTCCATAGTCCCCATTCTGTGAGCACAGACTCACACCATGGCTGTTCTGCACACCGCAGTCCAGCACCGTCCTCCCAAAGGCGTCCCTGTTGTCAGTGCAGAAAGCCATGGTGACAAATAGATGCTGCAGCAGGATTTTTTTTTCCTTCTTTTCTTTCTCTCACCCTCCCCTCACTGTGTCTTTTTTTTTTTCCCCAGCCTTGGCATAAAATGGTCAAATGATGTTCTACTGCAGAATTCAATTTCACAGTTCAGTTAGGTCCTTGATTACACTGCCAAATTCAGATTAATGTGCATTTAACTAACATGGATCAGGGGAATTCTGGCTGACAGCCAGCTGTAACCAGAGCAATTGATAGCTATGTGGAGTTTTATGCCCTGTCCACCCTAGCGTCCCACTGCTGAAATTGATTGATTCAATGAATTCATTGCTATAATTATTTATAATTTTGATACATCACAAGCCTGTGTCTGACCCTATCCTTAGAGATGTTGTGCTCATTGTAGAAGGGTATTCTGGCTGAATTGTTAACTAGGAATTATGTATTCCCATATAATCCCGCCCTTTCCTCCTGTTTTACATTTTGAATAGAGACATGAAAAAGCACATTTCTTTAAGAATTAATTCCTAGGGCATACTAAAAGGTCCAAGAAACTAAAAACCAAGTGTATGTTATTAACCACTTCAGAAAGGAAGGATATGACAGCTTATTCATTCTGTCAGTATTTTTATTAAAAATTTCTGTAGAGAGAATTTCCTCTCCAAATGTATACGATTTTCTTGACCATCAGTGACTTCATAACATTGTAGCTAAGCAGTCTGGCAGCACAGATGATAATTTACAGAACAATCAATCTAGTCTTCCCTTATTACATCCTGCCATATGGAACGCCCCCATTAAAGTATGTGGACCCTGGACTTGTTCCTAAGGACTTGTTCACAAAGCACAGAGGGATGGGAATAAAGTCTTTGTGGTGTTTCTATTCTTTTCTCTGCTACATTGATACTTTCCACTCCTACACAGCAGCCTAAGCCCTTGCAAAAAGGTCTGCAAGGGTAAACCACATACATAAATCTCTTGGAAATGATTTTGAGCACTGGTGATGGGAGATGCATTGGATTTGCTCATTAAATATAATTTTTGCTCGTCCAGTTTCCCCTGCATTGGGGTCTCACCAAATAATTAGAACCCTCATCCCTCTCACAGAACTGTATAGAGGCTTGATCATATGAACTCTCTGCCTACTCCTTTTTCTTTTAAAATGTATTTGTAAATTAGATTGTAGAAAGGTTGCAGAGGTAAAGCTGGACTTATTTCTTTGAGCTTGTGTATATAAAAACATACAAAGAAAATTCATCATTTGTGTTTCACCCACTTCCAAATATAAACTATCATGAGAAAGACAACTTTGGGAAGGACACTTAAATAATTGTAAATGTTGAAGAACCATGTAAGAGGGGAGAAGGCTTCATCTCAGAAAAAAAAAATACTTGGGCTTTCTTTCTTAAAAGAACTTACAGAAGAAAGTTTGAGATGGATGTAACTCAAAACAAATTTATGCTTTGACCATAGTAAAATTATGTACAAAGATGATCAATTCATTTTCAATTCATGAAAATTGTATACATTTGGAGAGGAAATTGTTGTCATATATTTTGAGCTGATTTCTCTAAGCCCAAGGCTGTTTAAAAATGAATTTTTCTTCCATTCTATTTGCTTAGGCATTATCATCCATCATCTTCTGGTCCAATTCTTACATCTCGCCCTAGGTTATGCAGACATCTGTCCCCTACACTGACCTAAATGAAACACTGACCAGGCTTTATCTCAGTAGTGGCCAGTCCACAATCCACACTCTGCTCGCCTGTATACTGACCACATCTCCCTTTTATCATTGAAGCCTATTTTATGCAGGGTTCAAATGCTAATATGACTCTGTCTGTGTTTGAATCCTCATTCTACCTTCTTAGTAGCCTTGGGAATTTTGCATGATCTACTTCAACTCACCATGCCTCAGTCCCCTTCTCTGCAAAATAGAACAGCTATGGGGCATATTGCCTAACTTGAAGTTTAAATACAATAATATACATAGAGAGCTTAGAACAACCCCTGGCATGTGCAAGACACTCAACAGGTATCACTGTTAACATTAGTGTTTATTTCTTCTGCAAGGATAGACTTCTAATAGAGTAGTCACTTAATGGAAGGTGCCCTACTTTGGCTCCCAGGAAAATACCAAAGCATTTTAATGAGAAGAAAGAGCCCTAACCTTGATTATACAAATCAGGTGGGTAACAAGTAATGGTAGAAATGCCAATGCTGGTAAAAAAGCAGGCCTGTGGTTCTGGGGTGCTCAGTGGCTGGGACATCGAGAAACCTTCCCACTGGGAGTAAAGGCCAGACTTCAGCAGAAGAATAGGGTTGTATAATCTTCTCAAGAGTATAGGGTCACTTTCCCTGGATTGCTTTGGGGTAATTTCATCTACCTAAGACTCAGTTTTACCAATAACAAAATCTGATAAATTGCTCATTATTTTATTCCCAGAGTAAAAAAGAACAGGCCTGTCACAAATGTGTGGGCACCATCATGGAATCCACAGTTGGCTAAGACCTGAATGAAGGCTGTGATTCAGCAACATGGTGGCCCCAAACAGGCCTCATACATTTCTCCTTTGCAAAAGTCAACTATTTTTCTGCTATCCTCTCCTTGAATGGATGGAAGCTCCAAAGAAAGACCATATGGTTCTCACTGAGGCAAACAATTAATTCTCTTTTGAATACCTCAGTTTGGTTCTAAAAAATGTCTTTTGTGGTAATGGTTGCTCCTTGTTGCTTTTTAAAGAGTCTCTACTTCTTTACCAACAACTATGAAAGACAAGTACACCATTTTGTCTAAAAGACTTAATTTCAGACATTTAGCTTCTAGAAAACAACTCTGCTTTCCATCTGTAACCAGAAATTGTCCCCTTCATGCAGGCAAGCATCCTTTTCCTTATGCCACAAGCTGGCTGTGAAGAGTAGACCCTAATAATGCTGCTGAAAAGAGATAAGGGAAGACAGACAGGTGCCTAATACTGTGTGAAGTGGTTGCAATTCCTACAAGACAAAGCTTTCCTCTCTGTAATATATCTTCAGAGATTAGATAAATGTGCTTGTGGGGAATGAATGCAATTTTGTTTAAAGTATAAAAGCAAATCCTCTACGAAAGACACAGGAAAATGATGGTGTATAAAGGCTCCCAAGACACACTTTCAAGAATAAAAGTTGAAGACCTCACTTCACCCCATCTCCTGACTCTACTGGCTAGCCTACACTTGGCTTTGACAAACGAGAGCTAAATTTGAAGCAAAAATCAAGTTGCTTAACTTACACTGACATTTATATCTCCCTGCTTCTGCTGTGTACATTTGGACATATATACAATAGTTTTCCTTGTGTAGCACAAATACAGGGGCTTAGAAAGAATCATCCTACCCAGGTGCAGTGGTTCACATCTGTAATCCTAGCTGCAGGATCCTAGAAAGCAGAGATCAGGAGGATCATGGCTTGAGGCTAGCCTGAGGAAGGTGGAGGGGGGGAGCGCAGAATTAGCAAAACCAATAGCTGGGTGTTGTGTGCACCTGTCATCCCAGCTACTTGGGAAGCATAAATAGAAGGATAGCAGTCCAGGCCAGCCCAGGCAAAAGTTGAGACCCTATTCAAAAAATATCTAAACCAAAAAAGGGATGAGGGTGTGACTCAGGGGGTAGAGAACTTTCCTAGCAACAGTGAGAGGTCCTGAGCTCAAATCCCAGTACCACCTTCAAAAAAATCAACCTATTTTCTAACATAATTTGTATCCTCAGTAGATGGGAGCTCATTTTATTAATATCATAGTTACTGTTTATTTTCTCCTTCCATGTAGTGATTGGAGCTTGAGCCATCTACCTGATCCATTGAGTTCTGGGGTCCATCCTATTCTACTCCTCAATGGCATAGGACATAATTCATTACTTCTTCCTTCTTGGAATACTGTCCTCCCTTGGCTCCAGAACACTCTGCTGTCTTAGTTTCCTTCCTATATCACTTTACTCCTTCTCTGTCCATTTTTGCAAGGTTCTCCTGCTTTTTTTGGTCTCGGGATATTGGAGTCCTCAAACCTTCTTTTATACATTCAGCATCATGGCCTTAATGCCAACTAAGCATTGACTCTTAGGTTCATATTTTTAGTCTCAACTCTTCCCTGGACTTGAGATGTGTCTAAGTCACTCAGGTAACATCTCCACATGGATGTCTAATGCACTCTCAAACTTAATATGGCTATAACAGAACTCTTGATTTCCTCTCATGTATTAGTTAAATCTTGCTATGTAACAAATTATCCCAAAATTTCACAGTTTAAAATAACAGTAAGCATTTATCATCTCACACAATTTCTTGGGTCAGGCCTCCCATTATATTAGCTATCAATTGCTCTGTAACTAGCTATCTCATAAATCAGAATGCTTTGCTGTTCAACAAATTGCCCTGTGAACATTAAATGGCAAACATTCTCATTTGGTATTTCTGTAGGTCAGAATTTGACAGGATTTGTCTTGGACTCTATCCTGAGATTTCAGTCATCTGAGGGCTGTCCTGGGGCTTGGGGCTCTACTTCTAGAATGGTTCACACAGCTATTCGCCAAAGGCTTTAGTTTCTAGCTAGTACTTGGCAGGAGGCCTCAGTTCCTTGCCATGTGGACCTTTCCATAGAATTCCATTTTCATTCTTCTTTTCTTTCTTTCTTTCTTTTTTTATAATTTTTTTTGGCAGTACTGGGGTTTGAACTCAGGCCTTTGCAATTGTAAGGCAGGTATTCTACCACCCAAGCCATTCCTTCAGCCATTTTTGCTCTAGTTACTTTGGAAACTATTAGTTTGGATCACTTTTTACTACAATCCTCCTATTTTATGCTCTCTGCCAAAGCTGAGATGATAGACTTGTGCCACCATGCCCAGGTTTTTTCCATCAAGATGAGGTCTTGCAAAAATTTTTTCCCTGAGCTGGCCTGAAACCACCAGCCTCCCATCCATAGAATTCTTGAGTATCCTCATGATATGGCAGCTGGGGAAAGTCATGCCAAATGATCTGAGTGAGAAACAAAGAAACCATGATGCCTTTTTTAGCCTAGCATGCACACATACATACACAAAAGGTGCTACTACAGTTTTTCTTTGATCACTGAGGTCAACCCTGACTACATAAAAGTATAAATACTGGGAATTAGGAAACATTGGAAGTGGTCTTGGAGAATGATTACCACACTTCACAAGTCCATTCCTACGCCCAGGTACCTCATCAGCTTAATTGTCCTGATGCTTATGCCAAAATCCTGGGAATCATCTTTAATCCCTGTCTTTCAAGTTCTCATCCAAACTCATCAGCAAATCCTGTCATCTTGTCTTCAGAGCCATTTCTCACCTCATCTGTAGTAACCACCCTAATCTCAGCTGACATTGACCACAGTAAACTAATTGGTATCCCTATTTCCACTCTTCCTTCCAAAAAGCCTTCTCTTCCAGCAGCCAGAAAGTCAGACCACATGATCACTCTTCTGTTCTTGGCAATCTCCAGTGGCTCCCACCTCATTCAGAACAAATACCAACAACCTTTCCAAGCTCTTCATGATCTTTTCCCTGGCTGCTTCTCCGTCCAGCTTTCTGAACTGTTCCTGCCCTCTCCTTCCTTCTATCCTTCAAACTTGCCAAGCCTGGGTCTGCCTCAGAATCCTCCACATGCTATTCCTCCCTCTTCCTAGACCACCCTCACTCCAGACAGTCATAGAGCTTGTTCCTTCAGCAAGACAGGTTTCTACTCACCTACCACTCCCTCAAAGAGACTCTCTATAATCATCCTATCCAAGATGGCACCCAGATCTCTCAATCCCCTCACTCTGTTATGTTTCTTCTTATCACTTATAGCTGGACCACATTACTATATATTTGTTTGTTTTCTTGTTTGTCATCTGTCTCCTCTAGAATATAAACTTCAGAAGGGATACTATACATTTTGATTTTTGGTAGACATTTCCCCAGTATGTGTAATGGAACTTAGCTCATAAAAATTGCTCAAATATTAATTTATGGAATGGATGAATGAATGAATGTACTGTGTGGAAACAATCATTTCATCTACAACACTGCAGATCCAGTAGATCTTGCCACAATGGTAGAAATGTTCTGTGTCAGTGTTGTCTGATGTGGTGCCAATTGAATACTGAAAATTTTTTATTTTACTTATTTTTATTGAATACAAATGTGACTAGCTTGACTTAGGAACTGAATTTTAACTTTTTCTTATTGTTCTTGACTTTAATCTAAATAGCTATAAGTGAATAGTAGCTGCCATCTGAGAGCATATCTAGATGCATGGGTTGGAAGTTCGTGGTATTATATGTATATCCCAGTAAAGGGATAGCAACTTCTCAGGAACCTGTGTTAAGAAAGAACCTGAGATCCAATCCAATTAATTTCTTTTGAATACCCTCTATGTAGCTAGTACTATATTGTTATAAGGATCTTGCAGAAAAGAGTACATTGATCAATTACTACTTTCTGTCCTGGCCAAAAAAGGTAAACATGTGGTATATGTGCCACCCCTGACCTCTGTCATACCAGAGGTGACCATAGCCCCTGCCTGGTCCATTCCAGGAAGTGATTGCTAAGACCTACATCTAGAATCATATAAGAATGAACTCTTCACCAACTTCCTCTGCACTTGCTCTGCCTGCCCTCTTCATTCTCCTCCACTAAATCCCCACAATCTTCTTTTCGAATTCAGAGTGAAATGTTCATTCCTGAGATCACTTTGAGGGTTGGGCAAATGTCCTTTTCACACACACACACACACACACACACATGCTCGTGCACATACACACCTGCAAATTTTGACTACTTTAAATTATATTTGTATAGAAGCATTGGATTTCATTCTATGGTTCATACTGAAGCAAAAGCTACTTGGCACCAGGAGCCTATGTTAGACATATGAATAGTATAGGCCAACTTTAAGCAGTGAGTTCAGAAGCATGAGACAAGGACTCATGCCCTGGAAATTTCTCTCCAAAATTGGCTGAAGACTAGTGAATTTTAATGACAGGTGATATCTTTCATTTCTGAATAAAAGGGCTTAAGTAGTAAGTTCAGCCCCTGTTGGTATAGGCCGTACAATAGGTGCCCTAGCCATATCCTTTCATTATCATTATTATGAAGAGCATCTGTTGGTGCTCTTCATTCTGCCAGCTGTTAATTTCACACTCATTTCTAGCAGGTGAAGCTTCTCTATCCATGTCTGTCTTCCCAGGTGGATTACGATCGAGCACAGATGGTCCTCAGTCCTCCACTGTCAGGGTCCGACACCTATCCCAGGGGCCCCGCCAAACTACCTCAAAGTCAAAGCAAAACAGGCTACTCATCAAGCAGCCACCAGTACCCTTCTGGGTACCACAAAGCCACCCTGTACCACCACCCTTCCCTGCAGAGCAGTTCTCAGTACATCTCCACAGCTTCTTACCTGAGCACGCTCAGCATCTCATCCAGCACCTACCCCCCACCCAGCTGGGGCTCCTCCTCAGACCAGCAGCCCTCCAGGGTGTCCCACGAACAGTTCCGGGCTGCCCTGCAGCTGGTGGTCAGCCCGGGAGACCCCAGAGAATACCTGGATAATTTTATCAAAATCGGAGAAGGGTCAACAGGCATCGTATGCATCGCAACAGAGAAACACACAGGGAAACAAGTGGCAGTGAAGAAAATGGACCTCCGTAAGCAACAAAGACGAGAGCTGCTTTTTAATGAGGTAAATGATGTGTTTGGATTTATTTCCCACTTCCAAAGTAGTACCTGTGCGTTTAAGGCACTGAAAATAGAAAGACAAAAGTAGTATCCCCATACTCTTTCCCTCTAGTCTGGTTCTATGCATGTATGGCTGTTGCTTTTATAAAAGTTCTTCATGTGAATCAGCCACTGTGCAAGGAATTAATCTAGTCTGATCTCATAAAACCCTGTGAGGTAGAAAGGTGTTAGCATGGGTTTAACAAGGAAACCTAGACTCACGCAGGCTAAGTGACTAGCCCAGGGTAATGCAGCAAATCGATAATAGAGCTGGAATTTGAATGGTGTCTAGCATATTCCAGATCTCAAGCTAAACTATCTATGTGGGTATACACTTGCCCCTTTGTATCTGCAGGGGATGAGCTCTAGGACCCCCAGAAAATACCAAAATCTGTGAATGCTCAAGTCCCTTACATAAAATAGCGCAGTGTTTGAAAGAAATCCACCTGTACACAGAGCAGCAATTTCTAGAAGCCTCTCTCCAGCAGGCAGGCTCAAATTAGCCTTTTGAAAATCATCTCTAGATTACTTACAATATCTAAAACAGTGTAAATGTGATATAATACACCGTTAGAGAATAATGACAAGAAGAAAAAGTCTGCCCGTGGTTAGCTGAATCTCTGGGATTTGGGACTCATAGATAAAGATGGCCAACTGTGTATGTACTTTACATGATTACAGTATCATTTGTACCTTTGGTAGCCAGTTTTTTAACACAATAAACAGTGGTCAGTTTGCCTTTTTGTCTGACAATCATTCTTTAGGAACTTTAAAATATTTTTTCTAACTATAAATGATGAACTCTTTCTGTAAAGGATCTAGAAAATATAAGAAAAATGTCTCATATCGTCCCACAACCATGCAATTGCCTAACATTAATATTTTAGCATTTCCTTCTCATATTCTCTCTATTTAAAAGTCTTTTATAATTCTATATATTTAGCTTTGGTATTTCTCTAATTTCACTTAATATTAAGTGAGCATTAATAAAAATCAATATAAAATAACATATAGATGTATTTTCTTAACTGTACATCTAAAACATCATTTTAATGGTCTAATAGTTTTCTGTCATACTTAGGCATCAAACCCATTAAACCAGTCTCTGATTTACATTGTTTCCATTTTGTCACTTTTATAATTTTACTGAGTATAGTTATATTAAGTATTTTATCTCATAGTTGATAATTTCCATGTGTTTAATATCCCATTAAGGTTAATGTGTTTCACTGAACACATTAAGTGAAACATAAATATTTGGGATTTTTCAGAGAAATTATATGTAAGGTTTCCTGAACTTTTGAGCAACTTGGACCCTCACTAATAATAGTTCTATTTCACCTTCACTAACATTTTTAGGTGTTATCATGTTATCTCCGTTAATCTGATAAACATGAGCAAATTTTACTGGTTTAATTAGCACTTTCATTGTTAGAAGGGCTGTATTTATTTTTTCATGTTTATAGGCCATTTTCATTTCTTTATCAAATCACATGTCCTTTGTATGCTTAAGAGCACTCAATATATTAAGAAACCTTTTCTGTATATTTGTTGTACACATATCACTTAAAAAGTCTAAAATAGGTGACACCATGTGAGCAACTATGTCAGGAAACAGTATTTTGGAGCAATATCCCTTTAGTAATTTTATAAGAATCCCGGGGAGAGATGAGTTTTTGCAGACGAGAAATCAAAATCCTCACGATATCATGTTAGATAACATGTTAGTCTCTGACAAAGGACATGCAAGTCACATCTCCTAACTTCCAGAACATTCTACTGCTGCTTGACCTCTTTGACTTTCTATTGTGAGAATTCTCATTCTCTCAAAGTACGCAGAAGTTGTTTGATCCATAGACATGGTGTGAATGCTCTCAGCTATAACCTTGGACCTCTTCCATGGAGGCTCATGTGCAGCCCCCAGTGGCCTCCCAGCATCTCCATCTCCCACAGTTACTCATTTTTTATGCATGCACCAAATCTCACAGAAGGCTCCAGGTGAGTGGGATACAGCATCTTCCCATCCACTATGCCTGACTGCTAGAATTTATTTCCAGCTGACAATGACAGAACAGACAGGGCAATATGATGGTGATAAACAACCCTACAATTTATTATTTAACATTAATTCTGAGAAGAGTAGAAACAATCACAGGACAGCAATTCCTGTGGAAGCTAAGTGAGCCCTTTTTATGCCTACATCATATTTGGTTTTACCTTCTAAATATATCTTTTTATTCTGACCAGACCTCCCTCAGATTCAAAACATACATTTTCCTGTGAGAAGTTAAGTTGATTTCATGTGGCCCTACCTCTAATAACTTCCTTCCATCGACTTAGGGTTCTCATGTACTATTCACTTACGAGTTGGAGGCTCTCTGTTGGGCTAGCTCACAGTAGAGTGTAAAGAGTGTTTTATAAAGACCCCCCAGTCAACTAAATTCCTCTTTAAATGTTAAATGCAAACTTTACAGTAATTCTGCATGTTTTCATTAGAATCTCTCTTTCTCTCTCTCCCACTCTCTCTCACCTCCCTTCCTTTTTCTCTCACCCCTCTTTCCCTCTCTTCCTCTTTCCATGTGTGTCTTTCCAATGTCTGGTTGACCTACCATTTTCTTACACATATATTAACTTTGTCCTTTTTCTATTCCTACTAGCTACCCTTGATGCATTTTTGTCTGTAGTAGATTTCTAAAGAAAGTCCCCACACAGTGGGCACAGTGGCTCATGCCAGGAATCCAGCTACTGCATAGGCAGAGATTGTGAGGATCACAGTTTGAGACCAACCCTGGGGGAAAAAGTTAGCAAGACCCCATCTCAAAAAAAAAAAAAAACTGGTTGGGGTGGTTCATGTATGTTATCCCAGCTACATGGGAGGTATAAGTAGGATTGTGGTATAGGTGACCCAGATGAAGAAACACAAGACCTTTTCCAAAAAATAACTGAAGCAAAAAAGGGCTGGGGTGTGGCTTAAGTTCTAGAGCACTTATGAGAGGCCCTACGTTCAAACCTAGTGCCACCAAAAAGAAAAAGTTCCCCACAGTTAGCACCTCTCATACTGTAGGTATGGCCACAAGAGAACAACACCCAGATTTTACTTTCGCAGGTCAAAAAGGATGTTTCTCATTCATCCAGGTTGTGATAATGCGGGATTACCACCATGATAATGTGGTTGACATGTACAACAGCTACCTTGTTGGTGATGAGCTCTGGGTGGTGATGGAGTTTCTAGAAGGTGGTGCCTTGACAGACATCGTTACTCATACCAGGTAAGTTTCTTTATTATCCAGACAGAGAACTCAATGTGCTTATTATTCTCCTCTAGGGTACAGCTTCAGCAACTATCTTTATGAACTCTTCATAAATTAAAACACTTTGGATTTAGAGAACACAACATCTTTTATATTCCCAGAGTCCCCTATAATGTCAGGTGTATGTAGTCCCTCATTCAGTTAACATGCTTCCTGCCCTCAGAAGGTACTTAATATCCTTGACTTAAAATCAGTAGGCTACTAAGAATGAAACTTCAGAGACAAATAATACAACTTTCCAACGTCTGCATAGAGTTATAAAACAGTTTCATTGTCCTGAGTTCCCATGACATTTTATTGTGCTAGTATTACCACAGGTACCTGGGGAGGGAAGGAGCAGGTAGAGGATCAAAGTTTTATGTCAGAACCTTCTAAGAGAGAGAAATTCTTCAATTCTAGCTTAATATTATCTTTCATCTTTGTCTATGCTTAAAGAGTGAGGCAATGGAAGTGTATTTGCATTAAAGACTCAAAAGCTGATAAATGGGGTGGGATCACTTTTCTTGGATTTATACTGGGCTCCTGTCATCCTCAGTGCCAAGCCTTGTGTTCTGAGAATCATAGCCCAGGGACTTCCTTTCCCTTACTTGCAGATTTTCCAGCTATGGGCTGGAAACCTGGACTAGTTTCCCAAGAAAGTGGCCTTTCTTAAGCAACAGAAAGATGTTCTTAAACCTGTCTTGTTCCTTAAATGTAATTTCCTTTCTAGAATGAATGAAGAACAGATAGCTACCGTCTGCCTGTCAGTTCTAAGAGCTCTCTCCTACCTTCACAACCAAGGGGTGATTCACAGGGACATAAAGAGTGACTCCATCCTCCTAACGAGTGATGGCCGGGTAAGATTTTCATGTTGAGTCTCTTTCATTCCTTCATAGTTTGCTTTATCACTTTGTCTGTCATAGGCATTATTCTTTTAAGAACACTTTCTCATAATTCTAATTCTTAGTCACAAGTCACCCACCACACTTCCCAGAACTTACAGAAAGGAAATTACTTTTCCATCCTCTGTGTCATCCTGTTACTCAGAACTACCTGTGACCTAAATTTGATGGATAATTTGCCTCCTTTACAATGAGTGTGGGAAGTAATGGAAGCTATGGAAATGTCTTTTCTTTTTCTGCCACAGTCCTTTCTTTGTTGGAGGAAAGGAGCTGTCTTTTCTAGGGCTGTATCTACCCCCTTTCTATACCCCTCAGAATCCTTGAAAGAAACAGATGACCAACTCCATTTAGGTAATTTGAAGAGAATTTATTGAAAAGATAGTTACCAAAGTATCAGAGATGTAGAAAAATCATGAGGAATAGAGCACAAGAATGAGTGCAGGACTTTAGAATCAACCACCATTCTTCCTACCTCATGCCTGAAGAGATGAGATGGAAACTGGCCTTTGGAGTCTGGGAATAGATACTGTCATGTCCAGGGTTGTCTGCCAGGAGGTCTGATCTGTAGTGTATGCCAGACCACAGTGAACCTGCAGGATGGAGCTTGGGAATAGATACCCCAACCTCATTCTGTTCCTTGCTTCCAATCTCCTACTGGCTCAACCCAGGTGGAAACCACAAGTGCAGGCAATGTAGGTTGGCCTCTCAAGGCTCAGAGAAAGGAGAGTGAATCTGGAAGGACAAACAGAAAATATTTATCTTGTCAGCATTTCTCCACACCCAGACTCCTATGTTTCTCATCACTACAACCATCATAAAGGATTTTTTTGAAATCCACCTGCCACACCAAGGTACAGGACATGACATACAACAGCCAACAATATGGTGACTTGACATCCCAAGGAAGGCTTAGATAGAAGAGTCTTAAGCAGAGATTTTCACCATTTAGCTCTTTAATCCCACTGAGATTCCTACCAGGGATAACATTCCTGTGAAAAATGGAGCCCACATCCCTTTTGCTGTACCTGTCTTTTTTAATCTAGCAACCTTAACCATGTAGAAAATGTTCGTGTCACATCAGAATTTGCCCCACAATGATTAGAGGGCAGAAATGGAAGAAACTGCCCAAATACTTTGGCTTATCTTATTTTGCTTTAAAAAGAATACAAACTTTAATGTGGAAAATTTAGTAAAATTAAGAAAGTACAGAGGATAAAAAAAGATTACCCACATCCTATTACCTATTTTTCTCATATTTCCATGTACATGCATACATAGTTTTTTATCTCGAGATTATTTTTAATAGAAAGTTTTTAGTACTGCTTTTTGTATCATTCTGGCTAAATTTTTTTTAAAGGAAGGACACAAGAGCATGTATCAGTCAGGTTTTGCTATATAACAAACCATTCAATACTAAATGGCTTAAGACAACCACTGTTTATTTGCCCAGAAATCTATGGGTTGGCATTTGGGGCCAGCATAATCTGGAATAGCTGTTCTCTGCTCCATGTGCCATCAGCTGAGCTTTCTTGTGTTTGTGACCAGCCTGCAGTTGATGGTCTCCCTCGCTTACCTGGAAGTTGTCAGGCTCTCAGCAGGGGCCGGGCAATAACTAGGCCAAGTACCATTCATCTCTAGTAGGGAAGCTCTGGCTAATTCACATGGTGCTGGTCATAAGGTTCCCAAGAGTAGCAAGAGAGGCAAGTCCCGATATAGATACCCAAGCCCTTTCTAACCCTTCCTTGCATCACCCTGATTAAAATAAGTCACACAATACCTCTAAGCCCAGAGTTAAAGGATGGGAAATAGATTCCACTTTTTGCTAGGATAAAATGCAAAGTCACATTACAAAAAGATGTGGCTATAGAGAGAGAAAGAATCTGTATCCATTTTTGGACAATCTTTCATACAGAATGGAAGGAATGGGTAAAAGACAAGAATCCTCCCCTGGCCTGACTCAGAAAGCACCTAGACAAGGCCCCATGATCTCAGAACATAAGCTGGTCATGAATCAGCTGGTGACTGGTACTTACAGAAAAATAAAAGCAGGGCAAGTTCAAGCCAACCTGTCTTTTCTTTCCCTTTATTTGGAGAAATAAAGGGCTTTCTGGTTAGCAGTACACACCTGATGTCAAAATCAGACAGGAGACTAAGATAATAAATCATTATCTAATCAGCTTATTTAAAGATCTTCTCTACCCTCATTGTCCAAGATTATTCAATCATTTGTCATTTTCAAAGGCAGAACTTTTGCCTCAAACATTTCCTGCATCCATATATACCTAGCAAAGAGCTTACAAGGTCAGGCACATTGTAAATGCTGATAGTCTTTAGTGGTTTGTTCTCACATTCATTCCATAAAAATTTGCTGAATGTCTGCTATAGACCATGGATGGTTATAGATTCTAAGTATGTTATTGTGAAATAACACAATTACAGAGATTCACAGCAGATAACTGCTTGTTAGGGGCAAGGTACAGAAGATGTGTGGCAGCAAAGGAATAACATAAGGGAGTCATATGGTAAGGGCACAGTTGAGTATCTTGATTATGGTGGTTATGCAAGATAACACATGATAAAATTTCAGAGTACAAACATTTATATACACTACACACACACACACACAAATGAGTTCATGTGTAACTGATGAAATTTGAATGATCTCTATGGATTGCATTGTACCTGGGAGTTCTAGGCCAGAGGCCTCCCTCCAGGGTTTCCTCATGTCAGGTCCAGCCACTTGCCCCAGTAAACCAAATAAAGAGACAAGTAATGGTGAAGAGCAGAGAGAGGAGATTCATTAATGCAGCACAGGCATGCCACAGGAAGAGCCAAAGTGAGCACTTCAGCCCATCTTCCAGGTACAGATATGAGCTTCAGTTTAAATAGAGTAAAAATTGGGGGCAGGACAAGAGATATGCATAGTTAACAGACCCTGGTGTCACAGGTGATCAGAAGTGTGTTCTGGTTGCTTATTTCCTCAGGATTGGTCAAGACAGGGCCTTACTACAATAAGAAAGTCACTGTTCCCTAGCAAAGGGGTAGCTTTGTCTCCTGTCACAGGATATTATCCGTCAGTTCTTCCTGCATGCCAAGGTGGCTATAAAGTGACTATAGGTCACTGGTAGGAAAGAATGGCTCACAACAAAGAATTCAGATACAAAATGGAGACAGAGATGCCAAGCATTTATCCTGCCTTTAATTATCCTTTAGATGTTTGCAGACCCAAGCAAGGAATCAGTGCTTTTCAGCAAAAGCATTTTCTAAATACCTCTTATAGCATCAGTATCTATTTCCTCATATTGCTATTATACTATGGTTATATAAGATGCTACCAGTAGGGAGGCCTGATGTACTCCTGTTTGTAACTCCTGTGAAGCTGTCATAACTAGAAAATAAAATGTTAAGAAAATGACAGTGAATTGCTCAAGTTTAGAAGAATGAATCCTTTCTTGCTCTTTAAAAGACTAAAACAGAACTTGTTTTCTGTCAACCAAAAGTAAAACATTCACTAGCTTCTATGGCATGCCTAATATCTAATGAGTCACTAATTTGTAGTAAATAGAGGGAACGTGATATCTGAGGTGTGATAGAGGAAAATGAATAACAACTCTTAGAATGTTTCAAGAATTAATGATGTCATTTGTGTAAACCCCCTGGAAGTATACCAAGCACAAGGTAGATGCTCAGTCAAAGGCACCCTGGGGCCAGGCTCAGTGACTCATGCCTATAATCCAAATTATGCAGGAGGTAGCTATCAGGACAACTACAGTTCAAGTCCAACTGGGACAAAAAGTCGGTGGGACCCCATCTAACAAACAAGCAGGACATAGTGGTACATGTCTGTAATTTCAGAAACACAGGAGACACAGGTAGGAGGATCACATCCTAAGGCTGGCCCAGGAAAAAATCAACACCCTAGCTGAGAAATAACTAAAGCCAAAAGGACTAAAGGTATGCTTAGTTCAAGTGGTACAGCACTTGCCTGGCAAGCGCAAGGCCCTGAGTTCAAACCCTAGTACCACCAAAAAAAAATAAAAAAAGAAGAAGAAGAAGAAGAAAAAGGCCCCCAAACTGTCTGCTCCTGTAAATAAGTGTTCAACAAAAACAGCACCATCTTTCCTTAGCTGGGACCTTGCATTTGAGAAATAATACTTAGGGACCACTAGTCAGTCACTAGGCAATGACTGACTCACTTTTATCCAATTAATTGGCAGGAATGGAATTCAAACCCCTGACCTACTAAGCCCATTCATTGAAAAATGATTGCCACACTAAAATTTCAGATTTTTATCTTCCTTGAAAAATCAGTGTCTGTCAACACTGCCTGAATTCATGCATGGCAGTAATGGAAGTGCTGTAATGAGGGTGATGAGCACATAGCAGATACTACTGGTGCCTCATCCAATTTTCAAGGAAATTCCTTTTTCATGATCACTAGCTCCACCTCCACATGCGCTGCATCTCTTTGCCTGAGGCCATTGGAGTCTCTTGTTGCAGTACAAACTCAGGAAATTAGCACTCAACCTCCAAGAAGCAGTTCTGAAACACATGTTGGGAGCTCAGACTGAGGCTGAGGAAGGAAGCTGAGGCTGTGCAGAAGGCCTGGTCCATCTAGTGGACTGTAGGCAGTACTCACTCTGCCAGGTGATCTGGTACTCTTTTTCTTGGCACTGAGGGGACTTTGCACCAGCTCATTTGGAGGTCATGATGAATAACAATGTTGCCTGCTGGCACCCACTTTAGTAAGACCTGAGAAAATGACACCAGCCTGGCCTAGCCAGCTGGCAAGGGATAGTCACTATGGCCCCTGCCCCAGCCTCCAACAGCCTGGTGCAGCTGATCTGGCCCCAGCAGAGATGCCCCTGGGGAGAGGGGCACAGGTTAGACTTGAGAAGATGAAGGTGAATGCTGTGGACCCACAGGTTGAGCAGGGATTGACACACTCTCTTCATAGGGAGCCTGAGGTGGTTTTCAGCCCTCCGAAGTTAAAATCACATCTAAAATTGTACCCATAGGATGCCCACGCAAGCCCAAGTGAAGGATTCATGTGTTCAATCAATTTGAGCTACCTCTAAATGTCTGTAAAATAATGCACCATGCCCCATATCCGGGAGTGTTCTGTAGCAAAGCTAGTGGGAGAACACTGCTTAGCTACATGACCTCTCCAGTTGGAGGTAAAAGCGAGTAACTAAAAGCAGGTGAAGCAAGAGGGTTTATTCAGGTCTTTCCTCAGCTTCGTACACATACAGACATATTTTTGCATCACCAGTAATGGGAACAATGATAAAGATGTTAACATTGGTTTCACATGTACACGTATGTGCAGACATGAATGCACATTTGCATCATGGGTAATGGGGACAATGAAAAAGCTGTTGACATTTCCTTCCCTATGCCTTTCGCTCACAATTCCTAGACTCTGGCTCGGAGTGTGTGATAGGCTGCCACTCTCTAGGTCACCCCAAGGGCTCACCTCCTCCAAATTCCCTCTCCTCAAAGACCCTTACCAAACATTCCCACCAGTCACACATGACTGTTTCTCATTCTAAATAAATAATAGATGATGCAGCTCTTTCCCCCTTCAATAGACTAACTGAGGCCCTTGTTCCATGCAGTTCCCCATACCTCAGCAGGATTAAGCTCTCCTTGCCCACAAGAGTAACTGGTATGGTAATTAGTCCCAGCTTGGATGTTCTCCCTTCCTTGTCCTACATATTCATTTCACTACCAGTGTTTCTTGCATCTCCCAAATAAATGGATTGCCTGAATTCTTGCCTTGGGACATGTTTCTGGGGGAGCACCAACTAACATGGTGCTCATAGAGAGTGTAATATATTTGTGCCATGTTTCCAGTGCACAGGAATAAAGGATAAATGGTGATAGACCAGCAACCAGGGCCTTATGACCATTCCATCTCTCTTTACTGTGTCCCTGACAATCAGCTGAAAGCCAGTATCTCTTCCCCAGGGCCATATTCCCGGCATTCCATTGTCTCCATTGGCCCATTTAATTGATTGGTATTGTTAGCCTTGTGCCCTTCATCATTTTATTTTTGTTACCTCTCAAATAACCAAAAATTTCCTCTCCGACAGTCTCTGAAACATTCACAGATCTCCATCCATCCATCCTTCCTTCCTACTATCCCACACAGGGAACCTGTCCCAATGCAAAAAGTAACTACCCTGTAGATAGACTTTCTTTTGTCCGTGGCCCCCACCTTCCATCCTTTTTAAGGGCCCCTGATTGCTAGCTGGGATACATTAGACATGGCTAGGATCTCAGGTTTAAATAGCAGCTGTCTGAGCTCCAAACTCTAGGCTCTTGTATAATAAGCCACATCTTCTCCTTTTAGGCAGTAGGCAGTGTGAGCTGTAGTTCTATTAGCCTAACTGCATTAGGGAGATGGGTGGTTTTCTAAGCAGCCAAGTTATACAATTCCATCTAAAATAAGGCTCATCTACAAGCCTGTGTGATTTGCTTTTAAGATCTGCCTACATTGCTTTATTATACTCATTACTTGAGTTCTCATTATCTACTTGCAGATTTATTTGGACAAATGTTGTGTGCAATTATGCTCTTTTAGAAAATTGTCTCTTTTATGTATTTAGATGAGTAAAAAAAATCATACAATAGTATTTATACTCCTACAGAAGAACAGGCCTAACTTCTAAGTGTCTAGTTTCAATTTCTTATCTTACATTTTGTCAGGGAGATAATTATTAGTATGCCAGATTTTGAGGGGTTTGAGTTTTTTTCATGTCAGCAAAGAGAAACTAGCACTAGAGATACTGAAATTAAAAACTGCCAATACCAAAATGCTGATACATTTACCTCTTTTAATCATTCAGGTTTCTTAAATATATAGGCAAAGGAAACTTATCTGCAGGATTGTTGTTCCTCTTCTCTCTGTGTAGTAGGGTTGCACATTTATTGACAGTTGGAAGTATCTAACCAGAGAGAGCGAGAGAAAGATTACAGTTTTCCAAATCTAACCTGCACTTCTTCCCAAAAGTTCTACTAACTACATTCTTTTTTTAATTCTCTATTTTAATTCAGTCCATTAAATTTAGGCTGCTTAAATGATTTAAACAGTGTCTATCAAAGTTTAACTACATTATTATAAAGCTTAGCTTATACCTTTAAAAACTTAGTCTTTCAGATTTAACCACCAACAACTTCCTTTTCTCAGCTCACCCTCACTTTCTCATGGTAGCTTCCAGGAAGAGGAGGGATAAGTATGGCATGCCAGCCTTCGGGGTGAGGGAGGTAACACTTAACTTCTAGTTCCTCTCTCTGGTCCTGACCTTGATGTACATGGACTCTCCTGTTACCAGGACTGATGACCACTAGGGACCTGGGTCCATTAGGGTCTGGACTGCTCAGGAAGGCACCTCTTGCCTTCAAATGTTGAAAGCTGTCCCACTAGCTGACTCCACATCTCAACAATGGGCTTGTGCCAGGCACATTCACATTTTCTCACTGAGATTTGTAGGAATGTCTAACCTTTGAACACAGCATAAAAGCCATGGAAACCAACATTCCTTCCTCAAGCCCATTTCTACCCACACTGTTGGGCTATCTCTCCATGGTAGCCATGTTGGGCAAGGACTAGACTGGTGTTCAGTTGGTTTTTACTAGGATGTCTGTATTTATTTTTAAAATATTGCAGTACTTTCATGGAAGTTGATTAACAGCCACTATTTCAAATCTTTAGAGCATCCTCTAATACCCCAGCCCTTTCCTGAGACTCCCCTAAACTCATTAAAATTGGTGGTTCTCCTTTGGGTAATCCAAGATTCTATTTGATTCTATATCTACCTTCTGGTTGGTCTGTATTAATATGGTTTTCAAATATTCTGAATATTATCTCTGAATACAGATGCATATAGGCTTTCTCTCCTTTGTTTGTGTAGACACATATAATGCAGATACTTCTGAAGCTACCACTATCTGCTTGGGGTAGTGGAAAGTGATATGTAATAAAGAGAATCACTACTGTCTCTCCCTTCTGAAAATAACCCTGGGATTAAAAGGATAGACAATAAGATTTTCACCTCTCTGTACCATTGAAGTCCTTTTTACAATAGGGCAGCAAAGACTATGGATGAGCTATCATTGCCACAGGGTCTTCTTCTTTATACCCTATGGGAAATTCTATGATCTGAGTCTCCTGGGGTTGATTCTTGATAGAACAGAGCAATTGAAAGTCATCTCTCCACTAAACTATCTTTGTTTAGCATTCTATTGAGAATAATCTGATTGGCCCTCCACTCCAAACTGCACTGCCACTAGTCTTGGACTGATTGGTGAGACTATCATGAACAAGGAAATGGAAAAAGAAAAAAATAACTTCCAAATTTTAGCCCCATTTTATCTGCATTCCAACTTTCATTCTAGAAACCACCGTCTTAAATATGTTAATGGTGATTTCAGAAAGGTCTCTGACAAGTCTTCTATCACATGTACTATCATACATGTGTGTATCAATATAAAATCTAGTGGCATATGTTTTTTGAGCATCTACTCAGCTCTTTAGGAGCAGAGTGAGGCTCCATAATGAAAATCCAATCTAGTATTGGTCATGGTGGTGCTCACCTATAATTCTCAGCATGTGGGAGGCTGGCTCCCAGTAAGAACATTCTTTTTTGTGTGTGTAATACTAGGGGTTGAACTCAGGGTCTCACAGGCACTCTACCAATTGAGCCATCCTGCCAAATGTACATATTTCTCTTTAATCTCCAGTAATAGACAGGCACTGGTGGTTGACCCTTATAATCCCAGGTACTTGGAGAGGCTGAGATTGGGAAGATCATGGTTTGAGGCCAGCCTGGGTCAATAGTTTGCCAAACCTCCATCTCCAAAATAACCAGAGCAAAATGGACTGGAGATGTTGCTCAAGTGGTAGAGTGCCTGCTTTGCAAATGCAAAGCCCTGAGTTCAAACTCAAGTCCCACCAAAAAAAGAAACAATTCTCCAATAACACTTCTTCTTTTCCCATGCTTTGGCTCTGCAGGGTGGTTGACTACCATGTACATACATCCTGAGGCCCCACTGAACTATGCCCAATGATGGCAGTGACCTCTATCTTGATAAGAGTTTGAAACAGCTGGGCACTGGTGACTCATGCCTGTAATCTTAGATACTTAGGAGACAGAAATCAGGAGGATCACTGTTCAAAGCCAGCCCTAGCAAATAGTTCAGGAGACCCTATCTCGAAAATACCAAACACAAATAAGGGCTGGCAGACTGGCTTAAGTGGTAGAGGACCTGCCTAGCAAGCATGAGGCCCTGAGTTTAAACCCCAGTACTACCAAAAGAAAAAAAAAAACTTTGAAGCATACTTGTCAAGTGTGAACTTATTAAAACTCTTCACATGATAAAACTACAATATATGCATTTCATTTTATGTATACTTCCTTGAAGTATAAACAAATATTGAACTCAACGTTAAATTAAGACCGAAGTATACAGATGTCAACAATTTAATTTGAAGTGCATCAAAAATAAGATAGGTGGATGGAAAGATGGGTGTAATAAAGCCCATCAAGCAAAACACTAATTAATTACAGAATCTACTTGGTAGTATAGAAATGCTCACTGTACAATTCTTTCAGATTTGTTATGTGTTTGAAAATTATCATAATAACACATTGATGGGGAAAATCCTGCCTTCAGGCCAGCCCTCTCTGCTGAATCTTGATCCTTATAATAACACTAATGCATTTGTTCTTCCTTCTCAAAGGCTTCTTTAGTTTCTTATGATTGAGACTTACCCATTCAGTCAACAAACTTGATTTTGAGGACCTTTATGGGTCATACACTATGGTGGGTCCTGAAACAGAGATGGACTCTTTTTAAACTTTGACGAAGAAAATTTGGGGTGATATAGAGAAAAGGGTCAAGGCTGATTCTCATGAATTCAGCTTTAGTGGTTAGGTAGATCTAGTGCCATTAACTAGGATAGGAGAATAAACGGTCAAATTTAGAGCAGAGAATGGGATACTGAGTTTGATTGAAAGTACCTGTGTTCATCCATGTGTAAACTGATACTAGTTAGACATAATAACAGATTTTCGTTTCATTTTGTTGTGGTGCAGGGGACCAAACTCAAGGCCTTGCTCATACTAGGCAAGTGCTCTACACTAAGCTATACCCCTATCCCAAAATATAAGATTTGAATAGCGGTAGGTGATCTGACTTAAGCACAGGGAAGAAGAGAATATCTAGCATAAGTAGGTAAAAAGAGAAGAAGTTGAGACTTGAGACCAGAACCCTTGGGATGCTTAATATTTAAGATGTGATCAGCAAAACGAGAGGAAAAAAAGTTGAAAAAGTTCAGAAAGATATGTCAAGAATTTGTATCTTAAAAAATTTGTACCTTTGATCTATAGAAAGATTTTAACTTCAAATGGTCATTGTGAAACATTGCTAAGCAGTGGCCAAACTGTTCTTTTCTTTTGGATTCTATCATGACAAATATCTCTAAGTGGCCCATTGTATTCTCTTCAGTAATGCTATCTGAAGTTCAGAGCAGGTCATCGTGACCAGGAATTGTGCCTCCCAGAAATAAACTGAGTCCTGGTCATTTAGAATACATAAGTCAGCAGATGCCATTAACAGAACAGTATGTTCTTCAGCCTGTTCTCAACAGTTCAGGAGATTTCAGCAAGAATTTTCAAAGTATTTTTTATATAAAAAATAAATAGCATATGCATGCACTGGGTCCTTGACAACCTTAAATGCCTGACAACCAAGTGCTGACATCCAGTTTCTATGCTCATGTTTCTGCGTGTGTAGCTCACACCCGAAACTTTGTCATGAGCACAAAACAAAATGGAAAGGAAAGGGGAGCTGAGACTGAAAGTGATATTTCAGCACCATAGATAAATGAAGATCTTGCCAGGCACCAGTGACTCATGCATATCATCTAGACTCTCAGGAGATGGAGATCAGGAGAATCATACTTCAAGTCCAGCTCTGGCAAAAAGTGTGCAAGACCTATCTGAACAGAAAGACTGGATGTGCCTATTATCCCAGCTACTGCAGGGAACTTAAATAGGAGGATTGTAGTCCAGGCCTGCCTGGACAAAAAGTCAGACCTTATCTCAAAACTAACAAGAGTGAAAAGCGCTAAAGGTGTGGCTCAAGTGTGTGCCTAGCAAGCATGAAGGCCTGAGTTCAAACCCCAATACCTCCAAAAAAAAAGAAGAAGAAGAAGAAGTTCTTGCAATATTGCAAAAATAGAAAAGAGGATGGCTGTTTGAATTATCTCATGGTACTTAGAAACCCAGTTGTGTTCAACTCAAAGAACCAGAAGTGCAGCACTTTATATAGAATTTATATGGAGAGTAATTCACTTCTACTAAAGCGTCATCTGTCATGTCAAATTGAAGCTGTGGTTTTAAGATCTAATAATTATGTAGTTTTGGCAATATTTAATTTGTAAGAGCTTTTTGTTGTTGTCCCATAATTTTATAAAAGATAAAAGCTGGAGTTCAGACATTTGGGAGACAGCCCCAGTGCACCTGTGAAACGTTTGTCCACTGAAATGGATTTTTACCTTTTCTATAAAAAGGTCTGAGGCCTGTGAATGAATTTGAAACTCTCTCTGTCCATATTCCTAGGTCTATGTATATATTTCTATGTCTAGAAGGTAGTATTTTCAAATTGTTCATTTGTGACTCTCCTTTTCTTTTTAGATAAAGTTGTCTGACTTTGGTTTCTGTGCTCAAGTTTCCAAAGAGGTGCCAAAGAGAAAATCACTGGTGGGTACCCCCTACTGGATGGCACCGGAGGTGATTTCCAGGCTACCTTATGGGACAGAGGTAAGGAGGTAACAGTCATCCTTTGAGAATAGAAGGGCTGGGATAGACTCAGGGACCCAATGTTCATAAGATAGTTGGGGACCTTAGGAGATCAGAGCAATGAATTTGAGTCTACATATGATTCCCACTCACTGACTTGGCACAGAGTAGGCTGTGGCAGAACGTATGCCAATCACTACCATAGTGTTTATCCAGAGGCTTTTATTATAGTCCTGCAATGCACACTGGAGCAGAGGACAGGGGAGTCACTAAAACTGATTGACTTCTCAGTGGCAGGATCCATAAAACAAGACAGCAAAACTAGAATAGTGACTGGAGATGCAGGTGTGGTGTTCAGAGAAAGGAACGAGGATCAGAGAAAGTCCCACAAGTAGAGGTAATGTTTGAATGAACAACAATACCTCTTCATAGAAAAGAACATAAGTGACTATTAAAACATATACAAAAGCATGGCACAATTTCTACTTGCCCCAGAAAGGAAACAGTAACCTAATAAGGGACAGGGCTTAGACATACGAAAATGGAGGGCCAGAGGGAGTGAAGCAAAGGCCTTCTAGGAGGGAATAGCATGGGTAGAAGCTCCAAGGCTTCTATGCAAGGCTGCACACATGTGGAAGCCAAGCCTCTCATTTCAGCTGAGTATAACACTTCCACAAACTATGGACAGATGGTAATTCTGAGAGGAGAAGCCTTAGAGGCATGGACCAATGAGCAAAGGATATCTGCTTAAGTTAAGACAGACTCTGCTCTCTTTCTCTTCTGTGCTTGACCTTGGATGAGAGCTCAGCTTGTGTTCTCCACTGTGGTACCAAGAGATAAATCCTCTGAGAAGGTCACTACAAGGGGTATAACAGTAATGCAGAGAACAGATAAGGGGTGTAATGAGGCCATAATAGGAAGTGACTAGAACTGGAAATTTATGATTCCACTACGGCCTCTCATTGTCCTGCCTTCCCATTCTTTACTCAGACAGAGTTGTTGTCATCTTTTCCTTTTCCTTTCTCTACTCAATGAAAATAGTTTTATAAGGCAGGATTTTGTGCATGCTGTTTCAAAATGATAAAACATAAAAGGAAAACCCCAAAGTAGATGGAGAAAGAACTTTTCTTAAATTAAACTTGTAAAGGTATCAGAATACATTCTGCATTGTACTATATAAGCTTCTTGCAGTTTGTTAGGACTATGCCAAAAACTTCTCTTATGACTTAAATAAAATTTTCTTCTCTAGTTTCATGATGTAAAATTTGGGTTGTTTTCATCTCCCCTGATAGGCAGTTAACTGCAGAAGTTAACAGGGTAAAAATTAAATTCTAAACTTTAGAATGTTAAGATATTCATTTATACCTTTCATTGGAGTTGTCTTGAAAAAGAAAACATAGACCATTAGCTAAAACTTGGAAATCTAACAATTCAGCCTATAAATCTGAATTATAAATTTTGAGAAGTTACAAATATCAAGTTAGTTTATGAATGAGTATGGATATACTGATGTTCCACGGACACATTCAGTTTGCCATACTGTTTTCCTTGCCTAACATAACCTGTCGATTGTGCCTAACAGGTGGACATCTGGTCCCTTGGGATCATGGTGATTGAGATGATCGATGGTGAGCCCCCCTACTTCAATGAGCCTCCCCTCCAGGCAATGCGGAGGATCCGAGACAGTTTACCTCCAAGAGTGAAGGACCTACACAAGGTGAGAAGTACTAAGTGCCATTAAATACAGATTGTTATACCTCTCTGCTGTTTCAAAGACTGGCATATCACATCCTGTGGGGAGAAAGTTCCTAATTTAGAGGCATGAACATTAGACTTAGTCACTTAGGCTCAAATCTCAGTTCTGTTCATTTCATGGATAAGTGACTCAGCCTCTCTACCTCCAAAGTTTTTCATGTGTAAGATGTGGCATGATCTTCTCATCTTTCAATGCACAGGTTAGAAGTGAATCAGGTGCTTTACTCAACACTTACTCATTGAACTGCTGTTACCTTCTGGGGACTTCTAATTGCTAAGGAAATTGCAGTACAAGACTGCAGATCTCCTGACTCTTATAGAGCTTGCATTCCAGTTAGGGAAGCATATAACAAACTATAGACAAATGATGCAATGCAGTGAATCTTGCATTGCTTTGAAAAAAATAGTACTGTGATGAGATGGATTGGATTAAAAGCTGGTTTAGGTTGAAGAGCCAAGAATGCCCTTTCTGGAAGGGATCATCTGAGCTGGGATCCAAATGGAAAAAAAGGCACTAAACATTCAAAGATCTGGGAGAAAAATGTTCTGGGAAGACGGAACATCAGGGGCAAGTCCCTCAAGCCAAAAAAGAAGGCTTCTATGGCTGTAGACAAGTGAGTGAGGAGACCAGGGTAGGACATGTCAGAGAGGTTGGCAAGGGCTAAATCATTCCTGGTGACAAAGGGCATGTTTAGTATGAAGCAGGTAGGGGCCAAGTCTTTTCCTGCTTTCCAAAACTTGCCAACGAGGGCTAGCTCAAAGAGAATGGTGATAAGTCCAAGAATCACCACTGCTGGTGCTGTCATCTCCATACAGGACTTGCTGAGAGGAGCCCTGTCCACAGAACCCACCCATAAACCCTGGCCTAGCCATACCTTCCCTCCCTCTGCTTCATCACAGTAAGAAAGAATACACGCTACCTTTTGGGGGAGAATACTTTGTAAGAGTCTTCTCTTTCCTTTTGCCTAAACATTAGGGAGAGTCTCAGTTGAATCATTAATAGAGGTTGTGTGGACCTATAATAAAAATGAAACCACTTAAACACAGTAGGAACTTGAAACTTTTACTAGTTTGAACTGTTTAAATAATAAAAACTGTCTAAAAATGTATTGTATGAAAATAGTCCCACTTCCAATAGAAGTGATTGCCAATGTGTTTCAAGCCACATACAAAAGCAACTTGAATCCTAATGGTCAAAAACTGAAAAAACTCCCAAGGTTGTTTCCCAAATGGATAAATATGTGAGGTATAGTTAAAAATAAACACTATACAACAATGAAAAGGATGAAACCTTTCTTACACACATTGGTGATGAATCTCACAGACACAATGTTGAGTGAAAGAAGCCAGACAGTTCACAGTATTCTATTTCTATAAAATACAAAGTCAAACATAACTAATGTGTGCTATTAGAAGTCAAGAATTTGAAGTTGTTGATAGGATTAACTGGGAAACCATTCCAGGGGACTGGGCTAGGTTCCTGTGTAGTTCTCAGCATGGTTTCTCTGTGTTTTCACAGGTTTCTTCAGTTCTCCGGGGATTCCTAGACCTGATGTTGGTGAGGGAACCCTCTCAAAGAGCCACAGCCCAGGAACTCCTTGGACATCCATTCTTAAAATTGGCAGGTCCACCATCTTGCATCGTTCCCCTCATGAGACAATATAGGCATCACTGAGCAGAGGCTTCATTAGGTGACAAAGCTAGGTGAGAACATGAGAATAATTCAGGAGAACATGAGGAAAACCACAGATCATGCAAAAGGCCTGTGCATTCTAGACCAGCTGATTGGTGGGACAATGCGCTGACCGGCAGGGTTTCACAGACCAGGGCATCTTCTTGTGTCTTAAATAGGCATCTCTCCACTGACAGCTGGCATGGTCATTTGGAGCATGGCTTTTGTAAGTCATTGTTATATTTTGCAGCCCTTCATCCAGCAAATCAGAAGGACTCAGTACAAACTCCGTTATGATATATCCTAGCCACATGCAGGGTACCGCATAGGATTTTCTATATTGAAAGAATACTTTTCTGGCAAAAAAAAAAAAAAAGAAAGAAAGGAAAACAAAAAGCACTTTTTTCTTAATGGTAGCAGTGTAATGTATTTTGCAATGAATTTGTAATTTTTCTGTACGATAGTTTTGATAATTTATAGTACTTTGATGTCACGTAGCCATTGTATCAGTTGAAGTAATACTTGTTTACTAGCAGGAGTTTGAACAAAGCCTTTCCTACTTTTTTATCCCTTTCAGAGAACCAACGATTCTTTAGGAACTTTGAATACTGAATGACTCTCAATCACCGTCAGCTTTAGTAGAATATCTTTCTTATCTTAACAAGTGTCTTATGTGATGGAAGAATTAAGAGTGATGGTGATGATGTGCACATTTCATTTATCCAACCCAAAATAATGAAATAAAATTTGAGCCACAGTAAATTCCTTGGGATAAAGCTAAATATTTTGAAAAATCACATTTTTTCAAAGCTTCTAGTAGCAAACCATTTTTTGTGCACTAGGATGTATCCCCTGGTGCCACACTTGAATGGGTATGGCATCCCTTAGGGCCAAATTTCCCTCCCAAGGAGCAATTTGAGCACTAGGATCATTGGATTTGGTTCCCCGTATTGAATGTTTCGGTGAAACCATGGGAATTCCAGGCCCACAAAGGGAGAGGAGAGTGAACAAGGCAAGATGTTTGGTTTCGTTCATCACTGTTTTGAAAACTCTGTATGCTAGCACACCAAACTCTTGTCTGTATTTACCTTTGTACCACAGTATTAATTGCTATTGTTCATATATCGTGCTGGAAATCTGAACTGATGCTAGAGGATGAATTAGCAAGGGGGTATTTTACCAGGTATGATCTGACTTCAGTTGTGACCATGTTATAATTAATGTGTTTCCGACATAGGAGAGTTGTGCTGCTGTCTAGATCTTCTTGAATGTTGATAAAAACTGAATGACTACTACAATACATTTTGTGTTGCTTGTTGGATGAATTTGCATGTTAACTGTAGGCCAATATAGATTTGCCTTTAAAACTCTGGAAGAGCTACATAGTCATCATTTGTTTCTATTAATTATGCATCAGACAAAAGCCATTTGTTACCAAACTGGAAAACCAGAGGCTTTTCTTAATGACTTCGCATTACTGTAACAAATATGAACTTAAATTTGTGAAAATGCTCTGGTTGCTCTAAGCATAATTAAGAATTTTTGTAATTAATAGGTTGCTAATTATTTATTATAGTTAAAAAGGAAAAAAAGGCATAAAATGACCTTGTACTGATTAGATTTTCAGTTTTTCCCTCAAACTGGAAATGCCTCACCATGAATAGGATCTATGATTTTGTTTCATAAAATACAGCAAGTCAATGTTTTATGTAAAATATTAAAATATTCATATAAATATGTAAGAATAAAAGATAAAAGCAAACTAAATCCAGAAAATGGCATTCCTAAAAGGTCATGGAATAGATTATCTTACTTTAAGGAGGACTATGTACATGTAGAAAGAAAAGAAAATGCAAAATACTTTTTAACCAGAACATTAAAAACCATTGCAGAAAATAATGGACTTTGGATTCAAACATTTTTGACAGTGTAATGCAAATTTTTTCTGTAATTTTCTTATCATTGGATATTTTTTAAAGTATTCATTGAGTTTACCAAAAGTTACTGTAGCTTAAAAGGATCTGTGAGCACTAACTATTGGCAGAAACTGCACTTGCAAATAAAAATAAATGTTTGCCTTTTCCCCATTGTGTTATTGGAAATGCTCATGATTTTCTGAATTTATCCTAATGAGTAACCAAGAATGGTTTCTTTGTGATTTTGGGAAATGTAAATGAGCTGGTATAAAGTTATATGTGACATTATAATGACATGAACTGAGGATAAACATTCAGAGTTTACAGAGAGTGTAAGATTGTGTAGAGATATCACTACTGAGAAAAAGAAAATGAATTTTAGAAATCCAAGTTCCAGGAAAACCAGATTCAGGACTAAGGGCTCCTATTCTACCTCTCTGTTCCAAGGATGCTGAACTGATCTGTGAGCATTTACAACAAAAATATATAAAAAGACTTAGATTAGAGAAGGTAGTGAGTGCTTTTTCAACCTAAAAGAGAGTACTGGGTCCCTTCCTCCTCTTTTGGTGACAGGAAGACATTAATACTGATCCCATGCAGTTGAGGGTGTTGCTCATATAAAAGAGCCCATTTCTCATCTGGAAATTTTGGAAGGTGAAAACCCTCAGGATGTACCTTAAGACAGCATGATGAGATAGGATGTAGTATATTGAGTTCTAAGGAAGAGAAAGATGGAGGTAACCTTCCCCCAATCTTTGCTATGATGGTAGAAGACATCAAATTCTTTTGGCTACATTTGGTGGAGTATGGAGAAGCAGGGAATATGTCAAACTACTTTATTAAGTTATAAGATGCCCAACCCACAGGTACATTCAGGCATACACCATAGGGAGAGCTAAAGAGAGTTACAGCTGCTTTTCTGCAGTGAGAGGGGGTCAGAGGAGAGCTGAAGTTCCAAATCATCTACACCAAGACCACTCTAAACAACAGTTATATTCTTCAGGAGGATCCAAAATGAGATTCAGACATATTTGTTCCCTCCAATAACATTGCAAGCTGACTATAGCCAGCTAGATTACCAGAACCTCCCTTCTCCTTTTCCTACTGGTCTCCAGTCTTGGGCTATGTGTCAATGTGAGACCTCATGATTTGGGGGAGTTTAAAGGAAAGAGGGAATTGGAGAGCAAAGAGCATTTCCTGCCACTATTTCCCTACTGCTACCCTTTTCTCTGATACATCCTGAGCAAAGGAGAGGTATGTTATTTTTTTAACTGAAGTGAGATTGACTTTTTAATACTAGGTTCAATAAATGGCTGAGTTGTGGTTCTGTCCCCATTACCCACTGAGGAAAACACACTCAGTAACAATTACTAGAAAAAGAAAATCAATCCACAAAGTTAAAAACTCAATGAGTTCATACTTCTTGTTCAACTCTGTCAAAGGAATAGTGCTATGAGATTAGTTTAAGCAGAAGAAATTTTGTGAAAGTGAAATCATACAGTACAAATCCAGGCTATGTAGGAAAGTTAGTCAGGTTGAGCCTTGAAATGTGTACATTTTGAGTTATACTTCCATTTTGAGTTTATATTATTTTAGTGTGGGTTATGCCAAATGAAAAGCCTGGAAAGAAGACATAGACACAAATTGTTTATTTGGGAGATTGTCCTGACAAGCTCAACATGGTAGAGTGGAGAAAGGGGACAAAGAGAGGAGCAAGTCAAAAAAGTGTGATGAATGGGTTACCAGCAAGGGCACTGGCTCCACACCATTGGAGGTCTTTTGTGAGATGTTTCAGCATTGCTCTTCTGGAAGTGAGAATGCCATTGTACTTATTTGCCATCACCTATGCCTTATTGGTTAGGAGTTGCCTCTAGGTATCAGTTCCCAGAACGTCCAGCTTGTCCTGCACATGGATGCAGTTCACTCCCTCTGCCAAAGATGCACAAGAAGCTACTGAAACTGTCAGAAGATGACCTCCAGCAAAGACCAGGGAACATAGGTGGGACTTTGACAGTGGCTCCTACATAAGTAGGTTTAATTAAGGACAAAAAGAGAACTTGTTCCAAGGATGCTGAACTGATCTGTAGCAACTGATTTCTGTATCAAAATATGCTGTTTTAAATGCAAAGAATCCTTGTCTCGAAAGGTTTGCTCAAGGCAAATTAAAGCTAAGAAAGTACTTCAAGATCTTCTATATCACACTTTACTAAGATAGTCAAGGCCCCAAAGGATTTGGCGATGACTGTACATTAATTGTAACACCTACACGTAACACACATGCACAGACACACACACAACTTAGTTCCATGAAGGCACTAATCTTTACCTTTTGTTCAGTGAAGCATCCCCAACACCCAGAAAAGGGTCTAGCCAGTACATGACTGGTGCTAAAAAAAATAATGTGATCTCATTTGTCACGTGGGCCTCTATGAATCCTTCCATAGCAGACAAATAAGTTCAGTCAATTTAAATAACAGCTGAAATAGCCATTAACCCTGTAGCGCTCAACACCTGGACTCTCTTGACCATCTAAAACTTTGAGCTCTTGCTCAAGAAAAATGTTTTTAAATGCATAAAGTAAAATACATATATTTACAAAGAAAAGCAATTCAAGTGTAGTTATCAGAAATTAGCTTTGTAGCTATAATGCATTAGATAACAGGATCTTATGATGGATTTAATAGCCATCATAATTTCAAAGTAGTAAGTATAAATGATTTTTAAGGTATCACTGAAAAATATAAAGTAGTGATTTCTACTGATGACAAATTCATAGGTTCTTGTAATGGTTTGACCCACATTTATAAAGGAAATTATGCTTTTCATTTGAGGTTAGTAAATACTAATGGCATAATTTTTTTCTATTCAAGTTAATACACTCTACACAGTCCCTCTCACTCCAAAGCTGACAGCCACCCCCCGCCAAGATGTTTACTGAACTGGGGGTGAGGGAAATCCTTCCATAAAAAATATATCCTGAAGTCAAATAAACTAACACAGAAAACTGGATGCTGGGCTAAAAACCAGAGCATTAGTCCTTTTGCTCTTTCATGAACTCTTGTTTTGGCAAGTAAAATTAGAAAAAAACATATTAAGAATTGTGCTAGAAAAATGTTATTAATGATATCTGTTGTGAAGTACCTGTAGGGTGCCAGGCATTATGCTGGAACTTAAATGTACTTTCATGAACCCTCAAATAACTTTGCAAGAATAGAGAGTGAACTCTATTTTCAAATGAGAAAATGAACAAAGAGAAAACCAATAATGTGACTGTTGCTGATATGCTTATAGTAAAGTCTTTGTGGCTAGAAGTTTTCATATTTCTACAACAAAATCACCTGGGAAAGATAGTAAAACTGAGGATTTTAGGATCTTACCACAGAGATGCTCAAGTCTGGGATGATGATCTAGAAATGTTTTTTTTTTTTCAATGGTCTCCTAGGATGATTCCATGAAGGCTACCTTCAAACTACATTTCAAGACACGTAAAGCGCTCTGAGTCAGGTCACTCCATGTTTGCAATACTGGGGTTGGCTTTTCAGGGAAGCATTTGTGCCCAATGTTAAGTTGGATTAACCTCCCCAATAAAACACGCCCATGAATTAAGCACACTGCTCTATCAGAGTTGACCAGCATGGATGGTGGTTCTTAACACCTCTCCTCCAATTTCTCCATTCACATTTCCCTGATGTCTCCCATGTAGCTTTGCCAAGAGTTTGTTAATGGAAAGATTGGACAATTGGTGAAAAGAAGATGATTATAGTTTGAAGGACTTTCTCAGGATCCAGGTAAGAAGTGACTGTCCTCTCCATGTCCTCTAAGGCAATTTTACTGAAAGGTGTTTCCTGGGAGTAGGGAAATTCTGCAAAGAACCATGCTCAGAATTTAAATCAAAGTCGCTCTCTGCCAAATGAAATCTTCTATGGTTCATTTGGCCTTGTGTTTCCAGGCAAGCAGACCCAGCATCCTTCTGTGACCAGAGGCATTTGTGTTTAAAGTCCCAGTAAAAAAGAAAAATGACAGTAAGAGGGGTAATTGAGCATCTGTGGTTTATCTGTTTGTTTCCTTTCATGTCTCCAAGCAGGGGAAAGCAATGCAGATAGATGAGGCACTGCTTCTGCCTGCTCCAAGAGCAGCCACAAAATGTGAGACAATGACAATGGGCATGAAGGAAGTTCAGAGCAGGGTACAGGATACAGTCTGTCCCTCTGGATGTTGGAAGAATGTAGAGCACAGAAATACTCAGGCAGCACTGTTCCTTTCCTGCTCTACATCCCAAAGCTCACCTTTATCCTGTTGAGTTCATTGTGAAAATAAAGACAGAGCTGAGAGAAATAATACTGGTTTTAAAAGAAATTAGGCTGTGTTTAAGATCTAATTTTAAGACAGCTAGATAAAAATGACATGGCAAGTAATGATGGTAATAACAATAGTAGTAAATAACAACAATTGGTTCTTATTCATTCTGTATGTTACAGATAGGAAAATCCCTCTTAATTTTGAGAATTAAGAAATTTGGAGTCCAGAAAGATTTAATTAGTCAGCTGAGACACAGAGATACAGCCATATATCAGCAATCCAAAAAGAGACTGGGAACTCTGGTTGTTTTGTTTTTTTTTTTCAGAACGATGTGTTGATGTATTTTTTTTTTCTCGTCAGTCATCTTCCTATGGACTCTAAGTTGTCTGTATTATACTGTGTACTCAGTACTGAGCCTGCACTCAGTAAGTGCTCAAAATGACATCAGGTGTTTAAACTCAGTATTTGTGGAACACATGAATGAATAACAATTCCAAAACTAATAATAAGTACATTCTTTGTAAATGAAAACTGAAAAAAAACCAAAGGAAATTTTCAGAAGTATGAAAAGTGAAAAATCCCTTTTCACAGGGACTTTCTTATAGTCAGAAAGACTTAAGGCTTTTTCTCTGAAGGGGTTTCAGAAAGGAATGGGAACTTGTTGTGAAGTCCTAGCTATATCTAAGTGTCCACTCTTCCCCCAAATCCTAGGATCATTCTAAATAAATAATATAATTCTTTTAAATGCACAGATGCTAAAATTAAAAGATTTCATTAAGTCTGAAACACAGGGGTAAGAAGGTCACAGATAAACAAGAATGCAACCCACTATCCCTGAGGGTGAACACTGATACCAAAGTTGTCTCCTTTCCCTTATACAAATTTGTGAGGAATTAAGAATTCTTCTCTTACTGATATCAAGTAGACACTAAAGAGAGATCAGCTGGAGAAGATCAAGTTTGATAGAGCAGCAAACAAATGGGTAATAGAACTGTGACTGACTGGTACTTAGCAAAATTTGCTGGAATAGTGAATTTCCAGGATGCCCAGAGCTCATAGCAGTTGATGACTTAGGGAGATGAACTCATAAGCTACCTTTCATTTGATGAAGACTATATGGGGTCTAGGGTGAACCTTAAAACTAGAAGAAATAACTTCCTCTACCCCTACTGTGTTCTTAAAAAAAATTAGAAAATAAATACAATTCAAGGCTGGCTCTGTGGTAGATCACCTGCCTAGCAAGTGTGAAGCCCTGAGTTCAAACACTAGTACCTAAAAAAAGTCAGAAACAAACTATGCACATTTCTCTAGGAAGTTTCTGTAAATTACATTTTTTTAAAAAAAAAATTCAACCTAGACTACCATGTCCAGCTTTTTAACTCAAGGTAAAATGCCAAACTCAAGACCAAGAGGCATCAGAAACCACATTAAGCCCATCATCAAGAGGTAACATTATTAAAACTATTTATATTTATCAAAACAAATTCATGCCTCTTCACCCAGAAAGTCAGCTTCTCCCTTGTTATGTTTAGATCTTAAATGGCTCCCGAGGGCCCATTGAGGGCACGTTTGATAGCCCATGGCACTACTAGGGCATGGTAGATATTTTAGGAGGTGAGGCCTAGTAGAAGGAAATTAGGTAATTGGGGGCTTGCCCCTAAAATGGATATTAGATCCTAGTTACTTCCAATATCCTCTCTTTCCTTTCTAGACACCAGGAGGTGAACAAACCTCCTCAGTCCTATGCTCCCACCATGCTGTACTCACTTCCACAGACCCAAATTAACAGAGCCAAGAGACCATGGATGGAAACCATGAACCAAAATAACCATTCCTTCCTTATATGTTGTTTATCTTAGGTATTTGTCACAGTGATGGAAAGCTGAATAACACACTCATCACTTTATACCTGCCCCCTTTTTATTCTTTCTCTTGCAAAAAAAAAAAAAAAAACTCCACCTGTGTCATTCCCTTTATCCATTTGCCAAAGAAACCATATTTTAATTTTGCTTTCTTATTTCAAGGAAGCAGCCAAAGACCAGAGAGTGGTGTGTTTTAATTCATTTTTGAAAACAAACTCACACGGATTGATTCTTCAGGTCCCCTTACTCGGACCTGACACACATGAATCCAAACAGATATGCATAGTTACATTTAACAGGTTCTTGTGCTGCAAAGTCACTGGTACAGGTAGCAGTGGAACATTCCCAAGACAATCACTAGACATGCAGAACGCCAGCCAGAAGCATGGGTCACTTTCAGGGGTCTTGCTGCAGGGAACATGAGGTTGTATTTTGTGTGCATTGAAAACTGTATAGATAAGCCAGCTGAGACCAGGGAGCATAGCACCCCCTACCCCTCTGAATCTAAAGAGGAATCTTCCCAAAGATTTCTTCCCAAAAGAAAGGTGTGTTTCTGAACCCCAAACTTCAGGGCCAGATACCTCTCCAAGTGGTATTTTTGCTCCTTAGGAATCAAATCCAAGCCATCATGAGTATAAAAGTTGGCTGCCCTCCTTCCCCCTTAATTTCCAGCATGGAGAAAGCAACTGTCATTTTGTCCTATGAATCCAAAGAACCCCCATTCCTGGGTGTAAGCATGGACGCAGGTCAAGCAAGCCTCAGATGCCCAGGACTGTTGGAGTGTAGCTATGTTGGTGTTTCCTGTGTACAAGGTGGAAAGTGCTTTTGTTTTTCTACTTGATCCAGTTGGGGGACAGGGCTTGAGGGCTGCCTACCTAATGGGCCCTAGCCCATGTGCTTGTACTGGGATCTGTCCCTAGGAATCTGCACCTGATTAGCAGTCATTTTGTGGTGGATGTGGTAAATTACGAGCGTTACCACAATGACAAGGCCCAAGATAAGTCCCAAAACCAGGGGCAAGGTTTCTTCCAACTGTTCTCGCTCATCCACTGGACATTTATGCTCTGAAATGGAAAAGAAGAATAGTGAGTTCCAGTCAAAATCTTCCTATCAAAATAAGATAGAAATGGAGCTGAGAAGGTCTCTCAAGGAATCTTGGAAGAGATGTGGTAGGGTTTGTTTTTTTTTCCCTACCAGAAATAACACTTTCTCCCAAAATCCCAAGACTTAACCACTTAATATTCTATGTAACATAAAGTAAAAATACATCAATTCAATAAGACAACAGTCAATTATCATATTCCTGGCAGTTGTCAATAAAATAACCAGAAGATTTATTTAAATTGTCAGCATTTTGATATTTTATACAACTACTATTATCGTTATTATTTATTTTTGACACTTCACTTTTTATTGAATTATAACACATACACAGAGAATAAAGAATTGCATACAAATATACAACTTTCAAAAAGACCAAAAATACCAAGTATTGGCAATAAGAGGAAATGGTTAAAAAGAAAAAAAAGTGTGACCATTCTGTAAAACTGCTTAGTAATCCTTAATAAAGACAAATATATACCTACTTTATAACCCAGCATTTCCTTCCTCTGTATCAGAAAAAATGACAAGATATGGACCCCAAAAGACTTCAGAATAAATGTTCACTGAAGCTTTATTGAAAATATTCAAACATGGGAAAAAACAAAAATGTTCATCAAAGTGGAATGAACTGCAGTATACACACACCAAGGAATATTAGTCAATAATAAGTAGTAATGAAACATGGCTCTAGGCTATAAAGAGGATGAATCTCAGAAAATCACATTGAGTGAAAACTGTCAAAATACAAAAAAGTACATATTGTATGGTCACATTCATGTGAAATTCAAGAATAAATAAAACCAAGACTATGGGAGTAGAAATCAAAAAGTCTTTATATCCAGAGAGAAATTTATATTTCAAGAGAAATTTCAGGGGTAATAGAAATGGTCCAAATCTTGGTTTAGGCAATATTTTTTGCCTTTTATTGCGGGGGGCGGGGGGAGCACTTTGTTTTGAGATAGGACCTTTCAGTCTAGCCCAGGCTGTCCTTAAAGTCATAATGTTGCAGCCTCAGAATCCAAGTGCTAGGATTACAGGCATATGCCAGCACACTCAGCTAGTTGATGTTTACATGGTTGAGCTATAGGTAAAAATGCATCAAGTTATATACTTTTAAAATGTTTATACTTTAAATATTACACCTTTAAAATACATATATACTTGAAAATTATGCATTTTAATACATCTAAATTAGACTATAATTTTTAAAGTAATGTAGAGCTTAATGAATATTCATAAATGAAAATCCTGTTACTAGAGATCAGGAAAGAAATGCCAGTAGTACTCCAGGTTGATTCATTTTTTTATCCTCCTAAAATTCAAGATAGTTTGCTACCTCTGTGTCTACAGTTTACATACAACAACAAAGAAAGCAAGAAGGAGAGAGAGAGAAAGGAAGGGAGGGAGGGAGGGAGGAAGCAAGGAAAGAGGGAGGGAGGGAGGAAGGGAAGGGAAAAAGGAAGGGAGTGGAAAGAAGGAAGGGAGGGGGAGAGGGAAAGAGGAGGAGAGAGAGGGAAAGGAGGGGAAGGGAAAAATAGGGTCCTGTCTAGGGGGTGGGGGGAAGGCAAAAGGAGAGGGTGAAATAGGCCGAATATATGGTGGATGTATTTTGTATTCATGTATGAAAATAGAAAAATGAACTAGCATCAGTGGCTCATGCTTATAATCCCAGTAACTTGGGAGGCAGAAATCAAGAGGCTCACAGTTCAAGGCCAGACTCAGAAAATAGTTCATGAGACCATATCTTAAAAATATCCAACACAAAAAAGGGTCAGCAGAGTGACTCAAGTGGTAGAGTGCCCTGAGTTCAAAACCCATTACTGCTAAAATAAAGCAAAAGAAAATAGAACAATGAAACCTTACTGAAATTGTCTTAAGAAGTTGGGTGGGAGAATGGAAGAGGGGGTTAAGCTAATTAAGATATAAGCATAAATGTAAATGTCACAATATATCCCCCCTGTACAACTATCATACGCTAATATTTTTTAAAAGAAAGTTCTTGTAAGGCCTTCTGGTGCCAAATAAGTTTGTAGGGCTGACCAGAACTGCACTCCCAGAAACAAGATTCCATTTGCTCAGGCTTATTTGCTCTGTGTGGGTAACCGTTGGTCTTTTCACAAATTTATTAGCCACATCCGAGAAAACAGATTGGTTTTCAGAAAAACCAAGTTTTCAAGTCAAGACGACCCAATAAGCATTTATTGAGTAGCTGCTGTATGACATGCTTTTCCAGACTCCCTCCTTTCACAGTGCATGAGATCAGCAGAAAGAAGAGGGTCAAGCATCCAGGCCTGGGAATCTTTCCTATCTAATAATAAGAATTAATGGAAAAATTTACACAAACATATGGCTTTTATACAGCTGTATATATCCAAACTTCCTGGTTCCTAAGTTAACATTAAATTCTAAGCACAAAGATCATCTCATAATAATCCCCATAAGGACGAATCAATGAGGTAAATAATTCTATACCCATTTTACAGGTAATTGGTACTGAAAGAGTCAAGAACTATGCCCAGGGGTAGATGAAGCTCCATCTGAACTCAAACAGCTTAACTCAATAGCATAACTAGGGCAGTGCTTAGCAGACCTGAACTAGTGGCATTGAAAGGCTGAGGGGGAGTAGAAAAGGCAGCTTTGTGATCATGCTTCTTGATCTGTGTACTGCTCACAGACATACATTCAGTTTCAGAAAATTCAGTGAGCTGGATACTTACAGCAAAGCGACACTAGGAAACTTTCAGGGGTTATAGCTATGTTGATTTTCTTGATTGTGGTAATTATTTCATAGGTGTATTTATGAAGCAAATACTTTTCAATTTGTGCACTTAAGTGTATAGCGTTTATAGGATGTTAAGTATACCTAAATAAAACTTTTCATAATATGCATGCTTCTTAACTGAGAAAAATGGTATTTTTCTAAAAGAATGTTTTGAAAAATGGTATTTTGGTAAATGGTAGACAAATGTTAAGGACCTATTAGCACTAAATTGAACCTTTCTTCTTATCACAAACAAAATGTTCAAAATGAATTAGTAGAGGACTTTTTTTTTCTATTTGATTCAACTGTAACGAATTCTACCTCTTTGAGGCTCAGCCAGTGGTCTCAGTTGCCCATTTCCTCAAGAAAGGAACTTTCTGAGAGTTCACAGCACACTAGGAACAGTGAAGGGACCAGAACTCCATGATATCAGAGTGTGTTGTCGTTCCTATGACATCATATTACCTCTGATTTATGCCTTACTCTAGAATGCTACTCAAGTAGTCCTCAGGCATCTTTGCAACACTGGCTTTGTGGCTCCAGCCTCTGCTTCTTCCTTTGTTGTTCTCCCTCTCCAGAGCAGTATCATGTTTAAACCAGCTTGTTGGACCCTGTTTTTAACTAATTTCCTTTTTGTTGCCTTCTAATTACCCAAGCAATAATCAACCAGGAATCCCAAATATAGCAGATGCCCTCCTTTGTATGGAAGACAGGAAACAGATCAGACTTGTGTCATGAAGCAAGAGCATATAAAACTAAGCTACTTGAGAACAAGGCCACAAGGCATCCTCCAAGACAGTGTGGCCACAACTCCAAGTGCTCAGAACACAGAGGTGGATGGACAACCCAAGAGAGCTTTGGGAAGAAGGGAGGTTGAGTGGACTGGGAAGAAATTAGATGGGTCTCCAAGCTACAAATCTGTAAAGACATACTTTCTCTTTTATTATACTATATATCTATCAGTGAATAAACAAATACATAGATGTTTATAACTATAGAAATGCAGATGTAGAAACTGGAGTGTAGCTAGTTTATTACAGAGCACATACTTAGCATGCACAAAGTCCTGGATTTAATCCCCAGCACCAAAGGGGGAAAAAAAGAGTATTTATGTAGATTACATGAATTTTAGTGGTCTCCAGTGCTTCCAAGGCCATGACAGAAAGAGGGAGCAGATGTAGTAGAACACTTTAAGGGAGACAGAGGACCACGGGCTCAAGTGTCAAACATTCCATGTGCCTGCTAAGTAACCTTGGGAAAGTCACCCAATCAACCTAAGCTTCATCTTCCCAAAAAAATAGGTACAATATCTACTTTACAGGGTTGCTGAGAGCATCAAATGTAAAAGGACAGAAGATCAGGCAAGTAGCCTTTCTGTCATTGTTATCTATAAAGATAGAATTCTTACACATGGTAGTCTTACTATATGCACTTCTTTTAAGTCAGAAGATCTTTGGAGATTTAATAACAAATTTATGATAAATTGGATACAAAGAATAACATCTCCCATCCCTTAAGAGAGAAGAGGGAAAAGATGATGTATGAGAGAGATAGAGAGAGAGAGAGACTAAAACATTATATGATTTCTCAAAAAATAGTTTTTTGTTGTTTTAGGAAAAAACTTGAACACTATAGGAAAGGGGAAACATAAAAAGATAGCAAACTATGGAAATGTCACAATAATCACTCAAAATAAATCGATGTCAAACATTACCATGAAAAATACCAAATCCATATTCCTATCAACCCTAGGCATTAAGTAGTCAAGTAAAAAAGGAATTCCTAAGTTCCCTATTCCTTTCCCCTGTTACAAAATCTACAAGATTCTGGAAATCACTCATTTGGCAGCAAACCCTGACTTAACTCATGTGAGGCTACTTGTAGTTCCTATCCCTCCTAGCTAGCATAAAGATACAGGTTTTCCTACAGGAAATAGGTATTATTTATGTATTTAATTATGTATTAATCATGGCCTTCCCTGACTTTTCTGGGGTCTTATATACCATGTGCACTATGCACTATATTATCTTCCTATAGGCTAGAATATTCTGAATTCTGCAAAACTAGCCTCAGGAGTTTTAGACAAGTTTATTATTAGGAACCCATAGAAGCAGCACATGCATTCCTACAGGTTTAGATCAATGCTTTGAAACTTTGCTCATACATTACAACTTGAAACACATGTAGACATATAACTAGAACAAAAGTTTTTATCAATAGATTTACTTTGTCCATCTACTTTGTTATAGTTTGAATCTTGAATGATCCTGCTAAAGGCCCATGTGTTGAAGATTTGGTCCCCATCCCATGGAACTATGAGGAGATATGAAACCTTGGGGAGGCAGGGCATTGTGCAAAGAAGTTAAGTCATTGGAGGTGTGCTCTTGAAGGGGTATATCCCATCCTCTCCTGTCTCTCTCTCTCTTTGTTTCCCAAATACCATGAGGTGAAGAGGTCTCCACCTTTCCTCCTTTTGAGTTGATTATATCAGGTATTCTGTCACAGTAATAGAAAACCAACATAATAATTTATACTGTATTCTGTTCTCTTTCACATTGAACAATGCTGATAATGACCCTGAAAGCAGAGATGGTAATATTTTCCTTGTAGGTGTAATGAAATTGTGGGCACCTATTCAGAATAATGTGTATGAATGCATCAAAAATACATAGTATCCCAAACAAAACTGAAATTCACCTATAAAACTTTTTTAATAAATTGAGACGTGGCAATGGATGAAGTTCTTTGTTGGTACGTAGGTATTTTGGCTGTGAGTGCAAAGTTGTGAGAAGCATAACTGTTACTTCCCGAGATCTGCACAAACTAATGTGAGATGAAAATGTTTATAAGTTATACTGGTGACAAAGTCATAGGTGCTGTCATGCATTACCTTCATTTATAATGAAAGGAAGCAGTCAGTATTAATCGAAGGTTAGTGAAAATAAAGACAAATTTTCCCATTGGAATTTATAGAACCCACTGAATTCTACCCACAAATCCTAATAGTCCCCTATGTTAAAATCCTGTGCAACAAACTGATTTATAAAACAAGAAAGGCCCAAGCTCTGTTAGGGAGAGGTACATCCCTTGGCTTAGCCCAGACTGCATTTGGCCTAGGATGTTCCAGGCCCCCTGAATCCTTGTCACCTCCCACAATATGTGGAGGGGTCCCTCATGCCTCTGCGGTAGCTGTACTTGGTCCTAGAGTACACAAAACAGGAGCCTGAATGAGTGGCCTATAGCTGGAAAAGATGACAGGCAGCCCTGTCATTGAAAAAAACAGATCAGAGGACAGATCAAAAATCATTTCTGCCAGCTGCCAGTTGCCAACTAAGGTCCCCTCAGCTATAAAATCAGTGTACCCACCATAACCATGAAGCATTTTAAAACTGTCATGACTGAGACAAACTACCAGAGCTCTTCACTGTACCCCAAATAAACAGCACTGAGATGGGAAAAAGATCAAGCTGTCTGCCTTCTGGAGCTTTCTAACACTTGGACTGTCCCTGTGGGAATAAAATAACAGCTTTTTGCTAGCTGGGCATCATTCTCTTTTCTGACAGGGCAGCTGGAAGGAAAGGTTTGACCATCTTTCCATATTGTCTCTGGGCCTGCTCTAGACCCTTGAGACCTCGGCAAAAATATTTTTATACTAAGATGCTATTAAAGTGAATGGCAGATACTCTCTATTGATAAAAAGGTAAGCAATACAAATGAAAAATAGTAAGTGTGACTGTTACTGGACACCACCAGGAACATGGCATGCACCGTGTGTACCCTTTCCCACTAAACTGTTATCTCTTCCATGGCAGGGGAAGTTCACATTTCCCTGTACCTAAGTGTAGCAGACATAGGCATTGTTAATTCTTCCTGTGGAATTCACCATTCCCACACAACTCCAATGAACTTTAACTACAGCAGGATGGAAGTACCAGAGAACTAACACCCCCAAAGCAGTCAGCAGTGAGGGATGGCATGAGGGGAAAGACCACAGTTTCCCCATGCCTTGGGAGGCAATTCTGAGGCAAGCCCAACACTGTCTCTAGAGACTACATGGCCCTATGCTGGGACTCCATATTTTAGCACTCAACACAGTTCTCAGCTGGGTTAATATCAGATTAATACCTCCCTTTGCTTACTTTGGAGGCCCCAAAGAGCACCAATCCTGGGCAGTACATTTCTTGGTTGGGAAGTGCCAGGTAAATCACAGGTCTACCTAACACTCTAGATTGGCAAACCTTTCAAAAGTTTGACAAGGCAGTTTGCCACAGGGCCTTGTCTTGGGGCTGTGTATAAAGAAGGGAAGGCATGGGAACATCTCCTAGTTTCACTACTAGGAATAATAATAAAAAGTTCATAGGAACTGGCAGTATCGCTTACGGTTCAAGACCCTGGGTTCAATTCCCCGCACTTAAAAACAAAACAAAACAAAAAACAACTCATGAATCCAGGGTCCCCTCGGCCTGAGGTACATCATTGTACATGAGAATCTTTGTATCTTCCTCACAGGTTTGTTTGATTTTTTTTCTCCTGAGAATTAAAAGGGGCCCAGCCTATTTGTGATATGTTTTTGATGCCTATTGAACATGAATCTTTAATAAAGATGCACCAAAGCAGTCTTCTTGTTCTATTATGTGGTTTTTTTTTTTTTTTACATTGTATGTCAGGTTCCTTTTATTCAAGTCATTGCAATACTTGAACTGATTCATTCCCTCCCAGGGAGGAATTTCCCATCCCATCACTGTGAGAAATCTCCAGGGCCTCAAAAGAACACACTGTGAAATAATTGTAGGAGGGCAAGTTAATTAACCCCAACCAAGAAACATGGGGTGCCCTGAACTGCAAAGTGATAGTTGCTCTACAAAGTGTGTTTGGTATACAAATGAGCCAAAGGTGGCCTCTGTGTATTGGTTGTTTATTTCTTCACTGCAGGCTGAAACTCATTAGCTCAAAAGTCTGCTGGCGCCAAACTCAAATTTTTGCACAGCCAATTATTTTTTAATAAACAAATGTTCAGCCATTTAGAGCCTGCCTGCTTTGCATAACTCTTAAAAACCTCACCCAACAGCTTTTGCCATGGATAAGATAGGGCCTTGTTGTTATAAGGCTTCCAAGCCATTGCTGCCTCTAGAAGCAATTGGATGCAGGGACTTGACCACACACACCTCCCTCTGAATGATGTCATACTATGAGACCTCTTCTCATACAATTCTGACCAATCCTCACTTAATAAAACTTCTGTGTTTCTGTCTCCAATCCTTCAAACCCTCTATATGATTCTGTGGACCAGCAGTAACACCTGGAACGTGGTCAGCAATGGAGAATGAAGTATGTTGGGCCCCACCCCAAGGCCTACTGAATTAGACTCTGCATATTAACACCACCACAGTTGTACACATTGCAACTTCAAATTCATGTGGACATTGCAAGTAGACATATGCTGGTCTGAGACCCTCATTTGGGGATCTGTGTGGTAGCCAAGAACAATGCACTTAAAGGGACTTGTGTGATAAAGATGTCAACCCCCATTTGAGCAGTTCTGAGCCTATGAGCATGTCTGCTAATCCACTTCACTGACCCTTTCTTGATTTTCTCATAGAGCTTATTAAGTAGGTAGCTATGAAAATTGCCAGATATAACCTCCTTACATAGAAAGATCTTCATGGCAAACCTTACGCTGTGCTGGACCATGGGCATAGGCATGTGTTTGCACACATAACCAAACACATGTACATACCCTATAGTTCATGTGCAGCTATATGACTAGACACATATCCCCACCCCCAAGCAGGCATGTTCCACTCACACATATACAAGCATTTGTAACACACTGGAAGTGCCCTGAGCTCCTGTTCTGGGAATGAGGTCCCAGTACTAGAACCTAAAAAGACACTCTAAAAGGAATCTTTCAGATTCCCTTAAATGGAATATAATGATCTCTTACAAAACACAATGGGAGGAGGGGCAGGTGCTAAAAGAAACAGATAGAAGAAGCCAGAAACAAAAGAAGGCACACCACATAAAGGCTAGAGTGATTCTGAAAGAGACCTGCCTCCTCTCAGGAGTGTCAAGACCTAAAAGCCTCAGGGCACCACACAGGAGAGAACATTCTCATTATTAGTCAGAAAAGCCTGGGAGAGACAAAAGCAAATGCTTACTAGATTGCATTTAGGAAATTAAACATGCTTAACAAACTCTCTTTGTCTACCCAGCAATCGTCCCCATCTAGAACCTTGAAATGGGTAAAAATTGCTTGTAAACAAAAGGTATCATTAATCCCATGCAATGAATTTGACTTGTTTTTAGCAAAGTAGTTCTGATCCTTATTTAGTATTCATTTACTCTTACTTTTTACAGATTTTTAAATATCCACGACCCTTAAGTCTTATAGGTAGCTATAAAATAATAGATTAGAAATAACCTAGAATGAGTGAGGGTTAGGTGTGGAGAGGAAACAGTAAGAGCAGAAAGTATAATACTGGTTAGTAATAAGAAGTAAAGAAATGCCTAATATAGCTGACCAACAAGGCCCAAAAGTCACTAATCACTATTTTAAAAGTACCCATTTGTGGTACAGATCCCGGGAGCTGATACTATACAATCCAAATGTTAATGATGAATTTGTGATCAACAATAACCATAATAAGTCAAATTATATTTAACATTTTCAGTTTAAGAAAGGCTGGTACATTTTACATATACTACTATAATCAAGTGGATGGATCTTTAAAACTGTTAAGGTCTTGACCCTCTAACCTTAGTTTTGATTCCTTAGAAAATACATTGAAGTGGGATAGCCCACCCTTCCATAAGAACAGCCAGGTACGGTATTGTTTTACTAAATAAATTACATTCTGACTTTCCTAGCATATAAGCATTTGGAAGTTTGTTAATTAAATCCATAGCTTCAGAATCTCAGTTTTAGCCAAAGATAACTGGACATCTGCAATGGTCAGGTACTATGTTAGGTGCTAACAACACAGAGATGAATAAGAACCAGGCCATTCTCTGAAAGACAATTTAAACTTGGAATTCTCAAATGCCTTCTGGTAATTACAGACTGGTGGTGGGTGCATTCTATTAGGTATAAATTGACTGAAAGTTACATCTTATGAAAGCAGGTCATACCTTGGAAAATGGTGGTAGGTGATATAGGAAGGGATTCCCCAATATTCTGAACATTTGAATAGTTGTATTCACCTGACAATCCCCAAACCCCTCAAAACACACACACACAAAGCAATTGGAATTTGTCTATGAGAAATAAACAGAATATAAATTGCCTTTAATAATCCCCCAGAAGAGAGTGAAGAAGAGGGAGAGAAATAGAGGAGAAAGGGAGAGAGGGAAGGAGAGAGAAAGACAGAGAGAGAGAGAGAGAGAATGATGTAATGAGGAAGAAGGAAGAAAGAAGAAAGCTGATACCTTCATCTTAGTGCCTGTTTAGTCTTTGAAAAATTGTCATAGAGGCAGTGTAATTTCAGCCTAGAGAAAATCCAAGTGGTAACATTCTTGGGACCCCAGCAGGTCTCAGGATGGAAGGTCTCCCATCCATCCTTAAAATCAGCCATTGAGTTTCCTTTTCTTGTCCTCTTCCGTCTTACCTTCACTGAAGACAAAATCTGAGATGATGTCAAAGGGTTGGATGTGAACGGCTGACAGGATCATGGTAACAGTCTTCTGTGGATCGCTGGAAGCCAGAGAAATGGTCTGCTGAGCCTGACACTCATAGGACTTCCCAGCTGGGGTGACCAAGGCAGAGAGGTGGTGCGAGTTGGCTGTGTGCTTCCCAGCTGCAGCAAAGGTCCAAAGCAGTGGTGAGGTCCTTGCTGACAGAATTCTCATTTCTCCGAAGCCAGCATCCCAAACCCAGTGGGTCTTTCTCCTCAGCTCACATTCCCCACCCCTCCTATCCTCTATGTCACCATCCCAATGCTACAGCTCCAAAATGGCGTCAAATGGTGATGAAGGAAAATAACATTCTTTCTGCACTGGGGTTCCTTAAATATTAATTTGGAATTTCTTTTTAGAAGAAGAAAGTGAAACCTAAAACACAAGTCTTTTTTACTCTATAAAACCTAGCAATGGAGATTCCAAAGACACAGAAGGAAGCATGACTTAGTTTTCCACATTTTCCACTAGCTCAGCAAAGAATAAAACATCTTTAACAAAGCATGCCTGTTCGCTGCTGCTCTGGGGTAGATGTACAAACCCCTTGGACATTTGCCCCCTTCTCTCCTTCCCAGGCTTCAGTTTGTTTTTTTCTCTTTTTATTTATTTATTTATTTTATTTTATTTTTGGTTTAACTTAACTTGGAAAATACTTGAATATAAATTTTAGTGAAGAGGAAAAAGCAATACTTTTACTGCTGCAATAAAAAGGGATGAAAGGGGAGAGAAGACACATGCATATTTTTATATCTTCAATAAGAAAAAATTATTTTCCAACTCAGGTGCCTGGGCAATGGACATAAAATATGGGTGAGACAATTTATTCTTAAAAATGAATTTGAATTTGGTCTTTGATAGTGTTTGTTAATAGGCACAGTATTATTCAGAGCATGGATATTTGTCTTGTAGGGCTATTTTTTGGAAGATGTGAGTTGTTGGAGGGGAGCATAGAAAAAGCTAATACAAAATGCCCTCTGAGGTGGCTGCAAAGGATGACTGGAGATATGGCTGCCATGCACAAAAAGCTGCTGAAGGCCATCCAATCCTGACTGAAAAAGAAAGCCACACTGTCCTCTTGCATTTTTAGCTCATGAAAAGAAAAACCATGGTTCAAAAGAAAACAAAAATACATACTCCCTCCAAGACCAAATCATGAGGCACTAAGAAGCAATCGCGGGACAACAGACAGATTTGCATGGATGTCTCATCTAGAATCAGGCCCTGGATGACTGACTGATCCTCACTGCAGGATTCCTTGAGCATCTACAAGGCTTGAGACCTAGAGGACTGGGCCCTCCTGTCTTCTCTGCCCAGGAGTGAAAGCAGGCCCAGGTTGGAGGTGACCTGGGAGCGCAAAGCCCAGATGGGTTTCTAAAACCCTGAGGAATTTGCCCTAGCCTGCACTCTCCACTGTGCCCTTGCTTTCCCAGTCTCCTTCCCCAGCCCTGTGGACTCTACTCACCACTGACTGCGTCTTTAAAGTGGGTCTTCTCAGAAGAGTCATAAACAAACTGCACCTTGCTCAGCCTCCAGGTCGCCTCGGGTCCCATGGAAGTGTTGTGGCTTTCCTGCCAAGAGGGAAACTCCTCCAGTGTCAACCGCTCCAGTGGCTACTCTGTTTGGAAACCCAGGGACCCCTACTGCCCACACCCACCTTCAATCTATGGCCCCTTTGTGGGCCTGGCTCACAGTTACCTTTACAAACAGCATTTTCAGTGCATATGCACGATCCACCCAGAACACCTGCAGCTCCGACTCGTTGTGACCACAGTGGCCCTTCACTTCAGCTCCCCGGGTCAATGAGATGTCAGCCTGTTCTGTGATCAGCTGGGAACACAGACGCCCCCCACCCACTCAACGCGGGGCCGAAGGGGAGTTGTAAAGGGCGGCGCGTCCAAACTCTAGATTGCAGGTTTGGGCGCTTGTTTGCGCGCGCGCTCCCACATCCATAAACATGCGGTTAGCTTCTCTACGTGCAGACCCCGCCAGTAGGGATGCAAAGAGCAGGATTTACTTTCAAAGCAGGCAGAACGAGCACAAGGCGTTACAAGCCGAACCCCATGCAGCATTCGGGAGCAGCCTGCAGGGGTGTTGGGTGGGGAGGGGGGCGGGAAAGGCAGGCGACCCAGTCTTCGCAAGGCTTTGAAGGAGGGTGTCCTTCCGACTCTGGAACCCGAGGAGCAAGCTGGGGGTGAGGGAAGGAGTTTCCTTACATCGACATAATTGCTGGCCCAAGCATCATAAGGTACAATAAATTTGGCTGCAAACTCTGCCATGAGACATGTTGTCCCATTTTCCCGCACCACAAATATATCTTTTTCAGGGTTAGTGGAAAGGCCTGAAAGATTTTCCACTTCTTGTTCTGCCATGATTCGAGCCACTGTATCTGCGGAACAAACAAAACAGTACTATCCCTTTAGGACTCAGCCAGAGCCCACGCGTCTAGGGAACTAGAGTGCAGATTGTGGTCTGCGGGCATTGGAGTGACAAAGTTCCCTGCTAGCAGCTGTGAGCTCTGCAAGCCATCTCTCTCACCCAGCGCTAACAAACTCAATTCAGTTGCTGTTTATTTATAATGATCCTAAAATTTAACTTTTTAAAATCCTTATTTATTTGCAACACTGATGTCCTGTTTTACATCCCAGAGGTTTAAAGCCAACTCTTTCTTGACAATGCTGTGATCGACCCCACGAAACCGGCCTGCCCAGCGCCCTGTCTGGGATATGCCACACAGGTGTGACTCTCAGAGAATTGTCTGCCAGCCGCGGGGAAATCCATGCGTCTCCCCTCCCCCCAAAAGAAAAGAAAATCCCGCAAAACATAAAGATCACATTTTTACTCTTAAGCTACTGACTTTAATATGCGATTCTATTATCTGCAAAGAGTGCATCGCGCCCTCCTGGTCGCCAAAACGCTACTCACAGAAAAACATCAGAAGCACTCGAAGTCTGTGGGCGCCGAGAATGGCTCTTCCTTGGAGATCCATGCTCTTAGTTGTCCCGAATGAGGCTAGATGTGCTGCTGCAGAGGCCGCTAGGAGAGGGAATCCCTCAAAGTCGTCGCTGGAGTGGGCCGGAGTGAGTGGAAGGGCGGGGGACCCGGAGACGGGAGGGAGGGAGCGCGTGTTCTGCCGGGTGCCGCACCGGCCGCTGCCGGCTGAGCCAGGCAGCCCACTGCAGAGGAGAGCACCGCGAGGCAAGGGAGTTGTCCACGGCTGGAAAGAATCAGGTTCTGTTATAGGAGTGGTTGACTTGGCTTCTGCAGAGGGCCAATGAGATTGGGGGGCTAAAATTCTTCCTGGGTCTGTTTTTGTTCTGCAATTGTATTCACAAAGATAAGTCTGTCCTGAGAAACTTAAGGGCAACAGACTTATTCAATCTCCCTAACAGGTACAGTTAGTGTGTGGTGCAAAGTGGAAACATCACATCACTGAAATCCTGAATTCCAAAATGGACTGGTTCCTGAAAGAAAGCCTTGGAGCACAAATTGTGTCTGCTTTGGTGGAGGAGGGGTAGGCAGGAATAGAGAAGGAAAAATGCTATGGCAACAGTTTCCTGCATTTGGAGACATCTTCTCTCCTCTGCTCTCAATGAGCTCATGAGTTTTGTTAAATTAACATCTCCTTCAACGGGGCCATCAGACAATGTAGTGTATCCACGTGAACTTATTTTTCCTGTGAGTTCTGCTACCTGGGTGCATGGGGACTCTGAACTTTGGGGTCATCTGCCCTCACTTATTATATTGTGATCATTCTGCCAAGAGGGATGTAATTGAACCTGAAGCTTATTGGGTTACCTGGGGTCTTTGAGGACAGGAATTTTAGAATCATATGCTAAGTAAGTTATGTCACATAGTTATGTAAGAAAAACACATGCTGATATTACTCTAAAGACTCTAGTGGAACAGAAAAACAAATATTACTGGGATAATTCCCGTATTTGCATTTTTGGTAGCTTGCTTATTTTTTATTCTCGCTCCATAAATCATAATACACCTCTTTCAGGAATAGTCATGCTGTCCTCATTAATTGTGATGAAGTCCAAATATTTCTTTTCTTAGAGGATATTTCATTATGTGAATAAATAATTGTTGCCTTGGTAATATAATGGCACAAGCAGTGTCATGCTAAAGGGCAATTACAAAATGTTTTCACCTGTGTCATCTTATTTGATCCTCCATGGGAATGTAGAAGATAGGTTATTGTGGTTACACATACATCCAAACCAAGGCTCAGAGAAATTAAATGACCTTCCCAAATGTCACATGTTCAGTTAGAATTAAAATAGAAAAATCACATGCCTTAAATTTGTGAGGATCCCTCTTCACTTATCCTTATGTAATACTTTGACTCCAAAACGTATTGTTTTTTGACTTCCAGAAAAATCTTTATTTGATGACCAAATGAACAAGCTGAAACTTGAAATTTTAGCCATAATTCACATTCTTAAAATTTATAAAATGCTGATTTAAGTATTATCATATTCTACATAGGATTTTCTTCAGGGTATCTACACATTTTTTGGCTTTCAAACACATTCTTGTATCAGCAATTCAAATTATGCAGTAATATTTAAGATGGCACTACATTTTTACATCTTTTATACCTGCATTTTGGTATTTCATCCAAAATATTCTCAAGAACTTTACATAAATCATTATATGTAGAAGAATGGAAATAAAATTGTGATTATTATCATTTGAGAGTGAAAGTTGTAAAATTTATATGCCTTACATTTTACCATGTTAGTAATGATTATGAATTATTTTCCTATAACAATGGAAAAATTATAAAGCAATGGCATAGAAGTAATGAAGCATTTACTCATATTCCCCCAGTCCCCCTTCCTTCTCTCTGCACAACTTCGACACAACTTTCACCAAGAAAGGAAAAGGTAAATTTCAGTCTAGGATTCATTTTTATTACTTTTGTGACCTTGCACAGCTTTTAGTTTTAGTGGTCTAAAATAATTAGGATAATTTTAGCTAGGGGATGGCTAGTTGGATCAAGTGAACCAATGAATATAAAAAGCATTCAAAATAAAATACAAATTAATGTGGCCATAAACATTAACTGAATATCAACTACTTGGATTATGCTTAGTGCTTTAGAAACCAAGAGATAAACAAATACCATTATGCAAGTAGGAAAGGTACCTGTAAAAGATCATTACAATCTTTTGTGATATATTTTTGCATATCACCTTATAAGTTGTTAAGAAATCCACTAAATTATCTCATGACTATGAGCTTTAATAAAAAAATTAAATGGATAGTAGTATTGTCATTGCTCTTAACATTTTGTACTTGACTTACAAATCAAACTGTGAATCCTTGGAACTATGATTTCCATTTCTTTTCATTCCTGATACTCTTTTTGATCTTTGTTGACAAAAGAGAGTATGCAAATGAATTGAAAAGAAAAATAGAGTGTTTTTAACCCTTTCTTCTTGGGCAAACCATCTTCAAAGCATAATTAATTCAATGTCTTTTTAGTGTTTAATCTTAAATATGGTTTCCACTTACAAATACCCATTAATTTATCCAGCTTATCACCAGTGATTCTTTTTTATAATAGGAAATGGATCATCAAACCTACAACTTTCACCTACATTAATTAAACAACTTTCTAATATCATGAAAAAAAATATTCTATTCCTTAAGATAACCAAAGATGTTATAAAAGAGAAAGATTACCAAAAATCATACTTTAAGATACTAATAAAGTTCCCCAGAATTTGATCCATTTCTCATTTCTCAGTTACGAAAAGGTAGGAGAAATTCCATAAATATGTACAGCTGTGTAGATGGTGGTTGTGTCAATTTTCATCATTGCTACTGGTGATCAATACAAAATTCAAAGATAAGTGTGATGCAAACACACTGGATTTGTGATCTCTTCTAGATCTTCTAGGTCCTTCAATGGATTCTCTTCAGTTCATGCATTTACTTATTATATTAGTCTTTATGAATGTCATGCCATTTGATGACAGCTATTTCATTCAAGTGGGGAAAGAAAAGGTCCCAACGTAGAACTTCCAGTGTGGATGGAAGGAAATAAAACATACATGAAGATGGGGGCACAGTCTGGCACAATGTGAGCATGGATGTTTAAGGGGAAAAGACATCCATCCCAGGAAAAGGGAGATTGGAACTGACAAAGAGGGACTCTGGGAGAACATGGGTCTTGAAAGAACTGACAAATTGACCTGAAGTGGAGAGACAAAGAAAGGCAATGAGGATGGGAGAAATGTTATTGAATGGGGAATTCTTCCATGTTATCAGTTTGCAATAAAAGAAAACAATTAGGCCACCAGAGCCCTAATGCTTTATATACTACATGATCTCTATGTGATTTCTTTTTTTGACAGTTTAACCTCCTATGGCATATGCAGAAGAATAGCTATTGCTGTAATTTCCTTTATCCTATTGGTCTTTCCCATATGTACAGACAAATAAGTAACTGTTCCAGTTAGTACCAAGTTAGTTAAATAGGGATTCAGTTGCCACTACCTTCAATGTGTAAGGTTTAGGCTATGGGACACAATCCACTCTGCTTCTTAAAAGCAAGGAAAACCTTGTTAAATTGGGGCTGGAGATGTTTCTGTAAAGTAGAACTAAAACTAGAGTCATATGAGGGGTGTTTTTTAAAGCAAATATTTTAAGATGTTTTCTCTCCATGGAATAACTGCCATATGGGCCCTAAGGTTAGATAAGCTGAGCCTCATTTAAAATAGATTGCTACCTGAATTCTGAAATAATTCAGCCCCCAAAATTTTTTAATTATGCGTCCTGGGGGACCCTTGTCACTTTACTTTTTAAATTGTCTATCTGAAGTTATTTGTGTATTACTTGGAGATACATTGGGAACTAAGGAAAAATCATGCAATGGCCTTTGGGAGGGAGGGTGAGTGGAGCTGAGAGCCTATTGTCCTCTAGGGGAAGCAGAGTTGGCACAGCAGCTGGAGCCCTGAAGTGTTCCAGGTGTTCCATGTTGTAAGCTGGGACCTTTAATGATTATTTCTGTGAAAACTTTGTAAGATGCTCTAGTTACAAAGACAGTTGAAAGGTGGAAAAAATGTGTTAGAAGAGCAACAGAATTGAGAGTCTAAGAAGGGATATGTTAGATATGACTTCCTTTCACCAATAACAACAACATCTGGGAAGAATGGCTTCACATCTCCTGCCTTCACCACGCCTTTCCTAAGGAATGCCTCCTGGACTCAATGTGTCATGTCTATGAAAGACCTTGGAAGGAAAGTGAACTGAGCAATTCCTGTAGGACAAAAAATTATTGGGAATTCCATAATGAAAACATAGTATCAGAACGTGTAGTAAGTGTGCACTGGTCAGGACACGTGTACTGTGTGTCTGTGGCATTACCTATGTAGGCCTGGTTGTTCAGTACTTGGGATCTTTAGGCTAGGATCTTCGCTCTGCACACACAATGGAAACTCCAGGCCTCACAGTTCCTGCCCATGGGAGGGGAGATGCGTGCTACTGCCTGGTAGCTTCTTGCTACCTGCACCGGCGCTACGAATTCCTCAGTCTGAGAAAGACACTGGAGCCTGGCACTGGGACTGGGCTCCCTGGTACACTTGCGCAGCCTCTCCAGGTGTAGAAGTGGAAGAGAAAACCCTTGCCAAGTTGCAAAGGTGAAGTCCACACCTGCTCCAACGCCAGGAGAGAGAGGTTAAGCCTGAGGGGCTGAAGTTGAGCAATTTCAAGCCATGGCGACAGGAACCTCTGAGTCTTGCGGAGAGGAGTTATGGCTAGAAAAAGGAAGAAAGTTCAGGGCAGGTATCATATTCTTGGCTCCTTTGCGACCGTGATTGGAAGTCTTACGCCCGGGAGTAAACGTGGCAAACCCTGAGCTAGACCTGAGAGAACTGGTGGCGAGATCTTGGAGCTTTCTGCCTGGGGCCTCTAAAATTCAGAAGATTGAGGAGGAGGGAAATATTAAGTGTTTATTAAAGAGGGGGAAATAGGAGATCCGGTTACGAAGCTTGGCCTCTCTCCTTTCTTTCCCCCAAACCCGGCAAGGATGCTCACCAAACAGCCAGCTCAGTATCCGCCTATACTCCACTTCCGGAAAATCCCCTAAAGTGACCAGCTGTCCAGCTCTAGGTAAGAAGGGGAGGATGCTGTACTCCAGGGCCACGGGGAGCCTGGTGATCCTTGAAGCAGCTGGGTCCTTTGACAACCCACCTCCTGAGGTTTCCAAATTGGACAATGGCTTTGACCAGAGGTGGAAGCAAAAACCTCCCAGGAGCTTCAGGGGGCAAGCTGACAACCCAGGGCATATAGTGGGGAAGCAAGTGGCCTCTCTGGAGCCCAGCAGGTTCAGGTTCGAGCCCTGGGACCAAAATGGGAGGAGGTGGATAGACTCATTGATGCCCCTCTGCTAAAGCCCCTGCTAGTTAGGCTAAGCTCCCAGCAGAGCGAAAAGGCACTGAAACCTCCACCTCCTCCTACCTCCATCCTCCCTGGGTCGCCCAGCGGTGAAGTCGGGTCCTAGCCAAGAGGAGGTTAGGTTGTTCTGCTTCACCCCTTCTCCCTGGGGATAGGGGCGGGAGCAGAGTCCAAATGAAAGAAATCTCAGCCTTGCACCTTAAATGGAGTCTTCAGGGACAAACCAGGAGTCCTCTTTTCAGCTAAGTCTCCACCCCATAACCTGCTGGGGAAATGTCTCCGTGAAGCCAGCCTGCAGCACAGCCCTATGCTGCGGGTTGGACATGGGAGTCAGGTATGTGCAAGTGCCAACGTGTGGCACCTACCAGCAGTTTCCAGTTCCAAATCTATTTCCTCCTCAGGAGTTTTAAATTCTCCGTTCCTCCACCCCACGGCAATGAGAGCAATGAAACAGCCTGGTCTGTGGAGTTCGGTAGCCATCCAGAGCCTAGGCAGGCTCAACCTAAGCCAAATGTCCTTAGAACCCAGCTCAACAAAGCCGCCGCCAGCCAAGCGCTGCAATGCGGGTCACCCGGAGGTCCCGAGTCCCCGCAGCTATCGCTGCGCGGTTGTTCCCTGGTGGCTTTGCGGAGGCGCACAGATGGGGCACGCCTCGGGCCGCGCACTACGGCCCAGCTGGGGTTCTCAGGGGCCTGCGCTGACAGATTGTCTCATTTCCCTACTTGATGGGCCGGAACGTGGGATGGCTGGGCAGGTTGTGCTGGCTAGGGAGGGCGCAGAGGCTCTTGGCACAGGATCTTAGGGGGAGACAATATATACCTTAAAGAAAATCCCGAATCCACCCAAACACAAGGCTATCCGTGCTTCAGTTTTCTGTCCTTGGTACTGGAGGAGCCGCGTCCCTGGTCGCCAGGACCTCAGGGCTGAGTGTCATGGTGGTTCCTTCCGCACCTTTCCCGCGGGAAGCTGAGACTAGCTCTTCAAATGACGGGAAAGAGGCACAGCGAGATATGAAAGCCACAAAACAACCCCCACGCCCTGCACTCCCGGGCCATTTAAACCCCACATCCCGCAGTGGATGGAAACGGGCTTCCATTCAGGAATTCGCCCAGCAGCCGCAACACCCAGGTAGGAGGACGACAGCCGGATCAGTGTTGAGAGTTGCGGCAGAGGCGGGGAAGCGCTGCAAAGGCTACGTGGAAAAATTCTCTTGAGGCCCCTCTGTCTGGCCCTCTCGCCAGACCAAGCAAGCTCTGTGCCCACGCGGAGGTCAAGGATGCTTGTTTTAGTCCCAGCTCTGGCTGGAGTTGGAAAGTGCGAGTCGGGAGGGGCGGGGGGGTGGGGGGGCGGAGGCTTAGCTTGGGGGAGAGGAGAGCAACTAGACCTGGAAGGGGTAGGGTCTCTAAGGGTTCCGGATTCTGAGCTGTGTAACTATGGTTTTCCTTTTCTTTCTTCTTTTTTCTCTTCTCTTCCCTTCGCTTCTCTTCTCTCTCTCTCTTCTTTTCTTTTCCTTTCTTTTCAGCGTCCCTGGATCTTCCTTCAGGTTTCAGGAAATTCAAGCTCCTGTTAGGATCCAAGGAATTCATCCTAAACTGAACGTTGCAGGGTGCTAAGGGCAACAGGTCTGGACTCTTCAAGAATCCCCAGTCCGGGCCCTGCACCTTGGCGTAATAAACTGCCATGGTCTGGCACAGTCACCAAAGTTGCACCTCTCCTGAGGGCCAGGAGACCCCATCTGGTCCTGTGCGGTCTAGTTCTTGGACAGATAGCTTCAGTACCAACTGGAGACTGCAGAATATCAGGTCTCATGGAGCCCTGGAGCCTCAGAACAAGCATTTTAAAAAAGATACCCACATTTAGGTTTAGATATGCATATTTAGGTTGGAACAGCCGTGGCCTAATTTATAGAGCCTGAATTTAGCTATTGCCAACTTGGTCAACTTTGTGTTTTCCAGTTTTATTTTCATCTGTCAAGTGGGAGCTGTTTTGGAGGTCTGGGGAGCTCTAGTGTGCTCTTAGACACACTTCAAACCAATGAAATTAGAATCTGTGGTTGGCACAGCCCAGGAAGCAGTGTGTTTTTAAGTGTCCCTTGATGGTTTTAATTGTAGCTGGGAACAGCTATGACTGGTGTACAAATGCTCACTTCACAGGTTAGTTGGGAATAGCTGAGAAAAGGCACAGGCAATGGTAAAGACCACTGTACTCTATCACTCCATTTACTCTGTCTCCAGCAAGTATGACCTCAGGCCAGCTATTTAACCAGCTTCAGTTTCCTTACCACAAAGAGTGTTGTGAAGCTTTAGAATCAAATTCAATAAATGTTAATTTACAAAGTAAATTCTTCAGTCTCTCTGCTTTAGTTTGATATGGCTTGTCCCCACACAAATTCATGTTGAGCCTTAGTCTCCATTGAAATGGTGTTGAGAGTTGTCAGGGCCTCACAAGGCAATTGAGATCATGAGGCATCCAGCCTCCTGAAGGCATTGCTATTGTTCCCATGAACGTGGGTTGTTCTAAAGATAGCCTGGCACTGTCCCATTGCTCTCTCTTGCCTATGTGCCTGCTTCCCCTTTTTGTTCTTCCATTGGTGGTTGAACTGCCACAGCCCCTCTCCAGAAGCTGAGTAGATCCTGGCACCATACCCTCAAACCTCCAGAACTGTAAGCCAAATAATCTTCTCTTTATAAATGACCCACCTTCAGGTAGACAGTAGTGAAATGGTATTGAGAAGTGTCAGCGCCTTAAGAGCTATTTGAGATTGTGAAGGATCTACCCCCATGAAGGGATTAACGTACTTCCAACAGGAGTGTGCTGTTCTCTATAAATCAACCAGCTTCAGGCATTTGGTTATAGCAGCATGAACTGACTAAGACCCTCTCATTTTAAGCAGATGGCAAAGGGGCTGTTTATCTTACTTCATCCCCCACCACTTACCCACCTCGCATCTCTCTTCCAGAGCACAGCAGCTTGTTTTTTTCTTCTATATTTATGTCCATTTTCCAACATTTTTAGCATAATAACCAATATTTTAAATTATTTAGCAACTTAATAAATATTACCCTCTGTGGAGGTAGATTCTGCCAACTCCAGCAGTTGCATTCCTAGCCATAAGTTTTAGAAGAAGCACTAGTTTCTCCTTACTCTTTATATTTTTGGTAGCACTGGGGTTTGAACTCAGATCTTTGTGCTTGCTAGGCAGATGCTCTACTGCTTCAGAAGCACGAGTGAGGAGTGTGCTTTTAGCTCTGATAAGGCCCCACACAGAGATAAGGTTTGGGGCAAAACTGAGTATTTGTGTATCCAACAAGCACCCAAGTTATGCTAATGTATCTGGTCAGACAGGACCACACTTTGAGAAAAACAGTGCCAAGGGAAAGGTCAGCTCAGAGCATCACAGAACTCCTTTTCTGTTTTGTGATTTGTTTGTTTGTTTTGGTGCTGATAATTGAGCTACTTGTTAACCATATGCTGTCCTATTGAGCTACTTGCCCAGTGCATCTCAGAAACCTTAATGGCAGTACTAGCCAACAGAAATGTAATGCAAACTATATATGTAATTTTAAATATTCTGGTAGTCATCGTTTAAAAAATTACAAACAGGTAAGGTTAATTTTCATATTTTTAACCTAATAAGTTCACATATTAATATTTCAACATCTACTCAGAAACAAATATAGCAATGATGTATTTTATGCTTTATTTTTGCATTAAGTCTTTGAAATCTGGTATTTCTAATATGGAATAACCACATTTCAAGTGTTCAAGAGCCACAAACGTCTGGTGCCTTCTGTATTAGATGATGCTGGTCTCAAAAATTCCTTCAACTGCAAAGAAAAATAGAATTAAATTTTATTATTACCTTAGAAGCTTCTGGAAATGCACACAAACCAGAATGTCCAGATAGTTTTGCCTTTATGTAGTGTATTAGTCTATTTGGACTTCCCTAACAACGTACCTTAGACTGGGTGGCATAAAAAACAGAAATTTTGTTTCCCATAGTTCTGGATGCTGGAAGTCTGCATAGGTTCTGCAGAGGGTTCTCTTCCTGCCTTACTGAGTAAACCACTTGTTACCTTCTACATGTGTTCTCACATGGCAGAGAGAAAGTTTTGCTTATAAGAGCACTAATTCCAGCATAAGGACCCCACCCTCACGACATCATCTAAATCTTATCATCTTTTTAACCCCATCTCCAATATTATCCCACTGGGAATTAGGGATTCAACATATGAATGGGGGAGCAAGATTCAGTCTATAGCATATGTTGTGTTTCTTCCCATTTGTATGGGAGGTGAGAGTATGAGAAAAGTGAATAAGAGACAAAAAAAAAGTAATAGTATGTCAGTCATTTGGGAACCAGGAGACTGGGAGACATTAAATTGCTGGTGTGATGACCAATTGGACCCATGTTTTAAAAGAATGTTTAGTAGATAGCTCTTGTTTTGTTCCTGCTCCAACACAGGCATACCTTTAATGATACCCCTTTCCCACAGAGGAAGCATTATTTCCAACTCTCATCTCATGGAATTCTGGCAATGAGCCCTGATTTAGGGATCAATAGCCAACCTTAGGAGGGATGATCAGGTATTTCCCAGGGATTGTGGAAAAGTGCTCCTGTTCTTCTCTGGACTTTGCTAAGAGGTACACAGTCTGGAGTTGCTGGAGCTTCTGCCACCAGGACTTTCTAGTAACATGGAGAAGACCAGAAGAGAGAGAAAGAACAAAAACCATGGGACTTTGATACCTTGACTCAGCTGCACTTAAAGCTAGATGTAAATCAGTCCACCCTTATTACCTTTTAAAAGATGAGGAGGGGCTGGACACTGGTGGCTCATGCCTGCAATCCTAGCTACTCAGGAGACAGAAATCAGGAGGATTGTGTTTCGAAGCCAACCCGGGCAAATAGTTCGCAAGACCTTATGTCAAAAATACCTAACACAAAAAAGAGGGTGGAGTGGCTCAAGGTGTAGGACTTGAGTTCAACACCCACTTCTGCAAAAAAAAAAACAAAAAAAAAAAACAGAGGGAATCCATTTTACAGGTTTGTAGTTATCACCAGCTGGACCAGAGTGGAAATTTGCATTTGATTGGCATCTTGTCCTAGCATTTAATCCCTTTGGTGCATTTATGTTTGTCTTGTTTTTCATTTTGCATGATAGGAATGGAACCAAGGGATTTCCTAAATGCTAGGCAAGTTCTCTGCCACTGAGCAACATGGTAGTCCTGTTACTGTTTTAAAAATAAAACAGTAGCAAAATATGCAGCCATTAGGTTAATGGCCCATTTTGGGGATTCCATTTCTTATAAATGTCATGTGTATGACCTGCAATCTAAAGTACCTTGGCAATGGGAGATTTTATTTGAAAAAATTGAAGATCTGAAAATGACATGGTACATATACTTCCCGGAGCCAAATTGTTCAACCCAACTGCTATTATTTTCTTCCAAGAGAATGAAATTTGAACTAGGTCTTCACAGGAGTCTAAATGAACACAGATGTTGTTCCTTCTTATGTGACTAAGACAATACATTTCACACATCTGAAACTAAATATTTATAGTATTATGTTGGGGTTATTTTTCTAGTTAAGACCTTCTTGAGTACAAGAATACTGCAGAATAATACGAATCAATTTGCAAAAGATATAAAATAATGTTTTCTGAATTTACACTTATCTATCACAATTCTTTGTTATTTCCACACATGTCATCATGTGCAAGAAGCTAAAACACTTTGTAATAATTACTATATTACCAATATATTGGTATCACTATGCTACGAATGGATGAAGTCCATTACATAAACACTTATGGATATTTATCAGATATTTTACTACGATCTCTTCTAAATAGATCAAGACACTAGGCATTTTCCTTGCCCTTGGACTTTTGCCCTTGCTGTTTATTCTGCCTGGAAAGCTCATCCTGCTCCTTCTGGTCTGTGACCCCATGACTCCATCACTCCCCTTCACCAAGTCAGTCTTCAAATGTCACCTTCTTAGAAAGGCCTTTCCCATATATCCTTTTCCAAATGATACCCTCTCTCCCCATATCTAGATTCCAGATCTTTCTTTCAGGTTTTTCCCTCCCCTTATAACACTGTATTATTATAAAACACAATTGTCTTATGTACTATTAAAAAAGCAAACTATGCCATTAATTAAACCAAGACAGGCCATTGATTAAGAGCATTAAAACAATTCTGACTTAGGATCAATGAAATGCATTCATTTACATTATTTACTGTCTGGTCATTTTGGAAAGAATACTGATTTCAATCTTTTTTTTTTAACTTCTAATTCTCCAGTGACTTGAAACATAACAGGCATTTGAAATTTTATTAAACGTGGGAGAAGAAAATCCATGTCTTTGGGATGGACACCAGAGATCAAATAATAATTTTGAAACAATACAATAAATGCCCCAGTAGAAGATGACAGGAAGTTTTCTCTGGAAGCTGGGGATGACCTTCCAGGGAGCTGATGACCAAGCTGATCTGGAAGGGCACAAGAGGCAGATACTCCCCTGAGGATGTTCAAGCAGCACAAGGAACTGCATTAAAGCCCAGGAATATAAGAGTATGAAAATATAGAAGAACTGGAGGTTATTCCATAAGATCAATATGTGTGCTATTTCTAAAATGTATCAGTCTAAACATGATTCTAGGGCTGGGGGCATGGCTCAGGTGATGGAGTGCTTGTCTAGCAAGTGCGAAGCCCTGAGTCAGTCCTCAGTACCATCAAAAAAATTCAATGAAACTTCTTTGTTCATGCAATAAATATAAATAAAACAGTAATTCTCAACCTCAAGGAAGCATCAAAATCACCTAGAGAAATTTTTAAAGCAGATTTTCTATCCCTGCTCCCTGAGAGTCTGATTAAGTAGAACTGGGATACAATAAGAGAATGTGTATTTTTTTCTTTTGCTTTTGCTTATTTATTTATTATTTGTTATTATCATATTATTGATATACTGAGGATACATTGTGACATTTAACAAAGTTCTTACAATACATCAAAATCAAATTCACCCCCTCCATCATTCTAGTTTATCCCCTCTCCCCCCTCTCCTGGAATAGCGTCAACAGGTCTCATTTTTCCATTTTCATACATGAGTACATAACATTTCCACTACTTTCACCCTCTTACACCCTTTCCTTATATCCTCCCTCCTTCCATTGGTACCAACCCCCAGACAGGGCCTCTTTTACCTTTCTGGCCTTTTTCTTTTTTTGAACTCAGGGCCTACACCTTCAGCCACTCCACCAGCCTGTTTTTGTGAAGGGTTTTTTCAAGATAGGGTCACATGGAACTATTTTCCTGGGCTAGCTTTGAACTGTGATCCTCCTGATATCTGCCTTCCAAGTAGCTAGGATACAGATGTGAGCCACATCTGTCCATTTTTGAAAAAGGACATTTTTGTTCTTTTACAAGGAGTTTCTTTGTGACATTTCCATATATTTATGTATTATAAACTGAATTGGTTCATCTCCTCTGTTTTTCTCCTAGGTTCCCAGTTGATAATAATGCTGCAGATTCAAGGGCCACACTTTAAGAACTGCTGTTCTAGAGGAGAAAGTCTGGGTACTGGAGAGGAGATCAGTCATTTTAACTCAAGTTCTATTAGATGTTCAGCCTTGGGGCCAAAGCTGTGATGCAGCATGGAGATGACTGAGGGAAGAGAGAAGCTAGGGGCTTTTAATTTCTTATAGACATAGTGGAATAAATACAGTGTAGATGTTTTGTTATGGCTTTTTATGCAGGAATCTTTCCATGTGCCTAAGGATCCTGGTGTAGATCAAACACTGTGTATTTGTTCTCTTTCAGTCATGTGATGGAAAGAAGCCAAGACGTAAAGCCAAGGTGTAAAAAGTGATTTTGAGTAACAGCAAGAAGTTACAAAAAGTGAATGTGCTAAGAATCAAAAATTGATGTCAAATAAAAGTTATGGGACTATTTAAAGGACTGACTCAGAATTTCAGGCTGGCATAACTAGAAGGACTGTAGAGGAGAAATTCTCCAGCCAATTCTTATTCTGGTGAGGAAATTGAGACCTGGATTGATAAGTACTGGGATAAGACTCCCCCACTTCCAGTTTTTATATCCCTATCAGTAAAAGTAAAAACAGAGCCCAGAAGTTACAGAGCTGTGCCACTGGCAAAGCTCTCCCTACTCTGACCTTCTCAACACATAACCTCACCATCAGATCTGGAAATGATCCAGACTAATCTTATCTATTATTTATCACTATCCATGACAAGACCTTAGATCTCCCTTATACAGCTCTGAAAATCTTCATGATGCTATCTCTTGATCAATCAATCATTGACGAAGTGCTATAAATCTTCAACCTCAACTCTGAAAATTCCACTGACATGCTTGCTGTAACTCAGGTTTGGATTTCACACTGAGGATGCTGCTTACTTACCTTCCAAACTCCTGCTGCTGTGTCTGAAGGTGGGTGTGTGACTACTTTGCTCCTCATCGCTATTTTCCCAGACTATTCTCTTCTCCCTCTGCCCTAAAGCCCCATCATTGTCTTTGAATCATTAGACTATAACTGCCCTAGTCTTTCTTGTATATACAACCATGTGCTGTTACCACCTCCCAACATTGGGTCACACCTCATTCTCTGAGTATCTTAGCTACTGACTATCACTCTGTAATACTGTTCTTTGTCTTCCCTGTGATGATTTCAGTATCATAGAGATAACTTTCTAGCACCACAGCCTCCAGTTCCTCAAGATCTTCCCCACTAATAGGTGTTTTTGACTTACATCCTACCTCAGCCACTTACCCTGCTCCATTTTTCTGCTTCTCCATCTCTCTGTTCTCTTCTTACTCCACCTCACTTGACCTTTCATTACCACACTTCACTCATGCTGGTGTTGTTGAGGTATGATGGTCTCTAATGCATCACATGGTTAGGGGGAAGTTATTCAATCAAATATTAATCTAGGTGCTACTGTAGGAGATTTTGTATCTGTGATTAAAGCCCAAATCAGTTGTGTGTAACCAAGGGAGACATTTTGGATAGTTTGTGGGCCTTATCCAACCAGTTGAATGCCTTAAGAGGGCATAAGGGGTAAAGGAATACTTTAACGATGTTTTTTTTTTTTTTGCTGTTCTTTATCTAGGCCTATGCTGTGCGGCATGGTACCTATTAGTCATGTTTGACTTTGAGCACTTGAAATACAGAAAGTCTGAGCTGAGATGTGCGCAGAGTATAACATACAGTTTTGAAGACTTAGTTTGCACATTGTTGTACTGATTATACCAAAATGGAATTTGGGTTATGTTGGGTTAAGTAAATTGTATCGTTAAACTTTTTTAAAAGAACAGAGAGAAGGATTCTTAGGAGAAGAAAAAAATCTCCTGTGCACCCAAACTTCTACCTGAGCCTGAGAATTCCAGCCTGTCTTTCCTGATAGCCTGCCTATGGAATTGGACTCACCTACCTATCCCCCATAATCATTAAGTAATCCTTTGGCAATAAATCCCTTAATAGATAGCTCTTGCTGAACCCAAATAAATTGATGAGGTTTTTCATGCATCTCAAATTGCCACATTCAGTGATAAATTCTCAGGTCTTACTTGGCCTATCAGCAGAATTGAACACCATTGGTCATTTCCTCTTCCTAGAAGCCCTTTGTGCATTGGCTTCCAGAACATTGTGCTTTCTGGTGTTTCTCATGGATCAATGGCTTCTTAACTGTTCCCTTTGATAGTTCTTCCTCACCTGCCTAGTTCTTAAGGCTGGAATGTTTAGTCATTTTCTTTTATCTGCCTATTGTTGCATCTGGACAAACCCCAGAATCAGCTAGAGTTGCCCCCAGATTCAGCAGCAGGGGAGTTGCCACAAGACATTTCCCCAAATTGTTCTGAAATGAGGTTAGTTAGGATTCCAAAGAAAGAAGCCCTAAAGGTCAGAGTGATTGGTCCAAAGAATCTCTTAGAATAACTTCCATACGGAGGGGACCGTGGTTTTTTTCAGATGGACAGTGACATAAGGAGATGTTTTACCTAGTTATGCCTGCAATGAGGTTGAGTTGGCAGGGTTTATATGGGAGAGAGTGTCTAAGGAATTTGACTCAGCACTGGAAATAGTTTTATTTTTTTTCATATGGTGCTCAAGATTGAACTTAATGCCTTGTACATTCTAATCACTAGTCTATCACTGAGCTACTAAACTAAACAAATTTATCAATGTCGGGGGATTTAAAAGGCTCTGGTTTAGGTTCAAGCCTACTGAGAGAATAGCTGCAGCTGTCTAACTCACACAGCAGTTGAGATAGAGAAAAGCGGGGCAATTTGGAGGCCCTCCACTCCACATCCTCACTCAGTTGGTTATATCATTCAGTCTTTTTTCTCTAAATGAACTATATATGCTCACAATCCCAAATGTCTGCTTCAGATTTATTCAAGTGCCTATCCAACATTTCCAATGAGATATATAAAGACATTTAGAACTCAACAAATCCACGATGGCTAAGTTTACATGTTAAGTTGACAAAGCTAGGGTGCTGAGATGTTTGGTCAAGTATCGTATTAGATGTTGCTGCAAAGGTATTTTTTAGGTGTGATTAATATTTAATAAGTAAACTATGAATAATGCAAGGCACCCTGTGTAATATGGGTATGCAGTAGCCAATCATTGAGAGGACTGTAAGAGGAAAGACTGAGGTTTCCTGAGGAAGAAGGAATTCTGTCTCCAGACGGGCCTCAGACTCCAGCTACAAAATCAGCTCTTCTCTCGGCCTCCAGTCTCTGGGTCTGCCTTATAGATTTTGGACTTACAACTCCTACAATGACTGAGCTAATTCCTTAAAATATTCCCTTCTTTCTTTCCCTCTCTCTCTCTCTCTCTACACACACACACACACACACACACACACACACACACACACACACCACTATTGATTCTATTTCTCTGAAGAATTCTTTTCTTTTTTTAATTTTTATTTTTTTATTATTCACCATATGTGCATACAATGCTTGGGTCATTTCTCCCCCCTGCCCCCACCCCCTCCCTTACCACTCACCCCATTCCTTCCCTCTCCCCCCCATCCCCTCGATACCCAGCAGAAACTATTTTGCCCTTATCTCTAATTTTGTTGAACAGAGAGTATAGCAATAATAGGAAGGAACAAGGGTTTTTGCTGGTTGAGATAAGGATAGCTATACAGGGAGCTGACTCACGTTAATTTCCTGTGCATGTGTGTTACCTTCTAGGTTAAGTCTTTTTGATCTAACCTTTTCTCTAGTTCCTGGTCTCCTTTTCCTATTGGCCTCAGTTGCTTTTAAGGTATCTGCTTTAGTTTCTCTGCGTTGAGGGCAACAAATGCTAGCTAATTTTTTAGGTGCCTTACCTATCCTCACCCCTCCCTTGTGTGCTCTCGCTTTTATCATGTGCTCATAGTCCAATCCCCTTGTTGTGTTTGCCTTGATCTAATGTCCACATATGAGGGAGACATATGATTTTTGGTCTTTTGGGCCAGGCTAACCTCACTTAGAATGATGTCCTCCAATTCCATCCATTTACCAGCAAATGATAACATTTCGTTCTTCTTCATGGCTACATAAAATTCTATTGTGTATAGATACCACATTTTCTTAATCCATTCGTCTTGGCTGTTTCCAAAACTTGGCTATTGTGAATAATGCCGCAATAAACATGGGTGTGCAGGTGCCTCTGGAGTAACCTGTGTCACAGTTTTTTGGGTATATCCCCAAGAGTGGTATTGCTGGATCAAATGGTAGATCAATGTTTAGCTTTTTAAGTAGCCTCCAAATTTTTTTCCAGAGCGGTTGTACTAGATTACATTCCCACCAACAGTGTAAGAGGGTTCCTTTTTCCCCATATCCTTGCCAATACCTGTTAGTGGTGTTGCTAATGATGGCTATTCTAACAGGGGTGAGGTGGAATCTTAGTGTGGTTTTAATTTGCATTTCCTTTATTGCTAGAGATGGTGAGCATTTTTTCATGTGTTTTTTGGCCATTTGAATTTCTTCTTTTGAGAAAGTTCTGTTTAGTTCACTTGCCCATTTCTTTATTGGTTCATTAGTTTTGGGAGAATTTAGTTTTTTAAGTTCCCTATATATTCTGGTTATCAGTCCTTTGTCTGATGTGTAGCTGGCAAATATTTTCTCCCACTCTGTGGGTGTTCTCTTCAGTTTAGAGACCATTTGATGAGCAGAAGCTTTTTAGTTTTATGAGGTCCCATTTATCTATGCTATCTCTTAGTTGCTGTGCTGCTGGGGTTCTGTTGAGAAAGTTCTTACCTATACCTACTAACTCCAGAGTATTTCCTACTCTTTCCTGAATCAACTTTAGAGTTTGTGGTCTGATATTAAGATCCTTGATCCATTTTGAGTTAATATTGGTATAGAGTGATATACATGGATCTAGTTTCAGTTTTTTGCAGACTGCTAACCAGTTTTCCCAGCAGTTTTTGTTGAAGAGGGTGTTTTTTCTCCATTGTATATTTTTAGCACCTTTGTCAAAGACAAGTTGGTTATATCTTCATATAACCATATGCTTCATATCTGGGTCCTCCTCTATTCTGTTCCACTGGTCTTCATGTCTGTTTTTGTGCCAGTACCATGCTGTTTTTATTGTTATTGCTTTGTAATATAGTTTGAAGTCAGGTATCGTGATACCTCCAGCATTGTTCTTTTGACTGAGTATTGCCTTGGCTATTCGTGGCCGCTTGTGTTTCAATCTCTTTAATGAATGTCATTGGAATTTTGATGGGAATTGCACTAAACATGTAGATTATTTTTGGGAGTATTGACATTTTTACTATGTTGATTCTACCAAACCATGAGCATGGGAGATCTCTCCACTTTCTATAGTCTTCCTCAATCTCTTTCTTCAGAAGTTTATAGTTTTCCTTGTAGAGGTCATTCACATCTTTTGTTAGGTTTACACCTAGGTATTTGATTTTTTTTGAGGCTATTGTAAATGGAATTGTTTTCATATATTCTTTTTCAGTTTGTTCATTATTAGTGTATAGAAATGCTAATGATTTTTCTATGTTGATTTTATAACCTGCTACCTTGTTGTAGCTATTGATGATGTCTAGAAGCTTCTGAGTAGAGTTTTTTGGTTTTTTTTTTTTTTTATACGATCATGTCATCTGCGAATAGGGATATTTTGACAGTTTCATTACCTATTTGCATTCCTTTTATTCCTTCTTCTTGCCTAATTGCTCTGGCTAGGAATTCCAGTACTATGTTGAATAGGAGTGGAGATAGTGGGCATCCTTGTCTGGTTCCTGATTTTAGAGGGAATGGTTTCAGTTTTTCTCCGTTAAGTATAATGCTGGCTGTAGGTTTGTCATATATAGCTTTTATAATGTTGAGGAACTTTCCTTCTATTCCTAGTTTTCTTAGCACTTTTATCATGAAATGGTGTTTTATCTTATCAAAGGCTTTTTCTGCATTTATTGAGATGATCAAGTGGTTTTTGTCTTTGCTTCTGTTAATGTGGTTTATTACGTTTATTGATTTTCGTATGTTGAACCACCCCTGCATTCCTGGGATGAAGCCTACTTGCCCGTGGTGAATAATCTTTTTGATGTGTTGTTGAATTCGGTTTGCCATTATTTTGTTGAGGATTTTTGCATCAATATTCATTAAGGAGATTGGCCTGTAGTTCTCCTTTTTGGAGGTGTCGTTGCCTGGTTTTGGGATAAGTGTAATACTGGCTTCATAGAATGTGTTAGGCAGTTTTCCTTCCCTTTCTATTTCATGGAACAGTTTAAGGAGGGTTGGTATCAGTTCTTCTTTAAAGGTCTGATAGAATTTAGCAGAGAATCTATCAGGTCCTGGACTTTTCTTTTTGGGAAGACTCTTGATTGCTGCTTCAATTTCATTTTGTGTTATAGTACTATTCAGGTGATTAATTTCCTCTTGGTTCAGTTTTGGATGATCAAATGTATCTAGAAATCTGTTTCTTTAAGATTTTCAAATTTATTTGAATATAGGTTCTCGAAGTAGTCTCTGATGATTTCCTGGACTTCCATGGTGTTTGTTGTTATCTCCCCATTTGCATTCCTGATTCTACTAATTTGGGTTTTTTTCTCTCCTCACTTGAGTCCGGTTTGCCAAGGTCTCTCAATCTTGTTTATTTTTTCAAAGAACCAGCTTTTTGTTTCATTAATTCTTTGCATTTTTTTTTTTTTTTGGTTTCTATTTTGTTGATTTCAGCTCTTATTTTTATTATTTCTCTCCTTCTATTTGTTTTGGGATTTGCTTGTTCTTGTTTTTCTAGGAGTTTGAGATGTATCATTAGGTCATTGATTTGGGATCTTTCAGTCTTTTTAATATATGCACTCATGGCTATAAACTTTCCTCTCAAGACTGTCTTTGCTGTGTCCCACAGGTTCTGGTAGGTTGTGTTTTCATTTTCATTGATTTCCAGGAACTTTTTAATTTCCTCTTTTATTTCATCAGTGATCCATTGTTCATTAAGTAGTGAGTTATTTAGTTTCTAGCTGTTTGCATGTTTTTTGTCTTTGCTTTTGTTGTTGAGTTCTACTTTTACTGCATTGTGATCAGATAGTATGTGTGGTATTATTTCTATTTTCTTATATTTGCTGAGGCTTGCTTTGTGCCCTAGGATATGATCTATTTTGGAGAAGGTTCCATGGGCTGCTGAGAAGAATGTATGTTGTGTGGAAGTTGGATGAAATGTTCTGTAGACATCAAGTAGGTCCATTTGATCTGTTGTATATTTTAGATCTTGGATTTCTTTATTGATTTTTTGTTTGGATGACCTATCTATTGATGATAATGGGGTGTTACAGTCTCCCACAACCACTGTGTTGGAGTTAATATATGCTTTTAGGTCTTTCAGGGTATGTTTGATGAAACTGAGTGCATTGACATTGGGTGTATATAGGTTGATAGTTATTATTTCCTTTTGGTCTATTTCCCCTTTTATTAGTATGGAATGTCCTTCTTTATCTCATTTGATCAATGTAGGTTTGAAGTCTACTTTGTCAGAGATAAGTATTGCTACTCCTGCCTGTTTTAGGGGACCATTGGCTTGGTAAATATTCTTCCAGCCTTTCATCCTAAGCCTATGCTTATTTCTGTTGGTGAGATGGGTCTCCTGTAAGCAACAAATGGTTGGATCTTCCTTTTTAATTCAGTTCGTCAAATGGTGCCTTTTGATGGGTGAATTAAGTCCGTTAACATTAAGTGTTAGTACTGATAGGTATGTACTGATAGGTGATTCCTGTCATTTAGTTGTCTTAGTTGTTTGAAGGTTTGGTTGTGTGTACCTAAGTTGAGGTTACTCTCTACTTTCTTGCTTTTTCTTTTCCTGTAGTTTGGAGCCTCCTGTCCTTTCATGGTTAAGTTGGGTTTCACTTTCTGTGTGCAGAATCCCTTGAAGAATCTTTTGTAGTGGTGGCCTTGTGGTCACATATTGTTTTAGTTTCTGCTTATCATGGAAGACTTTTATTGCTCCATCTATTTTGAACGACAATTTTGCTGGGTAGAGTATCCTGGGGTTGAAGTTGTTTTCAGTGCTCAGAAGATCTCACCCCACGCTCTTCTTGGTTTTAATGTTTCTGTTGAGAAGTCTGCTGTGATTTTGATGGGTTTACCTTTGTATGTTACTTGTTTTTTCTCTCTTACAGCCTTCAATATTCTTTCCCTAGTTTCTGAACTTGTTGTTTTAGTGATGATATGTTGTGGGGTAGTTCTATTTTGATCTATTCTGTTTGGTGTCCTGGAGGCCTCTTGCATCTGTATGGGAATATCTTTCTCTAGATTTGGGAAATTTTCTGTTATTATTTTGTTGAATATATTACGCATTCCCTTTGCTTGCACCTCTTCTCCTTCTTTGATGCCCATGATTCTCAAGTTTGGCCTTTTGATGGAGTCGGTAAGTTCTTGCATTTTCTATTCACAGGTCTTGAGTTGTTTAATTAATAGTTCTTTGGTTTTTCCTTTAATTACCATTTCATCTTCAAGTTCTGAGATTCTGTCTTCTGTTTGTTCTATTCTGCTGGATTGGCCTTCCTTTTTGTTTTGCAATTCTGGTTTGTTCTTTTTCTGAGGTTTTCCATATTCTGAGTGGTTTTCTCTTTTATGTTGTCTATTTTTGTCCTGAGTTCATTTATCTCTTTATTAATGGTGTTCTATGTTTCACTTTGGTGTTTATACAGTGCTTCTGTGGTTTCCTTTATTTCTTCTTTTGCTTTTTCAAATTCTCTATTTTTGTTTTCTTGGAATTTCTTGAGTGTCTCCTGTACATTTTGGTGACCATATCCAGTATCATCTCTATAAAATTCTCATTGAGTACCTGTAGTATGTCTTCTTTTAAATTATTCTTGTGGGCTTCATTGGGTTCTTTGGCATAGTTTATCTTCATTTTGTTGGAGTCTGGATCTGAGTATCTGTTTTCTTCATTTCCCTCTGGCTCCTGTACTAATTTTTTGCTGTGGAGAAACTGGTTTCCCTGTTTTTTCTGTCTTCCCATCATTGCCCTTGGTGTTGTTATTGTCCCTGTACTGTGTGCAATTAAGTGTTTTCTGACTTGTAATAATAGCACTAGTGATATTTAGAATGGGATGGTGAGAGGGGATGAAATGCAAAGAAGTTAAAGGAAAAGGGAAAAACAAATAATCAATTAGAAAAAAACAAAACAAAGAAACAAACAAAAAAATTTTCAAAGATATAAACAGGGAGAGACAGTGTAACTAATCAACCTTAAGCTTAAAAGGCATTAGAGAGACAGAGAAGATTGAAAATAAAAAGAGTAAAATAAGAATAAAAATACAAAATAAGTAAATGAAAGAAAAAAGTATATATAAAAATAAAATAAAATAAAACAAAATAAAAAAAAATAATAATAAAACAAATCCTCCAAGTTCAAATGCAATGAAGTTTTAGTCTTAATAATTTTGGTGTTCATTCCTCAGCCTCCAATCCTGGAGATGGTGCCTCAGATGTTGTTCTGTAGTTGTCTCATCAAAGGGGAAGCATAACGTAGAACAAAACTGCACACACAAAAAAAAAAACCCACAAAGTGTCCCAAGTTCAAATGCAATACAGTTTCAGTAGGTTTTTCAGCATTCAGGTGTAGTTCCATTGTTTTCTCATCAAAGGTAGGGAGAGAGAAAAAAAAAGAGTCTGGAGACAGGTCTGTGAATGGCTATCTACGGCTTTGGCTTGCCTGCCTGCTGCTGTCAGCCTGCCATTCCTGGAGGCGTTATTTATGCAGCTCTCTGGGGTGAGCTTAACACTCACCTGGCCCTGGAGGCTTTGTTTAGTCAGAGTTCTTCTGTGCACGAGCCACTGCTACAAGTTTTCCCCTTTCCAAGCACACTGGGGGAGGTGACACTGCACCCGCTTTCTCAGGCCTGCGTGTTTATTTATAGTTGACGTGGGAAGTGGGTCTTCCCCCCTCTCCTGTGGAGTTTTCCTCCCTCTGCCACTCTCACAAGCTTTCCCGCTCCTGGTTGCTGGGCATGCGCCGTCCGCTCCTGCCCTCTGTGGCCAGGTCCGGCTTGTTTATTTACAGTTCCGGGAGGGATTCCTCTACCCCCCTCTTAGGTGCTCAGGGCACCCCACCCTCTTTGCTACATGTCTTTATTGTTCTTATTGCTTATTATGCAGTTTCTCTTTTTTCCCCAGGTGGGGGTCAGTCTGACCAGAGGGCTATGCTGATCTGGCCCAGGGTTGTCTGTGGAAGTACCATGTACTGCTTAGCTCACCTTGTCTGCATCTTCCCAGGCCATGTGGATGCAGGTGTCTGGTGGCCTGGGGCCCCTCCTATTTCTCCGTTTAACGTGAAGTGGAGATGCTCTGTGTAGGCTGGAGGTGTGGAGGGGTCACAGTTTTGCCTCTTCTCGGTGGCCTTGCCTGCAAGGTGTGTCTCCAGTGTCTCTCCAAGATTTCACTTTAGGAGACACGCTTTCTGCTTCTTCCCTCTAGCCACCATCTTGGAATCCTTCTCTGAAGAATTCTGACTAAATACAATGTCCCAAACCAAACTCCTAGCATCTCCTTTCCACCAAAACCAAACAAAACAAAAAAACCAACAACAAAACAAGACAAACCAAAATGAAAAAACAAAAAAAAATTTCCTGCTCCTCTTCAGCCTCACCATTGCATTTAGCTGAGACTTTGGTTGCTCAGACCAAAGTTTCTAGGTCACCACTGACTCATTCATCCCCTCATATCCCACATCTGGTCCATCTCTCCCTTCAAACTAGATCCACTGTCTAACATGTCTTACCATCACCATTGTTCTCTGCCTGGCCCATGCTGCCATTATCTTTCATCTGGATAAAACCATTCCCTTTGGTCCTCTGCTTCTGCCTTTGCCCTATCATGCCTTTTTTTCACATAGGATCAAGAGTAAGAACTTGTCATCTCCTCTCCAATACTTTGCTTTGTTTTTCCCTTTCACTCAGATGAAAATGCCAAGTCTACAAGACCCCCATATGATGTGGCCTCTGCTATCTCTTCTACAATCCTTCAATCTTCTTCACTCTGTTCATATTCTGGATGTACTGTCTCAGGCCCTTTACTATTGATGTTCCCTTGACTTAGAAATGTTCATCAGTAAGGATTAAGTTTTGCTGTGAAAAATGGCATCTCAAAATAACTGTGGCTTAAACAAATTAGTAATTTATTTTTATCAAAGAAAAATCCAGGGATCATTGTTCCTGGGCTGGTAAGCTGTTCCATGTTCTTAGAGACTTAGGCTTCTCCAACCTGATAAGGTATTTATTCACCATGATCCCTTGGGCTTCAACCAGCACAAAGGAGAAAAAGGGGTCAACAGAGAGTCAGCTGTTTTCCTTATGTGATACTGGGGATCAAACCCAGGGCCTTGCACATGCTAAGCAAGCAATCAATCACTGAGCTACATACTCAGCTCTTGGATTTATGAGTCAAGGTCATGTGAACTAGTTCAGGCTGCACTTGAACTTGTTATGTAGTCCAGGCTGTCCTCAAATTCTTGATCCTCTTGCCTCTGCTTCCCCAGTGTTCAGCTGCTTTCTTTTAAGGAAAGTTTGCTAAATCTTCCTCTGGACACTTTTCCTGAAATTCCATTGGTGAGAAGGCAATTACATGGTCACACCTGGCTTCAAGGGAGTCTGGGAAATATATTTTTTTCAGAGAAGCCATAAATATAGCTGCAATTCAGAAATTCTATCTGGAAGAAGATGAGCAGAAGGCTTTCTCTCTGCATTGGAGGGAATGCTAAGTAGTCTCTATCTCAGCATCCTTCAGAATGACAAAGGCTGGGGTAGGAACAAAAGGGCAGATTGGTATCAGCTTAGAATGGAGGAGTAGGCAGATGTGGAAGGTTATTTCTACAGGTCACTGCCTCCAATTCCTTCCTTTCCTATGTATTAATTAATACCCCTCCTTCAATCAAGAGGCAGGGCATTCTTGTTGTTGTTATTATTGATGGTGTATGTTGGTGTTTTTGTTTTCCTTAGCACAACAAATCTTTATTTCATCATCACTCAAAGACCAGCAGGTGTTCCTGGCTGAGTGGCTTTCCTGGATGATGCCACTCCAGGCAGTGACACAAGGACTCAAGCTGGTCCATCTTTTTTCCTTTTTTTTTTTTTGTGGACTCAGGATTGTATGAGTACCATTGACGGTTGCAGAGGTTTTAGTCCGTGATCACTTGACTCATGCTTTCTGGACCTGTAGTGAAGCAAACATCATAGCAGGGAGCATAGTGGCCAAGAAGTAAAAGGGAGAAAGAGAGAGAGAAAGAGAGAGAGAGAGAGATTGTGAATGTCTATCTTCCCTCTGCTTGACTCTTGACTCACTTTGTGACTTACTTTGACCAATAAGATGTGGTAAGTGTGATGTTGTATGTTCTGGTGTAGGCTTTAAGGATTCTGGTAGCTTCCTTTGTTGTCCTCTTGAGATTCAGTTTCCAGGTAAAGAAGCTTGAACTTGACAACTAAATCCTCTGAGGTGTGGGGAGGGCGTGGCCCAAATAGCCATTCTGGCTGAGGTACTAGATTTGTAAGTAAAGCCCTTATGGACAATCCCACCCCTGCTGGGTTCCCAAACGAATGCAGTCATTTGACCAATTGCAGCAGTATGAATGACCTTGGACAATACCAAAGGAAGCAGAAGAGTTTGCCAGCTGAGTCCAGCCTCATGAGAAATCATAAATTCTTATTGATTCAAGTATTAAGTTTTAGGATAGTTAGTTATATAACAATAGGTAACTGAAACAGCAGGGGCCCTATTAAGGTTTATAGGCTTGATTAGGAGTGTAGCTTTTATTTTTAATGCAGATGGAAGCATTATAGGACATTAAGCAGATGAATAGCACAATGTGATTCACACTCCAAGAGAATTACTCTGCTACTGTGTGTGAGAAGGTGTTGCAGGGGTTAAAGAGTGAATAGAAATGCAACTAAGAGGCAGTCAGAATAGTCCAAGTGAGAGATGACAGTGGCTACACCTGCAAAGGGAAGGGGGGGGGAGGGTCACAGTAGTGTTGAGAAGTTGTTTCATTTCAGAAATGTTTTGGAAGAAGAGCCAATACTACTTACTTATTGATTATACCAAGAAAATGAGAGAAAGTGGGTAATCAAAGATTATGCTTAGAATTTTAATCTGAGATTGGGAAGATAGTAATGCCATTAATAACAAATGTGGAAACCTGGGCAAAACCCAGGAATTCCACTTGGAATAAGTTGAGTTTGAAATGTGTACTATATACCCAATAACAGTTCCCTTCCCTTCCCTTCCCCTCTTCCCTACCCTTCCTTTCCTTCCCTTCCCTTTGAAGATCAATGAGTAGGACAGTGTAGCCCTGTCTGCTGAGTTTGATCACTAAGAATGCTTCTTGCTACTTCAAAATATGTCCTGCTCCACTTTCTTATATAAATGCAAAATATTAGTGAATTAAAATATTAGAATTTCACATTGACAAGTAAATTTAGAAAAGCACATTGCCTTTGAGAGAGTTTCATGGCTTTCTTGGCACCTGCCATGCATATCTAGTGGACTTGGGATGATTAATGGGCAAGATTGTTCGTGACCCACTTATGGGCTGTTTCTTTCATTATAAACTTTTTGAAATCTGGAAAGCTGGCTAGATTCCATTTCAACTGGAAGTACTACGAAGTTGTTTTTTTCCAAATCACAATAAAACAAAGTAGAACAGAATCCACATCCTTGTCAGCTCTGGAGGTTTTGTTATTACTTAAATATAGCACACATTATCACATCTGAGTATATTTCATGTTTTCTGTCCTATTAGCTAAAATTTTTGCAATGGGAAATAAGTCTCCAGCGTTGATAAGCTCACACTCATTGTGACAATCAATTTTGATCATTCAAGAGTGACTTAGTGTGGATTATTCAGGACTTCTATTGTTTACATTTCTTGCCAGTAACATCCTCACAAGAGAATAGGCAGTGAAAAAGAATGTTAATGAATTAATAGTATATATTTTTCCTGTTTAAGAATCCATTATGTAATCTCCAAGACTTATTTTTTCACATGGTTTTGAGGAGTCTGTCATCTAACAGAGATATTTGATATACATCATGGCAAAATGAGTCTAATTTGAATGTCTACCCCTAATGTCACTAAGTCTACAAGGTTGAGGGGTATTCCAGTTTGGCAGACACTTTTGTAGCCCCTCTCAATTTACATTATCCCTTCCCCCAGCCTAAGTGTCCCATCCTGGTCATGCTTGTGACTTCCTAGAGTGCTTTCTGTGGCCCTAGAAAATTGCTTGGCACACAAAGGGAGGCTAGAAGTACTGGGGGGTTACTAGCCTCAAAAGCAACTTTCACCCAATGAAAAGAGAAATTTGGTGGGTAAATACTCCTTATCTTCACCCCTGGTAGGACAATTCTATGTGGGTACTATCATGTCCCTCACAGAGTGCCCAGTGGGATTGAGCTGTCAGTAGTAACATCCTCCATAATTATACCTTTAATGTTTGACCTCCATGACCCAAACCTTCACTATGCTTCCTAGGATCACCTCCCAATACAATACTTGTACTCGGATTCTTAACCGAGAGTTGGCTTTTTGGAAAACACACATGAGATATCCAGCATCACTTAATTGTCTTCTTCAGAACCATATAATACCACTAGACATTGTGAAACTCTGGGGGCTGGGGAGACACCCACATCTCAAATGGAGAGATTACTGCTGCCATTGTCCCTAGTCCAGGCCAGTACGAACATGAGCTCTGCAGCCTTCTCTCTTGTCAATTCCCTTTTTTCTATAAAGGCTTATAAAGCAGTAGGTACCAAGTCTTATAAGTAGTCAAAATGTGTTCCCATCTGAGTTTCTGCCACTGCCTAGGCCCTGGGTTTCAGAAGACTGTGTCTTTGAGGACTCCAATGAGCCTTTATTGCTTCTCTTCTATAAAAGCTAAAGCCCTGGGCTTTTGTTACTCTTTCCCTCAACCTTCATTCTCTTCTTTTCAGCCTTTTCTCTTCTCTACTCCTGTTCAAGTGCACTATAAGAGTCAGCAGACTTTCTTTATACAGGGCAAGATAGTGTTTTAGACTTTACTGTGTCTGCCACATACTGTTTAATCCTGATGTTATGAGAGGAAAGCAACCAGAGGCTCTATGTAAGTAGATAAGTGGGGCTCTGTTCCAATACATTTATTTATGGACACTGAACTATAAATTTCATATATTTATGAATTACAAAATACTTTTATTTGAAAACTTTTTTTTTACTCACATAGAAATGTTAAAACCAGTCTTAACTCATGAGGCATACAAAAGTGACAGGCTGGATTTCATCACTGGGCAAAGTAGGTGACAAGTTGGATTTGGTCATTGGGCCGTAGTCTGCTGGCCTTTTGGCTAGACTTTCAAAAATATTCTTGCTTAGATTTCATCATCGTTTTATTGATATTATTTAAAGCAAACCTAATTAACATTGTGAATCCAGGGCATTTATCAAATTCTGGTGTATTATCAACAGATAAATTCTTGGAGGGTAGGGATAATATCTCGTAGCATTTTCCTCATGTGGTGGTATAAATAATTTATGGTAATACCAAAAGCAGGGAGCTTGTTTTTTGTTTTTGTGCTAAGTGCTGTACTGTGGGACTCAGTTAATCATTTCCTCACTTAAAGAAGAAATGATAAAACCCACACTAATAGGTTGCCATGACAATTAAATGACATTGTGTCTTCAGCAATACTCGTTGTAATTGTAAATTCCAGGTGGTATTGTGATCATGCTTTTTAGGTAAAAGATATGATGATCTGTGTCCCTGTGTAGTTGCTCTGTAGAGAAGATAAATTTGGAGATTGGGGAATAAGAGAAACTATTCTTTATTCTCCCACTGTGCTGTTGTATGACCTTGGATTCAACATCTATAGAATGGTGTTAATGATTTTCACTTGTTTGTAACACAGAGATTAAATGAGAAAGATTTTTAAATGCTATAACACATTAACATTTGGTATCTGTGTAAGGTGTGTGTGTGTGTGTGTGTGTGTGTGTGGGCAAAAATTCAAGATAGCCCCTAATAGTCCTGTCCCTTGTACATGTACTCTGTATAATTCCTTTCTGTTGAGTGTAGGTTCTTAGAATTAGTTGCTAATAAATAGATGTGGTCCAAATCACAAATTATACATCCCATAATGAACAAACTGAGAAGACAGGTATTAAGGAGGATTGGGCAGGATGGGGACTTCTGGATGGGAGAGTCTCAAGGTTTACCTGGTCTCATGAAAGGAAGAAGATAAGTACCCTTGGAAAAGTGGGTCAAGAATAGAGCAGTTTGTGTGTCTGTGTAGTGTAAGGTCATAAAGACAAAGAAAAGAGCAGTCCAAGAATGAGGCAATGGTTGACTGTGTCGAACATTGCTGAGAGGTTTGGATGAGCATGCAGAAGAGACCCATGGCACTTGGCTGGGTGCAAGCCATCCATATCTTAAACAATGCCAAGTGGGCATGCTGGAAGTTTGAAAGTGAGTTTATTTCCACACTTGCCATCCTTTGATATTTGTCAAGGAATGCAAAAATAATTCAATGAGGGAAAATAGTTTTTTCAATTATCTATACATATGCAAACAAATGGGACTGGATGTTTATCTTTTTTACAATTATTTAACATGTGCTTGCAGTTTGTTGACTTTTTGAAAAAAATCAATTTGGAGGTTGCAGTTTGTTGACTTTTTGAAAAAAAAATCAATTTGTAAACTTTTATTACAAATTAAAAATGATGTTCTTAAAAATTTCAACCTGATCAGATATGAAACAATTTAAAAACCTTTAAAGGTACATCGAGGAAAACCAGATTAAAAAACAACAACAACACATTTGTCATTACCAAAAAGAGACATCTTTTTGTAAAAATAATAAAACCCCCATGCTGTACAGATAATGCAGATAGTCCTAGTTATCTGGTCCATGGGCAAAAAGCAAACACTTAAAGTCTTCTGCTCCATCCAATCTTTTGCTCATTTTTTATTGCTGGAATTTCATATTTATGTCTTCTTGCTGTGTAACTAAACCAGATGATGCTAGAGATGGTGAGCTAGCATTTACTCAGTCCTGCCCTGTTCAGCCTAAGGAGTCAACAAATTCTCAGCTGGTGGATTGCCCTCTGTCTTTACCATCTTGTGGTTTAGGGTTTTCTGTGAATCTGCTTTGGTAACTGAAGCTGCTATGGTGTCAGTGTTGTCGTGGTTGCTGACTTTGGGTCAGGTCTCCTTGATTGTCCTTATCCTCTTCATTGCTGTCCTTTCTAGCCTGGATTTGGTGAGGAGGGCCTCTGTGGAATCATGGTCTGTAACCCTGATAATATTGTTTCACTGGTCTACCTGTTCTCCTGCACCCTAGATGTCACCACCCTCTGACATTTCTCACTGTGTGGAAGTGTTGGGATGCTATGGTCCTTGACCACAAGTACGGCCTTCACAGGTAGTAAGGTGGTAACTTTTCCTTGCTGTAAGGCCTGGTTGTCGGGCCTGACTTTCAGGATGGATATGCGATGGATAGTGTTTATAATGCTTAAGATCTCCTGCATATTTCCTGCCTTAAACTAGAACTCCACCAGGATCTGTAACATTTGCTGTGTCCTTTTTCTCCTTCAACACTAGTGTCACAGTCTCCTCATCTCCAACATGGCAAAGGTCCTTCCTGGGGTTCTATTTTATGACTGTCTTTTGTACAAATACATCTTCTTTGGTGGTGTTCCTATTGATGAAACCATTGCCATTTCTTACATTGAATTATTTTAGTGCTCTCTTCATTGTGATGATCTTGCACCTTCTTGTCCTGAGCAGGCACTGCCCACGTGAGGTTGCCCAGGCTACTACTCCCTGTGCTGCTGCAGTAGTGCCTAGTTTGGTGTAGGCAGCACGGACGGTGGGGGCAGCAAGTGGTTGCTGGGTCTGGTCCCTGCTGCTCCATGGTAGGTAATGGGCCCACTAGAGAGGGCCACTGCAGGTCCTTTCCAGGTGTGATGGTAACTGGGCCAGCGGAGGCAGTGGGGCTGCTCAGGGCCTTCTGGAGTTCACTGGCACTATCAATTGAACTTGGAATTGGATCTTTATATCATATACAAAATTAATTCAAATGGATCAAGAACCTAAATGTAAGAGCTAAAAGTAGAAAACTTTAAGAAAAAAACATAAATCTTATTTACCTTGGATTAAATAATGGTGTCTTAGATATGGTACCAAAACCGCAGCCAACAAAAGAAAAATCAGATAAATTGTAAGTCATCAAAACCAAAGACTTTTGTGCTTCAAATGACATACCATCAAGAAAGTAAAAAGACAAACCTAAAGAATGGAAAAAAGTTTCACAAATCATGTAATTTAAAAAGAACTAGTACGTAAAATATTTAAAGAACTCCTACAATTCAATAATAAAAAGAACTCAATTTATGAGACAAAGGCTCTGGAAAGACATTTCTCCAAGAAAAAAAAATATATTCAAATGGCCAATATGTACATGAAAAGATGCTTGATACCATTAATAATCAGGATAATGCAAGTTAAACCACAATGACACACACACACTATAATGGCTTTTATAAAAAAGATAGTTATTAACAGGTGTTGGCAAAGATGCAGAGAAACCATGATCTCATACACTGCTGGTGGGAATGAAAATGATATAGCCACTTTGGGAAACAGTCTATAGGGTTTTCAAAGAATGAGACACAGTTACCATATGATCCAGCAATTCCACTACTAGTTATGCACCCAAGGGAAACAAAAACATATCCAAACCAAACTTGTACAGGAATGTCCACAGCAGTGTTAATTCATTAGAATGTAACTTACATGTCTGTTAATCAATAAATGAATAAAATGTAGTGTCTTCCTTTAAAGCTTGAAAAAAGTGGCAATTTATCTTTCTGAAGATGTCTAATGAATGTTAAACATCTTGTTGAAATAAACTTTGTCAATGAATCATTAATAATCTATTAGCCTAAAACATTTTTTCAAAAACTTTAAATCATGCAAAAATAATGAAGTGATAGTATTTAAAATTCCTAAAAGGATTTCTATAAATTATGTACTACTATGAAGAGGAACCCTCAGTTAAAAGTAAACACAGCTATGAGCTAGTTTTAAAATACCACTTATTAAATACATAGAATATTTCAGGGACTGTATGCTATTTGCATTCAAAAGTTTATTTAATTATCACAGCAACCCTATGGGGGAGGTGGTTTTATGCCTATTCAATAGATAGAAAGTTCAGATTTGTCAAGGTTAAGTAGCATGCCCAAAGTCTGTAGTTAGCAAACAGCAGTTAAGATTTAACTGTGATCATCGTGATCCTAAATAAGATTGTTCCTTGTCACACCGATTTCTCCAAGTAGAAATTTCCATCTACCTTAACTGGTGTACTCTCCCCCATTTCTACCCTACACTATTACTACTGTTACTGCAGAATCCATTTACTTCCAATTTGTTTACCTTCCAGTTTCTCTTTAGTCTGACAGCAGCCATCTTTTCTAAGTGGATCTTTCTGCTCTTTTCCCTGGCTATGTCATTTCTTGTCTCTTATCAGTCTCTCTTAGTTTCTCTTAAATTTGTTCAAATCACTTTCAATGGCTAACTTGAATAGTTGGCCTGGGAAAAGTTGAGAGAAATAAAGAGAACGTATTTTGCATCAAGCCCTCTGCCACTTCCTTCATCCCAGGCTTTCTCGTTCTTTCTAAGAGAGGTGTGGAGTAGCCTCTCAAATTCAGGAGCAATGCCTGTTGATTTAACTTGGTGCCCCAAATTTTTCTGGATAATTATTCCTCTTTGCTGGTTTTCACTTAACTGACAGGCTTCAGAGGCAAGCTTTGTTATTTTGGTATAATTCCTACTGATATTCTGAATGTGTACATGTATTTCTATGTAATAAATTATATTTTAATATTTTTCAATTTAAATTACATCATAAGCATGCAATCTGTCTTCCAATATATTTAAAAAATATTTTTAAATGTAGATGTGTACATGCACCAGCTATGTACTGGTGGGAAGGAAGAGATGACTTAACTTTCCACAGGTCCCCCACATCTGCCAGCAGGCCAGTCTCCACTTGTTCTCATGGTAGTGACAGAGATCCATGGGGAAGGGACAAAAAAAAGGTGTTTCTGTTTGTGTTGAGTTTGCTGCTAATCCCCATGACCAAAGCAAACCATGTGGTCAAATTCAAAGTCAGTGGGAGAGGGTGACACCAAAGGACATGGAACAGGAAGGCATGAAAATGTGGGGACATTAACCCAATCTATTTAGCATATGAGCATAGCTTGGTGCTACAATTTTAGTGCATTACTATTACTAGTCAAAAACAAGTTGAAAGCGAAGAGGACAAACGTGGGCTCCTAATCAATATGTGATCAATAAATAGAGTTCAATGCCGAAGACATGCCCAATATAACCATCTGCACGTGCTGGTTAAGGTAGTAGATGTCCACTTATAACAGAGTGCCACAGCCTGTAGAGGTCAGTGTGTTATGTTAGGACCATCACACCTTAATAAAAATACCATTAATGACATATATTGCCCGGAAGGGGTAAAGAGTGTAACACTTCCTCACTCACATTATGTAATGTGAAGGTTGAGAAAGGACCCAATAGTTAAATAATTCTCCCTCCTCCCATCATGTTTTTGGTACATTCTAATTCCCACAATGCTTTAGGATCATGGTGTAAGTGGTAGTATTAAATTGGCTCTTCTTGTAAAATTTTTCCAAGTTTTTTGTATGGGGGATTGAACTTGAGGGCTTCCTGCCCAAGCATTCTACCACTTGAGCCACACTTCCAGTCCTATAATTGTTTTTTCAAATTTTCCACCATCATATTATGGTGGAAACTCAAACATTTCCAGGATGAAGCAACTTGGAAACTCTTCTTCATTTCAAATTTCCAGGAAAGCCACTTCTGAAGAGAGCAGAGGAATGGTGGAGGGATTATATCATTTATTGAGATAGGTGTAGACACCTACTATTTTTAAATGCAAAAGCAGTGATGCTATTATTTTAAACCATCTCCCTGCTCCCTCCTCTAATATCCTTTCATTACCTAACTTATGGAGCAGAACATTTTTCATGAGATAATATTGAGGAAGACAGCTCATAAATATTCATCCCAGAGGCAACACTTTGGATTTATTATATTAAAGATGCAATTATTAAAGTATGTGCTTCAGATTCTGTTAAATGTTGAGCATCAAAGAAAAGTTTTAAAAAGTGTGGCTCAAGTTATGGAAACAGCCAAGATGCCCCACCACTGATGAATGGATTAAGAAAAGGTGGTATCTATACACAATGGAATATTATGCAGTCATGAAGAAGAACAAAATGTTACCATTCACAGGTAAATAGATGGAATTGGAGAACATCATTCTGAGTGAGGTTAGCGTGGCCCAAAAGACCAAAAATCATATGTTCTCCCTCATATGTGGACATTAGATCAAGGGCAAACACAACAAGGGGATTGGACTATGAGCACATGATAAAAGCGAGAGCACACAAGGGAGGGGTGAGGATAGGTAAGACACCTAAAAAACTAGCTAGCATTCGTTGCCCTTAATGCAGAGAAACTAAAGCAGATACCTTAAAGCAACTGAGGCCAATAGGAAAAGGGGACCAGGAACTAGAGAAAAGGTGAGATCAAAAAGAATTAACCTAGAAGGTAACACACACTCACAGGAAATCAATGTGAGTCAATGCCCTGTATAGCTATCCTTATCTCAACCAGCAAAACCCCTTGTTCCTTCCTATTATTGCTTATACTCTCTCTACAACAAAATTAGAGATAAGGGCAAAATAGTTTCTGCTGGGTATTGAGGGGATGGGGGGAGGGGGCGGAGTGGGTGGTAAGGGAGGGGGTGGGGCGGGGGGAGAAATGACCCAAGCCTTGTATGCACATATGAATAATAAAATTAAAAAAAACATAGAAAGTGTGGCTCTTTACTAGATTTATCAGAAATGATGAAGGAGAAGCTACTTAGGGTGTGAAATGAGGCATTCCTAAAACACCCTCAACAATAGAATGATAGCAGTGTTCCCTTCTCACTCTTCATAATTGCTTACTGCTGATGGATCCACCCGTTAAATGCCTGATAGCCTTTGTGAGAGTTGAGTTGTTTTAAAAGGATGCTAGCAGAATTGAGGAAAACTGTTTTTCTTGGAATTGACAAGACATACTATATAAAGCTTTAGACTTTCATTCAGGTTTTCAAAATATTTTCTGTTCAAGAAGCCACATAGTCATAAATCTTAAATTTTACCTTACAGAAAGGAATTCAAGTAGTTCATTGACTACTTGTTCTCCAGAAAGCAAATGAAGAAAGCCTGAGAAGAAATTAATGTGGAATGAAGGAAACATCTTGTGCTTAAATGCCACACTTTAAAAAGTACAAATACATACATTAAGAAAAATTATTTATGGCTTGGGAGAAAAAGGGAGCTTTGTGGAAGTGGCATTTTTGGAGTTTGCTTCTTAATAACTGATAGAATATAATATGTAAGGCAGCTAGAAAAAAATGTGCTACTTGTTTGTGAACAGAGAATAGTGATAAATCCAGATTGGTTAGGAGTGGAAGCAGGTTAGGGCTAGAAACTGAATGCGGTTATCAATAATTTGAACATTATTCCTCAGACAGTAGATAGGGATTCTGTTGCTTATGAGAGAATAGCAACATGACTAGAGTTGTGATTTGGGGGGAATTAATTTGTATATGGCAGGGATTTGAAGGGAAAAGAAATTTAATAGGAAGCTAAAAATTCTGGGTGTTAAGGAATGAAAGAAATTGTAAGGAGGAAAGGGAAGCTTCTAAGTGTGGACACAATTCATAGGATTTATCGACAGATTGGATATGGGAGCAAATGAAATGTAGCAGAACCAGATTGCCCCAAGGCTTATCACTGGTTATGGACTATTAAAACAAATGGGGAACAGATGGAGAAAGGATCTCTGCACTTTATTAGTTATATGTAATGTGCATATGGGCTGTTTATTTAACTCTTGATAACCTGAAAGGAAGAATCTGAACTTTGGGGAGGAAAGAACAAGGCTAAAGTTACAGATTTGAGAATTATGTACATAGAAGTGTAAATAATTTGAAGGTATATGATTGGATAATACAGCTAATATATGGAAAACATGTAGTCAGACTTCTGAACAGATTATGAAATATAGATTTATTTTTACTTTTCAAATCACTTTCCAGGAAGCTCATTGCTAAATCTGAAACTGAGTTATAAAAACTGTTCCTTAGTTTAGGTTTTCTGATAAAGGTTTCTCTTGTGTCTTATCTTTCAAACTTTCCCCTCTTTAAGGCTTGGGGTTTCAAGAATCTCTATAATGTTATTGTAATACTACATATTTCATGGATTCTCAAGTGCACATATTCTTCACATTTTGTCATCTTTGAAATTGAGGTATGTCTTAGTAATAACTCGGGGCTGGAGATGCACCTCAGAGGTAGAGCACTTGCCTAGCATGTGTGAGGCCCTGGATTCCATCCCTAGCACTGCAAAATAAGTAAATAATAATGTTCTAAAACATCACTGGAAGGTATGCCAATAGTTCAAATAGCAGCATGTTTTCACTCTGTCAACTACGTAAAATAATGGTGTATGCCATGACAAATGTTGCCTCAGATTTGATGAAACATGGTACTTCCTGATATGTTTCTCTAGCCTGGCAAGTTGGTTCCTTTTCCAGGCAGCATTTTATCCCTCCAAAAGGGGAAGCACAATCTATGTAGAAAAGAGGAAGTGTATTACTGTTTGGGTATTCTAGTCAGTCAGGAGTGAGCAGTGAATTTTTCTGGGCTGAAAGGAAGGATAAAGGTAAGAATTGAGACTTGAGTGACCTGGCTCCCAAATTGGAACAAAAAGTCCTGGGTGTAGGAGGCACAAGATACAGCAGAAAACCAGACAGTCTTGGGGCTTAGTGAAACTATAGTGTATCACTTCTTGGGATAGAGTGCTACAAAACGTCAAGCCTCTTGGATTTAGAAGCTTCTGTGGTAGAAGAGCAACACGATGACACAGCTGACAGACAGACAAAGGAATTGTTTTGATGGCTGGATCTGAGCTAGCATTGGGGGCTGATTCTCCATAGCCCCCAAAGATCCAGAAGTTCTGCAAATCTCAGAAGAACACTGAAATAAATTGAGCAGCGACCTTGATCTTGAATCATGGTGGTGGAAATGCACACTGTGCAGTGCTGCAGTCAAGGGCAGTTAGGACTGGCCCCAACAGTAGGGTGACCACATGCAACTCCAGGCTGCCAGGACACAGCTTCCCTGTACAGCCAGATTCCATATGGCAAAAGAGGTAGGACGATCTCCTGAATAGGGAGGGACCTCTAAACAGGGATTTGACATTAAAGTAACTGAATATGTCCCTGGAATAAAGTTTTTTCTTTTTAAGCTATAAGAGACTAAGTTACTTTAATTGGCAATTTTTCTTCTTCCTAGTCAGTGAGAATGCAGTGTTAGGGAGTAATATGAGCTCATAATAGCAAGCACATGTTTTTATTGTAGATTTGAGCTGAGTGTATTGTAATCCTACTACAATGGATAGGTTAGGGGTAGAATATCTCAAATACTGAAAGTAGTCTTGGTTAAAGAAAAAAACTCTGGTGGCTTTCAGTTTCAGGTCTCAGAGACAATGTGTAAGATTAAAAAAAAAAGGGAAAACTGGTTCAGGATATAACATTTGAAAATATATTTATAATGGCACAGGAGGATGAAAAACCAGAGAAGAAATGATCAGGAAAAATGGGAAAATTCATAGTGCCTCTCAAAAGCAGAGACAAGAGGCATGTGACAAATTCAGTCAGGGTTACAGAATAGAGAACTCAGCTGAGCTCTTGGAAAAGGCCATGTGATTTGATGAACAAAAATCTTTGAAAATGTGTAAATGACATGTGGTCACATTTTTTACTAACCACTCTTTTTCATGGGATGTTAGTCCTGAAAGACATACAATTTGATTCCATTATTTTACAGATAGGAAAACGAGGAACCAGAGAAATTTTTGTAGAAGACAGTTCAGATAATAAGCATGAGAAAAACAAGCCCATTACATTTGAAAGTAAGCAGAACTTGCATGTTTTGTGTCATTTGTGGTAAAACCATGGAAAGCATAAAGTAAGCTTTAGAAAACATCTTGAATGCAAATACTGACAAGTGTTAAATGTGTTTTCATTTTTTATTAGAGAAGTTGGAAGTTGAATTTCAATATTGATGATATCATTTTCCCTGCTTTGTTCAGAGGAACACACAGAACCAATTTGTACAAGCATATACAACAATTTGGTTGGCATTTTGTGTCTTAAAATCAGTACTCTGATTAGTTTTAGGCTACCAGGTCTCCATGCGCTCCTCCCGGCTGTGGCGGCATGGCTCAATTCCCAGCATTGTACTTCTTCATGCGCTGTCTGCAACACAACTATAGCAGGCGTAAAGACCATGCAGAGTAACACTGTAGCAAATTGTTTGGATATTTAACAGACATAAAAAGGTTATTTCCTGATATGAAATTCTGAAAATCTGCATAAATATTCTTGTGTAAAATTAAATTAGTTATGTATTTTTTTCAAACTAGAACTTGAAGTATCAAGAATGCCCACATAATTCATATACACATTATATATAGACTTTTTCATAATGCTAAAAGTCTTCATAGTCAAATTATATTCTGTGCCATACATTTATTTAACCAGTGTTTATTTGGCATTAGGTTAACTGTGTCTGAACGGATTAGTCTTAATTGGTGCTTGTTTATCATGCAAAACATAGTTCTAGTAGTCCTGTTTACTAATCTTGTCATGTGGCAATACTTAGATGATTTTGCTCTATAACAGTGTGAATTAAGGAGTATAAATACTTTATACATGGTCACATTTACAAACATTTGCCAATAACCACTTCACAATCTGTACGGTGTAATAGTGAATTATAATATCTGGGATCTGCAGAAGCAATTCCTATAAAGCAGTGTCAGACGTAAACTTTCTTAAATGAGCCTAACAGAGTTCCCCTTTGAGCAATGATGAGTTTTGGCACAGGTACACTCTTCTGTTATATTTCTCTATTGTTCTAATGATTTCCACAAACTTTTATAGGAAATTAGCTTCTTATAGCATGGTAAAGACATGGCACTTACTGATGAGGTAACTCAGATATAGAAAAATTCTGGAAAACCATTTGCCTAGCAGACCACCACTTCTGCTAATGTAGACAGAGTTTTTGTTTTTCTTTTAGTGCATGCGCTTGCCATTAAATTGCTAATGCACTATTTTTGCTGCAGCTCAAACATGTTTTAATGCATCACAAAGCAGAGTTGTTAACACCAAGCTCATTTACTTGTGATGGTATCTTATGGCAAACATGTTTAAGTTGTATTATCAATGGTTACACTCTGCCTGACTAGAAGAGGAGATTTTTGTGGATTCATAGCTATTTTTGGTTGGCCAAGGAAACTCAATACTCAAACTGTTAAACAGAAGTACATAAGTCATCCCAAGTCTCTGGGCTTCAGGTAACATCTTGTCTACACATAAAGGAAACACAAAAGAAAAATGCTTTTGTCCATGGAGTTTGTGTTCAGAAGTTGGGAATGATCTGGTGTTTTGTGGTTTTGTTGCTTCAGTTTGCATTTTGGAGCTTCACACTACTGTTGCCGGTCTGCGGTCCATCTCGGCTTCCAATTTCACCATCTGCTGCACCTCCTTCGCCTAGAACATCAGAAACACGCTGAAATTCTCTACTGAAGGCACCTTATAACCCTGGCCTCTTTCCCCTCCCCAAGCCTGATATTGTCATTATATCCTTGCTACTCAAAGTGTGGCCCATGGACCAGCAGCATCTGCGTTGCCTGAGACTTTCTTAGGAATGCAGAATCTTGGTTTATCCAAGACCTATTGAATTTGAATCTGCATTTTAACCAGACCCCCATGAAATCTTTGTGTACCTTAAGGGTTGAGAAAGATTGGTCTACATAGTTCCAAGAAAACCACCTGAAAATACGTTGAGCCAGTGACTTGATATTTTGACTATGTCACATCAAACTGTTTTAAGTTTCTACAGTTTGACACATTGCTTTGACTATGCATAGGCATTTTATGATTTTCAGAATAAGTGTTGCTTATGTATAATTTATTCCCCAAATAGCCTGAAATTTAATTAAAAGTAATTTCCTAAGAATCTAATTGATGGAGAGTCAGGTAAAAGCATAGTATATTGGAGTGTCTTATAAATAGAACATTACAGGAATATGTAGGATTCTAGGAATCTTATTATCCAAATTTATTCCTGGGGGTGCTTATCTCTCTGTGGTAATTGCTTTTTTATGGACTGCCAGGAAGTTAGCCATGTTGAATTCAATTTCATGAATTAAGACTGTCACTAAGACAACTAGCTGACTTGAAAGGTAGAAAGGGGTAAAAGGAGGCAGGGTCTCGTGACAAGTAATTACGTGGCAATACAGGGAAAATGAAATAGTTCTACTTTTACTTTCCAACTGATAGCCTGTATGCTTTGTTCCTTTTGGAGGGATGAGAAAATACCCCTTTTCTTTTTTAGTGATATATCACTTTGAAATAAAGGACATATAAGAATGAAAACATAACGTGTAAAGATACAAATCAGAGGAAGATTCTGAAGTGTTCTGATATTTCTGTTCATGTCTGCTTTGTTATTCTAGCTAAACTGAAAGTCAGAGGGAGGGTTTGGTCAACTCTAGTTCATACTAGAAGCATCTAAATCTCCCAAATGCAGTCTTGTGACAAAATCAGTTTAACCCATTGACCATACGGTGAATTTTTTTTCTTTTCTTTTTATATGTGGCTTTCAACTTCATTTTTGTGAAGATGATATAATAACACCAAAGAATTATATCTACCTGCATAAATTTGGGATGAATGGTTCCCTCTACCCAGGTAACTTTTTATGCCTGACATATAGTTATATTCTAATAGAAAAAAATGAAGAAATGAAGAAAAATATACAAACATGAAACTATGACACAAACAGTATCCATAAGAGATGACAGTGGAACATTATCAGCATTGGAAATTAAATAATTTGATGTTCAGTAAATAGTAATAAAAGATTTCCTACAATTCTCCCCATTAGCATTTAAATACAATATTAAAGACAGTTAAGAAGGAAGAATCATATGACATTAAAAGATAGTTCCAAGAGTTCACAAGACTGTCATAAGTCCTTGTATGAGCAAGGTGACCATTCATGTCCATTTGCTTGGGATAATTCCAGCATATGCCTGGCTATTATGAACAGTGCTCTCTTTCTCAAACATTTCTTATTTCTGACTCAAACAGTAAATTATATGGTCACCTTATAAGGGATGATTAGTGTTCTTGACAGACTGGATTTAGCCAAAACAATGACAAAAGACATTGTATAACATTTCTGCACACAGACCATAACTCTCTGCCATTGAAAACCACCAACAAACATTCAGTGGGGTGCATTAAAAATTAACATATTAATCAGTCATATTAACATATGTAAACGATCTGACTCTGTGGCCCAGTCATAGCTGTGGTGGGTACATACAGTAAGTACATATCACTGTTCTTCATGTCTGGGCTGTTACCATTAACATGACCTGTTTCCCAGATCTGTAATTGGAAATACTGGCTAAAATGCCACCAGAAGTGATTCTTTAAAGACTTGGGGCATTTATTACATCAGAAATTCAAGCTGTTAAGTCCAAACCCTCATGATATTAGTTAGTTATGACCAGATGTGAATCACAAATGGAGACTGTACCCAGAATACTGATGTAGCTGAGAAGAAAACAATGTCTTGCTTATCAGAATTTCAGTCCTACCTTGCGTTTGGGACACTGCATGACAGGATTTCAAAAGCTGTTTATACAAAAATAGTAATGTCAAAATTGAGTCATACATACAAAACAAAGAAAATAAATGAATATTGAAGTGAATTTGAGAAATGAATGCAAAACCATATATAGAAAAGCAAAAAGCTAAGAGTAAAACATGTATACACCTATCAGTGACAAACTTTCCCCAAGCTGATTTCAACAGAAAAAAAAAAAACAAAACAAACAACCAATGCCTATTAGACCAGACTATGCCTTTCTTCTGTGTGAGTGAGTAAAAAACCTCCCTTTCAGCTAAATTCTTCACTTTGCTTTATTAAATGATAGAATTGATGACAAAAATCAATTTTTTAAGACTGAAGTGTGACAGTAATGGAGTTGTTAATGTTTGAAATGGTACATGTCAAGACAGATGAGATACTGTGTTGCTGGGAGGTCTACAGGAAAACTTGAGCAGAAAAAATAAAAGCCTCTGGCCTGTGGACTTTTAAGTAAATAAGTGGCTAACTAAGTAGGCAAAGCCATGAAGTGTCTTACAAAGGACACATGAGGTTAGGATTCAAAATCAGGACCAAAAATATGACCACTTGAGTTGTTTCCTGACACCAGTCTAGGTAATTACTTTTGAGATATCAGAGGATGGTTGGGAGAAGGTATAGAAATAGTGGAATATAGGGAAACAGTAAGACATTGTGAAAGGCTGTTCAAATTAATTTATCTTTGCTTTACAAACAGAAAAATGTGTCTTGAGAGTTGACAGTGCTTTTGGAGATTGTGTAAAAGTTGTCTGGGGACAGGGGACTGCTTTTGCTAGAGGAATATTTAATTGGTATGAATGGTGTTCTGCAGCATGGTTCCAGACCTTGCCTTTTATTAGGGAAGAAATGGACTCACTATCTCTTTGGCTTTGTGCCTATGAAAGTGTTGTACCACACAGAATAACTGTGAATAGAGTGCTTTCTGACCTTTAAATAAAATAAAAAACTAGAAAAATCGCGGATTCAGTCTTTATGATTTTTGTAAAGTAAAGTTTAACACAGAAATTCAAGTCCAAATTCTGTATTTGTCAGAAGCATCAAAATGATATCTTGAATTTTTTTTCTTAAATCTCATCAAATCTTCAGGTCACAAGTTTTTTCATATTCTGTTCTTCCTTGAGATTTTGTGACTCAAAGTATCAGTTGTGGGTGGTAGACATTACTTATGACATATTAAAAGCATTATGTGCATTTTAAGAAAAAGCCAGTACCCTCCAGTATGATCAAATTAATACTATTATCACTAATCCAGTATTTTAGTGCAAGAACTCTGAGATGGTTTGAATTACCTGTGTATTAGTATGAAAGCTCAAAGTGATTTCTTTATTATGCTCTGAACCTAGCAATATGAGACAACTGTATTCTCTAGCTCTGATCCACATCACTATTGTAGTGATGAGTAATTTTTAGCACATTCACATTTGTTCGTTATTGTTGCTAAGCAACACAGTAATTTAAAATAGTTTCTTAATTTAGATAGTTAAAACATAACTGTGCCTTACCTTTCATCATGCCCTTCCTCTAAGGAGGATTAAAAAAAACCAAAAAACCAACAAAACCTTCCCAAAGGCATCCTTATCCTTTCCTATCCCTGATTTACTGAAGAGGGTTCTAAAACTTTGAAGATGGTAAATTTATCCTTAATCACATTCTCATATTTCCTCAGAGATACTTTCTGAGTATCACTTTGAGAGCAAAAACAAATTACATAACTTGTACCCAAATATGATGTCAGTTAAATGAGTTGGACCTGTGGGGCAATAACCATGTATTGTCTCCCTTGGGGACGGGTAAACTATTCACAAAGAGAAGTGCTTAGCTAAAAAGGAAGCATGAAACAACTCAGAAGTATGTAGATGAATAAAACTTCTGTCCATCAAAAAGTAAAGAAAATGAAATCAGAAATTGGATTTGTTAACAAATTAAAATACAAAAAGATTTTATGGTTTTAATTTCTCATACTTAAGTAATTCTTAAGTATTCTTCAATGGGAGCCACTTATTCTGAAAAAAACATATCTTAAATAGGATTGTGCAAGTATATATTTCATAAAATCCTCTTTACAATTTCTAAATTGAAGTAAATTATCTAGAAAGAATAACTTCCAAACCAACTACAACTTAAGAGTGAAATTTGAACTGAGAGAGACTGAAATTTAAATGCTTACTGAGAGCTTGTTGCCATATAGGCCTGAAGAATTTCCATCAAGTTGAAATGTCTCTGTGGAAGGCTGATGGAGACACAGCCCATGTGGGATGGAGCACACCTGTACTAGGCTCCAGGTAGCTGACTAATTGATCACTAGTTGGAGTTTGGCTAACTCTTGATTTGTATGTACTTCTCTTAGTAGTATTTTGCTTTGCTGGGAGAAAACACCAAAGGATGGTGTCCACTCATTTGGATTGCTTATAGAGAAGTGTAAGCCCTAGGAAGGTTCTATAACTTCATTTTTAGATTGACATTGAAAATAGGTGACTCTCGCATTTGCTTTTAAATATATTACTTGCCTCTACATTTGCAAATTTCAACTCTAAATGAAAATGGGTAAGTAATTTGCAACCTCTGTTTTCAAGTCCTTTCCTTTTCAGTATTGTCAGTCTTAGAATCCTCGTGACATATTCAATATATAATATATTCTAATCATGTGATCCTTTCCCCCACAGCCACTTTCCTTTCCCACTCCCCAAAAGGTATTTTTTGTTTTTAGTTTTTCTTGAAGGAAATACAATAAAATAGACAGAAAATCCCTCTAGCCACCTTCTGATTGTACTACTCAGGTGAGTGGCTTTTCAGAAGGGTCCCTGTGGTTCATACTGCTGACATCCTGAAGCTGGCTGCCAATATCTTTTCATGTATTTTAGGTGAAATACCTGTTCATTCTGTTTCTCTAGAAATTCTAGGTGTTCAAGTTGTACTTTTTTCAATTGATCCATTTCTTTGGACTGCTTCATTGCAAGCTGCAAACAAACGAACAAAAAACCTGATAAACTCTGTGTTGTAGTCTTAACACTATAGATGAGGAATTACTTAAAAATTTATAAATTAAGTGGGAAGATCATAATTTTAACAAAAGGAAAGAAAAACAGTTTGAAAAACAGGAGAGTGGAGACTCATAATTTTTACTGGGAAGATCTTTCCTGACAAAATATTAGAAAATAATAAAGCACTTATGCATGACTGAAATGAAACTTGGCTTCGTTTTCTGTATAAAATAGTATGAAAAGTAACCACCTTAAAGATTTTAGGAAGAAACTACTTCTTTCTGGGAGCAGAGAAGTTGGAATGCTTAATGTACCAAGAAAGTAAAGTTAAGCAAATTACAACTTGTATCTAAGAATCAGTTATTGTTTACAGTTTTATTTCAAGGAGGAGTGTCAAGAAAATTATAAAATACTTACTCGCTTTCTTTCTTCTAAAAACTTTTTAGTGTTGCTACTGTTTAACTCCCTGACTCGCCTAAAAAATGGATAAAAGTAATAGTTGGCACGATATTGAATGGAGTTAGTATTTCAATAGACTATTAACACTTCATTTAATTATCTGGAGAGAAATATTGTTTCTTTTTCCTAATTTTGATTGCAGCATTTTCAAATATACAACATATATATAAAAAACACAAAACACACCTGTGTACGTATTACTCAGATAAACCAATACTGTGTTTTGCCACCATCTCTTTTTTTTTTTTTTGAATTTTGGGAGTTCTGGGGGTTTGAACTCAGGGCTGCACTTGCGAGGCAGGCATGATATTGCTTAAGTCATGCCTGCAGACCGTTCTGCTCCAGTTATTTATGAGACAGGGTCTTGTTAGGATGACAGGCATGTTCCACAACACCGAATCTTTTTCTTGTTGAGTTGGGGGTCTTGCTAACTGTTTGCCTTGGCAGGCTTGGCACCACAATCCTGATCTCAGCTCCCAAGAAGCTAGGATTACAGGTGTGAGTGACTAGTGCCTGATTTATAATCCCATATATTTAAAGGAAATAAAATGTTATAGATATAATTTAAGCTTCCTTTGTATTCCTCCTGATCGTATTTTTCTCCTTCTTCTCTCCTAGGAGGTAATCATTCTTCCGAATTTGGTGTGGACCTTCTCATCCACATTTTAACACCTTTAACTACAAATGGATGCGTCCATGTTTAATATTTGAGTGCTTCTTACACTTTCCTGTTCAAACAAATCACCTGGAGGTACTATAAAACAGAGATTGCTGGGCCCACCCACCAGAGAGTCCAACTCAGTGGATCCAAGGTAGGCCCAAGGGTCTGCATTTTTAGTAAGATTCTAGGGAATGCTGCTGCTGCTGCTATTTCTTTGTGTGATTTCACAATTTACCTGAAGAGTAATATATTCTGTGTTTCTTTCTATAATTATCATTTTGTAATGAGACTAAGAGTCTAGAGACATGTCTGTTTCAAACTCTTTTGTGATTTGATATGATGTATAGGCCTTCCCATTTGTGTAGACTATTTCCATTTTGCCATTTATGAAAAGTAGGTTATTTTCAAACAGTGCCACAATGATCTGGTGCATAAGGTCCTGCAATAATTGACACATTAAGTGTCTGTTGAATAAATAAATGAAGTTAAGGCACACATTCTTGAGAATGTGGGCAAAATCTCTCTCTAAATATAAACCTGCCAGTTTGTAGAATATGGACGACCCTATCTTTACCCCAAAGCAGATGTTCTAATTTGTACTTCCACATACCTATGTTTGGGTGTTATTCCTATTGTTACTATTTTGTGCTTTCTCTCTCTTTTACTTCTTGATCAGTCTTGCTGAAATTTTACTGAGTTCATCACCTTTTTCAGATAGGAAGCACTTGTTTTTGTGGATGTTCTCTAGTGTTTTTGTTCTATTTCAATATTTTCTATATTTATTTCCATCCGAGATATTAGGGTCTACTTTGTTTTCTACCTTTATGCTTTCTTTATTTGCATGCTTATATCATTAATTTTCACAAATTAAAAAAACTCTACAATACTTTTTATCTAAATGTAACTTTAGCTACCTTCTATATGTTGATAAATGGTGTTTGTGTCATTTCTATTGGAATCTCTACTTTTACCCAAGAATAGAACTTTTTAAGTTTCTACAGGTTTTTCTTAATGTTATTTTCATTTTATTTCTTAGCAGTATGATAAAAAGGAAAAACACACAATTTTTGTGTATGTTTATACACAAAATGTGATTACTAATATTACTTTAAATTTTTACTTATTCACTAATTTTGACAGTACTGGAACTGGGCCTTGCACTTGCTAGCAGGCGCTCTACAACTTGAACCATGCCCAAAGTCTTTTTTTGCTCTGGTTATTTTTTGGATATGGTCTTGCATTTTTGTCCATTTTGCCTCTGGTCTGTAATCCTCCTACCTGTGCCTCTCAGTGGTTGGAATTACAGGTATATACCACCCCACCTGAATTGTTGGTTGAGCTGGGGGGGGGGTCTCACTAACTTTTTCAATGAATTTGCTTTGAACCACAATACTACCAATTTCTACCTCCTGTGTGTGTGTATGTGTGTGTGTACTTAAAATAGCCATTTGTTAATGGTTTAGAACAACCTTTCATGAGATACAAAGTTATAATAAATAAATATAAGTCAAAGTAAGGAAAACACATTTTAGAAAACCTTGCTAATCAAGTAACTTAAAAATAAGTAAGAATCATAGAGATACTGTAATATCATGTTACAAATAAGCATTGATACAAATGGTTAACAATCTCCCTAGGGCCTTCTTATCGTGAGACACAAATATAACTCCATGTTGATTGAGAAATGTCTTGGTTAAAGTGTTGAAAAGGCATTTCATGTCCTGGCCAAAATTACTCTGGAATTCCATTTCCCATTGGGGACATATTATTTCTGAATGGCATTTATTCTAAAAAAAATTTTCAGCACAATAGATGTATTGGAGAATATGATGCTTTATACTTCATCATATATTGATTTTAACATACTTAGCACTGTTCAATAACTGAAATGTGTTTTAAAATCAACAATGTTGAGGCAGTTAGATAGTAGTCCTCCTTGTTTGAAACAAAGAGCAATCACCAGGTATTCAGTAAGCATACACAAAATGCCAGGAGCTGAAACATGGAGGCTGAACATTGTGACTGCAAAGTTCTCTATCAGCTTAGCTTGTGGTTCATACAGCAAGGAATGATTTGCAACCGATTTAATCCCCAATAGCTAATCTTCACTGTGCTCAGTATCTTATGGGGCACAAAATACAGCCTTTCAGTTGGACATAGCCTCCAGCAGTAGCCCACCTTTAGCCAGGTGTTATTCCTTCAGGAGAAGGAACCCCATGGTCCCTGGCAACTCTTTACCAACCCAAGCTCTTGGCCTTTTGAGCCTCAGAGTTAGATGATGAGTACAGATGTGGAGGTGTTACCTGTGATCACTGGCAGTCAAGTGCTGTTTATTCCCTCTCATGGATGCCATGACTACTGATAACCCTTATTCAGGCCCTGCTCTGGCTCCATTCTGCCTCTCCTACTCCCCTTCACCAAAAATCCCTTTCTTAGTAAGTCACTCACAATTGGATTCCTATCTTGGTCTCTCCGAAAGATTCACATAACATAAGAACAAATCAGATAAACTGTGTGGGAACTTTAAAGATGATCCCTGGAATCAAGGAAAACTCAAGGCAAATCAAGGGAAGAGGACAGCCCTCTTGCCATTCAGCACTGCCCATCCAGAATGTGATTACACCTGAGCAGGTGAGATACTTACAGTGTGACCCTGTGGAGTACAGGTAGGATGCTGTGGAAGTGTATTGATCATGGGGTCATGTTTTACATATTTTTGTTTGTAAATGGGCACACATATTATGGAACGTAAATTTATTTTACTGGTGGTAGTAAACAATCAGAAAACTTTGAAGACTACTATTCTATAGCAGTAATAATAAATCACCATAGCATTTCTATAGCAGGATTCTTAGTTATAACCCACAAGTGTTTCATATCTCAGGTGTGAGTATGTGTGTCTACAAACATAAATGTTGCTGAGACTCTGTCTCCAAGTCAATGACATAATTGCAGTGAGCATCTGCAGACTTACCTTTCCCGTTCTGCTTTATTCTTGATAGATTTATCTTGGCTGATGGCTTTGCTATTTTCCATAGAAATCTTAGCCTGGTGGGCTCTCATTTCTTTGCTTTCCCTATGAATGAAAAACAAACAACAAATGGGGAGGGAGAAAATGGAGAGTTAGTGTTTAATGGGTACAGTGTTTCACTTGGGGAAGATGAAAAAGTTCTGGAAATGGATGGTGGAGATGAGGATATGACAGTATGAATGCACTGAATGCCATACTTAAAAATGGCTATAACGGTACCTTTTAAATTGTGTATGTTTAACCATAGTTTTAGAATATAACAATAAACAAAAATACAAATTCTGTGTACAACTATGGGACTAGGTTCACTTAAAAAAAAATCAAGCTCTAATTATTTTGTATGTATTTTGGAAAAAAGAGGGATAAAGCACCAACTCCTGTGGACATGGATCCCGGCAGGGCAGGGAGCCACCTCGTGGTCAAGTGGCAGTGGTGACCTGGGAAGAAGAGACTTCATCAAAAATAATGATTCTGAGCTCTGCCTCCACATTATTGAGACCAAATTGGGTGAAAGAGAGAGAAAGATGATGTTCTAGTCTCACATGTGACCTTCCTATTGCAAGCCATATATGGTAACAAAAGGAACTAAATAGCTTCAAGTAAACACATGAAATAGCAAAAAAGTATGTTTGTAGAAGACTAATCACCATACGAGTGCATGCATATATGCCTGACAAGTATTCTTATCTTTACATTATTTTGTGTACTATAAATGCATATAATTTAGAACACAAGATAAATATGAGTCCAGAGAACTTTTTCTGGAACCACTGGAGATCTCCTTAAAGCCTGCCTGGATGGAGCAGCCAAAGAGTTGGATTACCTAAATATAGTGCTTCATTCTGCATCAAAAGGGATGCACAAGAGTAAGGTATGGTGGCTCACACCTGAGATCCTTCCTACATGGGAGACAAATATCAGGAGGATGGAGATTTGAGATCAGCCTGGGTAAAAATTTAGCAAGATCTTATCTCAACGTACAAGCTTGGCATGATGGCTCACACCTGTAATCCCAGCTACTTGGAAGCACAGGATCACTGTTTGAGATTGGTCGCAGGCAAAAACAGTAGACACCATCTGGAAAATAACTAAAGCACAAAAGGGCTGGAGCCTGCCTAGCAAGCATGAAGCTCTGAGTTCAAAATCATAGTACTTCCCCCCAAAAAGGCGAGGGGGTGGACAATGCTGAAATGGAGAGTCATTTAGTCAGCTACCTTAGAGCAACAGAAATACACTAGAAAATCTGGACCTAACCAAGGAAGTCACTCTCAAATTTTTCCACACTTTGCTGGTAAACTATTTATGACCAAATGCTGTTGACAAGTGCTAAGAAAGCAAAAATGTTTAACCAAGAACAACAGCTGTGATGGCGAAAATGAAACACCACCACCAGGTACTTGAGGAAAACTTCAATGCCGCTGTTGCTTTTGAGGATGCTCCTGCCATGGATTTATTTTTTAAGGTAGGTTAGTACCTAGTCACTTCTTAAGTGATGCAAGGATTAGTTTCTTTCTTTCAGATAATTCCTACTGTTTGGGACTTTTAAATTCTTCACTAGACTACAGCAATGATGATTAGGAAGTACCTTATGCTGTGAAGTGTATCTGAATAAGAACAGACATCTAAAGCCTGACCTTGTAGCAAAGGTCAAGGGCAGAATGATGAACAGGCTATTTTCATATATTGAATTGAGAACATTTCTAAGCCAAAAAAGAAAAGACAACTTTTAATCCTATCCAACTAGAGAGAATGCTTGCAGCTGTATGGGGTATATGACATTTACCCTACAGGAAATGTAGCATGATACACCTCATTCAGTTGCCTCAAAGGAGAACTGGAAACTATGGGAAAAATATTTTCTCTAGCATTCCAAAGTAAAGCTGTGAATTTGGGCATGCATCCAGACAATTTATGCAGTTGGCATTTTAAAAAGGTTTATTTATTTATTTTTTTGGTTAGATTTATTTGTATAATGCTGTGTTCTCTGTTCTATTGCATATCAGTGGATCCAAACTGTGGCAGATGGTAGGCATTAAGTGGGAAGCAAGAAAGCTGCAACCAACCTATGATGAAAAAACGATATTGATGTAAACACTCTTCTGCCCGGGGAAAAAGTCTAGCTCTTACCCTGCAGCATTTCAAATGCAACATTCACTTTGAGAAAGCAGGAAGAGGCAAACTAAACTGATGTTTCTTTTGTTCCTAAAATTCACAGAAATAGGTACAGTGTGTATGTGTGAGGGGGGTACTAGTAGGAGGGGAGTGGGTGAAGGAAGGAAATTAAGGTGATGGTATATGGTTGATGAACTGCATATACCTATATGAAATAGAACTAAGAAACCTCTTACAATTGCTTTAAGTGGGGCAGAGAGGGGACCCAGGGGGAGAGACAATGGGGGCAATGTAACTAATGTACAATATAAGTCTGATTGGAAGTGTCACTATGAACCCACCTTCCATAATGAATATATCCTAACAAAAATTTATATAAAAAAAGAAGTCTGAATAACTAATGTAAAGGGAAGGGAGGCTCTCTCCATAGTGGGCCACTGGGTGATCAGAATTACTCTGGGAGCTACACTGGTATCTTGTCAACACTTGGAGCCCTCTGTGGCAGCAGCCATTTCTTGTCTTGCTCCTCACATTGACAGTATGACATGATATACATAAATGCTGTCAATATTATGTCAAGGTGATTTCACTTATCACCTTGGACACATGTGCTCACACACACACACACAGACACACACACACCAACCTTTTAAAAAAGACAGGACTTCATGCAGGGGATGGCAGACCCTCCTACCTGTCATGGGACAGTTTCAGCTGCTGGGTTTGCTGCTCGTGAGCACTGATCAGCAGCTTTCTCAGTAGCTCACACTGCTGGTTAAGGTGCAGGTCCCGGATTTCTTGCTCCTCAGCACTGTGGGTGTTGATCATTTCTGACCACTCCTTTGTGTGCTGTGCCACGATCTCTTTGACCTGTTTGGGGAAAATGGGATGATGTCATCTGGCAGCTTCACCAGTGAGGTGTAAACTGGAAGCAGAATATTATCCTTGCACTTCAGATCCCTCCCACCAATTTACTTGGGGAATCAGTAGACACCAACAAAAACCAGTATGTGTTAATCACTGGGAATTAGGAAGTCATTGCTTATTAAAAAACAAGTCCATCACTTTAGCTCTTAGTATTTAATGGTGAACTGCTTCTTCACTGCTTACTAATTTTCGTATACTCTGGTTTTTCTATGCCTTGAATTAAATTCCTACTAGTTTGTCAGGTAAAGACAGGGGCAGGAAGTCCTCCCCACCTGGTATCCACAACTTTTACAATGTGGTTCTGCAGCTCCACTATGAACAGCTAGAGTCTGTTTCTCCAACTCCTTAAATCTGGATGACCTTCTGACTCCCTTTAGTAAATGAGACAATATAAACGTGATGCAAGCAGAGGCCTGGAAAGTGCTTGGTACCCTGTGACTGAGCCAGCACTAGCCTGCTGGAGGCCAAGAGGTCATGTAGGAAAAGACAACCAATAGCCAGCCAGCCATCAGATAGATAAATGAGGGCAGCCATCACCAGCTCACTTAGACATAAGTGAGCTGAGCAAAATTAGAAGAACCACCCAGAAGAATATAGCCCAAACCACTAGTGCAAATAAGTGGTAGTTGTTTTAAGGTGCTATATTTTGGAAGCTTATTATGCATCAAAAGCAAACTGATATCATTGCCAAGGTTTCTACTTTTCTATTTAAGCATGGGATCTAAAACTCATGGAAAATTGCACAAAGAATTAGTTCTCAAGTATGCAAATTAAAGAGGGGGGAACAGTTTTCAAAGATACATGGTTTATTGTCTCCTTCAGTTCACACCATACTCAATACATAGTGAGAAAGTCGGAGACAAAAGCATGGCTTGTCCATGCATGCAGCAGAGACACTGTGAATGACGGAGCCAAACCATCTGTAGTTTTGGTCAAGAAATTTTTTCTTATAAATTTATTATTTCTGGAAGAACTGTGTTCTACAAGTCTTAGAATTTAGGCCTCCAAATGTGTACAACCCCCAATTGGGTGTTTTTTGTCATGTATTTATTGTTAATTCTATAGGAAAGTATATTCTATATTCTGTATTTTGTACTGTACTTTCTCCTAGTCTGTGTCACTTCATGCATCACATGATTCTTCAGAGTCAGACAACATATTTATTGTTAGCATATTTCCCACAGACCAAACAAAGCAGATGCTGTATACAGTGTCTCTAATCCAAGGCAATAAATGGGGAGCACACGTGAATCTTGGATCTCTTCTTCTCACACCAGCCCCAGGCTACTGTTGTTCCTGATTGGTACCAGATGGATACCAGGTAGCCCTTCTAAAAACAACTACAAAGTATCTTTTGCAAGTCATTTCTGTAAAAATGGGAATTTCTCTTACCTTAGATTTGTGATCTGATGTTAGTGTCTGAATTTTGATTTCTGTTTCTTTTTTCATTTCGAGACAATTACTTCCCCTGAAAATGGAAAATTGCAAACGCATGCTAGAAATTAGATATCTTCCAATTCCCTTGGGAGTCTATGACGAGACTTTCTGATGAAAACAATATATTCATCAAATATGGGATGCCCTGGTTCATTGGACAGCATCAATTTTTCTAGTAATAGGTTTATACCTTACAAAAATTTTCTATATCATGATTGCTCAATTCAACTACTATACAAAGAAACTTCAGACCTAGCAATTATTTCATTGTTAAGGGCCTATTGTCAGTTTCCATTTTGGTTCCTGTTCTTCTTCAATCTATTTTTCATTTATTCAACAAAATATCATTTGGGATGAAAACTGGAAAATAGGTCCTTAGCTTTCAAGTGAATTTCTAATTCTTCCATTTTGGTTGTGAAGCCAGATTTTTATCTCTTAAACATGCCAGTGAGAGCAAATAGCATTTCTTGGCATCACAGGGTAATCTTTGTTTCTTATTGTATTGTGAATAGGAAATATATGCTAGGCAATGGCCCAGCAGCCGTTACTGCTTATCCCAGTGATTATGTTTTCCTTTCCATATCGTTGTTGAAACAAGGACAGGTCCTGAGCTGTTCTCTTCAGCATGTATACTCTGGTTTATTATAGCCAAGTCAGAAAGCTTCATTGTAATAGTAACTGAGCATTCTCTCAGAAGTATTACTCCTCAATGGCTGGCTCTAAGAATGTTTCTTTTCTCATCTGTTATTCAGTGAACTTGGCAGTGCTGAAACATTTCCCTGGCTTAATTGTAGACAAAATCTTTCACAGCAAATGCAGTAACAGATTTTTTCAAGTCTTATCTGTTGGCATAAGCTAAGGATTCCCATTATATTAAAAAAAAACTGTGTTTTTGTTCCTCATATACAATGCCTTATTATTTATTTTCTGGCTGTGTAAAATACTTTCTGTAATTTTGAATCTTCTCTACTCTAGCATGTCATTTCTTTTCCTCGCGTTTACCTTCTCTTCTTCATCTTAAAGCTATTGAGTAGAAAACACATGAAAGACATAGTTATCATGTCATTAGGTAAAAGTTGCATTGCAGAGTACTTGAAGAAAGTTCCCTTTTTCCACTTCAATCATTCCCTTCACTGAGTAGAAAGAGTAAGAAAAGCTTTTACAAGTCCTTGTTGACTTATGATGGAGTCACATCTGATAAACACATCACATGTTGAAAATACTGTTAAGGCAAAAATACATTCAATCCATCTAACATATCAAACGTCCTGGCTTATCAACACTGCAGATATTCTACATATTGAATGACTGGCTGGGAGACACTACTCAGGGCATAAAAATATCATACCACTTATTGGCAGTCCAGAAAAACAATCTACCAAATTCAAATTCAAAGTGCAATTTCTACTAAGTGAATATTGCTTTTGCACCATCATAAAGCTGGAAAATTGTAATTCGAACCATCTTCAATCAAAGATCATTTGTATTTGTTCTAGAAATGGATCCCACTTTAGAAATTGTTTCTCCCTTCACAGATATTTTAGCAACTGAGTATATGCAGTCTCTTTTTCCCCCAAGATATGTACTTTATTATAAAGGGGAAAACAGTTAACATTGTAGTGCAGACATCTGTCAGGTACCATGTTAATCAGGTAATCCAGATCAACATCTTCATGGATGAAATTTATCAACTGTGCATGCCCCTCTAGATCGTGTACTGAGTAGAAAGCAGCATTGTTTCTGTGGCGTGCTTGTCAAAGATGCATAAACTCTCTAATCATGAGAAAATATCAAAGCCAAAAAGAGAAGCATTCTACAAAATAACTGAGCAGTGCTCTTCCAAAGTAAAAAGATCACTTTTCACTCTTCCAAAGTGAAAAGCTGAGGAGAGACTGAGAATCTGCAATAGGCTGAGACTGAGAACAAAGTACATGCAATGTACATTCCACATGGATCCCAGAACAGAACAGAAAAGGGGCATTAGTGGAAAAGCTGGTGGAATTTGAAAAGGCACTGCAATTTAATGAATGACATTGTGCCAATGCCAGTTTCCTGGTTATGTGAGATACTAACATTTATGGAAGTTGAGTTAAGGGGCATATTGGGAACTCAGTACTATAGTTATCTCTCCTTATACACAGGGAAAATGTTCTAAGACCCCTAATGGATACCTGAAACCACAGGTAGTACCAAACTATACTATGTTTTTTTTCCTATACACACATACCTATGATAACGTTTAATTTATAAATTAGACACAGTTAAGTTATTAGCAACAATAATAAAAAAGAACAATTATAAAATATATTATAACTAAAGTTCTTCAAAATTTATAAATTGTTTATTTCTAGAGTTTTCCATTTAATTTTTTTGGATTGCGGTTGACTGTGGGTAGCTGAAATGGTAGGAAGGGAAACTACAGATAATGGGGAACAACTGCATTTTTGTAACTTTCCTGTAAATTTAAAATTATTTATACAATAAAATGTTACAACCAATTCTCATAGAAGAAAAGTTTTTTTTCGGGGCTGAGACTTCTTTTTCATATTATAACTCATTACAATGAGTTAATAGGATTCAAGATTTCTGTTGAGATCCTTCCCCAAACCTAGCCAAGTGGACTGACACTGTGCCCTGTTGTGAAGCTAAAGTGTTTAAATTAAACAACTCTTTATTTTCCAGGAGTAATATTTAATGAGTTAACACTAAGTTCTTCCTTGATCTAAACTGACAATAACATTGTGGGAAAAGCTGAAATATAAAAACGGGAAAACCTTCAAAAGGAAGTAAACAATGTTTATTACCCCTTCTTCTTCATTGCTTTCTCTAGGATTTTCTCATGAGTCGACTTCTCTTTGTCATACTGTGCTACAATCTTGTCAACTTGCGTGCAATGTAACTTCTGCATGGTGCTGTGCTCCTGAATGAGAAGAATTTGTAGTTACTTGTTGGACTTTTAGTGTGGCTGAGAAACTTGACACTACTGGGCTGGCATCATTTTCTATAATCTTCATTTGGAAAATCAAAGAGTAATCCAGTCTGAGAACTATACAGATTTTTAGTCTCCCATCTAATACATTCTTTATTGGTATCCACAATGGAGTCCCCAGCCTCATCTAATGAACATACCAATCTCAAAAGGGGGCCCTGCCCACAGGTGGCAGTGCCATTCACCTCAGTCTTTTCTACTCACACATCTCCATAAAGTTTTCACTCATTCATCTTTGTTTTATTTTAATTTTAATTTTTAACTTTTTTTGCTATGTTACCCAGGCAAGCCTCAAACTCCTGGGCTAGGAGCGATTCTCCTGACTCAGCCTCTGGAGTAACTGGGATTATAGGTGTGCACCACCACTCAACCATTCATCTTTGTCCTGCTGTCCAAGATACCTGGTATACTGCCCCTTCCACATACTGATCCCAAACCCCTAAGTTATTTCTTCTCTTATGCTAAATATCTGTCATGTGACATGGTTTCTTAACACTGGCACATTTGGTAATGCCTTGAATAACATCATTAAACAATGAGAACTACCACTATAGTTGCCGACATCAGCTGAACTTGAATCTGTATCACTAGACATTTTCTCTGACTTCCTTATGTAGATGCATTCATGAGGATACCAGGAATGTTCAGCAATGCTGGCCTTCAGTTTTAAAGGTATTTTAGCTATTTTCTGAACGGCTGCACTTAAATCAAGACTGCGGCACTTTGAATATATTTCTTTCTAAACACTATTTTCTCTCAGACAATGGAAAGGCATGTAGCTTCATTTCAGCTAGTGACTTACACGAAATCAGATTTCTCTGGCTTCTCAGGTTCCTAAATATAGAGGAAATCAGAACAATCAGGAATACCCATCTCTAAATGAAACCTGACATTACAATCTAGTCTCACTCTTGAGAAACTCAGAGGAATGGGATGGTATTTATGCCTGGAATGGATAGACATTGTTTTAGATTATATAACTATCCTCACAGTCATGTTTCCTTTTGCTTATTAAAAAAAGTGAGTGACTTAGTTTAAAAACAATTTTCTTTCTGAGGTAGGCTTGACTTTAAGCAAACCTAATTCATAAATATTTTCAAAAGTTTTCATGGAATACAAAGGGTAGGAATTTTCAACTTGAATAAGATTGCCTTAATTTCCAATTTCTGTTAAAGAATTAGCACAGGACTTGATCTCTAATTCCCTTATACAAAAGTTCTTCAGAAGCACAATGATGTACTCTTACCCCTGTGAGAGGGAATGGAGGATGATGCTGGGTGGGAGGGTTTCAGGAAAAGGAACTGACAATGGGGACAAAAGGCATGAAGTCTTGCTGTGAGTTAGGGTAAGGAAGTTATGTGTAAAATGAATGCTAATTTGTACCTCAAACACCCCATAAAATAGCTATAATACCAATGTGTTCTGAACACATTTCAGAGATTCTACAAAGATACAGGTTTCAGTTAAAGGTACAAGTTTCTTAGTCTCAAGTTTTGGGATAAGTGTGCCCACCTTTATGATTGGGGTAATTAAACTTCCTTCATAAGATCTGTTAGGGTTAAAAGGAAATCCAATGGAAATCATACTTCAAATTCCCTTTGTAGAGACAAACAAATCCATCTGTACTGCTCAGTACTATGAGGGTATACAGAATGACTTAGGAACAATTAATTAATCATAAAACCTTCATTATAGCTTAATCTACTCCTCCAAGTACAGAACAACACATCAATGCATGCTTGAATATATTTAACTACTCTTGCACTGTCTTGAGTTGGGAGGGGAGCCCTAATAAAATACTTTTAGTATTCTTCTTTCTGATATTGGAAATCATCATGCTTGACCAGCACATGTATTAATTGCTGTAGGCCAATGTTAGGAGTGTTCTTCAAGACTCCAAACATACTGAAGATGCCACATTCCTATGCCTCTTGCACATATCATTGAAAGGAGAGTGGAGAAGACTGTTTAATAAATCTTTAAATATTCTAGCCAGGAGAAGTAGAGGATGTGAAACTGAAAATAAATTAACACAAATGATTTCCTAAGAAAATATTTTTTTTTTTTTTTTTAAGCTAGGGTTTTGCTATACGACCCATGCTGGCCTTGAAGTCATGATCCTTTTGCCTCTGCCTCCCAAGTTCCAAGATTAAAGGTGTGCACCACCATGTCCAACCTAAGAAAATATTCTGATGAACCTTATTAACTGAGTTACATGCAAGACCAGTGCTGTTTGCACCATAAAGTCATTCAAGATGAATTTAACCCTATTCAATAATGCTTCAAAAGGGTGGGCAAGCCTTTGTTTACAGTACTAAGTGGATGCTCAGGAAATATGCAAGTGTTTGTGGCATAAATAAAAATTAGCACTGGAAAGTAGTAAGAGGATTCACCAGGTCTCACTTCAGCCGGTCATTAACTAAGCGCCTTGTGTATCCAGCCTTAATGTCTTTATTGGAAAACTGAGCCGGACACCTTCACCCAGCCTAATTCATGGATTGTTTAGGAGTTGCAAAGTTACTTAATGCATGCATAAATACTTTGGAAAACTGGAAACATTCTGAATTAAAATTATTATAGCTAATATAAGTAAGAAGAAAGCTGGTCTGAAAAAATTGTCTTTGTGTTTCTCTCTGTACTCAAAATTCTACCCTTGTGTGGTAGGAAGTGATTGTTGAAGAGTGGAGAAATCTGGTTCTCAGATACCACTTCTCTTTTCAGAAAGGAACGGAAGGAACTGGATTTTAATTGTTAATTGTCATTTGACTCTGGTCAAGCTGCATATTCCTGCTCTGTAAAATGAAGGAGCCAATGAATGTCTGCTAGTACCATTTTAACTTAAAAAAGTCTATTGCTGATTTTATTATTTTGGACCTTAATGAAATCAAGAGGCACTATCAAAGAAATATGAATTTGTCATTCATTCAGATTGAGTACTAAAATTAAATGAGTCTACTTAAAAGGGGGAAAAGAATATATAGCTTTTAGAACAATTTGTGTATTTTATCATCCAAGTTAAGAGTATACTCAGCTTCTACTTCTGCAATTCATCCTTGTGACCAATGTCACTATGGGCATGAATTATCACACAAAGTTTTACTGAAAACTGAGTAAATAATGTTTGCTTGATGTGCAATTTGAAGATTCCCAATAGGCTGACTATGGGTGGCTTATATGTCTTTTCCCCAGTAAACTCCCTAACAGTCTTACAGATCTGCTCTTGAGGTCTCAACGTGAATTACAACTGATGAGTTTAGCAGCTGTCTTGGTTTTATCAGTTACATTGCTTGCATAGCAAAGAGCAAATTTCTCATTAGTAGATTCATAGAATGCCAGATTTTAGTAGGTTACTCAGGCATTTTATTTCACTCATTTAATGTTGATGGCATATAGTGGTGGCCTAAGGACTACATCTAGCCTACAGATACAGTTTTAAGGGCTTTCTTCTTCTTTTTTTTTCTACATGTTTTGAGACTGAATTAGAGAAATATTAAAAGAGCAGGAAATTTATATAAGATTTTATGATTTTCCTTTGGAGAATTCAACTATAATGAGGCATACAAAATAATCATTGGGCATGTAAGAACATTTGTTTTTTTAAAGTACTGCATTACACAAGATGGAGTTTCTCTTTATTCACCTGCCTATTCAGTAATGTGAATGCAAAGGATGGGGGAAGTATTGGGAATGTGGTTCCATCTGCCTTATTTGCTTTTGATACAAGCTATTTTGCAGTGAAGAGAAGCCCTGGTCACCCCTGAAAGAAGAGAGAGAGAGAGAGAGAGAGAGAGAGAGAGAGAGTGAGTGAGAGAGAGAGAGACAGAGAAGGGGAGGGGAGGGGGGAGAGGAGGGGAGGGGAGAGGAGAGGAGAGGAGAGGGGAGGGGAGGAGAGGAGAGGAGAAGAGAGGAGAGAACAAGAATTCACTAGCTTATAACCTCTAGAGGCACCAATGGTGAGGCAGAGACTTTCTTGCCTGTGAATAGGAATGAGTGTTCCTGGCTCTTCTGTAGTCTAGACTTGCTTGGCCAGCTTCCCTTAGTTACTCCCTGACTGGCCACAACAGACATTTGAATTGTAATTCTGCTTCTAATATGGTACTGGGAATATTTATTTAATTGTGGGATTTACATTTTTTGCTATAAGGATGTGACCACTTTGGACAACTGGAAAGCATTCCTATCTCTTAATGAAGTGACCCCCAGCTCTGGGCCAGTGACTATGTACTAGGATGGGATTAATGTTGCATACTTCTGTTTTTTCTGTGTCTCATCTAATGGAAAATACTTGAAAACATTACCCTAGTTTCTGCTTCAAATTGAAGAGGTGGTTCTAGAAAGTTACAGAGAACTAGAAACTACATTCAGAGTCAAGAGTAATTGATCATCACCACTTTCCAAAAAACAGGTATGTCATGAGCATCTTGATCTAGTTTGGGGCTCCAATACTTCAGATCCATGTCTTTTTTCAAAATATCCTATCAGCAGATAACATATCTATTTCTATGGCTCTCGTTTATAAATGGCAGATTCTTGTGTTCACACTAGTATTTCTTTTTCCTATAGCTAACTCACAAAATTTGGAAGTAAGTTCTCTTTGGGACCATACATTTATCTCTTAAACCATTAGTATGCAGTTCATGGATTCACATTATTTTAGAACCGAGGAATAAAATTATTTATCTGGACTGATATGTATATGAGATGAGACTTATCTACAGTCACTGAATATGTACTGATCACTGCTCTTAGCTACTGAGTGCCAAGGCTGGAACAAGCACTGTATTTGGGAGGATACAGCCTGGGCTACCTTTTCCCCTTCGTACATAACTGTATAACCAAAGTTCTGGGGTGGTAAACCTTGTGAGGTAGCTTCCAAACTTTATAAAGTGTTGTAGACTTTCTTTCACAGAAGGGTGGGGAGAATTTTCTTACTGTTGCTTGACAATAGGCTAAAGCCTCTACTTCCTTCAGGGGGCCTGATTTGCATCTTTCAGGCAGTTAGTATTCCAATAAGGGACTGAGAGACAAGACAGAGAGCTAAGCAGTGTTTCTAAAGAAATATTTTTCAAAATATGGTGTGCATAGGAGAAAAGCTTTAGCTGGGCACAAGAATGTGCGTTTTTAGTTGGATGCTTGTGGCTCACACCTTTAATCTTAGCTATTTGGGAGGCTGAGATCTGGAAGATTGCAGTTTGAGGCCAGCCCCAGCAGGGAGTCAGCCAGATCCCATCTCAATCAATAGCTGAGTTCTGTGGTATGCGCCTGTTATCCCAAGATAGTCATAGGCTGAGAATAAGAGGATCATGGCTCCAGGGCAGTCTAGGGAAGAAAAAATTTGTGAGACCCTATCTCAATGGAAAAAAGCTGGTTGTGGTGGCATATATCTATCATCCTAGTGACAGTGTGCTTAGAAGTTGGTTGAGAAGAGACAATGGAAAATATTAAAATATTATAGACTAAAAAATTATAGAACATCTATAGACAAGAAAGTATAATTATTAGAAGAATTATTTTCTAATAATTAATTCTTTACAAAGCTCTCAGACAATTCAAATAGTGTAAAAACTTCTAAATAAAAGTAGACAATGTGGTAAATAGTAAAGGATAAAATTAGTATTTAACTAGTGATACTACTCTTGGCAAGGGACACTCCCCATCTCTGAATTTCATTTTATTCCTGTCTAATACATGAAGATTATTATTTAGGTTTCAGGGATACTGTGAAGATTTGAGAATATATATATACATATACATATATAATGTGTGATACAAAAGTGGTACTACATAAATATTAACCTTGTTAGTTTCAATAATTTTACATAAAAGACTCCAGTACTCAGATCCCATAAATTGTGCTGCCAAAGAAGTATGAGTAACAGAATGGGTCCCCCGTGTATTGAATGTGGGAGAAGGAATTCATCTATAAGCTTATAATACATCCTTGAAACTTCATCTTTTGAAGTGTATGAGAACATGAAAACAAGCTGCGAAATGCAGCCCCCTGCTCAGAAATGCTTCTGAAAAGCAGCAGGAAAGTACCACACATTCTACTGTTGTCCTTTAGCTCTGTTACTTTAGAGCTTTGAAGGCTAAGGCTTCCTCCTCCAAAGAATGCGTGCTAAAGATGCTGTGAAAGTCCACACAAATCCGTGCTAAAGATGTTGTGAAAGTCCACACAAATCCAGGCAGTAGGATTTAGGGAGATTTAAAATTTTCTTTTAATAATGTGGGGGTTATAAGAGCTACAAGTTATTTTCTGAAAGTGAAGATAACGTGGATTTATCCAGCTATATGGGATTTTCTGGATAGCGAATGATATGAATATTACGCTTCTAAATAGACAGAAGAAAATGGAGGAAATAACATCCAAAGTGTATTGAGGTGGAGAGGAAGGTCTACTTATGTCATTTCCATGCTGTCTCACATGAAACTCATGTCCCACCTTTGACACATTTCTGGTTAAGCAGATTAGACCTGCTAATTGATCTGAATCAGTTTGGTCTTGGCGTGACTTAAGTTAGACAAGAACAAGAGAAACCGATAACTGTATGTAGGATGTAGGTAAATTTGCAAAGAGTAAAGGAGTATCCTTCCTTAACTCTCTAAGTAATCTTGTATTGGCACTGCCCAAAGTAGTTGGAGAATTCTGTCAACATCTCATGTTACTGCTGCACTTGACCCAAAGAGGGCGCACTTGTTTACTTAGTGGGGCATCCAATAACCTACTTGAAAAATGCAGTGAAAGCACGAGTTCTGGATTTAGATGATTCAGGTTCAGTTACCAGCACATCTGCTACTCCCTAACTCTTGGTTATTAACCTGCTTAGCCTCATTAATCCTGAATTTCCTCATGTACACAATGGGACTTGAATGGAAAAAAAAAATGAATCTCAATTAAAAAAAAAAAAGAGGAAGCCCATTTAGGACGACATGACATGGCCAAAGGTGAGGCTTGTTACAGATGTCAGTCTGCCTTCTTCACTGTAAGAGCTTCCGGGCCTGGTAGTGAGGGGTAAGGGGGAGGTAAGGAAGAGAGGGGGGGTAGGAGAGGGGGCAGGCGGGGGAAGGGGGAAGAAATGACCTAAACATTGTATGCACATATGAATAAAATAAAAATTAAAAAAAAATGGGACTTGAATGGAATTTACCTTACAAGGTAGAAAATATTGAATGAGATAATGCACATAAAGTACTGATTATGGCATATGAGAAATATGGGGCATACAAAATTTCTAGCTGCTGCTACTGTTGTTATTATTATCAGTCATGGTATATTTAAGTTTACATTTTCAACTAGCCCAAAGGCCACTGAGGTGCCTACTCAATGACAAAGATTCTTCCAATTTACATGTAAGGCAAATCTGTTATAAATGCTGTAGCATATGAGAACCAATTCCATTGCTAATAATTAAATTTGTTTAAGTTACATTCTCTCTTATTCCCCCACTCGCTTTGCTGTATTGCAGTTCATTGCAAATAAGCAATAAAATTGAAACCCCTACTTTAAACATCTCTGTCTATAATATCCTGCCATACATACACACACACACACACACACACACACACACACACACACACCCCTTCACTATGAGGAATTTCCCCATTAGGCAATGAAAGGAATTGTTTATGAAACTTGGGAAGAGTCTTTGAACTGACCTTGGTATCAGCAAGTCACTGACCCATCAATTCAATAATACAGGGAACACTGCTAAACCAGGATTAGGCTTGACCTCTCAAAGGAGCACAAATTGTAAAAGAAATGACAAGCATCAAGGCCATGCCCTTTGCATCTTAGCACCTGGACTGATTGAAAGGCACAAGGTTCACACCCAGCAGTGAAGAGATGCCTTGGTGTGAGGCTTGGGTCAGAGTGTAGAGAAGTGAGAATACAAAACTAGTTTTAGAGAGCTTAGAGGCCCTTTCAAACTAAGAAATGAAGTTTCTCTTGCTCTCACTGCCCTTCATGGAAGAGGACACACATGATCCTTCTAGGACAGTTGTTATCTTAGGAAGGAAAGAAGGAAAAAGGCTCTGCATTTTTTCAACATCCTCTGCAAGGGAATGCTTGAAGGCTGAGAAGTTTTTCAACCTACTAGAGAATTCCTGGAGCCTCCTGTTGTTCTCTTAAATTTGCAACAGGCTCTCAAAATTTCTCCCATCCTCTCTCAAAGACTTCTTATGGGTGAAAAGGGAAAATAAGTAAATTTCAGAAATTGGCTATTGGGTTGAGTTAACTTAACCCAGGGGGGAAAAGTGAGAAGTGAACCTTCCTTAGGTGCTGTGGATCAGAAATTCAGGGCTTGCTAGCATCTGCTTCCACTGCACTCTGTGTGCTAAGCTATTGGACTGATCTAGGGAATTTAGCCAACCAGTAACTAAGGTTGTGAGTTGGTCTTCAATAGTCAGCTTCATTGCCAATTATTTTTCATGAAGTCATATTATTAGTGGGAGTTAAGCTTTTGAAACAACTGTTAGAAATTCAGAGTACAAATCAGTAATGATGAGTCCCCAAAGGACTCTACATTTTGATTTCATTGCTAACCAGTTAAAATGAAGGTACTGCTGTCTAGTTGGATAGGATTAGCTTCTAAGAAGTATCTGTAGCTATGAATAATTCATCTGTTCATAACACAAAATAGAACCTGTAGGTTTTCATCAGAGAGCTAAAAGTAAAACACAAAGGAGCCAAGAAAATGAAACACACACATACACATGCATACAAAAGGCACTGTACCTTTGCATGCTTCTTCTTTAAAGAATTTAACTCTTTCTGTTGTTTCTTTAAATGCTTCAAATAAGCCTGTAAGGGTGGGGGGAAAGAGGATCCAAAATAAGGTTTATTTAGTAATAAAAATGATTATACTTGATGAGAAAAATATGTTAGTTTTACCAGAATGTGTAGTATAAGTGCTTGCCAAGTGAACAAGCAATTTTACCTTCATTTGTTTTAAATCTTCTATCCTCACTTGGGGGATAAGTTCAATACCTTAAAAAAAGTCACAAAAAATTAGAATAATAGATTATATAAAATTCAGTTTTAAGATCTGATCCAAAGAAGTAGCTTTAATGTAATGTGATGGATATAAACACCTTAAATTCCTACTGCAAAGCATTTAATTAGATCATTGAAATGCTTAGTGTCTTAGGTTCCCTACCAACAGAAGATTCAGGCACACATGACTTATTGAGGTCAGACTCTCCAGAAAAACTGCCAAGAGAGAAACAGGATAGAACATGGGGAAAAGGGAGGGTATACTTGTAGCTAAAATCCATCCTCAATCTGGTCCTATGGAAGCTCTTTGGTATAAACTGTACTCAGGTATCACTCTACCTGGATGAAGGAAAGCTGGGCTTTTGGGACTGAGTATGAGTCAGCTGAGAGCTTCAGAGGTTTTATAAAACTTTCCAGGCAAGGGAACTTTCATAGCCTCAGGGCAATTCTGGAGAAGGAACAACTGTAATTCCCAATCAGCCAACACTCTAAGCAGCTAGGGGATGGGCTAAGCAATCCTGTCAAGGAATCAGATCAGGCCTAACAGCATCCATTACAATTACTTTTATCTTTACATTTCAAGGCACATCATACCAGTCATCCCAACTCCATTCCCAACTTAATCATCACTAAAGAATAAAATGGTTTTTTTGCTTCTTTTACCAAATTTAATCTTAGCACTTAAGCAATATGCTGTTGAGTGAAGCACTGCCTTTAGCATGCAGGAAATAATGAAATTAAACCACTGTATAATAGGATGCTGCCTTGGGAACCTAGAGTAATACAGTCATCTTGCTATCTGAGTTAATGGTAGGCCACATATTGTCATGGCAACCTTGGTTGTAGAAGAATCCTTAACTGATTCAGTTTGACTGCAGATTTTCATCTTAGGCAAATAAAATGAATGTGCACTCTGTACTAGAATTTATTTCCATTAGAAAAAGTCAGGTATGATATATTCAAGACAGATAGGCATGAAGTTCCAAGCTCTTGGCTTTCTGTTTAATTCATTTTAAGCAACTCTGTGAGGGTGTAAAGGCTGTAGATGGAAAGTTTTGGCTGACAGAAATCATTGTTGGGAACTATAACGTTTTAGGATAGGGTATGACGGGTACAGGGCTCATTTCTATCTCTTTATGGCAGATGGTGAGTGAGAGGCAGTGTAGGGCAGGGGGGTGAGTCCCAGCATGGCTAAGAGTTTCTTATCTGTGGGTCTCAGTTGTCTTGCCTGTAAAATGAACACATGGAATCTGGGAGATATACAAGACCCTCCAGAAATCTAGCTTGATTTAGACTGATGAGACTTTCTTTTCCTGTTTTGGTCTTGGTTCAATTAAATCTTGATGACCAGCTACCTTCAACAACATGTATCTCCCTCAATCATATTTTGCACTGTTGGAAAAAGAAACAAAAATAACTTATAAAAATTTTGGTTCCCCTAAGTGGTTTATTTTATAATTAAACCTAAGTGGTTTAATTATAAAAAACTCCACACCACACAAAATAGGAAATCAGTTCATGCTCAGTTCTGTCTATATGCTTACAGCAGCATGATCAATAGAATATTTGATGATTATGGAAGTCCTGTGTATGAGGTGTCTAATAGAGAGCCACCAGGTATATGTAGATCTCAAGCACCTGAAATGTGGCCAGTGTGAGTGGGGCTCAAGCTTTAATGTTTAAGCCACACAAGGGTACAGGCTACTGTCTTGGGTGGTATAGAAATACAGATTCCTTGGCATCAAAATGGGTTAAGCAGCATATTTTGGCCTCCAAAGATTCTGGCTAATTGACATTTCACTATATAATGCTTTTGTTCTTATCAACATGTTTCCTTAAAAGTTACTTTGTTGTCTCTTCAACCCCAATTTAGAAATTAATTAGAGGTTATGTTTTCTTATTCTCTTGTTCTTAAAATGTAAAAAACGGAAATAAGATAGCAAGGTGTGGTCCTGGCTTTGTGAATGTAGGTACAGGACAAACAGTTCAGGGCTTCCTTCAGAGATGTCTGTAGCAACCTATCCATTTCATATCAGCTCATTCTTTCTGGTTTCACTATGGACCCTCACTTTCTTTTTCCTTCTGTTTCTCTTCATTAGTTCTTACCAACATGCTACTGTCCATGAGAATATTTTATGTTTTTAGTCACCATATTTTTCTGTCTAGGGTTCTACTTTCATCACCCAAGCATTCCTGGTTTAAGCAGTACTTTCATAGGCATGACTTTTCTGAACACATCTATAAATTCTTATCTAACGTAGACCCCTCTCTGTCTTTCTTGTTTCTAATTTTCTGCTATTCATTCTCCCTAAGTATTCTTATTCCCCTCACCCCCTCTTTGCTCCTCCATCTTCCTCTTGACCATACCACACATCTGCTATCACATTTTTCAGTCCAGGTGTATCAGTGACAGCTTGAACTAGAAAATGTGCAGGGCAAAAATCATCTTCTGGGCCAAAACAAACTCCTCCTCTTGACTCATCTACTTCTCTCACCATCCATCTCTGGGATCTCACCTCAAAGTCTCTGAGTTACCATTTAACCTTTTCTATCTTAGGGCCCATATCCAAGCTACCAACTTTTATTCTTCCACCTCAATCTTCTTCCCCTTTGACTACTTCCAGCTTAATCCAGGCCCTCACCACTATCATTCATTCATCAGCCATTTACTTCCTAAGAAAAGAAACTGCTAGGTCTTTCTTAGCCATGGCTCCAAGGAAGCACTGATGATGAGGCATGGCTCACCTGCACTAATCTCTTTCTTTGGTTAATACTCTATAAACATAATGTGATAAGTGTGATAATAGTGGCCTGACTACCATTATTCTTAAAGTTCCTGAACATCTTTCAATGAACTCTTCTGCAAAGACTGTATTATTCTTCTTAAAATTCTTCATTGATTGCTGTTCCCCATTGTCTCCTGAGGTGACCCTAGAATCCTTTCTAGACCACAGAAGGAAGTAAACTACTTATTACTAACCACTAGTATGTCCTATGCCCACTTTCTCTATACTTAGTTGCTTCTCATTTGGCTTCCTCCTCAAGTCTCTCTCTAGGCTTTCTTCACCTTTCCCTTCTTGTTCACATCACATCTGTTTCAAGGCCCAGATCAAGGGGATCTTATCCCTGAGTCTTCTCTTAGATCCTTGCTGGAAGGGATGTCTTCTCCACTTCTGTTTTGAGTTGTCAGGCCTCATTGTACCTGCCTGGACTGGCCATTGTGCAGAGACTTGTCCTTATCATCCATCACAGTCATGCAAAGTCCCTGAAGTTATACAGGCATTTCTTGCTAAACTTTGTAGTGTGATTTTGAGGAGGCTTCCAAGTCTCCTGAATAAAATGCCAAAATGAAATGCCCTATAGATCCTCCGGAGTAGAAATGACAGCTTCTTGCCTTCTTCCAGTGTAACCTTGTTTAGAACCAAAGATGAGGCAGCTCAAAACACTAACATGTTCCCTTTTAGAACTAGGATCACTTTTGTCCTCTGGAAATTGGTCACACTGCCTTGTTTTTCAGGCCATGTACACTATTATTACTAATGCCTTTATGTACTTGTGGGTGAGAGACAGGAACCTTAACACAACTCTCTCATTTTCCACTGTCTGTCTGTGTCTGAGTAGTAATGTTAGTAATGACCAGGGCTGGTAAAGCTCTCTGTTCTTTCCAGAGAAGAACAGACAAACAGCTGCAGGGCAGTACAAATTGAGCTTCTCTTGTGTGGTCTTATTTTCTAATTTGTTCACAAAGCTTGATGTATACTTAGGTTACTGCTAAATTACTATGATGCTTTGATTTGGGAAAGTCTGTCCTTCCTTACCTTATGCTGAAGTACTGTGTGTATTTAAGTGATGAAGAACCTGATTTCCCTATACCAAGGACACTGAACTCATACAAATGAGAACTATCTATTATTCTGAGTAATATTCCACTAAGAGAAAAGTAAATTTTTATTAAAGTTAGAAGGGTGAGTTTTGTAAATGACTCAAAGTCAAGAAAAATACTGACTACTTTGGGATGAGTAACATTCAATCAGAATGGATGTCAATCTTAAGTAACCAGCACAACTGTTTTCCTATTTATCATCTGGATACTAGCACATGGGACACCTCTTATGATCTTTTGTTTCATTTGCAGGTAACTACATGGACATGGCCTTCAAATGCTTATTCAATATACAATCATGGGTACTAAGTGTCTATGTACAGAGGGAAATTACCAGTAAAGGAATTTAGAAATGTCCACATAGCCATTACTCTATTGGTTCATGAGCCCACTGTCTGTCCAAATAAGTATGTAGAACAGTATCCAGAAGAGAGTGGAGGTGAGTTTGCTACTAACATTACTGTCTGAAAGGTTCACCCTCCCCCCTATAAAGGACACAAATTTAAATATTGTTTAAAACTACAGATATTGTACCCTGTGTAACTAGGTGCAGGAGCTCAAGCAAATGAAACACAAATGTTGACTTTCTGTTAAACACTTAGGGGAATTAAGCAGCTTGTCTAATCCACAACAAAATATGCTGGTTTTAAGTTTTATGACAGAACAAAAACTGGCAAAACCAACAATTCTAAATCCTTTCATGGAAGACTTCTTAGAAAGAAGCAAAATCACCAGAAGAGGTGAGGAACCCAACAACCCTCTCACCTTTCTTGGCTTCCTGGCCAGAGCTCAGGGCAGCTGTGGTGGTTGGTCTGAGCTCAGAGCTACTCTGAGGAGTCACATTTGCTTTGGTCGTGTTGGCCTTTCCTTTCTTGTCGTTCTTAGAAGTGTCACTGGGTACATCAGCAATGTCACTCTGGAAGAGAAACATTCAGACATGCCACTCACAGTCAAATACCTTACACATTACTTTAGCAAATCCAGTTTATACCCCCATCAGTTTATCTCGTTCCCCTTCTTACTCTTCTACTCTACTAAAGGATATTTGCCTGGCAAGATTAGAGATTAGGTAGCTTCCTGAGGCTAGAGGCACAGGATCAAGCCAAGGAAGGAACCTCAACTCCTTTCCAAGCAAGATATACCTTCTCTTTTTCTAACTCCTGGAGAGAGTGCTACTTCCACTTCAAACTAAGGAGTCTGGTAATGAGAACATTTAAAAACAAAGAAACAAGCAATATAAGTATACAAGAAATCAGAGAGAAAGTTGGAGTGTAAGGATAAAAAATGAAGAAACAACAATAAATGTCATTTTCATTAATTCACTGAACTGGGTTAGTAGTTCAGTGTATTACAAATATATCCTGCATTTAAACTTTCTTAATAGCATCACAGATGTTTTCCATTTCATTTCTAATGGGGCGGAGATCCCCAAATGTGTTAAGCCACCAGTGGTGAAGTGGCTTTTTCTGCTGGCAGCCACATTTTATTAAATATGCTACATTCTTGTAGATCCTTGAAACTACTGGTAAATTAATAAGATTAGTTTTATAAACCTTATTTATACTTGTTACATTAATTTATTACTTTATTTTGCTCTTTTAATTTTTAAAATAACAGCCTTCTTGGGACATAATTTACAGATTATAAAATTCATTTTCAGGTGTACATACAATTTATTGTTTTTTGGTATAATCTGTACAATCACTGTCAGTATCTAATTTCGGAACAGTATCTACTTTTCATTACCTAACAGAAAAACCTTATAATCATTACTAATCACTTTGTAGTTATAGCCCAACTCCTGAAAGCACAAATTATCTTTCTGTTTCTAGGGGTTTATCCATTTTGAACATTTCTTAAAAATAATGTGACCTCTGTGACTGGCTTCTTTCCCTCATTATATTTTCAAGGTTGACTTTAATTAACTATTTTGACTTACAGTTTCAATGCCCATAGCTCTCATTTGGTCTGCTCTCTTTTCTGTAATTGAAAGAAATTTCTTTGGATCTGATAAAGCATCCACAATATCTGAAAAAAAAAGTCAACAAGTTGTTAATTCTTGATTTTTATTGAGAATATCAAGAAAATTCAGCTAATGTATTCTGCAATAATCCTGAACACTTATTACATGTTCTGTTAAGTATCTTCTCCCTGGACATAAGATAGATATAGTGACAAAAGCACAGCTAGTTGTAGAAAATGAGAAAAAAAGGAAAAGCAAAGGTAAAAAGTCAAATTATTTTCACTTTTCTTACCTTAGACATTCCTCCAAATAATGAGGACAAAGTGGCAGGGCAAAGTGCCTTGGATTTTGATGCTTCACTTATTTGTGTGACTTTGAGTTAGTTAATTAATGTCCCCAGCCTCAGTTTCTTCAGCTGATAATTAGTGCAGATACCACCTGCCCTGTAGGGTTATTCTTAGAATTCAATGAGATGATAAACTGGAAGCATGGGAGACAGGAGTAGTAGCACTTGTTTTTAGACTCCAAGGGGTAGTGTATAATTAAAGTCAACTTAATTTTTGTATATTCTGGTGTAATTTTAAACATGAATTCATATTTAAATAGCTTAAAATTATATAATCTGCTTTTTTATTTATGATTAGGGTGTATGGTATCTGTATATTTCTAAAATCATTTTTGGTGAATAGATAATGGCCCACTGATTTTATGTATCAAACTATTCTCCACTGGTAGGTATTAGATGGACTTTCAATTTTTCTATGAAAGATGACTTCTCAAGGAATATCTTGGTGCAAAAACCTATTTCTTTGTCATTTTCTTTTATCAGGAAATTAATAGTTGAGTTGCATAACAAGTTGTTTATCGACAGGCATTCTTAGCAAACTTTATTCCAATAAATTTTAAGATAGTTGTTGAAGAATTATTTATGAAAAAATAAAGCAGAATTGAGAGGGTGTGCTGGATTAAATAGTCCTTTAGCAAATCCCTGTCCAGAACCTCAGAATGTGACCTTATTCATAAACAATCCTTTGTATATGCTTCAGTTAAGTACTGAAATGAGATCATTCTCGATTAGGATGGTCCCTAAATCTAAAGTCCAGTGTCCTCACAAGAAGATACACAGAGACAAGAAGACCATCTGAGGATGAAGGCGGAAAGTGAGTGGTGCAGCTACAAGCCACCAAGAGCTAAGAAGAGGCTCTTTTCAAGAGTCCTCACAGGGAGCCGGCCTGGCTGACTCCTTGATTTTAAAGTTTTGGCCTCCAGAACTGTGAGGAATAAATATCTACTGTTTCTAGCCATCCAAGTTGTGGTAATTGGTTACAGTAGCACCAGGAAACTAAGACAGAGGGTGAAAAGGACAACTATAAACTTGATTACCACGAGTAATTGAGAAAAACAATTACATTACTTAAATCCTTCGGTATGATTCTGCATACAAAGTCATGTACTTAATTTACAAGACAGATTTATCAATCAGTGTTATCGGGAGTTGCCACCAGCCCCTGGAGACTACCCAAGGTCTTATCATAATTTGATTTTGGGGGAGCCCTACCTAGAACCTCAGAGGTTTTCTTTCTCCCCTGTTTACTGCAGCTTGGCCTTTTCTAAGTCTGAGGTTGCATCATTCTGACCTAGTTGACTCCACACACTGATTAGTAGCTCCCAGGCAAGCTGACTGGGATGTTCTTGTCAGCCATCTGCTGTAGGATTATGTGCTTGTTGTCTAAACTACAGAACAAAATGAGACACTGCAGATATATTCATTTGTTGTATAAATATCATTACTTAAATCTGTCCTGAATTACCAATATTAACAATTCTAGAAATTATTGGTACTTTAATGCCACCAGATCCTGAAATCCTGCCTTATTTGAGTCTTACTTTTTGAAATGTCTTATTTGGGATCTCTTACTTATAGTTACATATTACCTTTTAAAACTAATTTTAAATGCTAATCAACATTCACTGGCAGGAAAATAAATGTGTCTAGCCTAACCACACCAAACATCTAACAGGGTAGAAAGGTGTACACATTAACAACTGACTCCGCCCAACTAATACTTAGGGCAAGCTAACATAGCCTAGATGCTTGGAAGCCACAGCAGGAGCTCTGGAATCTTCTTTAAAAAGAAACCAGTTTGCTTGATCTCATTTGCTTTTTCCTTCTAGATTTAACCAAAGCTTTACTTATTTGCATTTAAAAATACCATCTATTTCTGGGTGTAGTGCCATTTCCAAAAGGCTGGTCTCTCCTAGTGAAGACTCCCATGTACTCCCATGTCCCCTACCTCCCTTTTTCCCTCCCCGCCCATCCTTCCCTCACATCCAAATAGAGTGGAAAGCATCAATTTAGGTGTCCTGAAGAACTAAAGCGATGATAGCAATTCATTAGTACAGACTTCCAGATACTTGTTGACTTTTCAGGGGAATTTGTTATTGTATTTGTGTGTTTGTTTGTGGAGCCCCAGCTTTTCAAGGCATTTGGGTGCCTCCATGCTGTGCACCAACCTGTTATCTAGTCTTCCCTTCCTTACCTTCACCTTGAGCCACTCCACTAACCCAGTTTTTTTTGTGATAGGGTTTTTCAAGATAGGGTCTCATGAACTATTTGCCTGGGTTGGCTCTGAGCTGCAGTCCTCCTGATCTCTGCCTCCTGAGTAGCTAGATTACAGGCATGAGCCTCCAGCACCCAGCAAAATTTACTTTCTGAGAATTAGATACTAGTGCTGTTCTTTAGCCAGTAGACATTTCCCATCTTGGCTGCTTAGGAACAGAACTCTCTGTGAAGAGTTCAGAAGCTCATGTAGCTATCTACTGTAGTTTGCAAGTGGGTTGTCCTAGAAAAAACTCACATTGAAACGTAATTGCTAATATAATGATGCTGAGAGGTGGTGGAGGCCTTTAAGAGGTGTTTGGGACATGGAGGCTCCACCTCCATGAAGGGATTACCTGTAGTTCATGCAAGAGTGGGTTAGTTACCTTGAGAGCAGGTTGCTACAAAATGTAAAGTCTTTTAGTCCCCTGCTCTCCCTCTGGTCCTTCTGCTTTTCTACCATACAAGGAGCAGCTCCAGGACCTCACCAGAATCTGAGCAGCTGAGGCCCTACTGCCTCTGATGTCTAGCCTCTAGACCTCTACACTAATAAACCCCTTTTCTAGCCAGGTGCTGGTAGCTCGCACCTGTAATCCTACCTATTGGAGAGGCTGAGATTAGGAGGATCTAGGTTGAAGGCCAGCCTGGGCAAATAGTTCTTGAGACCCTATCTCCAAAATAACCAGAGGAAAATGGACTAGAGACGTGGCTCAAGTAGTAGAGTGCCTGCTTTGCAAGTATGAAGCCCTGAGTTCAAACTCCAGCTCCACCAGGAAAAAAAAAATCTTTCTTTTTTGTGGTACTGAGGCTTGAACACAGGTCCTTGCATTTACTAGATCAGGCACTCTAGCACTTGAACTACATTACCAGCCCTTTTTGCTTTAGTCATGTTTTGAATAAGGGTCTCACGACTGACTGGGACTGTAATCCTCCTACCTATGGCCTCCTGCATAGCTGAGATGAAAGGTATGCACCAGCTTATTGGTTGAGATGGGGTCTTGCTAACTTTTGTCCCCAGCTGTCTCCAGCTGTGATCCTCAGTAGTTAGGATTATAGATGTGAACCACTCTGCCTAGCCCTAAATAAGCCTCTTTTCTTTATAAATTACCCAGTCTCAAGGGTTCTGCTATAGCAAAGAAACTAAGATTCCATTATTGTTTTGCTATTTCCTTGTGTGTTTTGGGAGTTATTATAATGTAGTGATAAGGAGGAGAAGTAATTGAAATACAATCCCTGCCTTTGTTTGCTGAGGGGATGAGGAAGGAAAACAATGCATTCATGTAAGTGGAAGAGAGGCGGGATGGAAAAACTGGGCTCTTGACATATGTGATGTTAGAGGGGCGATGGGGCACCCAGAGTTCAAAGCCTCTAAAGAGCACCAGATTCAGGAGGGTAGTATTAAATTATGAGCAACTGCAAACAGCAAAGGTCCTGCTCTGTGGGAAGTCACCTTAAGGTGACAGAACCCCAACAAATAGGTGACCAAAACTCCTGTAAATGCTTAAACCCTTCCTAAGGCATTGTCCACACTTGGAAAAGCCTTCATAACATTTTTCTTGTTTCTATGAAGTGATGCCGCCAACATGACATTACTGAGAATTAAAATACATTGACAATCATGTAGAACACATTGCTGCCGAAGTTTATTAGCAATCTTGCAATGTTACTAATGCACTACAGTTCTCAAGCTTCTCAGTAGGCAAGAGATTAAGAGATTTCTTCTTAGGATGATGGATTACTTATGACACAATTACTTACTGTGGCATTTTACACAAACTAAAGGTTAAGCTAAGGTGAAGAACTTACAAGGAATAGATTTTTTCTTTAGCTTGTTAAAAAGTGAAAAAAATTAACGGAGGAGCTGCTGTGGTCAGCTTTGTTCCAAGAGCTCATTTGAGCCTCACTTTTGAGACCTGGGACTATTGTTATCCCAGTGCTGCAAGGAGTTCAGTAATATATATGTGTATTGTATAACTAGCACAAGGTTAGATGGCCAGTAGCAAACATTTTTCTGTAGCCTCAAAGAAACAGCATCAAATCAGCCAAGAAAAAAGAGACAGTCTTTGAATCCCCAACTGATTCCTGGAACTTTATGTAGATGGTGAAATGTACTTGAAACCACTTTGAACCACTTTGGGGTGGGGGGAGGAGAGACAGAGACAGAGAGAGAATCAAAGAAAAGTAGGAATGACCCAATTTAAAATCAAAGTCAAAAAACAAAGGGGAGCTTTGAGGACAAGTCCATCCTTTCTGAGCAGCAACATGCCATTCAAGAAGTTTTGGATTTCAGAATTTTGGATGAGGGATGAACTCTTCTAAGCAGATGTCAGCATTCCTTGTGACCAGATGGTTGGGTCATTGATAAATGGTAGTTGGAATAAAAGACTTCAGTGTTCTAGGATTTTTATGATGCACACAATTAGCAAAAGTACTGATTTGTGAATTCATAAAATCACAAATCGTGAACCTGCTAGCCTCTCATAATTCTTCATATCTTGAGAGTATTATATGATATTTTCAACTTTATAATTCTCATTCAGGCCACTCATAGTGTGGTACTAAGCAATAGCCAGTCAATACATCTTTTCCTTTGAGGAAGTATTTTTTAAATGTATAATCACTGAAATATCATTTTACTGATGAAATTAAAAATGATAAAAAATTATATCCTATTCTGTTTATTTGGTTGTATGTACCTAAGTCGATATATACACACACACAAACACATACACACTTGGTGCAATAATCTCTTTCAAATAATTCATCTTCAGGAAAGAATCAAAAGTACTTTCAAAACTGTACATGTAGGATTCCTAGGTACAATATTGTATGTGAGAATACAAATCGGAATGACTTAAATGATTATCAATAGCTAAATAAAGCATAAAATGGAATCCTATGTAGCTAAGAAAAATGCAGAAATATCCCATGACATGGGAAACTATTCTCCATTAAGTGAACAAAGAAAAACAAATTAGGCTTCTGAATGAGTATGAGAATAAGATAAAATTTTATTAAAATAAAAGTGTAATCCAAGCACAGCAGATTATGCCTATAATCCCCACAATTTAGGAGCATTGCAAGCTCAAGCTCAGCCTCGGCAACTTAGCAAGACCCTGTCTCAAAATTAAAAAAAAAAAATCAAAAGGAGTGGGAGTGTAGCTCAGTGGTAAAATAAAAAACAAATAAGGATGGAAGTAAATGGTAGTTCACTCTGGGTAAAGGATTTGTGGTTGACCCTATTCTATTCTTTGTGGTATGAGACTCTTTCTCTAATATGTATTCTAGCTTTCTTATCTTTTCTAGAATAAACTTGCTGTACATATTTGTGGAATGAAGTAATGAATCCACACTATCTTTCTTTAGCCAAATAAAATTCTATTGATGTATATGAACCTCGTTCTTTTGGTTTTTTATCCCCTAGAAAACTCTGGAGTGTGATAGCACTGTTTCATTCTGGACCTATTCCTAGAGAGTCAACAGAGAATATCACTCTGCTGGGGAACTCTATAGACTTCCCTCCCCATTGCTGTGATACATAAACACTTAGACCAAAATGTGGATGTTTGGCTATACAAATGAAATATGAACACACCGTAGAAGCAAGAGGATGTAAAGATCAGAAATTTGGAAATAGATAATTCTTATATTCTTCTTTTTAAGGGTAAAACCCTCAAACCTCATAACATCTGCTCTTGTTTTTTTCACTTATAAAAAAACATGACCAGAGAATTCTGAATAAACTGTCAGTGGATATCAAATCTGAAATTCAAACATCAGTTGCGGAGTCCCACCATTAATGGTCACACAGAACAGACATTTGGAACTGTGATAAAAAGGAAGCAGTCACCACGGCATGACAGGGAGGAATACTTGCAGGACTGTCATTAAAGAGATTAATTTGGATCGGTATTTAAATGTCAACACTGGCAATAAGTTGAACTATATCAATGTAGATATTTCTTCAGCATAGATCTATATACACTCACATCTATTCAGAATGATTTTACATTTTTGGACTTTCTTTTATGTAAGTCACACAAGCAGGAGCTCAACAAATGATTTATTTCCCTTTTTAAATCAGATGGCTCAGTTCCCAGGAAGGAATTATAGTTTCATTTGAAATTTAACCCATGGCAGAGGCAAACTTCAAAATTTTCTACCATATGGGTTTATGTAATGTTTCCTAAAATGTATTAGGCATTTATAACACACTTCCTGCTTTCTAAGCTCAAATATGTGGAATATGGTTTCATTTATCTGGTGATGCTTCAAGCTACTGTTGTGCTGTCACACAGGTTTCTGGGGTTGCTGGTGGCTTCCAGACCCATACCACAGGCCTCCTGTCTCCTTCTCTTACTGTTTACCCAGCCCCACAGAACTCTCTCCTGGCCTCAATTGTAGCTTATTATATCTGTTTCTATGTGATGCAGCTTCTGATGTGCCTTTTTTTTTTTAAATGAAAAACAAAGTCAAAGGAGGAAACAGTTGTAAATAGATTTTGTGTCTGAAAACCCCCCTAGCTTCAATAACTTTTTGAGCCTGCATTCAGGCTGCCTCCAGAGCAGCATGCATGACCAGAACCAGACAACCCCATATTCTCCAAGTAGGATACTGATGTGTTCTAGCTTAGAAGAGGAGTCATCTTTATCCACAGACACACACTCTTTCTTGAACCTTTCTACGCGGTGAGGGGTACTATAAGGATGACTACTTAACCAGAATGCAAAGAGGGAAGTAATACTATTACTGTCATTTTACAGGTGAGGAAATGAGGGATTCGAGGGGTTAGAGCATGACCCAAGTTCACCAGCTAGTGGTAAAGAATTAGGATTTGAACTCTTGGCTAATTTGACAGGCACACTGCTCTGTTTCCTATGGGTCAACAGACTCTGAGATGGTTAATGTTACTGGCTATTTGGTGGCTACAAAGAGTGATCTGTTTGGTACAAGCAAAATCCTGTGACTTGATCCAGTTTGGGTTCCTCCCATTAATTATCTTAGTAAAGCCAATGTGGATTGACGACTGTTAATTAGGGAGAAAATTCAGGCATGTTGATAACAGTTCAATTTAAATCTTTTAATGATACCAATGAATAAGATATAATTTCATATTATTTATTTTTCTCACATTGATTAGCAGTATAAAAACATCCTTCCTAAGATGTATTTGTAAAAATTGATAAGTAGCATGAAATTATATGTTGAAATAAGAAAAGAGTAAGATAATCCGTCTTTGTCCTTTCATTTGTTACTGTGAAATCTAAGGTTTCACTTTATCCTTGACTTCTTCAAGACTTCCAGGGTTGGCACACTGGCAGGAAGAGACATTATCACTTTTAAGCATGAACAAAATTTTATAATCTTGTAATTGAGGTCTTCATTATACATCATATTCTATAGTCAAGAGTTTATCTTACCTCCAAATCCATCAGGCACATATGTTTTAAGAACAATATTGCAGAAAACTGTTGGCAGTGATAAAGGTTTGTTTCCCTCATTTCGAAGGGAAATGTGTCGATAGCCTGCTTGGAGGCCATCCAGGGGAAGGATCCTCTGGCCAATTAGCTTGTTGTTGTCATCATACACTGCTATTCTCAAGACAGCAAGGTCGGGCAGGATCACCTGCAAACCAAGAATAGGACTTTTCATTACTTTTTGTAGTGCAGCTCTCAAGAACTATTTCTCCAGGAATCTGGACAAAGTCCATACTTTTCTTAAGCTCCCCCTTATGATGAAAACAGAAACAGGGTCCTCCTGCATTACGAAAGTGTGCCTTATAAGCTACGATACTCAAGACACTGAGAAAGGCGAGATGGCCTGATGTGGCGGTGCATGTCTTTAATCTTAGCACTTGGGAAACAAAGGTAGGAGGATTGTGAGCTGGAGTCCAGCCTCAGCTACATAATTCAGACCCTGTTTCACAACCAACTGTAAAGCCAACATCCCACCTCAAACCAATACCCCCCAAACCAAACCAAACCAAACCAAAAAATGTTAAATGAAATGGATGTTAAAAACCATGACTTCAAGCCTGTCCTCCTTCCTCATCTCTACCCAAGCCACGGGTAATAAAAAGGAAAGCCTGAAAAATAGAGTGACTTTTCTTAATCACAGAGACTGTCAGTGACTGAGCTGGGCCTGGGAATTGGTACTTCTAATACTGTGATCTTTCTATCCAGAAGAACCTGGGTTGGTTCTGACCTTAGCTCTGCCTACTTTTAAGACTATAGAAAAGATCTTTGAAGAAATGCTTCACATATAAAAAGCATTTTATAAATTAATTTAGATTCTCTTTTATCTCTTGCACTCCTCAGTTTTGGAAACATTTTGGATATTAAAGGAATAGGATAGTGTTACTATTCTTATAGAAATAGGACATTGAAGGAACAGAGGGCAACTGAACACATTAATATACTTTGATTCTAAGACATCTATGTATTCCAGCCACCCCTAAATTGAATAAATGGACATAAAATCTCAGTTCAGATGGCAGAGTCCCTATTAAGATACAAAATTAGCCAGATAATGGAAGAAAATCCAATGTGTTTTAATAAGGAATGCCTTTTTATTAGCTAAGAGCAACCAGGGGATTTCGGCTGATCTGAGTACTGTGTCTAAAGATAGACAATGGTGTGCTTGCTTTTTTAAACACAGAGAACATAATTTAACTCCAATTATACAAAGATGAAGAGAAGTCCAACTAAAATTCAGCCCATTTCTCTCACTCTTCTTGTTATGTGGTGGATGGCGGCTTGGGCTTTGCCTCTCTTGCCAAACAATAGTAAGAACAAGAAACAAGAAAAAATTAAAGAACTTGACACCAGTGAAAGCAATTTAACTTCTTAAGAACAGTGAAGGATCCAGAATTGGCATTTTGTTTCTAGGGCCAGAGATATAGAAACCAAATTAGATATTTCCTTATTTATAAAAAAAATGCCTGAATTTGTAGAAATGGGTGTAGGGATTATTCATTATGGCAAAGAGCACTCTTCCATACCAGCAAAAGACCCAGCTATAATAAATTGGGAGAATCAGGAAATAAAAAAAGCAAAATTACAGCTAATTTATACCACATCCCGACAGGAGTAGAGGGTGACAATGGGAGTTACATGGATAATGGTATTCACATGTTAGGGTGAATTTAAATCTCAAAATCAACTGTTTTATCAAACCTATATTGATCTCCCTTAATTTGGTTTCTGTAAGCCAGTTACTCCATCTGAAATGGATAATCCCTACTTTATTAAGACAAGAAACTGAATATCAGTGTTACATGACAAACACATGGAGCAGAACCACCTGGCAAACCTATCCCTAAAGAAGTAAGAAATTACTTGCTTAGGACAACAGAACAAGCAGGAGAGAGAAATGGACTTTGTTGGAGACAGTGAGTACATTTTTCAATGCATCTTCAATTGACAAGATGAAGAGGTTAAGAATTGAACATTGGAGAAATGACTGGTTATTCTTAGGATCCAGCACACATCACTGGGAGAGAAATGTAAAACAATGGACACTGCATCTGAAACACAATACTTGTGTGTAGCAGCAGGTGCATCACTTTCTAAAGGGACAAGAAGAATCATACCAACTGGATCACACAATGACACTGATGGGCCTTAGGTTTGGGTGCAGCATCTTGCCTGAATAAACAGTGCAAGTTATCACCAGGAGGAGAATCCTCCAATGCATGATTGTGTCCACCAGAGAGCGTACATTCTGAGCAGATTGTAAACTAAGAATTTGGGCATTGCCACATTAGGGGCAGGCCAAGGAGGAAAGAAGAGTCAAAATGAGCTAAACAGAAACAATAATTGGATGATAGCTACAGGAAACATCTGTTAGAAGAAAGGAAAAAAGAAGATAGTGGGGTGAATTATCTGTCCATATGTCATGTACTATCTATGCACTAAATCATGTCTCCCAAGTCATTAGAGTTACTCTGATACATTGATAATGTCCTACCTTCCGAAACACAAATGACTCCTCATTGTAAACTGGATTGAGTCCATTGTTCATAACCATGCGGGTTCGGAATTCCTTGCGTATAGTGTCAGTGGGCAACCCATACATATCCACTTCTACATATGTGCCAATCTTCTTATCTGATAAGAATTGTCCTGATATAACCTGCAGTAACACAGACAGAGGATGAGAGAAAAGTGAATTCTGGGTAAGAATCAGTGGTGAAAAATAATCAGGAAATATGGAGTTAACAGTGGAAATATGTATTCATTCTTTATTAAAGCAAAAAATAACTGCAAGTAGAGGTTCTACCTTCTAAAACTCTCTAGAAGAAGAGTGACAAAAATACACATGAATCATATAATATGAAAAAGTATCCATGACATCACTAATCACATTTGAAGTGAAGTGATGGATTCAGTTATGTCCTAAGAACACTTCATAGTTTTGGAATTCTATCATGCCATACTCATTACTGAATTCTTTTAAAGAAAAAAATAGCAATTCTAGAATTTGCCTATTGTTCTTTATTGATACTGACATCAATCAGTTCTGACAGTGTCACATATTTGTATACACCAGTGCTAAGTTCCATCTACTATAGAACTGTGGAGTGAATATTTTTCATCTATTTTCCAGATGGCTATAGACATTTATTAGTTTTTTCACATTATCCAATAGCTAATAATTTTGAAACAGTTTTTTGAGGTAAAACTGACATACAATATTTAAAGTATATAATTAGATCAATGTTAATCTGTGAGCACATCTATGAAATCATGACCACAATTAAGATAACAAACATTTCCATCACCTCCAAAAGTTCCATCCCCTTTTGTTTCTAATTAGTGTATGTTAACTGAACAAAGAGATTTCATTGTGGTTATTTCCATATATATGCATATAACATAGTCCAATCATATTCACTCCCTCATTACCCTCTCCTTTCCCCTTCCCCCTCTCTCTGTGTCCCTCTCAAATAGTACTGCTTTTACACTCATATCATATTTTGTAATTTTTTTAGGTTTAGATTCTGCATATGAGAGAAAAAATGTGAGATTTTTCTTTCTGAGCTTGATTTATTTCACTTAACATAATGATCTCCAGTTCTACCCATTTTCCTGTGTGTGTCATAATTTCATTCTTCTTTATGGGTGCATAATACTTGTGTGTGTGTGTGTATCTCACATTTTCTTTATCCATTCATCAGCTGATGGACAGTTGGCTTGATTCAGAGCTTGACTACTGTGAATAGTGCTGTAATAAACATGGGTACACAGGTATCTCTATTGTATGCCGATCTTTTGGACCTTTTGTAATCCCTTTCTGTCCAGAGGCAACTACTTATTGACTTTCTGGCACTATAACTAGTATTTTCTAAAATTTTATATAAATGTAATCATATAGCAGATACATTTTTGATGGTATATTTCACTCTAAGTAGCTCATAATTTTATTAGTGCAAAGTGTGTCCCATATGAAAAAAAAAGGAAATTTTAAGTCTAAGTTGAGAGCAACACATGGAGCATGCAGCTTGATATTAAGTATGATAACTGTGACATCTTTCCAGACCATTTAATTTGCATACACAATTACATAACCTGTGATGAGGAGGGGCCTTACCTGCACTGAGCAAGTGGCTGCAATAACCCCATCAACAGGGGTTTCAGAGAAGGGATCAAATGTCCGGTCAGGCCGCCTCATGAAATCTGGTTTGAGAAGGTACCTGGTAGGACAAACCCAAGTTTATTTTACTGTGCTTCTATAAAGACTAAATCACTATTTGAAGCACTGAATACTTTCTTTTCCAATCTGTAACTTAGAATCTAGGCTTTTCATCAGAGGATCCTAAAGGATTGGAAGCAAGATCTTTTGGACAATCCTGAAGAGCATCAGACAATAACATCTGCCACACAGGGTGTGTTGTGTTCAAAGGAAATAATGCTCCTTTGCTTGAATAAGGTGGGGGTAGGTAGAATGATGAAGATGCTTTCCTTTGACCAGAACTGTAGGCAGGCTGTTGAATCCTCTCTCACTTGGCCAACTTTGGCCTTCCTTCTCTGTTCTCAGAGTGCAGTTTGAGCACGAATTTTGCAAATTCCATTTGTTCATATGTGTTTGGCCCTTTTCTTCCTAACTATGTAATTTTTATTTCTTTCAAAGTACACAGCAGAGGAAAATGTAGTACATGCTCTATGTAGGCATGTGATGGATGATTCTGATGACAGGGCTGTCACTTGTATGTGTGGGTGCACTGGAAGAGAACAGTGTGGCAGCAGAGGTACCGAATGTACATTTTGAAGAGCCATTCCTACCCACAACTGCTGAAAATATGTATCTTGATTGGTTGTTTTTCAGTGACGAAAATTTAAGATTTCCTATACGTAAGCCACCAGGAAGAACTTCCTGACAGTATCATTATAGAAGAGACAGTACTTCATTTGATTAGTCATAGACTTTGGGCTATGGCCTGGGATTACTTACTTCTAGTGACAGATACATGGAAAAAAATGACCACGAAGTTTATTTATTCATCTTTATAGAATTTTAGTTACATTTAACCTTTTAGTGTTTCCATGAAACTAACATTTCCTATTTTACTTCTTGGTTCACAGATTTTTAAGAGTACTGTTTAAGTAAACTAGAACAACATTTGTGGTATTATAAAACTTCTATTTATAAGACACCCAAAAGAATCAAGAGAAGACAAAGGTTTAATCCTAACTGGATTAAATTCAACTTGACATATACAACTTCATTATATATGAAATTAACTTTATTTCAGTATTTATCAACAGTAAAGATACACATGTGTAATGTCTATGTCTCCAGTTAATGTCCAAATGAACTCCTGTTCATTACCTGCCTCAGATATAAAAACCTCCAGTATTGAATTCAAAGTGAGAGAATTAAACTCTAGAGTGTGTTTGAAATGTTGCTGAACTTGTGGTTCAAAGAATAAAAACTTTTTTAAAATGGGGTAGACTAAGAATGTACATTTGAAAATATAATCTATCTAGGGATTTCATTTACTTCTATCTCATTCCTCAAACCCAACTTACATTCAGTTGCCCCTAATTAAAAAATAAAATGTTTCCATTAAGTCTGTAGTATAGAATCTTAAAACTAGGTGACAACAGTTTAAATCATATTACTCACCCGCATGATCCATTATACTCAAATTTTCCCTGATTCAATTGCATTGCTAAGTCTGTCAAGAGACAAAAATAATTTCAGCATCTCATCTCTCTGGACAAAAAAAGAGACTGTCAGGGTGATTTGAAACAATGGGAATCAGATTATTTTCAGGTCCAAAGGTCTCCTTTTAACACCCAAGGTACTGCTGGCTTGGTTTAAAGCATGTAAGTCCCCCATGTTGAAATGACTTAGTTTACATTAAGCATAAATGTGTTTTTCATAAGGATCATCCTAGAATTGTTTTAAAAAGTGATTCAGTACATGAGTTGTATGATTATTCATTCAATGTTGAGAACCTGCTATTGTTAGAGAGTATGCCAGAGACAGCCAAAAGGTCAGCATGAATGTAAAACTTGATTTAAAAGAACACAGAAAGCACTAAGTATGGATCACATAAAAATTGGTTGTTTATTCCCAGCAGGAGACTTAGAGAAAGTTCTGCTAGAGGTGTCTTCACTGTCAAGGACTGGCTTATGATTTTTCTCTTAAGGTGGACAAATTTTTAAATTTCTTCCATCAGCAAAATAAATGGTTTAATGGATGGGTTTTTTTCTTCTTCAAAATGTTTTGGTTAAAACTAACAACAAACAACATCATAGAATAAAACATAAGCTAGCTTAATGGTTAAACTATTTTAGGATCACACAATTCCTATTACAGACCCACTGATAACTTGGAATATAGCTTGATCCCCTCATTAAGGAAGGAAAACCAGCAGTGCCTTTTTGTTTAGTCCCTGCCAAAGACACTTGGGATTGTCTTGGTACTAGTCACAGTCACATCTAGCAAGGACTATCAGCACACCATGAACGCCAGGAGCTCTAGTCACCCAGCAGGCTCCCCCAAGGGGTGGGAAATACAGTGAGCTCATGCTAAAGCCAAAGAGATGAGTCAAAGGACCTTTCAGTCAGTCCAGATAACAGGGCACAAGGTGGCCAGGGATTATCAACGTATGGTTAGATGCACTAGAAAAGGAAAAGGTTCCCAAATTGGTAGATATGGTTGATAGTCTCATATAGGAAAGGACTGAAGAAAAAGTTTTTTTTGTTTGTTTTTGATTTTGGGTTTTCTTTTATTTTACAAATGTTAGAAGCCATGCTAAAGAATTAAATATATAAAATAAATATATTTGGTGGCCTATTTCTATCTCTTCTCTTTGTATTTTGCTATCTCTAATATTAACACTGTGCTCTTAGGTTTTAAAACAAACTTTGGAAACTATAAAATTTATGTTTATGCATTTATAAAAATTTATTCCTTTTTTCAGGAAAAAAAGAACCATTGTATATTGAAAACTTACTGCTGAGTACACATTGAAGGATCAATTTATAGGCAGTATCTCTAGAAATATGTAAGTCCTTACACCACTTGGCACAGTTTATACCATAATATTCTGTATTTTTATGGAGAGGTGCCACTGTCATTAATATCTACTATATGTCACAGTGGTTAGGGTACTTCTCAAAGGAGAAATGAGTCTAAATCACTGTAGAAAGATACTCAAATTCTTCTCACTTAATTTTTCCTCTGGAAATAAAAATAACAAGTTTGTTCTGAAAGGAAGAAAACTTAAAAATGTTTTAGAAGAGGGGACAATGTTTAGCAGAACAGTCACTGCATTTACGGAGGAAATTTCAATACCACTGTTCATTGGTCTATTTTGGAATTTCAAATTTTCACCATTATATAAATCCAAGCAAATATCGATTGCCAGATGTCTGCTTCTTTTAAAAAATGCCAAGAGCACTCTGTCAAAGCACTCTCATGGAATTCAGGGTGACTGGACATCAGTTCCTACCTGGGGTTTGATAGTTCAGTGAAACCATCTGGCAGCCAGCGTTCCAGAAAATCTGAGGCATATAATTACTGGAATCAACTCGGCCTCCCTTGGGGTAAATGCGACTCATCTGCCGTTTGTTATAACTGTGTAACTTATTAAGGAAATTAAAAAATAAAATGATACTAGATATATAAATGACAAAGAGCAAAAACAACAGAGGTGTAAGCCAACAATAACAAATATGCAGACAAAACAAAATAAATTTCACTTTTAAAAATAATACTTAGGAGAAAAAAAATCATAGTTCACTATGTGAATTTTAAAGAGAATTCATATGTGGGAAGATTGTCAACGGGTGTCATAGATTTTCACACATAGTATTTTATTAACTTTACAATCAAATTTACATAATAGCCACTGATCTATTTTCAGAAACCCCACCAAATCAAAAGGACACTGATCCCTCATTCTACTTATTACATAAGGATACTTTACAAATTCAATTGCATGTGTCTTCAAGTAGCCAAGACCAACGGATTCATTAAAAGAAGACATGTTATAATGAATGTTACGTTCTGTAAAAGAAAAGATGCATTCAGAAACTCTGCTGTCCAAACCTTATAGAAAGACAAATAATAAATACAATTACATCTTGAATCAGGAAGCTTTGGTGGCCAATATTATGTCATTGTGTCAATTGCTCCTAGTTTCACTAACTAGGACACTAAGTGTGGTGAATTTTAAATTTGGAGCCATTAAACAGGTTACATATACCCCCAATTGCCACAGCCACCCCTAAAATATATCTTTTGATGATAATGATGATAATGGCTTCTTCAGGCTAGAAATGATTATGAAAAGTTTTAAAATACTTTCCATGTTTTGGGAGACTGGATTTTGAGTAAAAGAAGTTTTGTGCCATAGAACACCACAACTTATCCTCCTATCCCACTGCATTGTAACACTGTAAGCTACCCATTGTGTAGCTTCTCTCCACTTCTTCCCTTCCTTTCCAGGTAATTACTAATTACCCAGTGTACACATGGATCAAAACATTGCACAGTACCTTATATTTACGTGCAAATATTATATGTCAATCAAAAAATAAATTAATTTTTAGAAAAAGAAAAAAGACAAGCCCTTTGAAAGCAGAGGCAATGCAAGAGGCTCAGAAGACCAGTCTCTCAGGGCCACCATGTGGATGATGTAGAGAATAACAACACAATACTACGGCAAGAAAGGACATGGGACTATATAGTCTATGAAGCAAAAATGAGATGAGGAGGAACAGTCTCCATGCCCCAGAAGAAAAATGGCAATAAGTCAGATCAGAGTTCAATCAGCAAAACAAAAGAGAAGCAGACAAAAAAGACTACAGTATTTAACCTTTGGTGTTACCTTCAGCCACATGGAAACCTTGAAACTTTACAGGCTGTGCATAGTTGATCATGGTAGATAAATATGGATGGATATTCGTGGTAGCACCTACGTATTTATAAGATGCCATCCATGCCTGCTCATCTTCCACAGTAACCAGGCCCTGTGAGCACAAGGAAGAGAGCATATAATGAACATATATGGCTTTAGTAGAACTCAGTTCTGTGGTGCAGACTTCCTTGGTGAACTTTTTGTAACTCAACTGTGTTAAAAAGTAATTAAAAATTTTAGTATCCATTATAGCGCCAACTAATGCAAAAGCAGGAATCAGAAAATATTCAGCTTATCTTCCATAATGAGGACAATGTTAAATTTTCAGAAGACTTTAGACTGGGGCCTCATAGCAGGCTATGAGACAGATATAGTAATAGCGTCATTCATATTTTTACAAGCTGAAGCACAAAGTGGCTCTCCAACTTTAGTGTGTGTCAGAGTCACCTGGAGGACTTGTTAAAGCACAGATTCCCAGGTCCCATCCTCAGCACTTCTGCTGAAGTGAGTCTGACTGAGTCCCAAGGATTTGCAATTCTATAATTACTTTTCATGTGCTGATGAAGAGCTGGTTGGGGGACTACATTTTATAGTAGCATTGCTGTAGAATTTCAGGCACACACAGAAATGTTTCATGATGTTTTAAAACAACCACTTATTGTTAAAACAACAAGATAACCTGCTACATAGGCTATTCTGAAATTGCATTACTTTGCACTGAAGGAAAAAAGTCAAATCATTATCTCTATCTTGAGAAATCAGAGCAAAACTAATAAAACCAGCAACAAAAAATAAGTCCTACAAATGATCTAAATTTTGTTGAGAACTCTGAAAAGCTAAATTCCCTGCAGCGATTAAACCTTGGTGGAAAAATTGCTTAGTCACGTAATGTCACCCATGAATAAAAGAAAGGTCATACCACTCACGATCTAACCTTCTGAGCATTCCAGATCATCAGACTGATCTCACAATAAAAGCCAGTGACAAATAATCAATAAATGTAAACTCGTTTTTCTCACCTTTTATGCCTCAATCTCCTACTCCCAAATAAGGGCAAGAGCCATGGGCACCAGAATGGATTCCTGCCTACACAGTTTCTTTACTCTCATGATGTGCCATATGGAATAGTGACCTCCATTGACCACTAAGATAGAGTCCTTGAGAGCTAAAAAAACATTTAGCAAATAAATGATCAAATGTCAGCTGGTCTGTGCACTGCTGAATCTACCACCTTAAGAAATTTCAGTCTAACTGTATCCTTATAAATATCATAGGAGATCACTAATTTGTCTATAATTCCTTCAAATTTAATATTTAGACAGTAAGAAGATAGGGCTTCACTTTAACTACAATGGGATCCCACAGACAGCAAGGCAGTGTGAAGCTGCATGAAGTATGAGTCAAGGTATAAGGCAAATTGCTACCAGTGACTCTCATGCATTACATCACTGCATAATAAGCCATACATAATTATTTAAGGCACTTTGATCATCATAAAGAATTTTGAAGAGGATAAAGGAAAATGAAAATGTAACTTTACCTTTTTTATAAGGCCAATGTCTAACAGCATCAAATAAAATCCCTAAAAAGCATGCAGCATGATTTTAACTAGTGTTCATTCACAATGTCATTGTTGTCGGAACCAAGACATTTCTGTTATTGTATAATATGGATCCAATGACGTATTAGATCAGTTTTATTTTCAAATTTGGTATGGCCTACTAGCACTAAAATCTCTAATTTCAACTATGAAAGTACTTTATTACATTAAACACCTATTTTTAGGAAAATTATCTTACATGTCCTAGTTTTATGGTTTTTATCAGGATTTCATCATTTTACCAGTGTGATTAATTCTTTCCTTTGAAGATCCTAATAATGAGATGAAAATATATTCCAAGAGCAGAGTGTTTCCATAAACATTTTGGGAGAGGACTGTGATTAGATTTTTCCCTAATTTCTTCAAACTTAGTATTTAGACAGTAAAAAGATAGGGCTTTACTCCAAATATTATGGGACTCACAGACTACACTAAGCTTGACATTCCATGGCTGGAGAGATAGAGTAACAGCACCTAGTACAAAAGGTTTCATATTAGAGGGCACACGTGGGTGTGTCATAATGAAAGCAAAATGCCTGAGAATTGTTTGGTTACCTTTTTGTTGTTTTCATGTTCAAGGTCATCTGAAGTCTAAATTAGAGAAAGAAAATGATTTGTTTACTTCTCTAGAGGGAAAAATTCTAAATTTATTAGTTGTACATTTAAAATATTTAAATAACTAACTGTGAATTTGTTGTTCTGTGTAATTGTTTTGATGGGAAATTATTGATAACATAAAGCCATGAACAAAAACAAGTACTGAAAGATACGATGATCTCACTGACTTATACTCCAAAGAGGTCATCTTAATGCTATCTTCCTCCTTTGTTGACAGTCTTTATCTACTTAGATAACTCATTACAAAATTTCAGTAATGATTTAGTAATGGGGCTTGGGAAATGAATAATCAATGTGGCCACTCTCCCCATATTTAATAGGCTGCAAGCATGAAGAGTCACTCTTCAGTAAGTGAACATTCATACTTGCATATTTTCTATGGACTTAATGTTTGTGTCCCAATAAATTTTTATGTTGAAACCCTAATGCCCTATGTGACAGTACAGACACTCTCCAACTTAATGATGGTTTGATCTGGGATATTTTTTAACTTTATGATGATGCAAAAGTGATATACATTTCGATTTTGGTCTTTTCTTGTGCAAGGAGTAGGTGGTATGAGGTACTCCTGTGATGCAGGCAGATGTGATGCAGGGCAGAGGTAATGAGTCACAGCTCTCAGTCAACCATGTGATCCCAAGGGGAATCAGCCACTACTCCACAGTATACTGTGCTGCTAAGCTGTAGTATTCAACAGGCTAAGTGTATTAAATATATCTTTAAACTTATGCTACTTTTAACTTAGAATGGAGTTATCATAATCCACTGTAAGTCAAGGAGCATCTGTATATGGAGATGGGGTCTTTGGGAAGTAATGAGGTCACAAAGGTAGTCTTCATGATAGAGTTAGTGCCCTTATGAGAAGAGATAAGAATTTGCTTTCTCATTCTCTCTCCACCATGTGAAGCTATAACTGGGAAGAGTTATAGTCATTGGCTGGCACTTTGATCTTAAGACTGCCCAGTCTCCAAACTGTGAGAAATAAATTTCTGCTGTTTAAGTCAACCAGTCTATGATATTTTTGTTAAAGCAGTCCAAACTAGGAGAGGATTGATGAAGATTTTATGTAGTACAGCAACATTCTTCAGTCTTAGTAGGCATCTCATATTCTCAAAGTAGTTATAATTCTCGATATTAGCAAAGGTAGGGTGCAATTGTAGTATTTCTTTGACTTTTCATATCAGACAAATACTATCTTCTTACCACCAAATCCATCTACTCGAATCTTTGTCCACTGTCTTCACAGAGCAAATATTCCTGCTTCCATCAAGGACCATACCTTCCATCATCATGATCTCACTTACTCTCATCTCTTAAGGAACTCCCAGGCAGTTATCTCTTTTTTCCTACAAGACTAATCTTTCCATTTCACCACTTCTAGCATTTTGCAAACAACCTCTAGGTTTATTCATGATTAAAATAATGTTCCCTTGACTGCTCAGGTTTCTTTTGCTGCCCTTCTCAACAGAATTCTCAAAAGTATGGGTCTTTGCTCATTCATATCTACTTGACCTAGTATCCCTTTTTCCCCTATCACTGCACGGAAACTTCTCTTCAAGGTCTTCAATGACCTCCATGCTGCCAATCCAATGGACGCGCTGGAGTTTTCTTATCCAGGTACTCAACAGCATTCAATAGTCAATCACTGAGTCCTTCTGTTACCACTGTTCCCTTGGTTTCCTTGGTGTCATTACTAGATTTTCCTTCTACTTCTCTGGGCATACCTTGCTCTTCTTTTCCTGTGTGCTCACTTTTAACTAGAGCTGCACTTGAACCTTCTTTTCTTCCTTTCCCTATGGATCACCTCAGCTATTTCTATGGCTTCAAATGCAATCTCTTGAACTCCTGACATATCACTAGCACAACCTGTCTTCTAAATACAGGTGATAGCATCATTGTTAGCACTGATGATGATAGTGACAACAAAGATAAAAATGATAATATAGCAGCAACTCATACTTTTACAGGAGCTACATATGCCACAACTCTAAGCTATTTTAAGCTTATTTATTTTTCATCATGACATGAATTAGGTACTATTATCTTCATTTTGCACATAAAGAAATTAAGGCACAAACAGGTTAAGTAACTTGCCCAAGGAGAGGCAGGAAGTAAGCCCAGAGAGTAAGATGTCAATGCTGTGGAAACTCCTACTTGGAACTTCCCAAAGAATATTTCACAGGCATCTCAGACTGTCTGTCCCATTTGAAACTCTGAATTCTTTATCTTCCAGTCTTCTACATCCCATTAAATAGTATCCCTGCCTACCAGTTCCTCCAATAAGGACTCTAAAGGACCATCTTGCTTCTTCTCTGTCCCTCACCCCACACATTCAATTTATCAGGAAAATGTACCATTATTGCTTCCTCAATATATCTGAGTATTCTTCAATACTTCTGACTGAAGGAGGAAACCATTCAGTCCTTCTTGTTTCTACTGTCCAGTTTAACCATGAGGAGCTCTTTCTCACTAATAGTCTATCTTAAATGTTTTTCCTACTTATGCTCTTATTTTCTTCTAAATTATACTCTATATGGTGACCTTCACAATCTTTTGAAACTCATATCAGCTATTTTCCCCTTTATTAAAAATTTTCAATGGCCACATATTTCACCAAAATTGTGAATCTTTCATAAGAACCTCCAAAATCCTACTAGTCTAGATCCCACTTTCCACTCCATTTCACCTTGTTTCACTCTACCCTTCATTATCTTTGTTGTTACTGTTTGGTTCATATGCATGGAAAGTTATTTTTCTATTTTCCTCTTTTCCCTTTGAGTTCTGGTTTCCTTATTCCCATTGCCTCATTATTTATCTTGTTTTCTACTTTGGAATTTATTTTTATTTTCATAGTAACACCACAAATTGAACAGCACAATCAGTGTTTACTTATTCATTCTCTGTTTCCCATCCATTCTCCTAAACTCTAGTAGACCAACAGAAATCGCCTATGGGAAGAAAGCATGTTTTGATCCTTTTAGGAAATTATGGTCTAGACTGCACCTGACAAACAGTAGGTTTATAAGACCTATTTTTCTTGGCTGAGTGGCTAGAAATATTTTTATGTTTACTCTATATTAGGAAGGAAATATATGAGTAGAAGGACTGTTTCACTAGTGAAACTGGGGTATTCAGGGATCATTTTACTGATGATATTAACTGGCTAAGCTTTGGTCCTGGGATATTGTTGCTAGCTCCCTCCCCAGCTACCATAGTGCAATAAATAGTAATATTTAAAGGAGACTGATCAATTGGGTAGTGAGCAATACTAGCCATGACTAAATATCTTTTTAAACTTAATATTGTGTATGCATCAAATTCTGGTCACCAAGCAGAGACTTTTATCCTATGTAATTATAAGGGAAAGTTTAGGTTACTTGATTCTCTTATGGTTGTCACATTTCCAAAATTTCTCAACAGTTGCTATTCTTTGAGAGTCAGGAAGGAAAAGGGACAAAGACTCTGACCTTCTTGACACTGTTTGCAACAGCTTCCTTGTGACCCAAGTCATCAGCAGAAAGTTCATTTCCAAACTTGAATTCGGGGTGAGCTTCCTCCTCTTGGTCAGCTGGGTGAAAGACAAAATGAAAATCCATGAAGTCAAATTACTGCCATGCAGTTGCATGTTACCTATAATCTTGGGTAGCAAATGACACAAGATTGTCATGACCTACAGTTTGTGACCAAGCTTTGGAAATAACCCATCATCACTATTAAATTTCCATTTCACATACAGGTCAAGCACCCTTAATTTAAAAATCAGAAATCTGAAATGCTCCAGAATACAAACTTTTTGAACATCATGTCAGCACTCAAAAGTTTATAAATTTCAGAGTGCTTTGGATTTCAGATTTTTGAAGTAGGGAGATGGTAAGGTCTATCTACATATTCCAAAATCTCAAAAACTCTGAGATCTGAAACACTTCTGATCCTAAGCATTTTGGATAATGTATATTTGACCTGTATGTTTAGTCTAACCTGCCTAGCCAGATGTAAATTACCCATACAAGTGGTAGACACTAATAATTTATTATTAAAATTTTTAAATTATTATATTATTGTCATATTGGGGGCACATTGTGACATTTACAGAAGTGCTTACAATATGTCTTAGTTTTTTAAAAAGTATGTGAATACATATTATCATTTCCTGAGTGTACATGGGTACACAAGCACGATTTTTGTATTTCACACTGCTTGCCTCATAGTCTTAGAATTCTTGGGTTTTTCCAAGTCTCAGTTTAGCCTAATGGCTGGGGGCACATGCTTTCATTAAGAACCTTTTGTATTTCCTACAACCTCCAGGCAGGCCCACCCTCTGGAATAATGCTTGGTTTTCTCTTGCCTGCTGTGCTGGCTGATGTACTTAAATTAGAGACTCCAGTCACCAATGTATAGTGGGATCATACGGTGATACCAATGTAATTACAGCCAGCTGGTTGACCATAATTATTTACGGAAACTAACAATCATGTGTGTAACTGGTACAGCAGAACTTCTGTGCCCTTAAAGAGAAATTTGGTGGAAATTTTCAAGTGCTTTCCTGCTTGCATACTATCCCATTTGGTTATGCCTGTACAAAATTCAATAAAAGCCCCAAGTATATTTTAGAATAACATGGGATTCATTAAAGGCAAATATTTTTCTATGTAGAGGAACAATTAACGTATGTATGTATAAACTGGGTAAGTGCTCTTATTGATTGTGATTGGAGTCATATTGATCCTCATTTAGCTTGCTGTTGGGTCAGAAAATATCACATCTTGAAAGACCTCTACAAGGAAAACTATACACCTCTGAAGAAAGAGATTGAGGAAGACTATAGAAAGTGGAGAGATTTCCCATGCTCATGGATTGGTAGAATCAACATAGTAAAAATGTCAATACACCCAAAAGTAATCTACATGTTTAATGCAATTCCCATCAAAATTCCAATGACATTCATTAAAGAGATTGAAAAATCTACTGTTAAATTTATATGGAAACACAAGAGGCCACGAATAGCCAAGGCAATACTCAGTCAAAAGAACAATGCAGGAGGTATCACAATACCTGACTTCAAACTATATTACAAAGTAATAACAATAAAAACAGCATGGTACTGGCACAAAAACAGACACGAAGACCAGTGGAACAGAATAGAGGACCCAGATATGAAGCCACACAACTATAAGCAACTTATCTTTGACAAAGGAGCTAAAAATATACGATGGAGAAATAGCAGCCTCTTCAACAAAAACTGCTGGGAAAACTGGTTAGCAGTCTGCAAAAAACTGAAACTAGATCCATGTATATCACCCTATACCAAGATTAACTCAAAATGGATCAAGGATCTTAATATCAGACCACAAACTCTAAAGTTGATACAGGAAAGAGTAGGAAATACTCTGGAGTTAGTAGGTATAGGTAAGAACTTTCTCAATGAAACCCCAGCAGCACAGCAACTAAGAGATACCATAGATAAATGGGACCTCATAAAACTAAAAAGCTTCTGTTCATCAAAAGAAATGGTCTCTAAACTGAAGAGAACACCCACAGAGTTGGAGAAAATATTTGCCAACTATACATCAAAGGACTGATAACCAGAATATACAGGGAACTTAAAAAACTAAATTCTCCCAAAACTAATGAACCAATAAAGAAATGGGCACGTGAACTAAACAGAACTTTCTCAAAAGAAGAAATTCAAATGGCCAGAAAACACATGAAAAAATGCTCACCATCTCTAGCAATAAAGAAAATGCAAATTAAAACCACACTAAGATTCCACCTCACCCCTGTTAGAATAGCCATCATCAGCAACACCACCAACAACAGGTGTTGGCGAGGATGTGGGGAAAAAGGAACCCTCTTACACTGTTCGTGAGAATGTAGACTAGTACAACCACTCTGGAAAAAAATTTGGAGGCTACTTAAAAAGCTGGACATTGATCTACCATTTGATCCAGCAATACCACTCTTGGGGATATACCCAAAAGACTGTTACTCCAGAGGCACCTGCACATCCATGTTTATTGCGGCACTATTCACAATAGCCAAGTTATGGAAACAGCCAAGATGCCCCAGCACTGACGAATGGATTAAGAAAATGTGGTATCTATACACAATGGAATTTTATGCAGCCATGAAGAAGAACGAAATGTTATCATTTGCTGGTAAATGGATGGAATTGGAGAATATCATTCTGAGTGAGGTTAGCCTGGCCCAAAAGACCAAAAATCGTATGTTCTCCCTCATATGTGGACATTAGATCAAGGGCAAACACAACAATGGGATTGGACTATGAACACATGATAAAAGCAAGAGCACACAAGGAAGGGGTGAGGATAGGTAAGACACCTAAAAAACTAGCTAGCATTTGTTGCCCTTAACGCAGAGAAACTAAAGCAGATACCTTAAAGAAACTGAGGCCAATAGGAAAAGGGGAACAGGTACTAGAGAAAAGGTTAGATCAAAAAGAATTAACCTAGAAGGTAACATCCACGCACAGGAAATCAATGTGAGTCAATGCCCTGTATAGCTATCCTTATTTCAAACAGCAAAAACCCTTGTTCCTTCCTATTATTGCTTATACTCTCTCTACAACAAAATTAGAAATAAGGGCAAAATGGTTTCTGCTGGGTATTGAGGGGGTAGGGGGGAGAGGGAGGGGGCGGAGTGGGTGGTAAGGGAGGGGGTGGGGGCAGGGGGGAGAAATGAACCAAGCCTTGTATGCACATATGGATAATAAAAGAAAAATGAAAAAAAAAAAAAGAAAATATCACATCTGACTTTCATCAGTTATCAGCCATTTTGCATTACTTGTGTACTCTTAAGAGTCCTCAATATTATAAGGGCAGTACTATAAGATACAAAAAAGTCCTGACTCTGAAGTCAAGCCATTTGGTGATTGAATCCAAGTGTCATTGCTCCCCAACTATGGGATCATATGCAAAACATGTTACCTCTCTATGCTTCAGATACACTTGAAGGATGAGTGTAAGAATTCCTACCTATTTCTTTGAGTTGAAATGAAGACTAGATAAGAGAGTGATGTGAGCTGCCTGGCACATAGTTGGTAAAACAATGATACTAGTCATTATTATCAATATTTTTCCTTGTTAATTTATTCTATTATTTTTGTAGTTTGTGTAACTGAGTTATATTATCAGTAATACCTTACATGTTTTTGGTTACCATCTATGAAACGTAACCTAAATTAAGGAACTGATTTTGCTTGATACTAAGTTTTTTGTTCATCTTTTGAAATACTTAATTTTTAAATCTTGTTCAGGCTTCTTATTTTAAAAGTGTGAAATAATATAAGAGGCAGCGTTACTTACTGTATTTCCTAAAGACAGTTGCTTTGATATGTGTCTTCTATGTGCTCTATTACAATTGTCACTCACTTGGACAGCCCTAGGACTGTTTGATGAATAAAACAGAGAGGAAGTGATGCTATGCCAGAGCCATACACTGCTCTTAAATAATGTAGAAGCTCCTACTTCCTGTCTCTTGGGGCATAAGTTCTTGGATACACCAACCAGGAACTTAGCTACTCTGTTGTAAGAAGCTCAAAGCACTCAGAGGACACAAGGTGGTGCTTTGCTCACTAGCCTGGCTGAGCTCCCAGCAGACAGCCAACATCAACTGCCAGCCATGTGAGTAAGCCAACTTAGTTCACCCTTCAGATGATGTCAGCCGGCAACTGTATGAGAACCCCAATGGAGAACCCTCAACCTCAGCCCAGGTGACCCATGAACTATGAGAGACAATTATAAAGTGTTATTTTAAGCCTCTAAATTTGGGGGTAGTTTGTTACACAGTAATAGATAACCATTACAGGCACCAATTAAATAATATTAGAAATCTTTGGCCTCCCTGATCCTCTCTGCCATATAAAACATGAAAGTAAGCCATTATGATTTTTCTTTGGGAGTTGAGTCAAATCCATGGTGAGCTGGTTATTTGAACGAATTTGGAATTTGAAGTTAGGGTTTATTTGTTAGTTTTTGTTTGTTTTTTGGTGGTACTGGAAATTGACTCCAGGGCCTCAGGCATGCTAAATACATGCTTTACCACTGAGCTACAGTCTCAGGCTGAATTTGAAATTATAATAATGGCTTTCAGTTTCCAGTTTAATTTTTTTACCTGAGATTCTCTAACCCTATGTTCCTTACATTACTCTGTCACTAACAAGACTGAAGTTCATAGAAAGGTATTAAAAAATGTACTTTTCATTACAACCCCTACTTGCTACAGCAAATGCTTTTAGACTGAGGGCCTAGCTGTGAATTTCTGAACAGTTGAATGAACAACAGGAAGGGCGATGACTAAGCCATTGATGTGCAATGCCCAGATAAATTGGAATAGTATTTGAAAAAATGCCAAAAATACTGAAAGATTAAGGTTGACCACAAACATACACTTGAATATTAAGAATTATAATGTCATCACCATATAAAAGAGTACATGGACAGAAAGTCATGTGTTTTCTTATTTTCAACACAAAGTAAATTTTTGACATGTAACTTGTGATAACAACTCACCACTTTCTATTTCTTCTTCATTATCATCCTCTAAGATGTTAGCTGGGGCAGCCGATTCTCCAGCTTCCATCATGCTTTTCAAAGCCTCAAGCTGTTCTGGTATTAGAAACAAACAAGAGAGAGATGGTAACAGTTGCTAGATCACTTATAAAGTTTGGCCTTTAAGAATGATACTGAGAAGGAAATGAAAAGGACAAAACAATCTGCTGCTTAGGCACCTACTGTCCATACTCCTAAGGTCCAGCAGTGGCCACAGTCACCCATTCCTTATGGTCTTGGCTTTCTAAGGGATGTGCAAAAACCATGTTACACACAAATGAGGGAGAGATACTGGAATGTGGGTGATTTGCCCAAAATGTTGGATAGCAGTTTGACAGAAGGGCTTAAGTTGCAAAGTCAGATAACAAAATGCCCATAATTTGGAGAATCTGGCTCAGACAAGATTTCTGAGCAATTCTGTTGAAGTGATAGAAAGCAACATGCACCAAATATACAACAAAACTTCAGGGAAAAATTACAACTAACATAACTGGGGTTATGTCCAAATAAATAAAAAGCTTTTATAAGTAAGATAGAAATAAAATAATTTTTAAAAATAAAAAAAACATGTAAGGACAACTATAACATATAGAGAAGCTAGTTATCAAAAGCATATAAACAAAAAAATTAAGGTCTCATTTTTTCTTCTATCAGGCATACATATAAAAGATAGCCAATAGCCAGCATTAAGGATATTGCTGAGAAATACGTTCTTCATACATCACCAAAGAGAGGGTACTTTGGTATAATTTTTCTGAAAGAATGTATAACAATATGATCACAATATAAAATACCACTTCTGCTTTCTTCTCACTTTTCCTTGGGATCACTCTGAATTCTGACACATGGATATATGAATATGCTTTTCTCACCACATGAGGCTGTTGATGTGGAAAATAACTTAAATGGAAATACTGCAACCTTGCTCTGAAAGCAGTATATGACATCACTACTCTACCATTCCCCTCAACCAAAATCAGTCATTTTAGAATAAATTTCACCACAGAAAGAGTGAAATTTATGCATGCTTCCATTTATGTGTATTGGACTTACTTTTTTCAACTTCTGGTTTCAGTCGTTTATTTTTGATGAGTATTTTTCTTTTGAGGTCATTGGGAGAGGGCAAGGGCCTGCCTGGCTCGAGCTAGAGATATAGAGAAAGAACAGAATTAGTTATGGGTTGTGCTCTTTTTTCCATTCTCATTCCCAGCACAGAATATGCACAGGAGGCCTGGAGTCATACAGTCTAACATCCACTAGATGGCAGTCAGCACAATTTTACATTTTCATTCCCCAACCAAATTAGCCCACTGAATCCAACTTTGCTTTGGAGGACACTGGGAATTCAGCCTGCAGAGGTCTAAGGTATGGATGGGTCCAGCTACCCCAGTGGAACTGGGGTCTGACCTTGCTGTTGTTGGAGAGGGTCCTGATCCACTTGAGGCCTTGCACGTTTTAGGTCTCTGGCAAAGTACAAGGATCATTATGACCTGTGGGGCCAAACTGATCACCAGGTAAGAGGCCCCTCCCCAACCTCGTGCCCCCCTCCCCTGCCGTCTCTCTCCCTCCACCTCACACCACCCCCTGCCAATAAGTGTCATGCTGTAGATTAAGACTATTAGCTCAATAGGCTATTCAACTGAACACTTGGGAATGTGGCAAGATGGGTTCACATAGAAAATAAAGGAGTGGTCTTAATTACTGGAATCCAAACTTAACTATGACTTTATTTGCTTGTATTTATATCTGCAAAGGAGATGTCCTTTTTAGACTTCTGATTTAATAAACATTCTCATATCTTATCCTCCCCGCCCAAATCTACACCTATTCATTTATACCTTTAACTATCTGTTCTTCCATATGTCCATTAATTTTCCTTTTTTTCTGACAGTACTGAGGTTTGAGCTCAGGGTCTCATGTTTGCTAGGCAGGTGCTCTACAACTTGAGCCACTCTGCCAGCCCTGTTTTGTGCGGATATTTCCAAGATAGCGTCTTGCAAACTAATTGCCCAGGGATGGCTTTGAACTGTGAGCCTCCTGATCTCTGCCACCTGAGTAGTTAGGATAAGAGGCGTGAGTCACCAGCATCTGGCACATTCATTTTCAAACCCTGTTTTTATCCTACTTATAACATGCAAGCCCATGCATTCCTGTATCTGTCTTGACCAAAGGGAAACCCTTTGCTGAAATGCTGCTTCCTACAGGCAGCCTAGTGAAACTGGTCTATTCCCCACGCATCTCTCATGCACTGGACTCCTCCAACAAATATTCAACACATTAGAAGACTGTCTTCTTTATTAATTAAATGTTTACTTTTGTGTCCCATTCCCACCCCTTTCAAGATGAAAGTTCTTTAGTAAGAGAGCAGGTCTTACTCCCAGTTATACTACCTATGATTCCCATAGCTTCTTATACATAGGTACACATCACTTCAATAACAATACGTGGCTCTTTTCACAAAAGCAAATCTTACCCCATGAAAAAGGTAAAGGGCCCATGTAAAAAAATGATAATAATAAAATTAAGTTAAAGATGTTTCTTAGTTTGGGTTCCCTCAGAATCAGCTTCTGAGACAAGGATTAAATGCCCCCAGTAGACTCCAACAGAATGGGAAAATGAGAAAGAGAAGACAGGTATCCAACCAAGGGTGTGTTATCAAGCAAGTTATCACTGTGAGCAACTAGGGCTCGATCCTGCTAGGGAGCCTTGGGAGACAGACAAGAACAGGTACTCAGAGTCAGCCCACCTTGGGAGTGATGGAGGATGGGATGGGAGTGTTAAGTTTCTGGCATTTCTGGTTGTTCTCTCTCATGTGGTCAGAGCAGGCTCCAATGACAAGAGCTCACTCTCAGGCTAAAAGGTGCAGTTGCTGACAGCCAAGAGTCAGGCCAATGCAGGGAAACAGGAAGTGTTGGGGGTAAATGGGCAGCACCTTCCATGATGCCTCAAATAGGATGAAGAGAATCAAGTAGGGGAGCAAAGGATGCAAACAGCCTGTCTCCCTAGATACACTGCTCGAAAAAATTCATGGTTAAACAACATAAAGTAATGCACAAGACACCTCCCTGCTGTCAGTTACTGTCATCACCCTCTACTACTGCCTCATGCTGTCATGTTTGGATCCAGCAGGAACTATTTGTCAGTGGGGGGAGAAGTCAAATATCTCACTATCATAGAGCATTTTATACTTTAATTTCATTAACTGTCTTGCTTCTCATAACACCTTGTGATGGTGGATTTTAACTTCCTGGAGGTCATGAATCCTTATAAAATGTAATGAACTCTCTGGAATAGTTACATATTTAAAAACTATATGCAATTAGAATGAATTCAAAGACCCCATAAAGCCCATTTATGGGCACCAGGTTAATCATCTTTGGTTTATGAGGAAATGGCAGGTATAAAGTTAAAAAATGTACAGATAACATTGGCCAAGGATTTATTTTGGAGTTTGGAACTTGAACTTTCAGGATGCTGTGACATCAATTTGGTTACAGGCACTCATGGGTTCTGAAACCTGGGCACACATATGTTCACCTAGAAGGCTTTTAAAATATACCATGTTGAGATGGGCATAGTGGCTCATGCCTGCAATCTTAGGTACTTGGGAGGCTGAGATCAGGAGGATGACTGAGGTTAGCCCAGACAAACAGTTTGCAAGACCCCTCTCCAAAATAACTAGTTCAAAATGGACTGAAGTTGTGCTCAAGTGGCTGAATGTCATCTTTGCAAGTTCAAAGCCTCGAGTTCAAACTTCAGTCCACCAAATGCACACACACACACCCACACACACCCACACCCCTCCCCACCCAGCCCCACACCCCCCCAGCGACCCAGCCCCACACACCCCCACCACCCAGCCCCACCCCCACCACCCCCCCACCTCCCCATACCCCACACCCCCCCACACCCACACCCACACCCACACATACACATACACACACCCCCCACACACTCACACACACCCACACACACACACTCTGGAGCTGGACTCAGCACCATTTCAATCCATTTGTGGGTTACTGAACTCACAGTTCCTTCATGTGATTTCACCATGTAACTAACGTTGAAAAAGACTACAGAACTTTAAGACTCTTGGCCTTGATGCTTTATGAAATTTAAAACATGAGACCTTAAGATGTTTTAAATTAAATTCAATCAGATGTTTATTTTATATCTCTCTCTACATCCCTCTGAAGCATGATAAAAGCTTTTTGTACCAAAGAATTTAAATAAATATGAAGATCTTTAGCATTAGTCCTCCAGTGCTACTTGACCCTTCAAAAATGAATTTCAAAACAAATCCATTCATGCTAGAAATATGGTTTGCTAAAAATACATACTGGATGTGATTCAAGTGCTTGTTTCAACAGGAGATCCCCAAATAGATCTTCACAATATTTGGACATCTTGTACTGTTGATATTTGCTGGAGTGAAAGAAGCGGCATTTGTAAATTCAAACATCCATTAACCCCGAAAATAAGAAATACCTATTCCTAGGGAAGTAAAGACTATCAGTCTGGAAAATGAATGATTGCATATACTTATAAATACCATAAATGTTAACTGACTCAGTTTAAAAAGAAGTAAGCCCCCAAACTAAAAAACTGGCAAGAAAATTACAAAGATGTCTTTCAAGTTATTGCCTAATCTTTCAACTGAATGGAACTTTAAGCAAGGTATTCCAATCTTTGAGCTTTTGGTTAGAGCAAGCATTTCTAAGTCACATGAAGATGGATTTCTTGGAGAGGGGACTTGTATAAGAGTCTGTGTCCTTACTGGAGGATTATTTGCTGCTTAGCACTTCACCCAATAAACTACTCAGTTATTTAAAAAGGAGTAAAGCAGGAGTAAGGAGTAAGGGTTAGGAAAAAAATCACTTAGGGACTTGCAGTAGAATAAATTATTATACCTGCAGTGATTTTCAAAGGAGAGAATTACAGGATATTCTGATGTGACAAATGCAGTTTCCTTGATGGCTTGGATTACATCCTTTGAAGATAAAGAATGTTAATGACAAAGAAAGAGCCAAAAATCTAGAGTACCTGGAACTATTCAGAGACTACTAATTGAGCACTTCAGAAAGTCAATTTCAGCAATTCAGACCTGAACTCATCTACCTTGATGCCTCTACAGGGTAAAGCCAGGGTGCAGTTAATGTTAGGCAATTTTTTTCCCTCAAATGTACCTTTTGCTTCTTGAGGATTATGGTGCTAACCAACTTATAAGAAATTTCACTGAAGTGGTCTGCCAGTTCCTTACTTAACAATCTGCCAAGCCAAGGGCTCAGGTTCACTTTTTTTTTTTTGCAGCGGTACAGTTTTTACCCAGGGACTCATTCATGCTAGACAAGTGCTCTATCACTGAGCTACATTCCCATTCCTCGCCATTCTCTTTGATGAACAGGTAAGCTTTGGCACAACAATTTTCACAACAGACTGCTCTTCAACTGTTCTTGCCTCTAGAGAAATGTGTTGATGATATATTCATTTGAGGCTGTGAATGTAGCTTAGTGACAGAGTGCTTGCCTGGCATGTACAATCTCCAGCAATAACATTCGTTTGGAGCTTTTACAAACTTTCCTCTGTCTGGAAATCAAGTCTTGGGCTACATTTCATTAATTAGTGTTGATCCATGTATATTGATGTGTTATTTATAATACCCTTTGTTTCATGTTAGGCTAATGAAAAGGGGGTCTCTGTGGAAGGATTTTGCTTTGGTTAAGTAACATGTAAGGCAAAACAAGGGAAGGCTCTGAATTCCCATCTCATTTGAGATAACTACTGAATGACATGGCCACAATCCCCTCCCACTGTCTCTATGCAATAGGAGGGCCCTTATTGGAGATGGTTAGTCCAAGTCTCTGCCTAGCTTTGGGGTGGGGGGTGCTTTAAACCAGTACTACTATAATTACTATATTTGGTAAAAAGTCTCTAAGGTCTTACTGGTCTGTACCCAACAACAGGACAAGTTTCATCACTCAGTGAATCTGGAAAATATGTTATAATAGTTACCTAGGGAAGTCCATTTGAATTGATATTGCTCAGGGTTAGATAACTTTGGACTATTTTATTGTGGCATCCCTATGGCTAAGGTGACCATTTAATCATTTTTGCTTAAAATTTCTTCCCAGGTACAAATGTTTGGGACCTTGATTGTGCACTTGAGTTTTCCCTGGGGAAAACTTTAGCTTTGCCCATGGGTTCTTATTTGCTCAGTCTAACCTGAGAGGGAATGACCTTCTTTTCAGCTATGCATCCTTATTAGGCTACTTCATTCTCTAAAGAGGATACTACCCTTCTTGTCAGTTTGGTTGGATGTGCAAAATCATAGGCTTCCCACTTGAACATGCTCTTGATTTTTCTCTGGAAGCATAATCTTGAATCATTGCTGATCGAAATTCACTGACAATTTGACTAAGAAATCATATGCAAGGAGTGCTATGGCTATAGGACTTAGGTATCTTTGAGTTTTACATGCAGGCAGAGTTGAGAACCACTACTCCAAACGTTGTAATATCTAACTTGAGCTATATTAAAGCAAGAGACCGATGTGTCTGACATACTGGCCAACTACAGAATTTCCTTATTTTGATATCTCTTTTGGCAGGATACCCTGGGCATACAGAGGAATGCTCTAGAAAACCAGCCTTCAAATCATACATGGAGATGTCCGAAAGACTATTTTCAAGATGTCTCTTTATGAGACATCTTAGATTCCTCTTGATAAAGTTCCTTGAGAGAAAATTTCTCACCAGTCAGTTCAGGGACTAACTGTACTTCTTTCTCCTTTATGGATCCTGTGAATCACTTGTTTCTTCTTGTACTGAATTCTAGAAAGTGTGGATCGCAACTTATGGTATAACGTGAAAGTTCCTAAGATTTTTTGACAAGCATTCATAAACTTAACCTCATTATCAAATACTCTTTTTCTTATAGGCCCTATTTATGATCTACTTTTCTTTTCTGTACTTATCTGTTATGCCACCATAGTCCTTCAGGAATAACGTGACGTGAACAAGCAAAAATGTGGATAAGGACAACCCCTCCCCCCATTTTTGTTTGCTTTATTTTGTTTTGAGCAAGGTCTTACTATGTTGCCCAGGCTGGCCTTGAACTCCTAGACTCAAGCAATCCTTCTGTGTACCCCACTGAGCTTAGCTTGAAAAGCTATTATTGGTAAGACTGGGTAGACTACTAGAGAAATCTGCTTATTTAACAATCACCATGAGAAAGCAGTAAAAATAGCACAAAAGAGACACTGAGTGAAGATGACATTGGTCTTGAATTTCAAAATGGGAAGAAATAAATAAGAAGGGACAATGCTGGAGGAAATGAATAAATGTTATCTTACCTCCAGCTCCATTTCCTACATTTTTTCAATAGTTTGGGAAAAGGTATCATTATGTAATTTTAAGATGTACCTTAAAAAGGATATCTGTACACATTGCTTTTCCATGTGTTATTATCGGTTCTTGATCTTCACCTTTTCCATCCCAACAGTCAAGTTCTACACACCTAGGAACATAGTGAAAGTACAATGTTGAACCCTTATAGTAAAACAATGTCTGTTACAGGGGGACTAGGAAGCAGTGAAGAAGTCTGGTAGAGATGAACCAAGTAGTAATACACATATGCATGGTAACAAAAGTAGGAATATCTCTGTATAACTATCTTTATCTCAAACCAGCAAAAACACTGTTTTTCTTACTATCTCTTACGTTTTCTCTTCAACAAAATTGGAGAACAAGAGTGTGGAACAGGTTCTGCCCAGAAATGTGTGTGTGCGGGGGGAGGGGCAGGTGGCCCAAATAATGTACACACAAGTAAGCAAATGTAAATACAATAAAATTAAATCAAAAGAAAAAAAAAGAGTAAGTTCCAAGGGGGGGAGAAAAAGAGTTACTTCTACTTTTGTGCACATTAATACTGCTCACCAAAAACTAGGCCTTATTTCATGCTTTTTATCCTGAATAATGCAGATTCTGGATTCATTTTTCCCATAACACTGTTCAACTTCTGCTAAACACAAGCCACCTTTCGACAAATCTAAAATTTTCACTTTGTCACTTAAATTACGCACGTTAGCTTGTACATTGCTGTAGGGTTACCATTTGCTTTTTGGAAAGCAAATTCTCTTGAAGTTAACAGGAAAACACTCAGCAGATCACATGATTTAAAACACAACTGGTGGAAACATGGGACCGACGAAGAGCTGCTCCTCATCAACTGAGCTGTGCAATGCATGTGTGGCAATTTAAAATTTTTGATTTTGAAATTTATGTAATTAATTAATTTATTCACTTTTTACCATGGTTAGTCAAAACTACATGTAATAAATCTGTGAATAAGGAAGCTTACTGTAAAAATCTTCAGATCATACCTAGTATATTCCTATGAACTCACAAAATATGTTTAAATGTATATGAATTAATAAACATAATTTGTCTATTTTTCCTCAAGATGTGTTCTTTTTGCAAGGCCATAGGTTATTTTCTATGTTTCTCTTTGATGTTTTTGTTTTGTTTTTTTGGCGATACTGGGGTTTGAACTCAGGTTCTCACACTTACTGTAAGCAGGCACTGCAACACTTGAGCCACATTCCCTACCCTCTCTTAACTTCATACAGTTACATTGTTTTCACTGAAGGATTGCCACACAAGTAGAATTAATTAACATAATTTTTTTCCTTAGCAAGTCTTACCCCGATTTTTCTTGGTTTCTCTCAAGATTTTGTCCACATACAAATCTTTTCACTACAAATAGCTTATTTCTATCAAAAATGAATAAGGTTTTTCCCTATTGAAAAGAGTAGGACACATTTCAAAACAATCAAAAGTCTCAATTTTGCCTTCAAAATACCCAGGAGATGTGGTATTTTGCTTTTTTGTTTATGAAAAATTTACATGCCCTCAACATGTTGCCTCACTTCTCATTGTGCCAAATCATGTGCTTTCTGGTGACACACTCCTACCTGGTCACAGCCACAGGTGCTGCTTTACTAGGAAGTCAGGATATTTTCTGTTGGTTGATCCACTCCACCTTTCCCTGGCTATTGTAATGGCAGGGATAATTGTTTGATGGAGCCAGAAGGGCCAACACCAAGGTCCACATTAGCTTATCCACTGAGATGAAAGGGCATTAGATGCCATCCACCTATCTTACTGGGGACAGCACAGACTTCAGGAGTTGCATGTTTCTCCTTCTGATAGTGTCATTTTGATGCTATAAAATATGTATTTCTTTGCTCTAATATTTTATATGTCTCCCTCCATTTTGCCAAAGTTTTTACCAAAGGTATATAAAATAATTTTGTAGCACTTTTACACAGAAGTCCTCAAGCCTAAGTGTAAAAGCAACTCATTTTCCTATATACCAACCTCATTTTTATTTCAAGACCTTGTTCTACAAGAGCATTGACTGTATCTAATTTCCAGGACCTCATGTGGTGCTAAGATACTATGACCCATGTGACGCTTGAATCATCTATCCAAGAGAGAGTCCTCAGAGGCAGAGATTCAAAACAAATGTATGTACAAACTCAGAGCAACACTCCAAAACAAGCTGCTTCTTTAAATGTCAGAAAATTGAACGAATTAACTAACATGTTATTTCATGGCATATACAGGTTAAAACCACATCATACTCCTCATCACACTGGTATTATTGAAAAGGAACTAGATGAGATTAAGAGACTTAACAGATGTAACAAGCAGGATGGTTCTGGGTGAAATCTTATTGGATGCAAAGCAACAATAAAGGACAATTTGAGGACAACTCGGAAATGTGAATATGGGCTGGTTTTAAATGATATTAAAATTTATTTCTTTGCCAGGCACCTGCGGCTCACACCTGTAATCTTAGCTACATGAGAGGCTAAGATCTGGAGGACCCAGTTTGAGGCCAGCCCAGGCAAAATAGTTTGAGAGATCCCATCTCAACAAGTGTTAGCACGTATTTGTCATAACAGTTATAGTGGGAAGCTTAAAACAGGAGGACTGTGGTCCAGGCCAGCCCAGACTGATAACCCAGAGAAAATTATAATGTAACTACATTTCTTATTTTTCACTTTCAGCACTTTTATCATATTTTAAGCCTCAAATATTTGCCTGCTTTCATAGAAATTATTTTCAATAATCTTCTCAGGGAACTAAATTTCTGAACTTTTAACATTAAAGCTAAATTTATAAGAACCAGGAGAAAATTTAACATGATTTCTTAAGGTATGCATGTTTTCTTTTTTGTTATTTTGGGGACATATATTAAATTTACGACAAAATATCATCTTTTGATCCACAGGCCGACTGTAAACTTTCCTGAAAGTGTTACTGTCCTTCTTTTACAAAGTTAAATGACCATCATAATCCATTGTAGAGAAGGATAAATGTCCCTTTCACACTGATTACCATTTCCTATTTCAGAGAAAAGCAGATGAGAGTTGTCTCTTTTCCATGGTTCAGTTACCTGTGGTCAACAAGGTTCTAAAAGTATTAAATGGAAAATTCCAGAAATAAACAATTCATAAGTTTTCAATTGCACATCACTGTGAACAGTATGATGAAATCACTTACTGGCTCCATGCCCTGCCTGGAATAGGAGTCACATCATTGTCTGGCATATCCAGTAGGTACACACTACCACCCATTTAGTCACTCAGTTGCTTTCTTGGTTATCAGATTGACGGTCATGGTATGGTAGCACTTGTTTATGTAACCCTTATTTTACTTAATAATGGCCCCAAAGCACAAAGGTGATGTTGGCAATTTTATTACAGTATATTGCTATAATTGTTTTATTATTAGTCATTATTGTTAATCTCTTGCTATGTCCAATTATTTAAAACTTTAATTACGTATAGGAAAAAAACATAGTGTATCTAGAATTAGGTACTATTTATGGTTTTAGGCATCCCCTGGGGGTCTTGGAACATATATCCTATAGGTAATAGGGACAACTACAAATCAAAGGGCGTCATATACAAAAAACAAAACAAAGCAAAACAAAACAAAACAAAAAGCCAAATTGTCATCTTGAATTTCTGACCTGCAACCAGCCAGGAGAATCTGTCTGTACATTTCTACTGAAGACTTCCCACCAAACTGTCTGCCAGTGAGATAGGTATTATGGGAAGAACTGATGAAGTAGTGAGCCAGAGGGTGGTCCATTTCTTGGTAAAGTTCTAAACGATCTAGGAAGACTGGGGCATTTTCATCTGACATCAGATATCTGCAAAATCCATCACTTGAAATGAGGCCTAGGGGAAAAAGAACATCTTAGTAGCACTTTTAGCTCTGAAAATGCACATCCCATGTTTTATGCAGGCAAACAGACAGCTCCTTATGCTGCTGGGTGTCAGCTTCCTCTTCTGCCAAGTGTGAAAACACTGGCTCTTACCTGCTTTCCAAGATCGTCATGAATAGTAAGAAAATATATATGAGAGAAGCTTTTTAACAAACAGAAGACATATTAATTGTAAATCATAATGGATTGGAGAATGTACTTTAGGGGAAGCTTCCCCTAACATAAACAATTTAAATTTTCTAATTTATCTGAAAGACAAGGTTTGAGGCTGGTGAGAAGAGGACACAGGGGTCATTGCAATGTGAATACAAGAGCTCCTGTTTGTGGCAATCACTCTTTTCTGACATGGGGCAGGGTCCACACGGTAACTGTAGGGCAGACAATTAGTATTTATGCATCTTCTGCCATCCTGTCAGTCATGGTCAACCTCAGCTTTTTGCCTTTTTATTTAAAAAATTGCAGGTTATGAAACAATTTCACATATACGGAAAAATACAAATGATAGTACAATAAACACGCAGGGAATTATACCACAGCATTGTTAGATCCTAACATTTCTCTTTATTTGATTTACATTTTTAAAGGACCACCTAATTACAAATGCCATTGCAGCACTCTATGTGCTCCACCTCAACTGCATTAAATTCCATCTTTCTACTGCCCCAGAGAAACCACTAGTCTAGTTTTAGTGTGTAACAGTCCCCAAATAGTTCTGTGGTTTCACAACATATACTTCTATCTTAACAGATCATTTTTGAAGTTTTAAAAATTTATAGCAGATACCCCACTGTGTGGATTTTATACGTATATATACATACATATAAAAATTATATATCTATCTCTATATATATCTTGTTCAGTTATTTTTTACTGAATGTATTTTACTGAATGTCATTTTATGGATATTTAGATAATTGGTAATTTCAACTGAAAGTATGCAACAGAAGTTTATATACCTTTCTCCTTGGGCACATTCATTCACTTTAATAGCAAGTACTTTTGAGGCACTGGGATGGATATGGTGATGAAAAAACAGACAAGCCCCACCTTCATGAAACTCTCATATTATGAAATATATGAAATAAATTAATTAATTAACAAGTAAAATAAGTGTCATGGAGTGCTAACAGGGCAAAAAAAGCAGGAAGAAAGATAAGAAAGAATGGCAGGATGCTGTGTTAGATATGTAGCTAGTGGAAGCCCTTCTGAGGAGGTGACATACATGCAATGAGAAACAAGCTACATGCATACCTGGGAGTGGGAGGAACTCACTCCTGGAAGAAGAATCAGCAAGTGCAAAGACCATGATGCAGGAATGTGTGTGCAAGTTCATTCACTGACAGCAAGACAGAATGAGCAACAAAGGGGAAAAGTGGCTGGAAATAAGGCTAGAGAGGTGGCCAAAGGTTATATAAGCTGAATTTTAGTTCTCACTGAGTACTTTGGATTTCCTTATAAGTTTGTTGGGAAGCTTTGGGGAGTTTTGGTGAGTGAAATATCACCTTTGGATTTGCTTTTAGGTTTACTCTGGCTGCTTCATGGAGCATAGCATGAGTAGAAAGGAAAAGATGAGTAAGAAGTCAACTGGCAATGCCCAGGGAGAGAGGATGGAGGCTTGCATAGTCTGGAAAGGTGGAGATGGTGAAAAGTGGTTTATTTTGACACTGAATCTTGCAGGTTTTCTTGATGGATCAGATGTGATGTGAAAGAATGGAATAAGTCCAGGATGATTCCAAGGATTTTGACTTAAAAAGTGGAGTGAATAATGGAACCATTTTATAGGCTAAGAGAGAAACACATCTGGGGTTAGTGAAAATCAAAGCATGTTGCAAATATACATTGGAAATCCTATTTTGACATCCAAACAGGCAGTTCTACTATAGGCCTGGAGTTTAAGTTTGAGATTAGGACTGGAGAGTTTAATCTGAAAGTCTTATGCATATAGAAGAGACAAAACCTCTGGCCTGCATGAGTGTCCCCAAGGAGTGGGTATGGATAGAGCAGAGGTCTTAGCACTTACTCTCTACCACCATAATGACATCCATAGTTTGGGAAACATCCAAGAAAGTCTCTGGGGCATATAACTAGAAGTGCAAATGCTGGGATACTTGAGAGGTACATTTTCCATTTTATGAGCTATTGCCCAAATACCACCATGGTTGGACCTATTTACACTCCCACCAGAAGCTCATAAATGCTTTTTATACCACATTCTCACTCACACTAGATGATGACAGATTTTAAAATTTCTACCATTTATTAAATGGTGAAGCTACACTTTTAGATGGTGTCAATGGTAACTGTGTCAACTTTTAGGACTAGGAAGGACTTTAAAAATAACCAGACACACATCTATCTTACATTTATCACATTGCCAAGGAATTGTTGAGTCACTTGTCTTTCCCTTTGAATGATCGCAACTGCTTTCAAAGCAGGAGATATTTCTTACTGTGTTTTGAATTCTCAGTATCTAGCACAGTGCTTGGAACCCAGCCAGCCCTCCACAAATTTTAAAAAATGACACTGGGCCCTGGGGTTGTAGTTTAGTAGTACAGCATATGCTTAGCCTATGCAAGGCCCTGGGTTTGATTCCCTGCACCCCCCAAAAATGACAGTAAGTACTATTAAATGACTGCATGAGCCCCAGTATTTCACAAGCAGGGAAACTGAAGCCCAGGAAGCTATTTCTTTGCTCAAGGTCACATAGCCCCAGCATAGCAAGAAGAACTGTACCAAACTGTACCAGCTTCCACTGCTGCTCTGCCATATGTTTTAATCACATACAATGTAAAACAAATCATGATATTCAGAATATTGATGAACAAGTAAGTACTGAGCATTCTTGCTGAAAATAGGAATCCATGGCTGTAAGTAGAAAGTAAACATGCATGACTCCATGAAAATCCTGCCATGATGTGTAGCTATCAACAGGTTGTATATGAGTTCAGAGAATTTATAAGCCTTTCAGCCACATTCACGGGCAGTTAGTACAAATAAAAAAGAATTCATTCTCAAGAGAAGGAAACCGAGGCTCTGAGATTGACGAGCACATGGGACAGACAAAACCTAAGCCAAGATTTCCTTTCAGTCTCTGCTGGTACACAAGGTCAGTGGCCTTACAATTATAGTAGCTTCATACCTCAACTCTCTGCCAGTGTTCCCCATTGCTGTGGCACTGACCTTCAAACTCTTCTCCATGCTTTTCCTTTGACCAATATTTGGACCAAACACTATTTCCAAAAAAATCCAGAAATGTCAACAATTTGCTAAAGTGATTCCTAACTATTTAATTTCATATCAATTATTTTCATCTCTCCTTCCAGAGGTCAAAAGAGGGTGAGAGGGCTCATCAAATTGTGTTAAATCTATTTGACTTGGTAAAACAGAGAAGGCAGAAAAAAAAAAGATGAAAGAATTTACGAGACAGAAATTCTTTTCAAAGAGTGCAAATAGAGATTATATTTGGCATTTTTACATTTTATGCACTATGTAAAATTGAAGTCTAATATAAAAAAGTACCTGGCGAAATATCACAATAGAGTGTTTAATAGCACAATAAATTTATTAATATACTTCAGGCAATATGGACCAATTTTGATGGAAGGTAAAATTTATACTAACAAGAACAGGGGAAAAAAAATCAGTTACTACTCCTTCACTCTAGGGAGCTCCAAAGCATTTAAGATACCATTAAGTAAAAATCCAATGTCTTCAAAAGTTGCAAATTTCCTTTTTTCAAGAAAAAGTTTCTCTTTTCACTTTTATTACCTTTTTTCTTCAAATCTTCATCAGGCTCATACATCTCAATGATCTGCATTGCCCTTTTAACATCATAAAATGGGAATAAAATTTCATTCAGTCGAGGGTCTCGTTGATGCTATGATGAGAAGATAACTCCATTTAGGTCGACATTTCTCGCCCTTGAGGCATTTTACGTTTCTCAATATATAATTTCTAAAACAGGACATATCTAGACTATTATAATTACAAACATCAGATTTTACTGCCTTCCTGTATTTCTCCCTAAAGTACACTTCAAAAAGTCCAAATTTGGTAGTACTTTATTGGTTTCTCTCGCAGAATAAGAAAGAGAGGAAATGTGGGGTTTTTCAAAAATTGAGCAATACACTACAGATATATTGTGCTTTGCTTTCTATTTCCCATACCATAGGTAAGACATTTGCCATAAGTATATAAAAAGTGAGGTCAAAATGTTTTAAAAAATTAAAAATTTAATATTGAAATTAGCTTTAAAAAGTAAAAAAATAGGGTGTTGGGGGTTTAGCTCAGTGGAAGAGCGCTTGCCTGGCAAGTGCAAGGCCCTGAGTTCGGTCCCCAGCACCGAAAAAAAAGTAAAAAAATAAAAATAATTTTATAGAAAGAAATAGATCATATACTAAGTTAAGTGCCAAGAAAACCCCAAAACAATAACAACAAAACTCTAATGTTAGACAAGCAAGCACCATTTCATTTTAATTATATCTTTTTATATCAATAAGAAATTTCTTGGGCATTCTGCAAACTTCATTTATTTTCTTAAGCCCCTATTTTTCAAAATGAAGTTACTACAATTGTAGTAATGAGAATTAATAAGCACAAGGATATTTATAAGATAGAAACCATATAAAATATGAACTTAAATATTAGTAATTCAGAAGTTTCTTTTTCACTATGAAATTTAACTCACTTTGCCCTGAGACAATTCCTTGGGCAGAGTACATGGGTGAAGATACTTCCTAGAAGCTGCATGCTCCCTGAAGTGATGCTGTCCTGACTTCCTGGGATGGTGAAAAGTCCATTTACTACTTAACTCAGCTACAACTATGTATGTGCATGTGGGTGTGTGCACATGCCTCTGTGTGTGTGTGTGTGTGTGTGTGTGTGTGTGTATAGGCAGTGGGCCCATTCCTTATTGTTCACTTTGAATGACAGGGCTTCATTGTGTCCCTCCCTTGTCATGCCTCAGAGAAGTAAATAAATAAATAATTAAACTTCCATGGACTAATGGCCAACAAGCAGATGTGAAAAAGACTTGGTCAGTAAATAGGACCATGGCAACAACTCTTTACCCAAATATATACACAGACTTGAAAAAATATTATTGGAAAGGGATTTAAGAAGCAATTGTTAAAAGTTCATCTGGCTTTCCCTTGCCCATTTGTTCTGAGATAATCATCTGAAAAGATGATGAGCATCTCTGGCCAAGGAACACTTGATATCATTTCCTAAAGCACAGGTGGTCCTAGCCTTTTCCAGTCCTCTCCCCACCGCTGATTGAGTTAAGAGTTTTAACTTATAAGGAATCAATATCTTTTTGGCAAGTTATCCCAATGAAGCATGCTTCTGTTGTAATCTAAGAAATCACAGCTCACATCAATTTACATCCATGCATTTGCTGGAGCAGAAACTGCTACATAATAACAGGCCTTAGACCATAAAGAACAAAAGTGATGGGATATGCAGAGAAGGAGAGATTGTGAGGTGAACCATGGAATGTCAGGCAAATGAAGGCATGCTGCACCTTGTTTAGAAAATTGATGCCGTCATGCAACAGAGCCTGCTATTCAAGGGAATCAGGAGCTCCACCCTGGGTGAGAATAAATTGTTTTAAAAGCAAACAAATAAAATCTAAAATCTCTTTCTAGGCACATCCCTTCTCCCATAACCACCATGGAAAAAGATGGATGTGGGATGAAAATGGACCTTCTTAGCGTCCAGTGCAGTTATGGTCATAGTTGGCCACTGTATTTCTCTTCCATATTTGATTTAAAGATATGCTGATTGGTAAGTTGTGTGGACTCATGGAGATGATAGCAAATCCTTATGAATTAAAAAGTGAGTGAAAGAAGGGATTCAGCCATAAGGAAGAGTTAGTGAAAGGAAAAGTGGGAACTCAGGTGTTTCTGCATGTTTTTATATATACACATGTGTGCTAAAACACACACATGTGGATGTGTGGTCTGTGAATGGCACAGCACCATTACTATCTCTGGGAGCGCGTTAGAAATGCAGATTCTCGGAGTTACCGGCTTCCGGGCTCCGCTACACTTCTCTAGCTGTAGCCTTTCCTTTCTCTCTAATAAATCCCACTTTATAAAAAAAAAAAAAAAAAAAGAAGAAGAAATGCAGATTCTCAGGCCCTTCCCTAGATATACTGATTCCCTGGGGCAGAACCCAGGAATCTGTCTTTCAATAAGCTTTCTAAGTAATTCTGATGTGCTCAAGTTGAAGAAGCACTGCTCTAACCTGCAAGAGTCTACATTTTAACACATTTGTGTATTTATGAAGAAAAATCCCAAATAAATCCTATAAGGATAGGGCTAATTATTTGAAATGCCCTTTCAATTAAGCCCCATTAAAATACAGTCAGAGGACATAATGTTCACTAGGCCATTTATCAGAAGTGATAGCCAGGAAAATCAGTTCCTGTAACAGATGCATGAATACCCCCAGTCTAAAAATTACATTTGCAGTAAGTAAGCATTAAGTATAGACAATATGAAATTGCACTTGTATTTGCATCTGCTCTGCCAGATAACATGATCTATTGCATTCCCTAAAATGTTCACATTTTCATCTGACTAATATCGAGGCAGGAAACAAAGGGTAAGGTCTGCATTAGAATCATAAAACTATAATTATGATGAGAAAAAAATGAGAAAATCACGTGATCTCAGAGTCTTAGACTACAGAAAAGTTCCACTTAAGACACAGCACAGGGATGTGAATGCTTCTCAGTTCTGAGGGGCCATCAGTTTTCACTTGGATAAACTATGTACCCAGGATATTCATCCCATGATATCCAGTGCTTTATAAAACGAGATTCCAAATACCTTCCAAAAATAGATCACAGAATTGTGCCCAAGTAAACTAGGAGATAATGAGCAGGTCCCCAAAACTGTCCTTACTCTTTCTGAGAAAAGGCATGAGCTAACTTCAATCCAAGTAGCATTGGGAGAGATGGATGTTGATAAAAAAGTACTAGTCAAAAGAAATGAAAAATGGGCAAGGATAAGCTTACTCATAATATGAAAATACCTCCTTCTCTTCCTCTCTTTGTGCCTGTGCATAAAGAATAAAGATATTGTAAAGGAAAGAGAACTTAAATGGTTTTTTTACATACTTCCAACTATAAAAACAGAAAATGAAAAAAATCAGGTCTAATCCTAATGTGATTACATGATCTGCCTGAGGCAGGGGGAGAATAACCAGAAATAATTAGAAAATAAAGCTCATTCCTGATTAATGTGGCCATCTTCTCTTCCTTGTTTTGATTTACCTCTCTTGTACTCTATGCAGCCCTCAATTCTGCAGGCCCTTAGTTGTTACCATCTTTGTAAGAAGTCAAGTAGAAAATGAGGGTGACATTGAAATCAATTTAGCTTCTCATTACGAACAGGGAAAAGAAGGTGAAACTAACTGAAGCCCAAAGATTTTAATTAGTTGTGCCACATAAGCAGCTGAATTGACAGTAGATGTAACCATGTGGCAGCTCCCAACAAGTGCCTCCACTAGTGTTCTACACCCTAGTTTGTAATTTTCATGATTTCGGCAAAGAAAGTTTTCCTCTGTCCATTGGATGGGACCCAGAGACATTGCTGTGGCAATATTATAGATGTGAGTGGTAGATTTCCATGAGTAAATTCTGTATAGAGAACACCAGAGCTTATATGATACTACTCTTATATTTTTCCCACTCACACTAAGCATCTGAAGGAGGAATTCAGTTATTCACTAGACAGTGCTGCACAAACTTTCAAGCACAGACAAATCACAAGGAGATCTTACTAAATGCAGATTCTGACTCAGCAGTTCTGGGTGGGACCTGAGATTCTGCATTTCTAACAAGCTCCTAGGGGATGTCAATATTGCTGGTCCACAGATCATACTGTGAGAGCACTGACTAAAGAGCAGTGGATGAGAGGTGTAAAGCCACCACTGACAATCTAGTGAGTACTGATGGCATGGACAGGAAAGAGGTGCACAAACACTATAGTCTCTCCTTTCCTTCTACCTCATGGAGGAAAATACATACACTAAACTGAAAAGTCCATATAAAGAATAAAAAATGTATAGTCTGGAAGATGGTGGAAGCCAACTTGACATTTGCTAATACAAAGGGGATTTCTTTCCATTGTCTCTATTCCAGTTGGTCAGGGCTGAGCTGGTGCACAAACATCCACTGCTTTTGCTTTGCTGTAGTTACCTTGCAGAACCACTTATTAATTCAGTTTTTCAGTTGATTGTTTTTGATATCAGGGTAGACCATCAGCATCTGTGAACATGGAGATTAGGGCTTTGTCCTTTTCTCTGTTTCTTACTTTTGTCTTATTGCATAGTCCAGAGCTTCCAGGCAATGGTGAATACTGGCTTGTTGAGACTGTGTTGCTAAGGCATTTTGAAAATGAGGTTTAATCTTTTAGAGTTACAGATCCTTACAACCCAAGGCTTGTTCCTTTCTTGAGAGGGCTCTCTCTGTCTCCTTTATTACAGGTTTTGAAATTGCTCTAAGGAGTGTTTTTGATTTTGGAGAGATTAAGGGGAGAAGGATAGGACTTAAAAGAGGGCATGCAAGAAGCTGGCAGAACACTCCTTGGGCTTGACAATTTCATCAAGGAGCCTCTCATATTTTTGCCTAGTCTTTCCTGTTTAGTCCACTAGAGCAGAAAAGGAAGAGAATTAGGGCAGACACTTTGACTGAAAATAAAGGCTATATACTTTCCCAGACTGTCTTATGGGCTGTATGACCTAAGGAAATCTAGAATCACACTGATTCCATCAGTCCCACCCAAAAAATTCAAGGTATTGCCTTAGTGTTAAGGACAAGAAAAATAGAAGAAAACATTTAAAAAAATACAATTATCCACTATAACTAATAGTGATAGATAGAAGCTTGCCTAATACTAAAGAATATGGATGTCAGAACAACAAAGTATGGTGGATCATAGTTTCTTCAAATTAAATCCTTAAAATTGTAAATACAAGCTCGAAAGTTTCCAAAACAAAAGTTCAAAAATCTTATAGGAATTACAAGAATGATTATTGGGTAGACCAACAAAAACAATCCATAAGAGGAAATGCATTAGATAAGAGCCCGTGAAAGGGGCCTCTCTCCTCAGGATTCAGAACTGTTTCTGCATTCAAACAGTGAGATGCAGTATAAAGGTCTCTGTTTAATAGATGGCTGGGTGCCAGTTTCATCCCAACACGCATAAGAGGTCTTATTTTAGGAAGTGATGAATTGACGATATGGCAGATTTTTTCCTCTCTACTGAACTATCTTCCCTCTTTAGTTGGAAACTGGATTCCTGCCCATCTCACAAAGTTTAAGATGATCAATGAACCAAAGCGCATGAAGCAGCTAAGGGAAATAAAGCAAAAGAAATAAACAACAAAAGGAGGAAGTTGTGGGGGGGGCACAGAAAGAAATAAAGCAAGGCATTTTAACTTCTGAGCAATTGTGGCATAAGAATGTGGATAATATCTGGGTAAAGATTATGAACGCGGTCGGTATTCGCATGACTAAAATCTAGTGAAGTGGAAAAACTTGAAATGTTTTCAAGTAAAATAAATATTGTATTGTACTGAGAGGATTATTAAAAAATGGAGGCATCTGTGTGGATATGGAGTCCTGCTTTTTTTTGCATCAGTGCATCTAGACTTTGGCTTAGCAGTTTCTAAAGTGTAATTCTATAACTTGGAAGCCACTGAACCCTCACAAGGAATGAAAAGAGAAGACCCATGCAACTATGTGGTCTGTTTCAACAAAGTGGCAAATCATAGACTGCCTGTTCTCTTTTTTAAGGACAATACCACATATCTGGCACAATGTTACCTTTCTTCTTTATTTTTATGCTGGGAGTTGAGTATGGAGCCTTATATATACTACACATGTCTTTTATCAGTAAGTAATACCTCTCAGCCCCTTCCATTGTCTTTTTTTTTTTTTTTTGGTGGTAGTGAGGTTGAACTCAGGGCCTCATGCTTGCTTGCTAGGCAGGCACTTTACCACCTGAGCCACACCCCTGGCCCTTTTTGCTTTAGCAATCTTCCAATCTTCCTATTTATGCCTCTGGCACGGCTGTGATAACAGGCATGTGCCACCATGTCCAGCTATTGGTTTAGATGGGGCCTTACTAACTTTTTGCCTGGGCTGACCTCGAACTTCTGATTTCTACTTCCTGAGTAGCTAGGATTACAGATATGAGCCACTGTGCTTTTCTAACATTTTTCTCATATGTTATGATGATTAACTTAAATTATTTTGAAAAACATATTTCCTGTCCCTCACTCAAACTGTTATTATTCATGTGTTGGAGAAAAACTACATTTTCCTTTTTGGATTAATAATAGCCTTGGTGGGTTTTGCTGAAAGCACTCTTTTGTATATGTAATGAAAAAGGTTTATTTTGGTTGTAATAAAAGTTGCAACCTTTACTTGTTCAAAAACATTTTTCCATTGTGCTTAAGCAAATTTTGTCAACCAGTTTTGGTTGTTAAGTGAATCATGTCCTAAAATTAGCTCTGAGCCTGTTATAAAAATAAAAAATAAAAAAAATTAACCTGCAATCCAATTGGCCTAAGACTCACTATATTTTCACCCAGGAACTCAAATATTTTACTTGTCAAAATATTCTTTTTGAACCTACATATTTTTCTAACATGCAGTCCATTAAAAGACAAAAATAAAGCTTTCCAGTCCATGCAAAGGTATGAGACAAAGTTAGCAATGGAGAATCCAACTACAGTGTGATAAACTCAATCCATTCTCTATTTAATGAAATCAACAGGCAAACAAAGTACCTTAAATATCATCTTGCAAAAACACAGACACATTTAATTAAATAAATATATTACAAATTTCACACATACACACAGAACCAGAGCTACACATCACAGCGAGAAACCAACAAAAAGCGGTGTGCAAAGCCAACATGTAGGCACATTAACACATGGGAAGCAGCTGATTTTTGCACCTGGTAAAGCCATCATGGAAAGATCAGCAGGTCAGAAGCAACGCAAATAAGGTGATATGACATGGGCATGCAATGAAGACACTGGAGGAGGCAAGCCACTGCACACAGACTTTATGGAGTTAATGTATGAAAAAGCTTACTTCATTTAGAAAGCTCACTAATTGGTCTACCGTTAAATAATCAGTTTTGTCTCCATTGCTGAAAAGAAATTTATTAGAAAAAGTAAGTTTTTGTATATGTAGGTACGATTTACATGTTGACATTCGTTGATGATAATTATTCTAAACTTATTTTCTAATCCTGAAGTAGTGGTGAGTTCTTAAAGTGGCCAGAGACTGTAAGGGGGGAGAGACTCAACAACAAAGGAAAGAAAACATTCCCACTAGGTCACAGAAAATGCCTGCAATTTCTTAGCGTTATCAAAAGAAATTATTTCAAAACAACATGTAAGTCATCCATTTGAAATAATTGGAATGAATGAACTTTTCAACAACATACTAACATTCCAAATTGAATCTAGTTAGTTCACATAATGGGTTAATACCTAAAAAAGCAGGTTAAAATTATAGGTAGTTAGTAAAGCCAATGCCAGGGGGAGAAAGTTCCAGGTGCTGCAGTTAATTTATGTCAAAGTTTCTCTAAAACTCAGAGTGAACTTTTATACTGATTAGCTAAGAGGTGAAAATGTAACTCTGACTAGATATTCCTATACTAACATATTATTTAAACTATAATGGCAAAAATGTTATAAAAATCTAAAAAGGACAAGGATAACATTTATATAACACTTCCTTATAAATGGAACTTACATTTTTTTAAAAAGATCTTCTATATCTGTCCGAGGACAAATCTTTTGTGTCAGTTCATAGAACTTTTCATAAGTAAATGCAGCAGGCTCAATTTCATCATTCTGTGGAGAATACAAGAATGTCACAAGTCATAGGGCCATTTTTTTCCTTGTAAGGTGATAATATGTAAGGTCACAACACAAAGTATTGACTACTTGGAATCCCAGAAGCCTACAGGTCACCTTTCAGGCCACACTGCTAGATGACAGCATGTAAATGAGCACTTCTAGTTGCCAGGAGGACAAGGTTTATGCTTACAAACATCTGACCACAGCAAAGCTTCACTGGAAAACATCCCAAAGAACAAATATAAAGAAACATTTTCTCCCTGTGTTCTTGATGGAGAAAAGTGCCTGTTTAGAGGATACTAAGGAAATCAAGACCAGTATTTAATCATGCTTTATTACTTTGTGAATTTTCACAAAACCACAGAGAAGCTTAGGATAACCAATTAAGATTTTACTTGTCATACTGAAATGCATCTTTTAAATAGCACTTGTAAAAGCAGTCGCACATTTAAATTGTTCTTGCAGTCTATAAATTAATTTTCATTATTTTAAATCTGAAGGGCCATGAACAAAAATGGTTGGTCTGGTGAGAGATGCTTCATAAAATATGGCAAGGCCATCTCCAAAAAGTGAATTTATTAGTTAATTATTCATGTTGCCAGTGACGCTGTGCTTGGTTGAGACAGTATGGCTGGGCTCCTCTAAAATAAGCTCCATAAACTGTGAAAAATAGCCTGAGAAAAATCCCTTTGAAGTAAATTAGCTGAATTTTGGAATACTTAGGTTAAAATGCATAGAGATAAGGAAGGAGAAGAGAAAATTGTACCATACGTTATTAAATCTAAGTGAGATCAGTTTAATATAAATAATCCAGTTTATCACATGTAAGCGCATAAATAAACAAAATGGTTTTAAAAACACATTAAGTTAATGAATACCTTTCCACTGGGAAGACCTAACTCCTTGAGTGCTTGAAAGATCACCTTTTCTGTTTTCCCCGATGCAAAGGTTCTAGTAATACTGGGGCAAGAAAGAAAGAAAGAAAATTATTGCTCATTCCGCTCTCTGTGTAAAAAATCCAAGTGATCTTAGTGATGGTGGGACTGGGGAAAAAGAAAAAAGGAACAAAACCGGGCACTGGTGGCTCATGCTTGTAATCCTAGCTACTCAGGAGGCAGAGAGCCAGGGGGATTGCAGTTTGAAGCCAGGCCAGGCAAATAGTTCACAAGACCATATCTCAAAAAAACCCATCAGCAAAAAGGACTGGTGAAGTGGCTCAAGGTGTAGGCCCTGAGTTCAAACCCCATTGTGAAAGGAAGGAAAGGAGGGAGGGAGGGAAGGGAGGAAGGAAGGAGGGAGGGTGGGAGGGAGGGAAGGAAGGAAGGAAGGAAGGAGGGAAACAAGGAAGGAAGGAAGGAAGGAGGGAGGGAGGGAGGGAGGAGGGAAGGGAGGGAGGGAGGGAAGGAGGGAAGGGAGGGAAGAAGGAAAGAAAGAAAGGAGAACAAAATGATTTTTAATTTGTGGGTGTTTTTGTTGTTCAAACTAGCTCCTCCTAGGTCCCTCTAGATACCAGAGCTGATTCTACTTGATTCTAAGACATGCAGTCCCCTTAAATTTTTGTGAATATGACAGTGACTGTTGGACAAAGATAATGACACATTATTATTATTATTTTTGGTAGTACTGGAGTTTGAACTCAGGACTTTGCATTTAATAGGAAAGTACTCTACCAGTTGAAGACTCTACCACACCCCAAATCCTTTGCTTTTCAGTTTGTTTTTCAGATAGGGGCTCAGACATTTTTTGAGGCTAGCCTTAGATCGCCATCCTTTTCCTCTGTCTGCAGAACAGCTAGGAATATAAAAGTGTACCATCATGTCCAGATTTTTTGGTGAGATGGAGGTCTCACTAACATTTTTTTGCCTGGGCTGACCTGAAACCGAGATCCTCCAGTCTCGAGTAGCTGTGATTACAGATGTGCACCACTATGCCCAGCCCACAATGACTCATTTTGAACTTAAGAAATTACTTTCTTAGGTAAAAGGAATGTGGCAGATAGAGGCCAGAATCAAAGCTCACATTGACAATATCTGGATTTGGGGAAAGGAGTAACCCCAACTATGATTGCTACTGTGCTGGTTTACATGCTTACTGTAATTGAGACTTATATCAGATATTTTTATTTTGTTTTCATGCTAAGCACTGTTGAGTCACTTTACAATGCCAGATTAGGGACTTTACCATGAAAGGTTGGGGCAGGACAGGGAACAATTATTTACTGTTTCAATAGAATCTTAGCACTGACTTGAGACATGATATTTCTTTTTTTTTTTTTAATTGTTGTGTTGGGTGACATTACATTGTGGCATTTACAAAAGTTCTTACAATATACAAATATATCATACTTGAATTCACCTTCCCCCATAGTTCTCCTTTATTCTCCCCTTCCCCTATTCCTGGAATAGTTTCAACAAGTATCATTCTTCCATTTACATACATGTACATACAGTATTTGCACTATATTCACCCTCCCACACCCTTTCCCCACTTTGTCCCCTCTCCCACTAGTACCAACCCCATAGGCAGGACCCATTCCACTCTTTTGTTCTCTGATTTGAGACCTGATATTTCTCAATAGCTTTTCAACACATTCAGGGAAGATCAAAGCTAGTTAAATGCATAATATCTTAATGAGCACAATTCCTGTTGTTGGTAAAAGTAGGAAAGAGAGACCCCTCATAAAAGAATGTGCTCCTGATTCTTAAAATGAAAGATACTGAGGTTAGGAGCTGGTACCCTGAATCCCAGTTGGCTTCATGCTGTGCCTTTACCACCCAAGGAGATGTTGTTCAATTCCTGACTGAAAGCCCAGGTCTTGTGTTACTATGGCCACTGAAACTAAACTCAGTAGTCCTGCATTTGTTTGAAGGCAGAGCTGACTTTCACCTATGATTCTTGGCTTTGGAATGTCTGCTGAGCACTAGAGGGTTTTAACTGAGTCTCACACCTAAACTTTTCTTGTATTCCACTGTGCATGTTTAAGTGAATGTAAGCACTGACAGCCAGTTAATCTTGGTGAGTGGGAGAAAGCACCACTTCAACTGCAGAGTACAACTTCCCAAAATAGACTGTGAGAAAGGAACTTTAGTTAAATGAATTATTATGTGTTCACTGAAAGCTTTATTGTTTCATACTAGGTCCAAGAATACTTCACAAAGCACATTGTTAAAGAGTTCTTGAGAGAGTTGTATTCAAGTGTAAGGAGACCTATGAACCTACAGACATGGGGAAAGCATAGATGTGTGACATCAAGTAAATTGGTTAACAGATTTCCAGTATAGGGATGATGTGTTCATATTTTCTCATTCTTGAGAGTTCATGCAATTTTAAAATATTGAATTGGGGTAAGGTGCAACTTATCTAACCTTTTTAAATTTAGAGTAAAGTAGCTATTCCATGTATTTTTCTCTACAAAAGTATGTGTTAACATAAGAACTACAGACTCTCAGTGGGTTCAGGTACCTGTAATTAGGAGGAAAATCTTTGCATACCAATCTTGCATATGCCAACAGATTCAAGGCTGGACAGCCCTGGTGTAATGAGCTGAAAACTAATCAGTGTGGTCAGGAAGCAATAGGTATGGAGCCTGAGCTCTTCTGGTGAAGTAGAAAGAGAAGAGTGTGTGGAAATAGAATCTTTTGGTGAGTGATTGGCTATGTGCTAAAAATGAGACCAGAGTGTTAGGAAGATGGACGAGGAAGAAGGAGAGAGGAGAGGCTGATTTCTCAGGCCCAGCTTTTCACGAGGATGCTTGGGCTGAGCATCCAGACATCAGGTTTGCTCACCTTGTTCTAAAAGAGAACAAACCTAGGTAGACAGGTGGGAGCAAGGAAATCAAATAGACCATTTCCTTGGCTCCAGGCACCTTTCTGAGTCATTCCTGAGTATGAAAATGGACTCACTAGGCATGGGGGCTGTGCAGTGAAGGTGAATTCTTTAGGTTTCCAAAAAGATGCCCTTCAAGAAAAGTTCTGAGAGAAACACACTTGTCACAGGCTGGAAACATTTTACACAACATCATGGGGTATTTCCTGGGAACATACATGTTTACAAAGGGATCGTGATTTATCCAATTCCTTATATACAGCTCTATGCCCACAACTTAGTACTTCCTAGCTAACAGGTGCTCAATGAAATTTTATTGAATCAAAACAAACTGCTGCCCGTTCCCAAAATAAATATTACAAAAACGTATGTTCCTGAATTGTGCCCAGTCCTATTAGAGTTCTCTCTGAATTCTGTATTCCATAGGCCTCATGAGTGATTAAAGAGAGCAACCATCCTAGAAATTAAGTCCCACTCTTTGCTTGCCTGCCCAAGGTCTGCAGTACATCAAAGGATTATATATAACACTATCTTCTGACACAATCACAGAAGACTCCTGAAAGGTGGGAATGGAGGTACTGCCCCTGTAGAATTAGACCTTCCTTATAGGGCTGCTGGAACTTTAGGATATTGGTTGGACCATGTAAAATTGAGCTGCCATGATCATATCTGAGGCTCCTAGCCTACTTCAACACAATTGTCTCCTTCAAGATCTTCTGTAGCTATTGTCTACAACCAGTGTCTGCTTCCCCATTACTCAACTCCCTCTCACTGGATCCCACTCCAGGTTATAAGGGATGGGAGACAGAAAAAGAAAAAGGTTATTTTCAAAGCTTTGGTTCAAGTTGGGGGTTAACTGAATTTGATTTTATAAATTTGAGAGAAAGTTACACTGCATAAGATTATGGACATAAAAAGAAAAGAGAAAAGGAGGCCATAGAGTGAGAATTTCTTCATTTGTCATTCCCGTAATTTCCCGGATATTACATTTTGGTTTGATGTTCAAGAATAGGGGCCATTCCTGAACTATGCAATGACTATAAGCCAGATCCCTTTTAACATGATGTATACCACATTAATAGTTTCCATGTTTAGAACTTTAGAATGACAGTGATGAAATGACATTTTAGAAGTGTTTACTCTTCATATCCTTTAAAACATGCAGGACAATTTCCACCTAAACTTTGGCAGCTCCTCTACCAGTAGAATTATCTGCTTTTTGTTGGCTTTGTATCAAGTCTTCACCAACTCTAACAAACTGCCCCCAACTCAGAGATGTCTAGTGTCAAACACCTGTGGGTACTGGCAAGTACCAAAGAGTCCAGGTCAAAGAGAGCCAAAGAAGATGCCAAAACACCTAGGCTATTTCTACCAAAACAGCAGTAATCTTTTTGTATGTGAACATGGTAGATAAAGATACACACAATCAGAAGAGGCTTCCAAGCCCATTCAGCCATGGTTTGATGGGAAGGATACAGGCAAATGTATTAGCACTGATAGAAGTACTTTGATCATAAGCTACACATTTCCACTTTGTCCACTTTCTGAACCTTTTCTTGGAAGAAAAGGCAGGACAGTAATGCAGATCTAATTTACATTTCTGTTCATCACACACTTATCTGTGCTTTCTAAAGTTTGGATTATTTCAATATCAATTTTAAATAAAAATGCACTGTACAGGAATAGCTGTAGGTTACTAGGTTACATTAAAAAAATCATCACACTATTACTCAAGCAAGCAAAAAGGTTTTAAATAATATAAGGATCAGTGTGAAGTTTATTTACCAACAACCATTAGGCAAGGCCTCTAATAGGGTTTTTTTTTGTTTTTGGTTTTTTTTTGTAAACTTCTAAAGAGGATATACAAAGTTGACTTGCTTGTAAGTTATTAAATAAAAATTAGAGAATTCTATATATGGATTTGTAAAGAGTACAACAAATCCATGGCGTCTGTGACCCAGTAAGAACTCCTAAGAGCTTAAATAAAAAAGAATACTGCACGAGGTCATTTTCATGGTTTCTAGATGTTCTGTTTTTTTCATAAATATTTCAGTCATGTCACCTGTATGGTTAAGTTCATGATTCTTAGAACCTATGGAATTAAAAGATGATCACCTCTAGGACACTTCTGTTCAATGTGATAAGAATAATGTTGAGGGAGTATGGAAACACTTGCACCGGGTTCAGGTTGCAGAATGAAAGCTCCAGAGTGAATGAAGTGGCTGGATGGGAAGGTAGGAAAAGAAGAGTGGGAAATGGCCAAGAGTAACCAGCAGGCCACTGTGGAAGTGGATCTACTCAAATACCACACACTTGATGACCTATTTACCTTACTGTGAAAGATAAATTTGTCATAAAACAGGATTCCATCTAGGTTTTCTTTGTCAGTTTGCTTCTCTGCTAAAGTGGTGTCCAGAGAAGCTGGCAACATGATCCCAAGTCTTGAGAGTCCAGGAAGAGTGGGTTATATCTGGAGAGGCAGTGTTTGATTCAGATTGTATGGCTTAGGCTCATGAATCCAGATAACCTCCTGAATTAATGTGAACAGCTGATGTTTTGATGCCCAACCCAGCTTCTAGGATTTCCATTAATACTTACATAAACATCAAGCAAAATGATCCTGGAGAGTTTGGCCAAGAATTCCCATCACCACCCTCACAAGAGCTTCCAAGGACACACACAGACCATTAGCACACCCTAAATCCTGAAAGGAGGTGAGAAGCAGCAAAGAAAGATGCATGGGGAATCCTCAGAGGTAAAGTGTGTCAGCACAACTATTAAACAGTACATGTTGAGAATGTGTCTGCTTTATGTCCTCTTCCTTCTTGATTCCACCTAAATTTTGTTGCCTTTTTACTCTTGTCACTGTTAAAGTGGGCAGGGTGAAGGGGGAAGTTGCACTGTGAAGTGTGTGTACTGCTGAAATACTAGTTCAATCCTACGTAATCCCAATGTGATGGTATGAGGGGTTGAAGCTTTTAGGAAGTGATTATATCATAAGGGTGGAGCTCTCATGAATGGGATGAGTGCCCTTATAAAAGAGACCCCTGGGAGCTTCCTATCCCTCTTTCCACAAGGTGAGCATACAGCCAGAATGCAGCAGCCCACAACCTGGAAGAAGGTCCTCACTAGAACTGGACCATGCAGGTACCCTGTTTTCAAAACTTCTACACTCCAAAACTATGAGAAATAAACTTCTGTTGTTTGTAAGCCACTTAGTCTAAGGCACTTTGTCACATAGCCTGAGCTATGACAGTGCCCCACTTTGCCTGAGCACCAGATGAGCAGCAATGCTAAGAATGGGAAGGCACCATCCAGAACCAGCACACTTGCTCGATAGTCCCTGTGCTGCCATTGCAGGTGCAGTGTTCTTTAATGTTAGCTAGTGGTTGCTCAGGTAGGTAGGTAAATGAAATTTAAATTCTCAAAACCTGCTTCCTTAAAGATTGAGAAATAATGCTACTTTTTCAAATGTTCTCTATCATAGTTAATGATACCTGTTCTGGGGGATATGTTACTTCCACGCACGATTTTAACAGATTGAACACAAAACAAAACAATTCAAGGTAAGCTTGCAGAAGTATCTTAAAGGCAGTTAGCACACAGAACTTGCAGATGAGTCTGTCTTTGGCTTGGTACCATAAAAGCTGATCAAGGATAGGGTGTATGGCCAAGCATGACCAACTTACCTCCTAACTGGAATTTTGCCGGTTGTGTTGGTCATAAATGCCAACTTCATCCAGCTGGAAAACAACAGGAAGAACATTGCTTTAGAGTTTCTTAGGAGAACAGCTTCAATTCAGTTAAGAACTTTGAAAGATAGCTTGTTCAAACAAAGTAAATTTTCTCTTAAAATCAGGGGCAATTATGTATGATGAGATGAGTTGAGGGCTCTCAGATTTAGCAAACAAAAACACAGGACTCTCAGCTAAATTTGAACTTCAGATATTATTTTAGCACACATTTGTCCTGTTTCATACTTAGAACATACTTCTAGTAAAATATTACTTGTTATTTGTCTAAAATTCAAATTTAATTAAGCATCTTATATTTTACAATCTGCCAACCCTAGATGAATTACAAAATTGACAATTCGCACTGAGCACAACACATCAGTACTAATTTGTTCTTAATTATTGCTCTGTATTAACTTATGGGATAGGAAATGCATCTGTAAAACCCTGTCCTGACGAGGATGAGGACTTGCTCATCCTCCTTTTTCCAGCTCCCACTGTGACAATGTAGATTGAATGGATACCGTCCTTCATCTCCAACAGTAAGAGATATCATCAAAATGTGAGCAACTCCTTGCTTTTCCCAGGCTCTTAGGAACCATAACATGTTATGGGGACCCATAATATTTATGTGTACTTTAAAACTAGAACTGTTCTTAGTTAATGACTCCCATTCTGACTGTTCAATAATATAGTCTAACAATCTGCAGAACATCGTGACTTGGTAACATTTCTGTCTAAAGAGAAGTTTCCTAGAAACCAAGTGTCTAATTACTTAGGGGAAGTTTTTAGGACAAAAGGCAGTGAGGGAGAGGACCTGACAGGGAGAACATTGAAGCAAAGTCATCCCAGTTGGAGCTTTAGTTTGATCTTGTGATATGCACCAGCTTTGGTAGCACAGGGGCTGACCTTGTGTACCCTGTTTCAGCCTGTCATTGGCTGTGGGCTCAAAGGCTCCCATTTAGCAGAAAGCAATTCTCTGGAGAAGTAGTCAAGTCTAAGAGCTTGATGAATAGCTGGTAGCTGGGTGAACACGAGCACCATAAAGGGATCCAGACACGACACAGTATCTAGTGTCTCTACATGGATATTTGGGTCACTTCAAATCCCTTGGGATTATCACTACTTGAAGTCATAACATTGAATTATTCACTGGGTTTCTCTTTAAGAAAATATGCCACAGCTAAGGAAAATAAAAATCAGTTACAAATAGGAATTTACAATTTATTACTAAATAACTTCTCTCCACTAACAGGATGGGTACTATAAAGTCAAAATGGAGAAGGCAGGAGCTAGGTGCTTGTTTAGGTGTTTTCCAATTTCATCCACATGGTAATTATGAATCATAGATGTGCACAGTGGGGCTAAGAATTTGTCTAAAGTAGAAAGCTGGGATCGACAGCCCAGCAGTCATACTGTCAAGCACCTGTCAAATGACCAGGAGGTAAGGACCAAAAGTGCTAGGAGACTGACCTAGGCATAAGATAAGATATGAATGACTGGTGCACTCTTGGTGCTGTGGCCTAGATTTGAGAGATGCAAGCTTATTCCCACAATTTTTCAGTGTTGTTTCCTTTAGCGCCTCAAAGTTGCCTGCCAGTGGCTATGTGAAGGCAGGTAGCCCCAACCCTTATGGATCACTGCTTTTCAAAAAGGCTGGCGTTTGACTTTGGCTAGGATAACTACTTGCGGGAACTTTCATATCATCCTGACAGTCGGTTTAAAATTCCACTACTGTAATACCCCCATAGATTTTAGAGATGGTAAGCTGGGTAAGTCCTTTGGATCCTTGATTGATTAAATTTAGAAAAAAAATTCAAGAAGGACCTTTGGATTCCTGACTGCATGCTAAACAGGAAGCACTTATATCTGCAGAAGAGGAATGTGTTTTTTTTGGCAAATGCTCCTCTTGCCTACACTCCCCATTTCTCAGTTGCATGTAGCAGAGGACTGAACCACTCCATTGTCCAGCTATTACAGTCCCAGGCACATAAGAGCTATCTATCAGAAGGTTCAGCTAGGGACTCAAAAGCCAATGCTCGAAACCCATAGGATATTGAGTTATTAAGGTTCCAGTAACTTTTGGCCATTGATCACTTTTTTAATGTGGGATTTGAGATGTGAGTTCTCCCACGAAGAGAGCAGGTATGTATTAGTCAACTCATTCTCTAAGATCAGGAACACGGAGGGAAAGGCAGGCAGGAAATGGCCTGGCCACAGATGGTGTAGCTGTCATATCCTAATCACACCATTTGCTTGATAATTTCTAAGAACAAAGGGTGATACAAACAAAACTCACTGTTTCTTGAGGCATGTCATTGGACTGACGTTGTTTGCCCTGAAGTTGTGTATGATTGATCTCAGGCCTTCTACCCATTGCTGTGAGAGAAAGAAAAAAAAGTGTTCTTGGTGAACAAATCCACTGCAGCCAAATATGGGGGTTTTTATGAGACAGTCTGTATTCATTTACTGTAAAAAACTATAAACTTTGCTTTTATCTCCTTCCTGCCACATAGCTATCTACGTTTTTCATGCTCATATTTTATTCTTTAATAAACAGTTTTCATTCTTTCCATAGAGATAAATGTGGCATCAATAGTGTCATAAAATACTGGGTTGCCTCAAAGGAATGTTGCCCACTGATTGACTTGTTAAGCTTTCTGTTTGCAGTCTGTTTAGATATAAGCCCTCTTTCAGTTGCTGGCAACCTTGTTTCTTTCTAAGCAATAGTATACACTACCTGCTGATGGATATTTATTCATGTTAGAGGATTTAGTTTCTTCACTTGTATTGTGTGATTCTTTTAATCCGGGCTTGTTACATTTCTTACCTATCTGTGTTTTCCAACAAATCCTTAAAAATTAAGAGTCCTGGATTGTCAGGGCACCCAAAACAAGCAGTGATGTGTTCACATAATTTCTGTATAAGGACTTGGACTCCATCAACATGTCAAGGGTTCTAATTTTTCCACATCCTTGCCAATACTTGTTATTTTATGCTTTTAAATAGAATCTAACAGGTTTTTTTTTGTAAATGAACTCTTTTGTGCTCCAGTAATTTCTGACAGCTTTCTCAGTGAATAAAAGGTAAATTTCTTTTTGTATCTAGCAAAGGCCATTTTCTGACAACTGGAAATAGCTTCGAAAGCCTCAGTAACTATAATGGGAAAGTCAGGATTCTGAGGGAGGAGGAAGAAATGAAACAGTAGCATTAAAGAAGAGCCTCACTTATTTTTCATCACCAGACCTCTCTTCCTCTGTCAGGCTAAATATGGACTATAGCCCCCTGGAGATTATCAAATATCCTGTTATTGGCCTAACAAACCACAAACCCACACAGAGTTTCCCAAGAGCAGACAGAAAAAGCACAAATAATTTGGTTGGCATTAACTCGGACGCATTTTTTCAACCTGAAGACTTGCTACATGTTCCAAAACATAAAACAAAATCCATAGTTTCCTAGGGCACACAAACAGACAAGTCAATGAGAACGTCACTGTTTTTTTTTGATCATTTTAATTCAGTGTTTCTAGAAATAAATTCCACACATGGTGGGCTTTGGGGAGGCATAAACAACTTTCATGGGTCTTTTGAAAATAGTGCACTGGTGAAGAATCTTGTTTATTAGAATGACTTCTGAGGTCATCACTCCAGTGACAGGGTCCATGTTTTAATTAATAGCAAATGCCACCAACATCTTCAGAGGCCCTAAAGGGTACTGGGAGGGAAGGTTCCTGCTTTTTTTTTTTGCCTTGCAACAATGAAAGCAAGGTCAAAGACCTAGCCCAAGGTCACAGAGCAACTAGGGCACAAGGGTAGTAAAAATCCTGCAGTCCGCTCTCCACATCGTATTTTCGTATCATATTTTCACACAATGACTTGTCCATACCACTCCTTCTATAACATGGAAAAGGTCCCTTCAGGCCTTTCCTTCTCTCTATTATCTGTCAGGTCAAGTACACTTAGCATAAGAAGACCAAATAACTGTAAGAAGAACGATGTTAATGCTTGTTGTGTTCGGTGTTCTTTTTAAACATGAAATAGAATAAATACCAGTAGGTGTCAGTAGAGTCCTAGAGTTTCCTTGGAAAGCTTTGCCAAGAGTAAACTAGATGCCTATCAACTTTGACCATTTCCAGTTATCAGAAGCAAACAAAAGAAAGTGACTTAAAGAAGGTCTTTTTTTAATTGTTGAAAATAAGTTTATATGTTAATCATACACATCATACCCACAGAGACATATGTTGCTGCCCTCTGAACATATACCCTGGCTGGATGGGGTCAGGTTTATGAGATGGCTCCTACCACAGTGGGCACTTTCCTTCTGGTTGGGCTGTCCTAATGGACACAGGCAGTCTGGGTGCTGAGGAGCCCAACCACAGAGGAAGTTGCAACAGATGTTCAGATGTACAAGGCTTCCCCACTTCCCTAACGGGCTGTGATTGTTACTGACTGTTCTCTCACTTTTTCCTTTAATTTTAATTTAATTTTTTTGTTGTTGCTGGGGATCGAACCCAAGGCCTTGTGCTAAACATGTGCTCCACCATGAGTTATACCACTTGTCCTCTCATTTTTTAATCTTTTCCAACTTTTTCTAAACTAGTTTAAAGCTAAACTAACTTAAAGTTTATTTTAGCCTTTTTAAGAAGAAGAATGGGAGATCCTATAAAAGACTTTTGAAGGCCTGTGCTGTGTCATTTGGGGAGAGGACACAGAAGGAGCTGAATCTAATCCTCTACTGAGAACTTTATTTCTCTCCTCTAGAACTCATTACACTTATTTTCTCCATGCAGCCAGCATCAAGCCTCCAGATCGTACCCTTGACTAGCTCCACTGCAGTCAAAAACACCAGAACTGTTACAGACAAAATGAATCCCTTTCCCACGAAAAGAATGCAAAGAGACAGGTACAACAAAACTAGATCAGAAAAAGATGGACTTACACTGAACATATATCTCACTGTTTTTACTTCAAAAGCATTACTAAGGTTCCCCGCCCACCCTGTCACATGAAAATAATACTTAAATGCCCTTTGTAGGAAAAATGTAAAGCAAAGACTAACAAGGAAAAAAATAAACATCACTTCGCCTCATTGTTCACATGAAGAGAGATCCAACAACAACACTTTGCTCTTTGTGCTTCTGTCCTTTTTCTATGCACAAATAGGTTGGTCCTCTTAAGATAACTAGATCCTAAGATCATTAGCCCCCATTATTATTGAGTCAGCTCTTCAGGCAGAATTCTTGCTCCTTCATTTCAATCCTATCTGCCAAAAGCATTCCTTTTGGTCTTTAGTCAAAGAAGCATACTGTCAAGACAAATAAAAACAGAGACCCCGTGGCACTCTTCAAGTTTACCATGTAATTGTTATTAGTGTTTGGAGTGTTCCATATACTCCTTGGCTCTTGGGTACAACACCTAAGATAGGATCCTTTCCCAGGTGCAGCAAAAGAACCATGAAGAGTAAGAAGATAATGAAGATGATTTACTAGAAAGATGAGATTATACCTTGAGGAGGGAGGTGGGCAGTTTGAACAGAGTCCAGCTGCCTGAACAGGGATAGTGCACCTCAAGGGATGAGGCAGGCAGTTCAGGTAAAGCTTGACTAGGAGGAAGCTGTGGGGCTTGGGGTTTTAGTTAATAAGATGGCCTTCCCTGTAGCTCGCCCCCAAATGGTTTGGCCATTGCAAAGAGGATGCCGAGTGTGGAAAGGCATGCACCTCCATGACTGCACATTGATTTGCAACTTCCCATGTGATCAAAGAGAATCAAAGATGCCCTTCCCAGTTTAAACTTGAAATGGAGACAGGGCTCATAAGGACATAGGACCATTATCTTAATCAATGGCATGGGCCATCTGGGGTTTTATCTTATTTTAATTATTATATTATTGCTGTACTAGGGAGGGTACATTGTGACATTTACAAAAGTTGTTTCCAACACATCTTAGTTAAATTCCCCCCCCCATCATTCTCCTTTAGGCCCTCTGCCCTATCCTTAGAATAGTTTCAACAGGTCTCATCTTTCCATTTTCATACATGAGAACATAGTATCTCCCCATCTTGGGGTTTTAGAGTGGAGTCTTATATCCTGGAATTTTTTTTTTATTTCCTGTTCTTGTCTACCTATCTGCTTATGACAAAATAAAATTCTCTAAAGGGTGGAACCAGCATATCCTGCTTCATCTTCATATCCTGTTGGCTCTGTTAATAAAGATGAGGCTACTGGTGGAAGTGATGGCATAATCTCAACTAAGTATGTTCAAAAGGTAACTAAACCCACAGAGTAGGAGAAAATATTTGCCAGCTACACATCAGACAAGGAACTGATAACCAGAATATACAGGGAACTTAAGAAACTAAACTCTCCTAAAATCAATGAACCAATTAAGAAATGGGCAACTGAGCTAAACAGAACTTTTTCAAAAGAAGAAATTCAAATGGCCAATAAAAACACATGAAAAAATGCTCACCATCTCTAGCCATAAAGGAAATGCAAATCAAAACCACACTAAGATTCCACCTCACCCCTGTTAGAATAGCCATCATCAAAAACACCACCAACAACAAGTGTTGGCAAGGATGTGAGGAGAAAGGAACCCTAATCCACTGCTGGTGGGAATGCAAGCTGGTGCAACCACTCTGGAAAAAAATGTGGAGACTTCTTAAAAATCTAAACATAGACCTGCCATATGATCCAGCAATCCCACTCTTGGGGATATACCCAAAGGAATGCAACACAGGTTATTCCAGAGGCACCTGCATACCCATGTTTATTGCAGCACTATTCACAATGGCCAAATTATGGAAACAACCAAGATGCCCCACTACTGATGAATGGATCAAGAAAATGTGGTATTTATACACAATAAAATTTTATTCAGCCATGAAGAAGAATGAAATCTTATCATTTGCAGGTAAATGAATGGGACTGGAGAACATCATTCTGAGCGAGGTCAGCCAGGCTCAGAAGACCAAAAATCGTATGTTCTCCCTCATATGCGGACTTTAGATCTAGGGCAAATGCAGCAATGTGGTTGGAGCTGGATCACAAGAAAAGAGGAGAGCACATACGGGAGATATAGGAGGAGGTAGAAAACCCAAAACATAAAAGCGTTTGATGTCTCCACTCCAGAGGAATTAATACAGAAACCTTAAAAGGACAGTTTATCATGAGCAGGGGACCAGGAACCAATGTAAGTATCAGTTAGAGTTGAATCAACATGGGTCATAACACATGGGTACATGAAAGCAATAGTAGGAATCTTTCTGTAAAGCTACCCTTAACTCAACTAGCAAAAATGCTTTGTCTTTCTTACTATGCTTATGTCTTTTCTTCAACAAAATCAGTGATAAGGGCAGAACCAGACCTGCCTGAAACTGAGGGGGGGTGGGGAAGTGGGGAAGGGGGGCAGGGTGGAGAAATGACCCAAACAATGTATGCACATGTGAATAATTGAACAAAAATATTTAAAAAAAAAAGTAACTAAAGACCTGATAATTAAAATATTTTGAGAGCCAGGTGTGGTGACACACACCTGTAATCCCATCATTTGGGAGGCTGAGAGAGAAGGAACACAGATTCCACACCAGTGTGGGTTGTGGGCTACACAGACCATCCTGTATCAAAAAACAAAACAAAAGCAAAAACAAAAAATCAATCTAGGGACCAGCAACATCAGAATCATTTTGAAATGATTAAAATGCAAATAATCACGCTGCTGGAGTGGCTCAAGTGATACAGCGTTTGCCTAGCAAGGGTGAGGTCCTGAGTTCAAATCCCAATAGCACAAAAGACAGAAAAAAATGCAAATGATAGGCTAGACCTAGGGATGGAGAACAGAAATCTATTTTTTAATGATCTTTCTAGGTGATTGTTTTACAAGTTCACATTCAGAAGCACTGTTCTACACTCTTACCACTCAGAGGTGGTTCCTAGACCAGAAGCATCAACATCTCCTGGGAGCTTGTTAGAAATGTAGTCTCAGGTCTCAATGGATCAGAACATGCATTTTAACAAAATCCCCAGGTAACCTGTGTGCACATTAGTCTAAGAAACACAGGCCTAGAAAAATGGCCCCTCTCACATTGGAGGTCTCTTTCTACTGCACACCCCTCACACCCCCCATCCTGGGAAGGTCTGGGTTTAGTTTCTTAGTCTGTTCAGAGTGCTATAACAAAATATCATAAACTGGAGCTTATAAACAAAAGAAATTTATTTCTCATAGTTCTAGAGGCTTGGAAGTCTAAGACTAAGACACCAGCAAAATAGGTGTTGGGTGAACACCCACTTTTTCTTTTTTACCACTAAGAAGCCCTCCAAGGAAAAAGCAGGTCTATCTCCATCACACCAGTGATTCTTCAGAGGGGTCTCCTGATCAGCAGTTTGAGTGTCACCTAGGAGTTTACGGAAATGCGGATTCTCAGGCCCCATCTAGAGCCTAAAGAATTAGCAACTTGGGGGCAGGGCCCATTAATCTGCATTTTAATAAATCCTTCAAGTGACTTTAGTGAAGGGAACACTATAACGTGCTAGATCAGAGCATCTGGTGCTAACAAGCAACAAGGTGTTTAAGTGGCCACTGCAGAATGAGCTTGTCTAGTTTTATTTTTAATCAATTTTATTGAGGTATAACTTATGTATTGTGAATGACCTTTATGTTTTTGATTCAAGTCTTTCAAATGTTAACTAACCACTCTTAGGGTGAGCACTACCAATTGGGACACATCAAATTTTAAATTCTCATTCTCCAGTTTTGGATTAAAATTCTCACACATTCACACAACATCCCTCTTCCCCTTCCCCGAATAGGCAATGTATTGCTGAACATTTTAAAGACCATTATAGGCATTACAAAAGCAATGCTGGCAGCCAGAGGGAGCCTGGCTAAGAGGATGTAACAGGACCATGGGAAACCCCAGAGGTGCTGATTTCCAGGATCTCATCAGGCAGCAGGGACATGGCCCAAAAAAGCCCTTCAGAAGTAACAGCTTCACCTGCTTGAGAAAAAGTAGGCACCACAAGAAAGAAACCTGCTCTGGAAGGTGTGCATTTCCAGGGAGGGAGGGCATTTACTAGACCACTTGGTACAGAAACCAGACAGAATTCTGCTTTGTAAGATGAGTACATGATCACAACATGACTTGGGTCACCAAATGGCCAATCATCAACCACAGAACCACGATTGGCACCTATACAACAGCAGGAGAAACTGGAGGTTGAAGGCCAGCATTCCCAAAGTCTTGTGTCCTCACGCAATTTGGACCAGAGTTGAGGCCCAGGAATTATGAAACTCAGAGGTAAAGACTAAGATTAAATGGCGAGCTGACTACCAAAATTTGTTGCATATCACAGACCAACATCTAAACCATGTTCAAAAGAAAAGGTAAAACATTTTCTCTCTTTAATGTCAACTACTTTCTCAGGTATGATGTGTACCTCTCACAAGATATGGATGTTAGTTTTGGAAACTCCTGCTAGTTCATGCGGGAAGAGGCAAAGAGGCAGATTATGACAGTGGTGATAGAACGAGGCAAAAAAACCTGAAACTATTGCCACAAGAAAGAAGAATGCAAGATAACAGAGATTGTGAAGAATTTCATGCACGATAATGCAGCTAAAATAACATCTTGGACAAGCCCAGTTGATAAACCCAAGAAGGAAGGTGAAATTTGTGAGCCTGTGATAACAACAAACAGCAATTACCTCTGAGACTGTAGCCAGGCAGCAAAGGGAGATTTACCAAAAGATTAGTAGAGAGATAATACAAGAGTAATCACAAAAGCCCTTGGGAAGTCAGTAATAATTCTCATAAAAATTTCTAATCCAAAAGAGAAGTAAGCAAACAAGAGAACACTAGGGTAGGCCTTTTTCTTGACACAGTCTGAATGTCTTCCAGGTAATAAACATTTTCATCTGCTATAATCTGTCCACAGAGTGAAGCTAATGCAAGTTAAAGGAGGAATGCACCAAGCACCATCTGACTCTTACATCACTTTCCCACCATGGTGAATGAGTATTTAGGCAGGAAATAAGCTGCCGACTATGAGTATGGGCGGCGGTGTTTGACGGATAGAATTGGATAGGCCAGGATAATATTTATGTGTTCCTACTCACAATTAGTTCAGTCACTCTCAGATAGTCAAAACAGGCTGTCAGCCTGGCTGGTTATCTTGACAACACTGGCTGGGTCAGAAAGGACCTCTAAATAGTCACAGAGAGAAGAGGACACGGTGCTGTTCTTGGTAATGACTCAGGGGCAGAAGTGTCAAATTCCTGTACTGAAAGGGATAGGAATTCTGTTCCTTAGCATGCCTAACAAAAAATTTCAGCATTGCTTAAGCCTGATTCTCTAGATACCCTGTAACAATGTCCTGTTGGGTCTACAGAACCTTGTCTCCTCTAACCATATCTACTCCCCAAAACAGACTGGCTGGTACAGAACAGTCATGAAGAAGAAACATATGTACACTCTGCATATATTCATGTTTTATATTTGCACTTTCTGACTAGATGAGCAACATACGACATTTGTAGTGTTCCAGAGTTCAAAAAGCAGCTATGTTCCTAAAAATTCCAGGAATCATTGAAAATAAAAATCAAATATTCAGTTTATTTTATGTAACACTTCTTTGATATCCAGATGGACAGCTCTAAAATACATGAAGAATTTAAAAAATTTGAGAAAACCAAAAGTATTCAATCATCCTATGCCAGTCAGAAACAATCATCTTTTCTTGATAGTGTATTTTTTTTTGGTCTCAATTCTATCAACTCTGCAAAATCCTGGTGAGTTAAAAGGTATTTCTAAAGTTGTGTGTTTGGTTGATGGTCTGTACATACCACTCCCATGCTCACATTCTTCCTTATATTTATTAATTGGCAATGTTGGAAAATTAGGTCATGCCAATGTAAATAGGATTTCACCATGCAGACAACCTACTTGCTGATTCTCTGTGATATACAAAATCAATCGAGGAGTTTATGACTAATTCTTCTATAGGCAGCATCAACCTGTTTAGTGCAGATCAAGTCTGTAGGTGATCCTACAAACAAAATAGGGCTTTCAACAAAAGAGGTATCACAAAGAATCTAACTCAGTGGGCTTGAGTTTCATTATCTAACTATCTTCTAAGGAAAGTTCACTACCACAAACACATCAAATAAAGAGGAGAGGATGACAACAGTAGGAAAACAGTGTTGATAAATTGAATATTTATGATAAAGATGAACAAATTAATGCCAAGATTACATCATCATTATGATACTTCTGGAAAAAATGTCTTGTTGAATAAAATATCTATGATATCATTGGTTACTAGAGGAATCTATTGCGGACTACCACCCCTATAAGCCTACCTCCCCACAGAGAACCACACTGAAACATATACCTAAGTGGTACATTATGCTGATATTGTGTTACAGGTAGAAGGTACTGTTCTCACTTCTGTCTTTATACAGGTGAAAAAAATAAGCCAACTTGTGAATTGCAACACAAAGCACTGGTAGAATTCGAAGATCTAAAGTGGAGCCACTGCCAAGGTTCAAAACACTATTTACTGGCTGTGTGACCTTGGGCAAGTTACTTTTCCTCTCTGGGCCTATTTCTTCCTCTGTAAAATGAAAATAATGGTAAAACCTAATACATAGAGTTGTGTGAGAAAAAAAATACACATAAGCACTTTGAACAGTGCTTGACACATAATATGAACTGAAAAAAATCTTGCCATTGTTGTTCTTGTCAATTCAGGTTGAATATCCCTTATCTGAAATGCTTGGGACCAGATGTTTTGGGATATCTTCAGTGGAAATGCTTATTGGAGATGGGACCTGAGTCTAAACATAAACTTCATTTGTGTTTTACATATACCTTATTCACATAGCCCAAAGATAATTTTGTAGAATATTTTAGTGTGCTGCATTTTGACTGTGACCCAAGGTCAAGTGTGGAATTTCCTACATCTTAGCCTCAGGTTTATGCTAAAAATGTTTTACGTTTTGAAGAGTTTCAGAATTAGAATTTTAGAATTTAGGATGCTCAACTTGTATTTGGTGGTCAGCAAATTTGCATAAAGTGCCAGGAATTATTTTCAGCTTTCAGGTCTATGCATGCTTCTCTGTGGCATAGTTTTCCTGTTTGTCTGCTTTGTTTAACAAAACTTCAGGACAGTCAACACTGTCCTTCCCTCACTGGCTAATTACGATGAAATTGTAAGAGGTAAACTGTTTTTACTGAAAAACACTGACTTTTACTTGAGCCCATAAATTCAGTAAAAGAAGAGAAGCTTGGCCTCCCTGCCTTCGTTTTGCATCTCTCTTTGCTCTAAGCCATTCTGTCTGCAGTCACTTTGCGATCACCTTGGAATCCAGGAAAGACCCGGCTTATCACACTGTTTACCAGGAGGGAAAAAGGAAACTGCCCCAAAGGAAGGGAATATCAGAGCCTTGTCAGGACCAATAATAACCTCAGAACCCTCGAAGAACAAGCACTGAGATAATGGGCAATCAGGCCATACCTGGTGACTGGGACTATTTAACTACACACACCTTTCATCCCCTGCTCTAATTCTTTTATCTAGTTAAACCTACAGCTCATGTCTGTACTCCAAAGATGGTGGTTGAAGATGGGCTGAAGTATTTACTTTGCCTTTTCCCAGAGCTGATTTTGCCTTGAAATAAACCTCATTTCTCTGCCCTTCACCATTACTCTCTCTTTATTTGGTGTATAGGGTGAGTGGCTGGACCTGGCATGTGGAATCCTAGGATCTGGTTTCAAAATTACTTGCTCCAGATACAGAGCTCAAAGGCAACGAGTCTCTTACTCATGCATTGTATTTTTTAATCATACCCCAAAGATTAAAAAATGCACAAATACACATAGGCCATGTTACACATGTTTCCAGTGGCAATTTTTGCTAGCAGTAAAAACTGGAGTTGTGTGGAAAATGGAGAAGCAATTTAAAGGTAGTGACATTTTTCTCTCCCAAGGGCCAAAAGGTGAAATCCAAACTTCACATTATGTTTTTGATACAATTAGCTTAGCGGGATTCATTCTGCATTCCCTTGGTGGAGTCATCTGATAACACCTGCAATTAGGGCAAAATGAAGTGCTCTGGGCTGGGTTTAGAGTTTTCTTCAACTGTTAAGATCACAAAACATAACAGTCAGAGTGGCCCCAGCAATGAGAAACACAGCCCCCATGAAGGTTATAGCATTCTAAATAGATGTGTCGAGGAGGCAAAAGGCTTCCAAAGAAAAAAGAGCTTAGAACACCAAGAAAATCCATCTCAAAGATCATGAGGATTTACAGTGACATTAAAGCCTAAGACAAAGTGATAAATAAGGGAAATTTTGTCTTAAGGGACAAAATGCAGCATATTAAACTCTAAAAACAACATGAGACCAACTGGATATAAAAGAAAATTGTGTGTGCATGAAAAAGACAAATTGGGTTTTGCCAGGGATTGTGGTAAGGGGGCATGGGGTTTCCCTGAATATGATGAAAACATTTTGGAACTAGATAGAGCGGTGGTTGTACAACATGGTGATGTACTAAATGGCACTGAATTGTTCACTTTAAAATGGTTAATTTTATATTATGTGAATTTCACTGTAATTAGAAAAAGAAACACAGGATGGGGGAATGCACTCTAAAGGATTTTTATTTTCTTCTTTTTATTCTTCATTTTTTATGCAGAAAGCAGTGCACCTGCATGCTCTACTAAAAGGAGCAATGCTCCTTTTGCAGTCAAAATGCACTGTTTATGCAAATGGTTAAAAAGACTTTGCCACTATGCTCAGTGTAGCTCTGGACAGACCATGGAAGAGCTAGGCCCAGGCTCAAGGCTTCTTTCTCACTTTGCTACTCTCATAATTTCAAAGAAACCTCAAAATTCTCAAAGAATCCTGTGATGAAACTCCCTAAATACCACAGCAAAACCAATAGTGGCAGAGTTTGTGTTGCTGGACATGTATTTTGGTAAGGAGTTGTAATTTTAAGTAAGCCCAGTGCTAAGAAAAATGATAGCTGAGGTATTTAAAAAGAAAACACAGGTACACATTTTCAGAATGTTAAAAGGCTAGATATGCAAAACATAGGAATAGTGAGGCCAAGAGCTGGCACAACAGACAAGCCCCCAGTAGTATGCAATCTTGCTCATATCACATGATCCATGCAGGTCACATGATAAAAAGACGCCTGGGAGCATATTTTAAAAAAATTCCCTGCCCCTTAGCCTCTCCAACCCAAAGTGACCAGTAGCTGTATCATCATATCTACAATTAATTGGACTTAAAACCTAGTCTTGACCTGAGATTTTTATTATTGTAATGTGTGTTTTACATGATTTTTGTGTACCCAAATAAGTTGGTATTTTCATTATGATCAATGGAACTAACTCTACTTCAGGCTGATTCAAACAGCAGACTAACTGACAACCACAGTGACAACTGGGTGCCCATTTGCAAATGAGAGTGTTGGTGTCAGGGACTTTTCCCTCTGAAATTGATATCTGGAAGCTGAGACAATTCAATTTCTGGAACTATAAATATAAGGTCCTTCAGACTGCCATTTGAGACACATCTCACTGTGACTCAGTCTTGGGAGTATTCAGTCTAAATTGGCACTGTCGTTTGGAGGCTCTGCCTGAGTGAACAAGTCCTTTACTTCACTGCTGACAACTTGGCAGCCATATGGACCTGTTCTAGTGTCACCTTGAAGGGTCTGGTCTGGACGATTTGGATATTTTCTTCTTTGTTAGCATGTGTTTGGCTTGTTAGTGGTACTCTGTACTTGTGTAATTTTCATTTACTTATTTCTTTCCAATATTTTCATATATTCCTTTTGTTTATTTTTGCTTATTCCTTTTTTGCAATAATCTGATTAATTTAGGAACTATCTCTGTTTCACTTGTCGTTTGATTAGAGGGTAAAGACACTGTCCCTCTTAGAGAAATTAAAATCCTTGAGATTCAACTGTCATCAGGTATCAGGGAACTGGACCACCTCTGTCCTCTAACTTCAGCCAGGAACAAACCTGGATTCCACAGTCAAATGTTTCTCCAGTTCTTGTACAACTGTTGAAGTCAAGTAACAACTGATTACCTTGTATTCTGCCTCAGAACCCCTCAAATGTTAAGGTGCATAGGAAGTACCTGGGCATTTTGTTCAAATGCCTATTCTGATTCAGCAGGTTCTGATCATGTTGGTGCCTGACCCTACTTTGAGCAGTGGGGCTCTCACCCACATGTTATTACCAGCTAGAAATCTTCTTAGAAGTGAAACTTCATGTGGTATCTCCTTCAACACAGAGCATGACTTTTCAGTACCTCTACAGAATCTTGAGGATACATTTCACAAGCACTTAGCTTGGCACTCAAAGCTGGCCAAGCTCTTAGTCAAACGGTCCAATAAAAAATGTTCACTACAATCTTCTCACTGGATGCAACATTGTGGGTCCAACTTTTCTCTGTTTGTGCTCATGTCCTAAATGTGCAGATGGGAGTTAGGCCATGAGCAATCTAACTCCCACCCAATAATTAAAAAAACAACAAATCTTACTGTCTTTATCTGGCAAGAGGAAAACACTTAGGTGGAACAGGGCATTTAAAGCTTAAGAATACTAACCCACTCAATTGCTCTGACTCACAGCTCTGCACTCAAGAAAGCTTCTTATGCCCTTCATTGATTTATTTCCAATGGGAAACAAAGTAAACAAGGAAAAGCCAACTTTCAGTCTTGGAAATATGAAAAAAAAAAAAAAACCCCAACCACACTCACATATTCTATACTTGAGCCTCAAAAAAATCTGTGAGCTAAGCCTGGCAGCATGGCTCAAGTAGTAGAATGCCTGTCTAGCAAGTGCAAAGCGCTGAGTTCAAACCCCAGTACTACTAAACGAAATAAAATAAAACAGAACAAAAAAATGTTCGAGGCAATGTGGTGAAGAAAGTTTCAGTGAGTACACTTGGATGATTGGCAGGAAGTTAAAATTTGCAAGTGAGTTGCTTAAGCATGTAGCCGGCATGGCTCTGGTGAGTCAGGGCATTGAGCCGGCAAGTTAATGCAATTATTCCTAGGCTTCTGCAAGAAAAGCAAGATGTGAATGCCAGGGATTGAGCATTTCCACACGACAGAGGTTTTCATCCTTGAGTGTGTATCACACCCACTTGGAGGGCTAGCTAGAATACTAGCACACAGGGTTTTTGATTCGGTAAGGCCGGGTCTGGGTCTGAGAATCTGCACCTCTAAGATCCCAGGTATTGCTGGAGCTGCTAGGGGCCTGGGAACTACTAGCCTAAAAAATACAACTAAAATTGCAGTTTAAGAAATGGCACTTTAGGGGTGGGGGTATAACTCAATGGTACAGCATCTGCCTAGTAGTTTCCTAGGATGTGCCAGGCATGGGTTCAATCCCCAGCACAGCCAAAACAAAACAAAACAAAACAAAACAAAAACTACCTGCTCTTCAAGAGGCAGCATTTTAACATGGAGTGCTTAGAAAAATTAAATGTCTAGAGTCACAAAAAGTGGTTCACTTTCATCTTTGGTGAACTCTGATCAATGGCAAGACTGGTGAAACGACAGCTCTCAGTTCTACCTGTAAGCTGTAATCAATTTTATAAAAACTTGTTTGGGTTCAAAACTGGTCTTTTTGGTCTAATTCTATTTGTACCCTAGGCCGATGGGTCTCAAACCTCACCTGTCATCAAAATCACTTGGGAAGCCTATTAAAAACATTAGTAGGCTCCATTCCCAGAGCTTCAGATTCATTAGGGCTGTGATGGGACCGCGAACTTCCATTTCTACAAAGCCCCCACGTAAGGCTAAAGCCAGGTTTGATCCCTTGGAGTACCTCTGTGTTTGAATATCAGTAGAGGAACTAGCCAGGAGACTGACACATTCTATAGGATGTTGGCAGAGTCAGTAGGAGGAACTAAGTAGACAACTTGGTTTTGTTTTCCCAGTAAAACAAAGAATAAATCCCTTCTCCAGGAACTATTGCAGCAAACCTTCAACTCAACATAATTCAAGTTCAAACAAAGCAATTTTAACATTCAACTCAATTTGTTAAAATAATATTTTATCACCTGAAATAAATACCCAACTTTATCATTTTTGTACACAAAAAGAACACATACTATTTTTCTAATTTAATTTCTATAGTAGTGACTCATGTATTTATTTGGTGATTTAGTCACAAAGCATAATTTGTGAAATTCGCCAAATATTTACAACCTGCATAAAGTATAATAAGCGGTCTGAAAGTTGTCTAAATTCAATTCTAATCTTTGCATTTTGAACCTCATAGTAACAGCTTATTTTTGTAATCAACGGAAAATTCAACTTGGTTTAACAAAACAGCCTTATTTGTGGAAATTTTAAATGGGGGTTGCATTTCTGTCTTATGTACAGTACAGTGACTCTGATTTCAGTTTGCTGTGTAGCACCAGCTGTAACTTAATGAAAGACATCTGAACTCCCTTCCACTCGCTAGAGACTGAAATCCTTCCAAGCTAGTTGTATTCTGAGAGAGAAAGAAATACAAGAGAGAAACCAGAGTTGCTTTTCCAGCTAAATAAGTTGGGGTAATGCTCAGTACTAAATAATTTGCATAGTTTATGGTAAAATAATAGGCAAAGAGACAAGAATAATTTTGGGGGAAAAAGAGCTTTCTTACAGTTTAGAAAAGATAGGGAAATGCCTTCTGCATGTGGCTGCTTTTATTCTCAAGTGTTTTAAGCTACATAACATACAGACCCATTTATTACCCAAATGTACACTGGGTTTGGGATGAAAGTGGCAGCAATTTGTTAGCAATTTTTTTTTTTTAACAGCGTTTTTCAAGAGAGGAAGTGAAAGCTAAATTTTCAACCGGAATGACAGGAAGGATTTAGGTAAGCAGGATATAATGATCCAAATTGGAAAGAGGCCAAGACACCAGGGTCAAAACCTCCAGTCTTGTCATGGATTCTTAGCTGCAGCAGTCCCATTATATCCTGAAAAATGACTCTGAAAATAACACCCTGGGATACCAGATCTTCTTGTTCCTTTTAGACTATCATCAAATCACATTTTCTCAGTCTTGTCAAAAGATCATTTTCCTAAGCTAATCTGCACAAAGTCTAGGTATACAGCACTAGGGTAATATAGCAGCACCCCCCCCTCCACAGTTTCACTTTCCATAGTTTCAGCTACTCATAGTCTGAAAATAAGATGGAAAATTCCAGAAATAAGCAATTCATAAGTTTTAAATTGTATATCTTTCTGAGTAGCATGGTGAAACCTCATGCTGTCCCACTCCATCACGCTTGGGATGTGAATTATCCTTTTGTCTGTCATATCCACTTCGGGTATGCTACCCTCCCAGTCAGACCCTTAGTCACTTAGCAGCCATCTTAGTTATCAGTCACACTGCTTGACCTCTCAATAATGGCCCCAAAGCGCAAGAGTGTTTCCAGCAGAGGAACCAGCAAATGCAAATTCCCAAAGGCAGGACGGAAATCAAAGGATAAAAGGAGATTGCAACAGAAAGGGAAAGGGGGATCAGGGTGGTATCTTATAGGAGCTTGGAGGCCCTGAAGTATTCTGAGAGGTGGAAGGAAATGATCTGAATTATATTTTTAAAACCCTCCAGCAGTAGTTTTAAGTTATTACCTACAATACAAGGGATATAGCTAGGACCAAGACACCAGTAGACATCTCTTGGAGCAGAACAGGGAGAAATTATTTCAGTCTAGAACACGATGTACTGATGGTAGTGGTAAGAAGTAGTTGGACACTGGATATATTGGGAAATGCAGCGCTAAGAGTATTTGTTAGTGGACTGACACATAGGGCATAAAAGGAAGGTGTTCATGGGCTAAGCAGCTGAGAGGATAGAGCTGTTGAGATGAATGACCACTGTGGAAGAGCAGGAAAGAAGGGTCAATGGTTTTATTTGGGACTTAAATTTAGTAGAGAATATAGGTATACGGAATGGAGCCCAAATCTTGTAAATAAGTAGAAGTGGCAAGGCAAGTTTATTTACTGTAAGCGTTGAGAACAGCTGAAGAAAACAAATCACATTGCGGAGATGTCTTCACAATGACTTCATCTTTGACTGAAAAAGCACAATCATATTTTCAGGCTCATATGACCAGAAATTATTGATTTAAAATCTCAACTTTAGAAACTCCAATCATCTGGATTTTATTGACTGTTAAAATAGCTACGTGAAATAAGGAGAAAAAATATACAAGATGCTCTTTGAGAAGTAGAAAAACAAAGTTGGTAAAATGGTTTGCTCAAAGTTGGGAAATTTCTTCTGTGTGAAAGTTGGTTCTCCATGTAGTCTACATTAAAATGAAAGTTGGCCCCTTCGCCTGGATTAAACATTTGGTGAGATAAATTCTTCAAAGACTTAGTGTGAACAAAAGAATGTCAACTAGGACACCAATAAATTACATACTGATGTCATGTTAAAATGAAAACATTTTAGATATATTTGGTTAAATTAAATATTTTATTGAAATTAATTTCACTTGCATTGCTCTCTGGTGGAGAAGAGAGAACCCAGGGCGGGCCTTGAACATGCCAGACATGCACTCTACTAGTGAGCCACACCTCTGGTCCCTTGCCTTTAATATTTTTACTGTTATTTATTTTTTTGGGGCTAGAGATTGAAGGCAGGGCTTTGCCCATGCTAAGTATGCACTCTACTACTGAGCTATCCCCCGTCTCTCTTTTTTACTTACTAAATGTGGCTATAATGAAACTTTAAGTCACACACATGGCTCACACTGTATTTGTACTAAGCAGTTCTGAGACCACCGCTAGTCAACTATGGATATGCTAACATCCTTAGCGTCTAGGAGCCTGTGAGAAAAGCAGATTCTGGGCCCCACGACAGGCCTATTGAATCAGAATATGCATTTTTAATAAAATCCTGGGGACTCCTGTGCACATTCAACTTTGAGGAGTCCTCAGCTGGCTTTTCCTACAACACATCACAGCAAGTACGTGGGTTGTTGTTCTACACGAATGACATGCTAAAAAGGTACTGTGCTGGCTGAATTTTCTACACAAACAATACCAGCAAAGCAATGGGATTTTAAAACAATTCAAATGATAATTCAATTTAAAAGTATACATTAAAGTTATACTAAGCAAAAAAATTGTATACATATAATCTCTCAGCATATGCTGGGAGAAGGGGGAGGCTATTTTGATGGTACCTTAGTTACTTCTGGATTTTCAGCCACCATGTAAGTGAAACTGATGTTCACAAGATCTGTACCACTGCAGACACAAACTATCCGCCCTTCTAGATCATTTTCAGATTTTCCAACAGCTTCAAGAGCAGCCAAAATTTTGGGATCCTACACAGGGTTATAAAAATAGGAAATATATGTTAGATCACAGAACATGAGGAAAACATGGTAAGAAGAAACCACATTTGGTAGAAAAATATACATAGGGAAAATGATTATTTTCTCCTAATCAAAATGCCCAGTAAGCCAGTATTATTTTAAGAACTGAAATTTCTAACACTCCATGTTACTTAAAATTCCTTAAGAAAGGTATAATAAATTTTTTGATTTAGAAAGCTGTCTTAAAAATCTTTGCTTATATTTTCTGGTGTTAATTTACTGAAGGACCTAGAATATAAAAATGGTATAGGAAGACTATGACTAAGCATACTTGTGTCCACAAAGATCCAAGGAGCCTCTCACCAGAAGACAGTCACAAGTGTTTCCATAAACAAATGTGGCATTATCACAGCCAGCTACCACAGAGTAGTCTCAAAAACAAGATTAAGTCTTCCAAACAGCCTGGATACACAGAGTGAACATTTTCATCTCTATATGTCATGGCATCCTCAATCAGAATGAAAGCTGTGAAAGTCTGGCCTAATTCTTAAATAAAATAGTGTCTTTGTTCTCCAAAAAAACTCAGAAGGAAGTGCCAACATATAGTTACACAGAAAATTTAATAACGTAGAAGAAGACAGCTCTAAACAAATAAAAACAAATGGGAATGTAATTTTGTTTTGAACAGCTAGACCTGCAGGGCTATTATAGAAGAGGGAATACATACTGTGATAAAATATTCTATAAAGAAACATTTTTAAAAATTCCTAGCACCACTATGCAAATAGCTTCTTATTCAAACAAATCAATCACTGTGAAGAATACTGATTTATGCACCCTGTTTGGTTTTTTTTTTTTTCTCTCAGAGACAAACTGAGCCTTTTGGGTGAGCCAATGTCTGCGTGCACAGGTACACAAATAAGGGTCTACCTCAGTCACTTAAATTTCCATGTCAACAACAGATGAAAAGTGAATCAAGGTTTGCTAAGAAAAGGGGGATAGGCTTATAAAATTAGTTTCTGAGTTTAGGGAACTGTTTCTTTGGTGCTAATATCATGTAAAGCTTTTAGTGTCCATAGGTTAAAATCATTTCTAATATAAGTAAAGATAATGCAATGTCAATCACCAAAAGTTACAGATGAGAAGATATCTAAATTGTGTCAGGTCTGAATTCCCCACTGATGGTGTTGGGGCAGTAATGAGTTAAACAACATCCTGAAGAGCATTTTCAACCTGTGTAAATCTATGTCTAGAAGAACAGCAATCACCAATCACAGGTACCTTTGGTATGGCTCCCAGCCGAATACTGTTGATGAGGGAACATTCTAGCACTTGTCCTTCCTGAAAAGAGAGAATACAACCAGCAATGAGCTTAAATTCTGTCAGACTCATGCACAAAGTGCAAACATTTCCTTTTCTTTCTTTCCTTTTTTATTTTTTTTTTGAGACCAGTTCTCACTATGCAGCCCAGAGTGGCCTCAAACTTGCAATCCTCCTGCCTTAGCCTCTCCAGTGTTGAGATTACATACTAGTATACCTGGCTTCTTAGCAAACATTTTCTGATGATGAAGTCAATGATGATTAAAGTAGAAGAAGGAGTGAAAACCAAGTAACAATAATTATCTTCAACAATTACAAATAACCAAGACTCCACAAACTTTCTATTTCAAATATATATATGAGTATACTGAATAACTATAAAATATTTATAAAATTCTGTTTATTTTATACATACAATATAGCTAAGAATGTCTGCATGTCATGAAATATACATATGTGTACACAAAATATTAAGTGGTAATAAACTTTTATATAACTCCAATTCCACGTTTCTTAAATTAAATGCAAATGTCCCTTACTTGTGTTCATTGTACTATGCATCAAATTAAGTCCCAAGGTATAACAGAATGAACACCCTTTTCATATACCTTTTAGGTTTTAGCTTGAATATCTTTTTCTGGGAAATCTTCCTAATTCACAAGATTAAATCAGAGCTGCCTGTCATAGGCTCTTGTAACAAATCTGAATTTATTCACAACATTCAACAACTTGTAACTTTTTTAAAATGTGTCTCACTTTGCACCTACACTAGAATCTATGAGGGTTAGGATAATGTCCTGATCACCACTGTACCCCAATGCCTGGCACATGAAAACATGTTTTCAAATATTTTGAATGAATGAATACGTGTAAGGTCCATGCCTTCAAGAGGCACTTCATAGATCTGTTGATAAATGAAATGATGCAAGCCAGACAGCAGGAAGAACAATGTGTAGTTCTTGTGTCATACCTTGCCTTCACTTTTCCAAGTCAAAAAGAAGCCAAATTCATCCACTTTGAAGAGGCAGTTAGGTTCAAACACGAAAGATTCCTGTTAAAAAAATTTTTTTAAATGTGTTGATTTTCATGACTTGTAACATTCTGAATCTAATAAAAATGCAAATATCTTTGAGCCTCTAAACAAAGTAAAGTGAGAAATCACCTTTGTGCATCCTGATTCTAGTCACATTTCTTAGGATACTATGGAATGTTTTCAGTTTGAAAACTCTTTGCATTCCTTTTCTGCACTGAAAGACTATCAGTTTAGTAGAGCATCTTCCTCTGGAACAGGTTTGAAAATAAGCAGCACTAATGTCCTGTATGATCTTTACAGAAAGGTTCCCTAAGATCTTGAAAGAAGAGCTCCTAGAAAGAAGGAGTGTGAGGTTCAGCCTCTTGGTTTCCCTCCATATAAGAGAAACTGCTGCCTGTACCTACCATAATGTCAAAAAAATCAGTGCCAATCATGGTGGTGCATGCTTGTAATACTAGGACTTGGAAGGCAGGAGAATCACGAGTTCCAGGCCCGTCTAGACTGTACAGAGAGTTCCAGGCCAGCCTGGGCTATATAGTGAGAACCTGTCCCAAATGAATGAATGAATGAATGAATGGATGAATGAATTAACAAACAAACTAGGGCTAGTGATATGTTCCAACATGCCCTCCAGGTGATTCTGATGCACACTGAAGTATGAGAACCACTTCTGTGAACTTTGACACCAGAAACTCAATGCAAACTACAGAATCAAATTTTAAATCAGGAACTGTTGGCCAAACTCAGGAGATTAGAGCAGTTGTGCTATATTAGCCAATGAAATCCTGGTCTTGAATAAGAGAGTAGTACTGTGTTTAGGATTGCCAGGAAAATTCTGGAGAGAAAAAGAGTGATCAGGAAGTGAACCCAGATACCCTGTGTCCTTCGTTAGTGTTACACCAAGACTTGACACCCATGCTTCAACAAATCTCCATGTTCGTTTAATGATCTACAAACCTGTCTTTGTAGATCACTGTGATACCACCAACTAGGAACAGTGACTTAAAACAAATGCATAACAACTATAAGATTAAGATTTTAAGGGTACTTCAGACTCAGTTTGACCCATCAAAATCTATCTTTCTGAATACCAGCAACATTCATGAAGATAAATCCATGTCACTATGAAAAGGCAGAGTGTAGGGTCCTGGGAATCCTGACTGAAGCTAGCCCTCAATTTTTGGGGGACTTTTCTGGAAGGAGAAGTATTATCACATGAATTCTAACATTATTCCAGGCATGTACTGGGCAATGCAGATAGAGCAATAAATAAGATAAAGGCAGGGTATGGTATGACCTCTACCTTAGGATCAAAACCCAGCTTCACCATACCTTCTAGAAAGACCCTTTCTAAGTCTTAGAATTATTGTCTAATAAATGGAAACCTTTGGGTTTGTAGTGAGAATTAAATGAAACTGGGCAGGCAAAGTACATAGCACAGTGTTACAGATTAGCAGGTAATGATAATTATCAATAATGTATGTTTCAAACTTGAGATCATGGTAGCAAATTACTAACAATATGGAATTGTTGATATGTGACACTTAAAACTCCTTCAAAATGACCTTTTTGGACAGTCCAATCTTTTTGAACAGGCTTAATGTAGAAGTTGTTACTTTAGATGCCAGACAAGAAGCAGCATTTGTAAACATATGTAGTCTTGACCTGACACTGGAGAGAGACTTCTGAGGAGTATGGTGCAGTTAGAATTCCTCAAAAGAATGGCAGATGAGATAGGACACATAAATAAGAGCAGGGCATTGGAACAGTCTTTTATGCTACACAAAAGGCACTAGATTTAACTTAAAAGGTCATAGGAATCTGATATTGTTATAAATTAAGAAATGAGAACTACCAACTAATGAAGACATGCGGAAAACCTGGGGCCTAAAACTCTGGTTTCATTGTAAAGACTGAGTGTGGTTTTGAGGCACCTTCTGGGAATTCCTGTTGTACCAGGAGCTCCACTTAAGTGCTCCTGTAAAAGACATAATTTCCAAAACTGGACAATGAGAAGACAACCCAAGGCAGAATAGTAAAATAAGGACAGTAAAAAGTAGCAGCACCTGTGGTAAGGTCTCATACAGTTAGAACAGGGTGCCAATTTGGCTCTGGGACTCAGCAACCCAATCAAAAAAAAAAAAAGAGAAATATTTACAAGGTGCCCATGTGGTTCATGACATTAAAAACACACCAGTTGTTAGGAGGAGCAATGGTCAGAACAAACATTCTCCAGGGGAACCTCACTAAGAAGTCATGACTGAACTAAAGACAGATGCCCACAATCAGCTCATGAACAGTAGCTGAGAGGTTTCCAGACCAAATCAGCTCAAACCACCCATGAATGTAAGAAAGTAAACCTGAGATACATGTGGCAAACAGCAGAAGGAAAGTAGAACACAACATATTTAGGGTTTTTTTTAACCTCCTGTTAACAATCTGAGGCCCTAACCCTCTCTCTGGTTGGTAATTGCTATTGTATTTCCCTGGCAGCAGTTTTAAATTTCACATGGATACCTCCTAACCAGAACTTGGGCTGTGGCTCCTTGGCCAGACCAAAGCAACAATATCCTAAGACCCCCCCCCCCCACCCCCCTTAGGAACATTCTCCTCCAGATCTGGGCACTGCAGGGGAGCTCTTAACAGAAAGCCAGGCTCTGTCTTATTTGCAGATCTGTTTGTTTTGCAGTGAACAGATGGTAAGAGAACTTTCTGGTAAAGAAACAAATTATAACAGAACTTCTTCGAGGGAGTCCAGAATTTTAGTTTTCATATGAATTAGGTAACATTTGTCACAGTCACCCCTTAGAGCTTGAGCACCTGTTATTCTTAGGTTACAGGGCTAGAAAGGGTAAAGAACTCCTTTGGTGAAAACACTGGACAAGTGGTGGCTAGAGGGCATTTGAAAAAAGTAAGAAGCATCACTTTGGCTATATGTGCTTTTGTCAGGAACTCTTTCTGGCCCAGGAATCCCTGCTCTGAGGGGCTTATGCCAACAGGCTTACCTAATAGACAACTCTCACCTCATCAAGGATAGTATTGTATCTTTAAGCTATGTGTTGTTTTTAGTGTATTTTCCCAACATTTGCTGTTTCCATATTATTCCATATCACAACTTGTCTTTCAAAGATTCAAGTTACTTTCAAACTGACTTAGATTAAAAATATTTTTTCTTTCTTTCAATTTAAAGTTATTCTGTCAAATAAAATTTAACCTCCTTTCTTCTTATAAGGAAAGACTATTCTCATTGAAGAAGAAGAAAGTATTTGGCTGTGGGTTCTAGATAATAAATAGTTGATTTTATTTTAATTGAGACCTGAGGTTATTCTTACACTTTCTCCCTTGCCCATAATTACCACTTTTCCCACCATAATTACCCAAGTTAATTGCAAATGTCTATGTCTTTATACTGTCGATTTGTGTTACCAATAGGATACAATCAGGTGTTTCTACCAGTTAGGGACAACTATTTGGAACTAGCTAATCAAAGGTTTAACTTCACATTATTTAAATATTAATTGTTCAGGGGCTCTTTATATATTTGTGACTGGTCAGGTAAATTAGGACATAGAAAGGAGTGAGGGTTTGTGAACTCCATCAAAAGTCTTATGCTTTCTGAGAAAGAGGACCTTCAAAGGAGATGGCACGGATGGCACGCCACCTCCTGTAGGCCCAGCTTTGTAGTTAATAGTTGCTAAGTGAGCTTCTCACCAGGCACCTGCTTGAGAAACTCAGCAGCCATGCTGATTAACCTCACTAAGTTTCACTTTTCCTATCCTAAAACTGGAAAACGTGATACCTACCTCATAGGACTCTCAGAGAACTAACACTAGAAAGCCTAAGTACTTGGGACAAGGTAAACACTGAATAAATGGTTGTAAATATGAGAAAATATCTACCTCTGAATTTACAGCTGCTGCACAAGACATTTAACAAATACTATCCCACATGGAGATAGCTTATGAGAACTCTGCCAGGTTTTAGACTAGAGCAACACTGTCCAATAGATTTTCCATGACAAGGGAATGTGCCACTTTGGCACTGCCCAGTATGGTTATCATGACAGGGCTATGAAGCACTTAAAATGCAGGTTGTACAACAGAGGTGCAAAATTTTTAATATTAATTATAATTTTAATAGCCACATTGAGTGGTTACTGTACTAGGCGATACAGTTTTACAAAGAAGGGAAAAATGTTCTGAAGACAGTAGATTCTTCAAAGCCATAGTTGATGAGGTAAAAACCTGGGACTGGAACAAATTTCTGATTCTGAAGCCAACTTTCCTTTTATTCTGTCAATCTGGACCAAGCAGGTCCTCCTCTGCCTATCACCCATGGAGTGTAGGGTGATCAATGAATGAAAACTAATCCACTTTGGGTACATATGTTCTCACTTTCCTTGTTTCCTGGTTTGGTAAGAACTGGACAAAGCAAAGAAGACCTTGTCAAGGTTGGAGAAAAACAAGAGAAGTCTAAGTTAGGGCTTAGACTCAGAATATCTTATTCAATTTAAATCTCAATATAAACCACAACCTCCATAAGAGACCTCATAAATGAGGAAGGATTCTGGCATGGCCTCCAGCCTGGGAACCTGGATGGAGACTGATTTAGAATTAGCCAAGAGATGGTGATTTCAGTGAGCTCCTGGAAGCCTAAAGCCTAAGAGATGCCATGTGGCCCATTTTCCCCATTTTTCTCCCAGAGAAATTTCCTAAATTCTGCATCTAGCAGATCCTTTTTGACTTTGTCCAAAACATCACAAATTTCTACTTTTTCATGTAAACATCAGAAAACATCACAAATCTCTACTTTTTCATGTTGAAATTCTCAGAGATGACATTCTGCCAACAGGATTGCTATAATAGATGGGTATGGGTTCATTTAAGTTGTGCTTACCTTCATAGGTATGGTCTCTCCTTCGAAGAACCCTGAATGTCCGTATCTTTCATTAATCTCCCTTTTAATTTACACATCACCTAAGATAACCAACTGTGGGCTTTTCAGCTCACACTCCCTGTGAGGAGCTGAAGAATACTGGCCCTGGCTATTCTATCACAGACCCTTGTTTTGCTCTATTTCCTTGCAAAGCAGGCAATATGAGAACACATGGAACATTTGTATTTTTTTTTCTTTGGCCTTTGAGTCTTTGGACACATATTTCTATTGGCTTACAATAACTGATGCTCCACCAAAATCCTATAAGTAGATACAATTCTTTCTCCTGACAAGCAACCCCAAAGACCTGTGGGACCTAGCAATACGCTTACTCTTACTAGAAAACATACACACCATCTATACATTAACTTATCATACTATCATTACTCTGAGGGAGAAACTGTTGTTACTAGTCCCATTTCATAGATGCAGACACTGAGGTCTATCATATGGCTGGTAGGGTAAAGCTAGGATTGGTGACTACACTGAAGTACACGTTTGAATCATACCTGCTTTGAGTTCAGGTAACTGCTCAGTAGTCATATCTGAAGAAGGCTTTGCTGTCCTGCTTGTCACTGAACATCACTAACCATCTAATGATGGTTAATTAAGGGTCAGGAGGGCTTGTGAAATATTTTAGCTCTAATTACTGTGATTACAGCTAAACATATTCTATATCAATGACAGGTGGTTTTTATGAGACAGTGTTTGCCAATATTTCTTATAAAATATATTTTATAACAATTTTCTCTCAGACCCTAGTACCAGGAAGAGCTCTGCTCCTACTGACTTCCTTTCAAGCTTATGAACACTGTGAATCCTACCATCACTTCTGTTTCCTGCTTTGCCTTGGACACCAGGAACACTAGAGGCAAGTCTTCAGCTTCCATCTTTTAACTTTACAATACATTTTTTGCTCCCCATAGAGTAGCTGCTTGCTAATTTAACCCTTAGTTTGATAAGACTTTCCCATGTTTGTTTGTTTTTCCCCTTCAACCCAAATCTATATTCTATTATTCTATCTGGGTATATGTATTTTGGCATTATAGTTTCCTTTTGACAGTGACAAAAACCATCTCACAAGCACCAGAAAGGTGAGTCATTTTATATGGATTTTAGGGTCAGATGGATCTGATCCAAATCTGGTGGTCAGATACCTGTTTCTCCAACCCTAAAAACAGTCAATAACATCAACTATAATATCTATCCAACAGGTTACCTCAAAGGTTACCTCTCTGTATTAGAGAGCTTGAGCTGAACCAAGTAATTTGTTATTGATTATTAATATAATAACATAGTAATAGAAATTATGCATGTTGTATTAATCACCAAAGAAACATATGACTTAAATACTACCATTCTTGCTGTGCAGACAAGAAAACTGATCCTAATAGAGGTCAAGTAAGTTGCCCAAGGGTATACATAATATATAACACAAGGTAGAGCTTCCTCTAAGTTTTCACACAGAATCCATTTCTGTTATGAGGATCTTAACAAAAAGCAATTGTCCTAGTGTGTGCTTACGTCAACTGATCTAGCATGCAAGTCTGTGCATAGGGAAACCCAGAGTTTGTATGTGTATTACTGCTGAATTAGACTCATTGCAATTTGGGTTTCTGTACAGAGAGGTCAGCCTAGGTTTATTCTTCTCTACCTTAGCCATCTCTCTCTGCCCGTCAGCCTCTGTTGACATTCATGCCAAGCAGAAGATGCAAGAGAGAATTAGTCATTGAAGTATAGCTTTAATTTTCTTCCCTTTTCATGGATATGCTGGGGTGTAGTCATTCCTGGGTAGGGAACTCTTGTCCTGTGCCTCCCTGACATGGTACATCACATTCAGCACTGAGAGGGTGATCAGATGAGTTATTCAGCAAGTTTGAAATGTGTGATACCTTCTGTTTATCTTGGCTGCTACATCTCATAGAAACAAATGAAAATCTTTCCTTCAATAAACAACTGTGAACATCTGAAGTGCTCATTTCAGCAATGACTGTGCCCTATGGAGAACACTCCACTCTGGTGTCGAGTGGAAGGACTTAATTGACTCCTTTCATTTCACTCTTGTCTCAGAAAAGAAGATCATGAACTTTTTAGGTGACCTGGCTTAGAAGAGTTGATGAAGGTATTGAAAAGCAACAGGGGGAAGGCATACCATCTTTCCTGACTTTTTCTGTTACATATGAACAAGAAACTGAAATTTGACCTGATGGCAATAACAAGGTGCTGTAGTCTGAATGTGAGCTGCATGCCCCAATTCATATGTTGAAATTCTAACCCCTAAGATGATGGCATTAGGATGTGAGGGCCTTTGGGAGGTAAACAGGGTAAGTACCCTTATAAAAGAGACCTTTACTCCTTCCACCATGTGAGGACACGGTAAGAAGGGGCTACCAATGAAACGAAAAAGGGGATCTCAGCAGATCCCAATCAGCCAGTGCTTTGATCTTAGACTTCTCAGCCTCAAGAACTGTGAGAAATACATTTGTTGTTTATAGCTACCTGGCATATAGCATTTTGTTGTAGCAGTCTAAACAGACTAAGACACAAGGTTTCAGCAATATTCTTGAATTTGGTCAGCTCAATATGATTTGTATCTGAGGAGGAAGGCAGCACTCAGCTTAGACATCTGAGAGGAGCCATCCTGTTTCCAAAGGCTTATCTTGCAGCCAACCAATAGCTGTGAATTCCCATCTTCTTCTTCACTTCAAGATAAAGACGTTAAATATTTGGGACTTAATTTGCAAGGTCAGCCAGTTTGAGACACCAGACTGCTGGGGTCTGTCTCGCTTTGTCTTTCTCTCTCCCAGGAGGTCTCGGATACAGGCATTTTGAGGTTAAGTCTGGCTGCTCAGTTTTTCAGAGGCCTCATGTGCTATAGCTCGGACATAGTGCCGGCATACCTGACCTTTGCCTGAGAACACTTGAAAGAATGATTCCTAAAATGTTCAGCAACTACCTCTCGGCTTACAGAAGGAAGTCAACAAAATACATCTTCAAAGGGAGCAGGTAGTCATTCAAACACATATGTCACCCCTCTCCTAGCCCCCCAAATTTTAAGAACAGATATGCTTTGCAGACATACTTGAAACATGACTGCGAGCTGATAAGTCCTTCTTTTCAATAACACATTTCTAATTAAAATGCTATTCATTCCAGAATAATAAATTATAGTAAGCAATTAATTAAAAACACACTGATACAGTAGACCTGTATCTGAAAGGGAAAGAACATTTTAAATTGTGGCTATATGGACATGACGATGTTGAGTAGACTCATTGAGAAGAATAGAACCTCAAATGACTTTCAGGGAACTTCCCTTTGAATATATGCAATTCCTGTCTAAACAATGGAGCTTTTAAAAATGCTTTTCTTTACAATATTTACATGACATGTCACTCCCTTTGCACTTTTGTCTCCTGGAATAGGTTACATTTGGGCCTCAAAAAACACACAGTCCCCTCTGGCCCTTGAGCCCAATTCTGGCTCTAGCACTTTTTATTATGTATTGAAGAAGTGCAGGCATTTCTAACATCATACAAGGACCACTGCTACTGCCTAGAGCATCCTGCAGGAGCAGTTAGCCTCAGACAAGGCAGCAGAGTCCAAAAGGCTCTGCATGTGACACTCCCACTGGGAGAAGGGCTGTCGCTTCCCTTGGAGTATGGAGAACCAGATGCCAAGACAGAACTGGGAACTTATGAGATTTACTAGGCAAACACCTGTAAAAGAAAAAAGGGAGAAGAATCAGGAGTAAGTGAGCAAAGCATCCAAACCATGCATTGGTACTAATACCCAGGAGAAAAGGACAGAGGGCTATGGACCACAGGTCTCGGTGTGCAGCACATCTCCTTGAACAGATCCATCATGTGGATGGGAACCCAGATCAAGGACCATCTACCAGATAAGCCTCATTTGGGGCAGAAAAGGCCTGGCTGTATATAACCTCTACCAAGTTCAGTCATTGGGATGCCAGCATAAGCCGTGCAAGGGGTGCTGGTGATGCTCAGGGGGAGGTTGGCTGTATACCTGTGGCAGGTTTCTCTTGAAGGGAGGTTTAAGTGACACAAACCCATGGCTACCACAGAGTGCATCTTTAATCCAGATTCCAAAATAGCATCTTCAGTTTCAGTTCCTTGTGATCATTAAAGTCCTTAAAATTTTGGAGCCATTTAAGTCAATAAATTTGACTCTCAGATATTTAAGTAAGGAACTGGTGAATCATGGTACTTATTACATCTTTATTAGGCAATGAATGAATTTCCTACTGGGGATGTAGCAGTAAATAAAACCAAAGTCTCTAATATCAGGGCTTAAATCTAGAGGGATTTTGGCAATGAACTAATAGCTAACTAACTAACTAAATTTTGGGTAGTAATAAATTTGAAGATAAAAAATCCTGAACAATGATGGGGCTGTATGTGTAGGTGGGTATGGCAGTCGAGAAGCCCTCTTGCAGGAAGTGATACTTGAGCATAACCTGAATAAACTGAGGAAGTGACCCATGTGACTGATGATATATGAGAGAGAGCAACTCAGAGAGGGGACAGCAAGTGCAAAGGGCCTGAGGACAGAGCATGTTGGTTTACTTAGGGAATATCGATAGAACAGTGAGGTTGTGACACATGTAGAGAAGCTGCAGGCCACAAGATGACCTGGGAAATTATTTGCCATGAGATAACAAACTACTGAAGGTTTAAGCCAGAAGACAGGCATACTCTGACTTACGTTCTAAAAAAGATCCATCTTTACTTGTTCCTTATAAAGGCAATGCAAGCTAGGTATTATCATTCCCATTTTTCAAACAAGAAAGTTCTGGTTTAGTGCATAGTACATTTAAGCCTGAGTTAGGGTTGTATCTCCGAGTAGCAAAGCCCAAATTTAACTTATTTCAGTTTAATTCCAAACTCACGCCCATAACCAACTCTGTGCATTTTAAGCTTTTGGAAAGAGCTCTTTGGTAAAGATTTTACCAGGAATACCTCTTAGTACAAAAACCCTTTCTTTATTTGCAAACAATATCCTGGCAACTTGGCTCTGGTAAGCATTCGAAAGAGAGGCTCTTTTTTTGTATATGACCAATGTTACAAGGATCACTTGCCCCTTCCGACACTGGGAAGAGAAAATCCAAGCAGAAGAGCAGTGGAGGTGTCATGGAACTGACCTCCAGTAACTTAATACAGAGTATATCAGCCTGAATACCTGGGAAGCTACACTGGCTCTGCCCAAATACTTCAAAAAATGATTTGACAAAGTACCATTTCAAGTAATTGCTTATTACTTATGGCTTTAAGAGAAAAGCAAGTTAAAAAACCATGTACTTAATAATTCAGTAAGATCTATATTAAGTATTAAAAAGTGTATCTCTATTCCCATCAATTGAAAGGAAATATTATATATTTTTCACATAGTATATTGTACCTCGCTTTTTCCCTCCAAAATAATTACAGCCTGAAAAAAATCTCTGGTTAATCCTTTTCTGTCTTCATAGGCTGACTTTCACTGATCATAGAGAGAAGTGTTAGCACTGTTAGAGATATTAAGGGGCAATTATATGAAAAATAAAATTCTTTCCATTCTCATTTTCCTAAAAGGACTGCATTAAAACCTTAGTAGCACAATCATTATGGTCTAGAACAGATAAAGAAATGGTGAATAAAAGAGTTAAACAGATCTTTGGGGCTGGGGTGCAGCTCAGTGGTAGAACATTTGCCTAGCATGTGTGAGACCCTGTGCTTGATTTCCTAGCAGCACAAATAAATGCCTCCAAAACTGATTTTTGATTCTGACTTCCAGTACTGAACTTTAGAAAGATTTTTTTTAAGTTCTAAATTCATACTTATCTTCAAAAAATGTTTCTCAGCCAGCCGTCATTCTTTGTCATAAAGCAGGCAGCTGTGAGACCTGTACGTCCTCTTTATCAATATGCCAATTCTGGAGCCTGGCTCCATCACTTATTACATGTTGGCTAGTAGGTAGTTCCTTAAGTGAACTAAGCCTCAATTTCCTCATCTGTAAACTATGAAAAGTAATCTCATTTAATCCCCACAACCACTGTGGTTTTAAAGAGTCTAGTGTCAGGTACTTTGTACTGTGCCCGGCACATAGAAGGGGTCAATGTAATCTAGCATATCCAACCTAGGGAAAGAAGTCTCTTTTATTTAATACTTTTTCCTTCCTTTATATGCACTGCCTGCTTGTATGAGATTAGCAACAAAGAATTTAAATGGATTTAATTTTTCCCCTTTCTAAAGCTCCTCAGTTTGCCCTATGCCTAGTAGTTCTTAAAACTTGAGCTTCACCATCACGATTACTGAGATAGCTCTTGAAACACCGAGGGCTGGATCCCATCCCCAGTTTGACTTTGTAGGTCTGGGGTGGAGCCTCATAATCTACATTTGTAACAAGTTCAGAGGTGCTGCTGGCACTGCTGGTGCAAGACCACACGTGGAGACTCACTGGAGACCGGCTGCTATGGAATTTTTCTGCTCAGCCTGTGACTGGCCTATGATACCTTGAGTAAAGTGTTTAACTATTTTAAGCTCAGTTTGGTAAGTATAAAATGAGGATTAAAAAAAAAAAAACTACTTAACCACACCATTGTTATGTGGCTTAAATAAAATGACGTTTGTACATCTTTTTCAGTGCAGTTCCTAGTGAGTGCTCACGGTGGTAGGTATTTCTTGTATAAGTACTAACAAACAAACAACAACAATCACAGCACAAAACACCTGTCATTTTGGGGTATGGATGTTAGGAGTGTTTCTGAGATAGATTGCTCTTCAAGTTGGTAAAGACAATTGGCCCTCCAATACTAGTGGGCATCAACCAATCTGTAGAGGGCATAAATAGAACAAGATGGCAGAGGAAGGGTGGATTTGCTTTCTCTGCATAAGCTGGGACAAGCTCCTTCTCCTGCTTTCAGACACTGCAGCTCCTGACTCTTAGGCCTTTGAATCTGAACTGAGACTTGTACACCATTGGCTCCCCTGGCTCACAGGGCTTTAGATTTGGACTGGAACAACACTCTGACTTTCCTAAGCTCCAGCTTATTGATGGAAGAACAGGGAACTTACCAGCCTCCATAGTCATGTGAGCCAACCTCTCTTAATAAATCTTTTTTTTTAATCTCTCTCATATAAATATTATATGACCTGTTGGTTCTGTCTAGAGACTCCTAACCAACACTGTACCCTTTATAAAACCATGAAAACAAGTAACCAGGATAGTAATAGTTCCTCTGAATTTTTAGGAATAGAATTAACTCACTTTATGCAGCCATAAAGAAGAACGAAATGTTATCATTCGCTGGTAAATGGATGGAATTGGAGAACATCATTCTGAGTGAGGTTAGCCTGGCCCAAAAGACCAAAAATCGTATGTTCTCCCTCATATGTGGACATTAGATCAAGGGCAAACACAACAAGGGGATTGGACTTTGAGCACATGATAAAAGCGAGAGCACACAAGGGAGAGGTAAGGATAGGTAAGACACCTAAAAAACTAAATAGCATTTGTTGCCCTTAACGCAGAGAAACTAAAGCAGATACCTTAAATGCAACTGAGGCCAATAGGAAAAGGGGAACAGGTACTAGAGAAAGGTTAGATCAAAAAGAATTAACCTAGAAGGTAACACATACGCACAGGAAATCAATGTGAGTCAATACCCTGTATAGCTATCCTTATCTCAACCAGCAAAAACCCTTGTCCCTTCCTGTTATTGCTTATACTCTCTCTACAACAAAATTAGAAATAAGGGCAAAATAGTTTCTGCTGGGTATTGAGGGGGTGGGGGGGAAAGGGAGGGGGTGGAGTGGGTGGTAAGGGAGGGGGTGGGGGCAGGGGGGAGAAATGAACCAAGCCTTGTATGCACATATGAATAATAAAAGAAAAAAAAAGAATTAATTCACATGAAATTGCAAAGGTTCAAAGAAATGCAATTTTCTTACTTAAGAAGGGATTTAAAAATCACTCACTATAAAATATGCCATATATTTCACTCAACTATTCATTCGTTCACACTTGAATGAGCTCCATTAATTCAATATGGACTATATGTATTAATAGAGTACAATTCCATAGAGAATATGCAAAGACAATGAAGCCAGGATGAACTCTGGGCCTCTTTGCCATCAACCTGGAGATACACAAAGCTGGACTCATCAGCCCTGATTAAACACATGCCCAAGTCCTCAGCATCCTGTCCAAATGCAGTCCAAAGGAATGCCTGAAGTAATGAATATCAAGCATTTTCCTATTTATACTGAAAGGTGAAAAGCAGACAAAGAGAATCCAATGTTGTAATTTTTACCATTAGAGTTTTAACTAAATTCTTTAGGATAGCATAGTAATATATTTGAAAGGCCTAAGTAGCTCCTCAGCTTGTTCCTTATGAGTTAATACAACCAAAATAAAAGTTACTTTGAGCCATTCCTCTAGGGTGCAGTTGGACAGTATAGTGACTTTCTTCCTGTTTGCTTATTTCCACAAGTTCTTTCCAAATTTCCTTCACTGCCTTCCTAATTGATGCATCTCACGTCTTCCCATAAGCAAGCTGTCCTTCTTGCAACCTTGAAGAACAAATCTCAAGTATTAAGAGTTTTCCATGGCATCAATTCAGATACTATTTCATGGATGAGATGCTTCTGTTCTTACAGAAAAGAGAATTATCTTCTACCTTTGTGGATAAGTGAAGAAAAGCAAATCAAAAGAAACTTCACAGAGAGGAAAAGAACATAAAATGAGAAGACCAAGTAAAGAAAAGAAAGACAAGGGGCTCTGTTATGTAGCAAAAGCTGGTACAATGACATATTATTAAAAGAAAAAGAAACACAGGATAATGAGGTTAAAAATATGACAAAGTCTTAAGAGAAAATGAGGAATCCTTGGTGAAGTTTAAATTACTTCATCATTATAATCAAAACACATTTGCTATTCATTTCTATCTAGCATCATTTGTCCTCTAAGCTAAAAGTCTATAAACTACACCAGTGGGTCAAATCTTATCTCTCATCTATTTTTGAAAACATAATTACTAGTTACTAGAACACAGCCCATTCATTCATTTATGTATCACTTATGTTCTAATAGTAACAGCTGATTAGTAACAGCTCTTCACAGTGTGTAACAGTGTTCACTGATTTATTGGGTGAACATTTTATTTACTCTGGGTAAGCACTTGGACACATACATACACAAACAAATAAGTCTCAACTGTGATGGAATCTTCACTCTGAAGAGGCATCCACACACACTGGCTGTGCCTCATACTCTCCTACTAGAGTCATCTGGAGTAGGTATATTGCTTTCAGAGTAAAGGGACTGCTCAAAGTCATAACTTGTAAAGATTAGGATCACAGATCAAACCAAAGTCTTTTCCTACTATTGATTTCCTACTAGGGTCCTCTAGCATAGGTATATTGTTCCCATTTGACATGAGACCAATATTTAGACAGGTAAAGAGACCACTCAAAGTCATAACTTGTAAAGGTCAGAGTCATGGCTAAAACCAAATCTTTTGTCTTCAAGTCTACTTACTTTCTAAAACTTTCCGAAGCATACAGAACTTTCCTTAAACATTGCATGTGCAGATGACAATGAGCTTAGAGTTGTAGCAGCCTGAAAGCCCAGATAACATTATAAGCACTGGTATTTCAAAGGCTGGTCTAAAGGAAGGAACTGACGTGGATGATTTTGCAAAAGCCTAGCTGCTATGGGCTATTTCAGCATTCAGGCCAAGAGATGTAATGCCCAGGTGGCTGGCCATAGCCTTCTTATCACAGGAGGAGGAAGTCAGAAGGCTGTGATGACAAGAATGGTGACAGAAAGTGCATGGGTACACAATCAGAATCAGTAAGTGGAAAATGGAAGCTTTCCAGACTCACTGCCTTCTTTTTCCCCATTTTCTAGCACAGAGATGTCAAGAAAATTGCTGTGAAGGCTCGGGATAGAGATCAATGGTAGGTAGAGTATTTGCCTCACATGTGTGAGACCATGGGTTCTATCCCAAGCAAAAGAGAAAGAGAAGAAAAAAAGATCTTGGGGACTGAAATGGGTGTGGTGGTACATGGCTATAATCCTAGTACTTGGAGGCTGAGGGGGAGAATTGGAAGTTCAAGACTAGCCTGGCCTATATAGTAAGATCCTGTCTCAAAACGGAAGAGAAAAGGAGGAGAGGGGAAAGGGGAGAGAAAAACAGCCAGCAAGAGGGAGAATTGAGACTCTAGCTCACCTTCTTTACATTAAAGACTTGGTATTTGTCAACCCTGTGACCTCCTCCCATAGTAGGAAGTTTGGACCTTGAATATCTTCCAAGACCCCATGTATTAAAGACCTAGTCCCTAAGGTGACACTATTGGGAGGTGGTGGAACCTCTAAGAGATGTGGCCTAGCTCTTAAGGTCATTGGGGGTGTGCCCTTGAAGGGATTGTGAGACCTTAGTCCCTTCCTCTCCTTTTTTGCTCTATTATGCTTCCTGCTATTGCTAGAGGACAAAGGCAATAGGTCCACCTGATCTTGGACAGGCATCTCCAAACCTAAAGGTCAAAATAAGCCTCTTTTTTTTTTTTCTTTCTTGGTGCTGGAGATGGAACCCAGGGCATTGTGCATGCTAAGAAAGCACCTTACCAGTGAGCTACATTTCTAGCCCTTAGGTTCTGGAGACAGAGTCTTACTATATAGCTCAGGCTGTCCTTGAACTCATGATCCTCCTACCTCTGCTCCTCCAGTACTGAGATGAAAGGTACGTACCACCATGTCTGGCTAACCTTTACTCTGTACAAGTTGGTTATGTCATAGTGATGGAAAGCTGACTAACATATCCCTTATAAAACATTCTTTAAACAGCTACGGGAATAGATGTTTATAAAATGCAGATCGGATAGTGTCTGTTGGAAATGTCTTTGCATAACAACCTGAAGGAAATCTAAGTTCCTTGGCCTGGTTCTATACCATTTGTTTTCATACTTGAGTATGCATCAAATTTCTTTGAAGGGCTTGTTAAAACCTTTATGGCTGGGCCCATCCCTAAGGTTTCTAACTATATAGACATGAGTCTGCAGCTCTAATAAGATTCTGAGTGGTGCTGATGATGCTGGTCTGGGGACCTCATTTGGAGAACACTGTTCTACACGGTGGGGCCCTCTTCATCCTTCTCTCTCTCTGGCTCAGATGACAGAAGTGCACCACCACACCTAGTTGCCCACTTTTCTTCTTATGCTACTGCTCTTCACTATCCCTATCTGTGCTTGTTTAGGGTTCCATGTCTTAGAATGCTTTCCCCTTAGTTCCTGGACAAACTGGCTTCTTCTGATCCTTCAGCTGTCACATGGAGTGTCACCTCCTGAGTACAGCCTTCCCTTCTCACCTAAACCACACCACTGCCTACTCTCCTATGCTTTTATGATCACTTCTTTCATGATTCTATTTCACACTACTGGAAAGGTACTTGTTCATTTCTGTGCTCATTGGTCTACTGCCATTTCTAGCCATTGGACTGTACACTTCCAAAAGACTGAGACTTTGTTTGCCTTGTTCACTGCTCTATCTGAGCCTTGTAGAGTGGCCTGCACTGTGAAGTAAATGAATATATCCTGGCTAAGTGTAACGGACAATGGCTTTAAGAAAACACCTTCTATATTTTCCAGCCAATTCTAAATTTCACCTAAGAAAATACTTTCTCATTTGTTCTGTCAGTACCTTATAATGATAACTGATGTAAGTAATGCTGCTTTCAGTAAAACAATACACATTTCTAAATTATTTAAGTGTCAGCATGACTCAAAAATGTTTGACACTGCTAAGATGTAATGCAGGTTGTTGTGGTTCAATGACTTAATCACACACATATAATATACAGAATATGTAATACAGACATATAATTATATGCATATACATTCTTACCCCTAATTATAATTAGAGTATTATAATTGTGAAAGTATTTTTTCTCAAATCTTTCTTCATCAGCAGGCTTATCATCCAGCCTGGTAAATCCTCAATATTACCTTCCACCTAGAAGTGTTCAACAACATACACTCAGATTATCATCCAATAAAAACAGCATCAACAATGTTCCAGAAGACTTATCCTTCAACACAGTGGTTCTCAACCTTACCTGTATATTGGATTCACCTACACAAATTGTTTTTAAAATATTAATGCCCAAGTCTTAAGCCAGAGGGAGTTTTTAAAGTTATCTCAAGAGAAAGCAGACCAGTGTTTGTGAGAAGCACTCTAGTTGAGTCAAATGTGCAGACAACATGGAGGTTGAGTTTTGGGGGACTGGCTGTGGTACATACCTCAGTCATCAGATACCTGAGTTTATCTAAGATCATTCCCCTGGCAGGGAGAAAGGTGAGAGACCCACTATATCGTCTTATAAAACCTAAATCTAAATCTCCATATAAAAATCTAAAATAACTCTTTGGCATAAAACACCATTTTAAAACATTATTTTAGTATTTTAAAAGAAATCCTCTCCCTTCAGGATGCAGCATGTCCCCTGCAGTGACTAACTGAGGGAGGCCCATGAGGACCCTGTTCTTTAATACACCTAGATGGGTTCAGTACCTCTGGGAGTGGAGGACTGATAACAAAAAATGCACTCATATGCTCATGCTCTTAGTTTACTATGTTCTTCAACTTCCTTTCTGCTTTACTTATTTTTAACTAATACTTCTGTGAATTCTATTATATGCAAAATGTTTCTTAGATACTACAGAAGATATAATGAGAACACCATCATTGGTTTTACTTTTTCTCCATTTCAGGGATAAAAACAGAAATGTGCATCCATGAAGGTATGTCCCTTGTCCTGCACTCTTTTCACCTTGCATCAGGGTGGCCAAGTTTACTGGGCCAGAAGCCCAACCTCATTTTATAATGCTGTTCTCTCTCATCTCTTACATGCACCAGGTAAGAAAATCCTTTAATACATCCTCATACTCAAATCTCCTCTATTTCTCCATATGTTTGACTGACTTCCCATTGGGTCTTTCAACCATTCCTTACCCTCCAAGACTACTGACACAATGAATTCAGTCACATCCACTGTCCATTCATTGTCCATACCTTTCCAATTCCCTGCTAAGAATCCATCAAAGGATCCCTATAGCTTTCAGAATCTAAAGCCAAAGCCCTAGGCTAGAAACAAAGGCAGTTTATGGTGTGGACAGTGACCATCTCTGTAGCTTCGGCCTCTGTACTCTGCCACCCTACTCTGCACCAGCTGGACAGGGTATTTCCCCCAGTGTAATGAGTTGCCACAGACCCGCCCTTGCACCAGCCATGACCCCATCCCTCATCTTGGCTGTGCTTTGATTGCTTGATTAACTCTTCTGTCAAGATTCAGCCTGGGAGAGACCTCCTCTCAGAAGTTTCCAAGGTCCGTCCCCTCAGCCTGCTGCCCCTCTCCTCTCCTCACACAGCACATCCCACCACCTTTCTAGCAACATAAGCAACATGGGGAAAATTGGAGGGGTGAGGGTGGAAGGGTATCAGGGGCCAAATGCTACAAGCCTGGTATTTTAGACTGAGAAGTATGTACTTAAGTGAATAATAAAGAGAAATCAAAACATTTTATTTTGAGAATTCCAAGATGGCGGCTAGAGGTAGGAAGCAGAAAGCGACCCTCCTATAGTGAAATCTTGGAGAGACGCTGGAGACACACTTTGCAGGCATAATCACCGAGAAAAGGCATAACTTTGACTCCTCCACATCTCCAGCCGGCGCAGAGAATCTCCACTTCATGTTAAAGGGAGAACCGAGGAGGGCCCCCGGGGCCGCCAGTGGCCAGCGCCCATACAGCTTGGGAAGACGCAGACCAGGTGAGCTTCACGGTACTGCGGTAGCCCCACAGACAAGCCTGGGCCAGAGCAGCATAGCCACCTGGACAGACTGACCTCCACCCGGGAAAAAAAGAGAAACTGAGTACTAAGCAATAAGAACAGTTAAGACACGCTGGAAAGAGGGTGGGGCGCCCTGAGCGCTGAAGATTGGGGGAAGGGAATCCTTCCCGGGACTGTAAATAAACAAGCCAGGCAGGCCGGAGAGGCTCTGGCGGGAGCGGGGCGCGCCCAGCAACCAGGAGCGGGGACGCTTGTGAGAGGAGGGAAGACCCACTTCCCATGTGAACTGTAAATAAACACGCAGGCCTGACAACGCGGGGCAGTGGCACCTTTCCCAGTGCTTGGAAAGGGGAAAGCCTGTAGCAGAGGCCCCCGCACAGGAGAACTCTGAGCAAACAAAGCCTGTGGGACCAGGTGAGTGCTAGCTCACCCCAGAGATCTGCATAAATAACGCCGCCAGCTACAGGCTGAGAGCAGCACCCAGGCAAGCCACAGTTGCAGATACCACTCTCAGAACTGCCTCCAGACACTTTTTTTTCTTTTTCTCCCTACCTTTGATGAGAGAACAACTGAATTACACCTGCAAGCCGAAAAACTTACTGAAACTGTATTGCATTTGAACTGGGGACACTTGGTGGGGCTTTTTTTTTTTTTTCCTTCTGTGTGTGTGTGAGTGTAGTTTTGTTCTACTTTATGCATCCCCTTTGATGAGACAACTACAGAACAACATCTGAGGCACCAACTCCAGGACTGGAGATTGAGACGGACATCCAAATTATTAAGACTGAAATTGCATTGCATATAAACTTGGAAGTTTTTTGGGTTTTTTTTTTTTAATTTTCTATTTTCCATTTTATTTTAATTCATTTTTATATATAGATATTACTTTCATATACTTATTTTTTATTTTTATCTTTGATTTTCAATCCTCTCTCTGTCACTCTATTGTCTGTTCAGCTTACTGTCGATTAGTACACTAACACTCCCTGTTTATACCTTTGAAACTCTCTTGTCTGATACCTTGTTCTGCTTTCTCCCTCTTGTCTGTATATTTGTTTTCTCCTTTTCTTTAACTTCTTGCTTTCCATCTCAGCTCACTCTTCCATTCTCAATATTACCATTGTTATTATTACAAGCTAGAAAATACTTAATTACACACAGTACAGGGACAGTAACAACACCAAGGACAATGACAGGAAGACAGAAAAAACAGGGAAACCAGTTCCCCACAGCAAAAAATTAGTACAGAAACCAGAGGGGAATGAAGAGAACAGAAACTCAGAGCCAGACTCCAACAAAATGAAGATAAACTATGCCAAAGGACCCAATGAAGCCCACAAGAATAATTTAAAAGAAGACATACTACAAGTACTCAATGAGAATTTTATAGAGATGATACTGGATAGGGTCAACCAAAATGTACAGGAGACACTCAAGAAATTCCAAGACAATAAAAATAGAGAATTTGAAAAAGCAAAAGAAGAAATAAAGGAAACCATAGAAGCACTGTATGAACACCAAAGTGAAAGAGAGAACACAATGAATAAATGGATAAATGAACTCAGGAAAAAAATAGACAACAATAAAGAAGAAAACAGCCAGGATATGGAAAACCTCAGAAAAAAAGAACGAAACAGAACTGCAAAACAAAACGGAAGGCCAATCCAGCAGAATAGAACAAACAGAAGACAGAATCTCAGAACTTGAAGATGAAATGGTAATTAAAGGAAAAACTGAAGAACTATGAATTAAACAACTCAAGACCTGTGAAAAGAAAATGCAAGAACTCACCGACTCCATCAAAAGACCAAACTTGAGAATCATGGGCATTGAAGAAGGAGAAGAGGTGCAAGCGAAGGGAATGCGTAATATATTCAACAAAATAATAACGGAAAATTTCCCAAATCTAGAGAAAGATATTCCCATACAAATGCAAGAGGCCTCCAGGACACCAAACAGACCAGATCAAAATAGAACTACTCCATGACATATCATCATTAAAACAACAAGTTCAGAAAGTAAGGAAAGAATATTGAAGGCTGTAAGAGAGAAAAAACAAGTAACATACAAAGGTAAACCCATCAAAATCACAGCAGACTTCTCAACAGAAACATTAAAAGCAAGAAGAGCGTGGGGTGAGATCTTCCGGGCACTGAATGAAAATAACTTCAACCCCAGGATACTCTACCCAGCAAAGCTATCATTCAAAATAGATGGAGCAATAAAAGTCTTCCATGATAAGCAGAAACTAAAACAATATGTGACCACAAAGCCACCATTACAAAAGATTCTGCAAGGGATCCTGCACACAGAAAGTGACACCCAACTTAACCATGAAAAGGCAGGCAGCACCAAACCACAGGATAGGAAAAAGCAAGACAGTAGAGAGTAACATCAAGTTAGGTACACACAATCAAACCTTCAAACAACTAAGATAACTAAATGGCAGGAATCACCACATACCTATCAGTACTAACACTTAATGTTAATGGACTTAATTCACCCATCAAAAGACACCGTTTGACAAAATGGATTAAAAAAGAAGATCCAACAATTTGTTGCTTACACGAGACTCATCTCACCGACAGAAATAAGCATATGCTTAGGATGAAAGGCTGGAAGAACATTTACCAAGCCAATGACCCCCAAAAACAAGCAGGAGTAGCAATACTTGTTTCTGACAAAGTAGACTTCAAACCTACATTGATCAAACGAGATAAAGAAGGACATTCCATACTAATAAAAGGGGAAATAGACCAAAAGGAAATAATAATCATCAATCTGTACGCACCCAATGTCAACGCACCCAATTTCATCAAACATACCCTGAAAGACCTAAAAGCATATATAAACGCCAACACAGTGGTTGTGGGAGACTTTAACACTCCATTATCATCAATAGATAGGTCATCCAAACAAAAACTCAATAAAGAAATCCAAGATCTAAAATATGCAATAGATCAAGTGGACCTAGTAGATGTCTACAGAACATTTCATCCAACCTCTACACAATATACATTCTTCTCAGCAGCCCATGGAACCTTCTCCAAAATAGATCATATCCTAGGGCACAAAGCAAGCCTCAGCAAATAAAGAAAATAGAAATAATACCATGCATACTATCTGACCACAATGCAGTAAAAGTAGAATTCAACAACAAAAGTAAAGACAAAAAACATGCAAACAGCTGGAAACTAAATAACTCATTACTTAATGAAGAATGGATCATCGATGCAATAAAAGAGGAAATAAAAAAGTTCCTAGAAGTCAATGAAAATGAAAACACAACCTACCGGAACCTATGGGACGCAGTTAAGGCAGTCTTGAGAGGAAAGTTTATAGCCATGAGTGCATATATTAAAAAGATTGAAAGATCCCAAATCAATGACCTAAAGATACATCTCAAACTCCTAGAAAAACAAGAACAAGCAAATCCCAAAACAAATAGAAGGAGAGAAATAATAAAAATAAGAGCTGAAATCAACGAAATAGAAACCAAAAAAACCATACAAAGAATTAATGAAACAAAAAGTTGGTTCTTTGAAAAAATAAACAAGATCGATAGACCCCTGGCAAACCTGACTAAAATGAGGAGAGAAAAAACCCAAATTAGTAGAATCAGGAATGCAAAAGGGGAGATAACAACAAACACCATGGAAGTCCAGGAAATCATCAGAGACTACTTTGAGAACCTATATTCAAATAAATTTGAAAATCTCAAAGAAATGGACAGATTTCTAGATACATATGATCATCCAAAACTGAACCAAGAGGAAATTAATCACCTGAATAGACCTATAACACAAAATGAAATTGAAGCAGCAATCAAGAGTCTCCCCAAAAAGAAAAGTCCAGGACCTGATGGATTCTCTGCTGAATTCTATCAGACCTTTAAAGAAGAACTGATACCAACCCTCCTTAAACTGTTCCATGAAATAGAAAGGGAAGGAAAACTGCCAAACACATTTTATGAAGCCACTATTACACTTATCCCAAAACCAGGCAAAGACACCTCCAAAAAGGAGAACTATAGGCCAATCTCCTTAATGAACATTGATGCAAAAATCCTCAACAAAATAATGGCAAATCGAATTCAGCAACACATCAAAAAGATTATTCACCACGACCAGGTAGGCTTCATCCCAGGGATGCAGGGGTGGTTCAACATACGAAAATCAATAAACGTAATAAACCACATTAACAGAAGCAAAGACAAAAACCACTTGATCATCTCAATAGAAAAAGCCTTTGATAAGATCCAACATCATTTCATGATAAAAGCTCTAAGAAAACTAGGAATAGAAGGAAAGTTCCTCAACATTATAAAATCTACATATGACAAACCTACAGCCAGCATTATACTTAATGGAGAAAAATTAAAACCATTCCCTCTAAAATCAGGAACCAGACAAGGATGCCCACTATCTCCACTCCTATTCAACATAGTACTGGAATTCCTAGCCAGAGCAATTAGGCAAGAAGAAGGAATAAAAGGAATACAAATAGGTAAAGAAACTGTCAAAATATCCCTATTTGCAGACGACATGATCCTATACCTTAAAGACCCAAAAAACTCTACTCAGAAGCTTCTAGACATCATCAATAGCTATAGCAAGGTAGCAGGATATAAAATCAACATAGAAAAATCATTAGCATTTCTATACACTAACAATGAGCAAACGGTTAAAGAATGTATGAAAACAATTCCATTTACAATAGCCTCAAACAAAATCAAATACCTAGGTGTAAACCTAACAAAAGATGAGAAAGACCTCTACAAGGAAAACTATACACTTCTGAAGAAAGAGATTGAGGAAGACTATGGAAAGTGGAGAGATCTCCCATGCTCATGGATTGGTAGAATCAACATAGTAATAATGTCTATAATCCCTAAAGTAATCTACATGTTTAATGCAATTCCCATCAAAATTCCAATGACATTCATTAAAGAGATTGAAAAATCTACTGTTAAATTTATATGGAAACACAAGAGGCCACGAATAGCCAAGGCAATACTCAGTCAAAAGAACAATGCAGGAGGTATCACAATACCTGACTTCAAACTATATTACAAAGCAATAACAATAAAAACAGCATTGTACTGGCACAAAAACAGACATGAAGACCAGTGGAACAGAATAGAGGATCCAGATATGAAGCCACACAACTATGAGCAACTTATCTTTGACAAAGGAGCTAAAAATATACGATGGAGAAATAGCAGCCTCTTCAACAAAAACTGCTGGGAAAACTGGTTAGCAGTCTGCAAAAAACTGAAACTAGATCCATGTATATCACCCTATACCAAGATTAACTCAAAATGGATCAAGGATCTTAATATCAGACCCCAAACTCTTAAGTTGATACAAGAAAGAGTAGGAAATACTCTGGAGTTAGTAGGTATAGGTAAGAACTTTCTCAATGAAAGCCCAGCAGCACAGCAACTAAGAGATAGCATAGATAAATGGGACCTCATAAAGCTAAAAAGCTTCTGTACATCAAAAGAAATGGTCTCTGAACTGAAGAGAACACTCACAGAGTGGGAGAAAATATTTGCCAACTATACATCAGACAAAGGACTGATAACCAGAATATACAGGGAACTTAAAAAACTAAATTCTCCCAAAACTAATGAACCAATAAAGAAATGGGCATGTGTACTAAACAGAACTTTCTCAAAAGAAGAAATTCAAATGGCCAGAAAACACATGAAGAAATGCTCACCATCTCTAGCAATAAAGGAAATGCAAATTAAAACCACACTAAGATTCCACCTCACCCCTGTTAGAATAGCCATCATCAGCAACACCACCAACAACAGGTGTTGGCGAGGATGCGGGGAAAAAGGAACCCTCTTACACTGTTGGTGGGAATGTAGACTAGTACAACCACTCTGGAAAAAAATTTGGAGGCTACTTAAAAAGCTGGACATCGATCTACCATTTGATCCAGCAATACCACTCTTGGGGATATACCCAAAAGACTGTTACTCCAGAGGCACCTGCACATCCATGTTTATTGCAGCACTATTCACAATAGCCAAGTTATGGAAACAGCCAAGATGCCCCACCACTGACGAATGGATTAAGAAAATGTGGTATCTATACACAATGGAATTTTATGCAGCCATGAAGAAGAACGAAATGTTATCATTCGCTGGTAAATGGATGGAATTGGAGAACATCATTCTGAGTGAGGTTAGCCTGGCCCAAAAGACCAAAAATCATGTTCTCCCTCATATGTGGACATTAGATCAAGGGTAAACACAACAAGGGGATTGGACTATGAGCACATGATAAAAGCGAAAGCACACAAGGGAGGAGTGAGGATAGGTAAGACACCTAAAAAACTAGCTAGCATTTGTTACCCTTAATGCAGAGAAACTAAAGCAGATACCTTAAAGCAACTGAGGCCAATAGGAAAAGGGGACCAGGAACTAGAGAAAAGGTTAGATCAAAAAGAATTAACCTAGAAGGTAACAGCCACGCACAGGAAATCAATGTGAGTCAATGCCCTGTATAGCTATCCTTATCTCAACCAGCAAAACCCCTTGTTCTTTCCTATTATTGCTTATACTCTCTCTACAACAAAATTAGAGATAAGGGCAAAATAGTTTCTGCTGGGTATTGAGGGGGGGAGCGGGAGGGGGTGGAGTTGAAAAAAAAACATTTTATTTTGTTTTAGATGAGATTGGGCACATTCAGGGTGGTATGGCTGTAGACTTATTTTGTTTTAAATGTCCAGTTGTAGTAGGGACTGGAACTTGAAAAGTGGAACTCATGGCAAGAGAGCTACTGAACCTATAATCCACAGGCAGACACTCATACCAGTCATAGGCTCTTCAGGATAAAAATACAGAAATTTGATCACATTCAAGTTTTTCCCAAATTTTTCTCCCCTGACTCCAACTTGAAATTATATTATATTTGGTTTTGTGATTGACTACTCTTACACTTTAAAAAATAATTAAGCTCTATTTCATGTACCATCAAATATCAACCTTACCTCCCACTGAGAATATAAATGCTCTGTTTTTTCTTGCATTTCTCCTGCATCATCTACCTTACAACATCTGTCTGAACCCTTACTTTGCACTTGAAGTTAATAGGCTTTTCATTGTCATAAACTAAATGTACAAAGGAGTTTCACTGTGGTATTTCCATACATGCATATATGGTATTTTGATCAAATTCACCTCCCTTTCTAAGTCCCTCCCTCTTTGAATAGTTTTTAATGGGTTTCATTATGCTATTTCCATTATAATGTACCTGATCATATTCACCTTCATCATCCTCTCCTTTCCCCCTTTCCTCTCACTACTCCTTCTCCAACAGTCCCCCTTTTGCAACCATGACATATTGTTATCATTAGGTCGAGATTCTGCGTATGAGTGAAAACGTGATTTCTGTCTTTCTGAGCTTCGCTTATCTTGTTCAGCTTAGCAATGATCTTCAATTCTACCCATGTTTCTAAAAATAATACAAGTTCATTCTTCTTTGTGGCTGAATAATAATCCATTGTGTATATGTACCACATTTTCTTTACCTATTCATTAATTGTTGGGCACTTAAGTTGGTTCCATAGCTTGGATATTATGAATAATTCTGCTATAAACATGGGTGGGAAGGTGTCTCTATTGTATGCTGACTTACATTCCTTAAGATATATGTCCAGGAGTCATATAAACAGGATCGTATTGTAGTTCTATTTTCAGTTTTTTGAGGACTCTCTGATTTATACTTTACATAAAGTAAATTGTTTTGTTGTTGTTCTATTTGCTCAACAATAATTAAATGGTACCTGTAGCTTGGTTCTAAAAGTTGAAACACCAGTAAGCACTATTATCATTATGATGGCACTGTAAGTATCCTGCAATGTAAATACAAGCTACAGTTAGTTCTGTTCTTTACTCTTTGAACCCATTATCCTGATCTTTTATGATGAAATTTAATTATCCAAAGCTTAGAAGTAAGATTTTACAAAAAAGGTATATATTTTTTTCAATGTCACATGGGAGGACTGGTTAGGAAGCCCATCCAGGAATGACTTGCTTCTGTAGAAGAATAGAACTTGTTTGATTTGCTATCTACCATTGTTTATTGCCCAGATTCTTTGACACTAAATGTATTAACTTCAAATTCTTTCTGCAGAGAGGCATGTGTCTTGTGTCTAGAAGAAAATGAACCCCTTAACAGGTCACAGTTTTACTGCCCCATAGGGTATTACCCAGTTTTGTATCTAACTGACAAAACTAATTGGGTTGTCCTTTCTGACTATGTGACACTATCTTCCTCAAGGGTTCTGGAAGCTAGCTTCTCTATCCTGGTGTTGTCTTCACCCAGGAGTTAAGCAGATTTTTAAATCAAAGTGTAGGGCTTTTCATTTTTTGAAAATTATATTTGGAAAAGGCTGTCTTCACCTATAAGCAGACTGTGGTGTGTAGGCTGCCAGGGTTTTTTTTTTCTGAATTTCACTGTACTGCCCACAATTTGGTTTCAGAACTGCCTTGGAAGGAAACCAAAGGCAGCTGTCCCATTCAATTCTACTCCAGGACCCTGGACTTTGACACTCCTCTGGCTCTGGCACCTGCAATAATTGTTTCTGTCTTCCTGGCAACAGTTGTAAACACCAACTGCCCCCTGATGTATGTGTGTCAGGAGGTGGGTGTGCGTAGAGTAGAAAGTGGAAGAAAGCAAACAGACCACAACTTTACCAATATTAAGTAAACATTTTTCAACTCAGCTCCTACCTTAGGTCCCAAGACACCAGATTAAATATCAAAATGGAGTCACTCATGCTAAAGTCCACCTCACCAAACCAAAACTAATTGTTAACTGACCTTCCAAGAAAGCAGGAGAAAGAAGTAAAAGTTAAATTTTCCAAATAGTTTCAATTGGCATGAATAATAAGGGTTCGGGTTCTGCCTTAATCCTTACACAGAAAAGCTAACGTGAATTAACCTGATGTTAACCAAGCAGTTATTTCCCCATTGTCTGTCTCCCTGTCCTTTCCGTATAAGGAAAGTAACTGAAATGACTAATTTTCTTATTCCTTTTTTTCTGCTTTCTTCAGAACTTTTCTCTCAATAAAGCCAACTTCCTCTACTGGGCTCATTGGAAACACTTGTATTTTATGGAATCAAGTGTTGCCTGACTCTAGAATCAAAACTAATGGCATGCCAGTGATGTTTGCCTATAATCCCAGCACTTGGAGACTGAGACAGGAGATCACAAGGTCAACTCCACTCTAGACTACATAGTAAGTATAAGGCCACCCTGAATTAACATAGAAAGACCCTGTCTCAAAAACAAGCAAACAAACAAACAAAGAAAACATAAAACAACAACAACAAAAAACTAAAGCTAGGAATATAGGCCAGTGTTAGAGTATTTGCCTAGAATGTATGAGGTACTGAAAAGAAAAAAAAAAGCGAATTAAGACTCAAAAGCTTAACTGCTGTAATTTTTGTGTACTGATACCAGAAAAAGGAACTGGGCAGCACAGTACAATGAATCCTACAAACGAACAAAAGGGGTATGCAGCACATGAGATCTGTGATGTGGGGTCTAGTGGCTGAGGCCAGTCTTCTATAGAATATTTAAATGACTGGCGAAATTTGTGTACTCTGTTGAAGAAAATTGAAAATGATTGTTTTGCATTATGAGAGGATGGTATTTTTAAATTTCGTTGCAGTGTGAGATGATTGTCGCCATCATCCAATAATGGTTCCTAGCTATAGGAAGGTAGTGATGTAGATTTAAATCCACTAAAGTGAAATGAAATTAAACCCAGTTCCTCAGTCGTTCTAGCCGCACTTCAAATACAGCTGGTGGTCACTTGGGGCTGGTGGCTGCTGTCATGGGCAGCCCAGATTCACACCATGTTCAATACAGTGGACAGTTCTGCTAAAGAATGCTCACTTAAGGAACAGCTGGCCTCCTAGGGACAAATATTTTAAAGTTTGTTTGAAGTACATATATTGCTCTATAAGCTTATGCAAAAAGAAAGGGTTCAGGAGAATCTGGAAAGAAGAATTTGAGGCTCAAGGGGATCAAATGGCTCAAGATGAGAAGAGACCAGAATTTTCTTCTGATCTTCTTCAATAGTTGGGAAACACATCTGGAACAGAGGAAAAGAGTGAGTTGGAAAAGGACTGTTTCTGGGAAAGTGATGAAAATAGAAAAAAACACAAGAACAAGTACCTTGGTGGAAGACTGAGACAAAAGAAGGCAATGAGAGACAACTTTAGATATCAGATTGGCTAATGAAATTTATTCTAGGAGATCTCTGATTCTTTACTCTTGAAAGGTGTCCTGGTATGTGCTGTCATTCTCCTTGGCCACACCAAATCTTCAACATCCTTGTGTGATCAGATTTGATGATATGATGGATTTTGGAAGGGAAACAACTTAGAGCAGGCAATAGAGCTGGAAAGTGAAAGGTAAGAAGACACTGGAAACCAAGAGACTCCACCAAGAGTCTCCACTAATTATTTCTCATCTCTGCAAGAGGGAATTCTCTGTTTTAGAGATTTAATATTAAGTATTGCTCAGGAAACAGAATGTACCCTGGATGTAAGTAACTTATAAGATAAGCAGAGTTAGGAAAAACAGATTTGAAAATGGTACGGCAATAAAATCTGATGTTACAACATAAGCTACATAATATGCAGGTTCTGAAATTTTGCCTGCCTCCAAAGAATTCTTTCAGTAATGCAAAAATAATAAAATAATGATTAAATATCATACATATACTGAAAACTTTTTAAAAAAGAAAACAGTGGCTCTTAAACACTTTTGGCTTGACCTGGTGAGTGTTCACCCACTGCTTAAAATTCTTTCTTGGTTTCTTTAACTATGTGGAATATAATTAAGGTCACCACAATAACAATAGTTATCATATGAGGCTGAGGGCATTTACGTTGCTCACAGGATGGCCCTTTGTTATAACACTTCTGGGATGCTTGGGTTTGTTTTCTTTAATTCTCTTTCTTCCCTCAGTCTGTCACCTGCCATCTCTCAATACTGTTTATTCACAAACTATAGAAAGAAACCTTTTCTGCAACTGAATATTTTAGTGGCTGTGGCTCCAGAGAATTGCATCTTATAGAATCAGGAAATGATAGGAAAAATTGGCTGTCATCTAGTTTGAAATACTATTTGGCTTTCTCTCTTGTTGTGTTATTAGGAAAAGACATGTTTGCTTCATAAAATTACAATGTTTTTGCTTTAAATCCTAGTGAAATAGCACTCCAGAAAGTTGAAAGCTTACTACATTGTATTTAATATGCGCTCAAAGTTTCTTTCTTTCTGGCTTCACTATGTTTTCAGAGGAAACCAGAAGAACAGTAAATGCCTGTAGAAGCACAAGTGACCAGTATTTTCTAAATACAAGTTGTGATGGTTCATAACTAAAGGAAATAATCAAGAGAAATAAAAATGATTCAAACAAGGATGAACCTCCAGTTCATTTATTTTGCTTTATTTACTAGGAAAAGGACTTTTTTCCTCCTCTAATAGATGTTTGCTTATTTTAATAGATACTCAAGCTATCACATTAATCTCTTCCAAATGACCTTCTCTGAATTATTAGAAGCACAGTATTTTTAAATTGTTTTAGATTTCCAGAGCCTGAAAAACTACTGTATATAACTGCCAATCTTTTGAGTCACTAGCAGATTCAGGGAGAAGCATCTCACACCAGCTTACACTAAAGGATTATGGTATCACTGGGGTTCAGGACACAATACCCTCCAACAGCACCTTGACATTGGAGACAACAGCAGCAGGAAGGCCTCTCTCACTTTCCGCTTGTCCCCTTCTCCCCTGAAGCAAGCCATAAAATCAAGCTGACCTTCCCCTGAAGTTGGTCCTAAGACCCCACTCCAGATGTATCTTCCCTATAAACAAAGGAAAAGAATAGCCTTTCTCTCAAGACACATGCAGGCCTTGCTTGCCAAGTATCCCCCGTTTATATTATTTGATCAGACTCATCCCCTTTGTCTACTCACATTTCTGCATGGCTATCTAGTCTCCGTCAACCCTAAGTATAAGAATGTACACATTTCCCTGCTTTTGTTTCTTTGAGTCTTCATTTCTGAAGGTTCTTGTGTGACATAAAACATATTAAATAAATTTGCATAATTTTTTTGTTACTCTATTTTTTGTTATGGGGGTCTCAGTTATTGTCTTGCAATGGGTGAGAAAAAATGAAGCTTTCTCTCCACTACACTGCCATCCTGGGTGTTAGCTGTACATGACCGAGATCAGATTAACTGGGAGATAGACTTGAAAATACCTCAAGTTACTCTTTGACCTTCTTTGCCAAGTTAAGTGGAGTGAATGTGAGTAACTAATAAGCTGTTTTGTTAGGGGTGAAATATGTAAAAATGGTTAACAGTGATGTTTTTATTTAAATGATAAGTATTTCATAGGGTTTACCCTAACACTTTAAACCTGTTAAACCTCTATCTCCACATGGGTTTCAAGGATTACCAAGTCCTTTACCATTTCAATTACCAAGAAAACAACTGGGGGTAGAGCTCTTTGTTTGAACATGTGTAGGAAACTGGTAGGAAATGAGGCTTGGTAGAAGGGAGCCAAATTTTGGAAGCTTTTGCATTTTATTCTGAGGAACTTTATTCTCCAATGGGGAGTCATGGAAGCCTTTTAAACAGAGAAGAAACAATATCTTATTTATATCATTAAGAGATTATTTATGATCTCAACCATGGGAGAGGAAGAAGGGGAAAACAAGGAGAAAGAAGACTAGAAGAAAACTGACAAAGAATTAACATTGGTTGCCTCTAGTTGGTAGAATATTATTTTGTTTCTTCTTATAATAGGAGAATGGAGTTAGCTGTTATTTCTGGAAGTGGTATAGTTTCAGACATATGAATAGCTGTCATTTCAGTATTTGATCTCAATACAAGGAAGTGTGGCTACATTTTGGCCTATTCTTTGCCTTTTCAATTTTGTTTATTTATGTATCATATAAATCAGAAATACTATGCTCCACACTGGAAAAAAAACATTAGTTCAGAGAAGCCCAGCTAGAAAGGCAGATTCTGCACCCAAGAATTTGAACCTCAGGGAGACCAACTAGACAGCCAACACACATATTTTATTGGTTTTGAGAGGAGCCAACTCTCTGGCTCTAAGTGAAGTTTTACATTTTACTTTAGTTTAGAGGCAATACCAATTTCATCAAACACCCCTTTCTAGGTCATCTCAAATTCAAGTCCAATCTAAGAAAAACAATGCATTTACAACATTATTAAGGCTTCAACTCGTCTATCCAGCCTTTCTGAACAAACGGGTGGCTCACAGTTCCCAATCTATAGAAAGTAGAGCCATTCCTATCTTGCAAAGCACAAGACAATAAATGATGGAAGCAAAGACACACAAAACTTTGGTCAAACTTGTCTGTTCAAAAGAAACAAGCAAAGCAAACCACTAGCACAAAGTCCAATAACTATTATATTTATAACGAATGGGAAGGTTTATATGGAAAGCCTGCCAAGAGCACTTCATAAAGCAAAAACTGTTACTCTATGAAACCCATCTGTAAAACCACAATAATAGTAGAGGCAACCTTATAAGGAGGTTGTTGAGAGAAATTAAACAATAACACACAGTGTGCTTAGAAGGTAGTTTGGCACATAGTGTGCACTCAATTAATTACACTATCATTGCCATCATTACATCTGGCACATAGTGAACATGCAACAAATTATAGTATCATCATTAGTGTATCTCATAACTTACCGCTTTCTAACTGTTCCAACTTAAAGCTCAAAGATGCTCTTACTTATGTCAAAGAATATTTACTCAACAGTGTAATTAAAATTAGGTAATTTTTAGAATGTTTTGAGAGAAAAGATTAATAACACTTCTTTACCTCTTCATATCTGTCAAAAACTGCTCCTTCTTGCAAAAAGGAAGGAACTTCCTTCTGCCAGTTAAATTCATAAGGTTTGGCCATGATGATATTCAAGACCTAAATATGAAAAAAGAGTATCTCATTAGTATATTAAACTAAAGCACTTTCTATCTGTGCATTTGCAAAAGCTGTTTCTTAAACATGTCCATTAGTTATCTTCCTTTTTTTATTGTCTTCACTTCATCTGATCCCAACTTTCCTTTTTCTTATCTGTAACACTGGAGAAAGACCATCATTCATACTTTCTACACTGTAAATCAGATCCTAGAGATAACTGGACCTACAAACCCCCTCAATATCTAGTACAGACAAGAAAGACAGACTCAAACACAATGTGGTGAAGGTCTAGGACTGTAGCTCAGTGGCAGAGTGCATGCTTAGCATGTGAGAGGCTCTGGGTTTGATTCCCAGCACCAAAAAAAAAAAAAAAAAAACCACACATATAAGAAAACAATAAAGTAGTCTCCTTGGTTTTCCAGACTGCAGAAAAGGACTGCAGAACTTGAAATGTTCTGTGATCTTCTCACTCCTGCCACTATTCCTTTCAGTTGTCCCCATTGGTTTCATTTTAAAATGAATAGCAACGAGAAGTTTCTATCAAAGATGAAAATAAAGCTTCTATACATTTCTATCAACCTGTGCCTACTATTCATTACTTAAGTATTTATCTTCCCCCTGAGTACTAATTTAATCAAAATGGTGTTATTATAAGATGGGCTTTGGGGTATGGGGAGGCTGATGGAAGGATTTTAAATTTGGAGGATGATGGATTTTGACCCTAATTTCTAATGCAGATCTGCATTGTAAGTGGGTATCACTTCATTGCTTTTTTTTTTCAGAGAGCTGGGGTTCTGAATAAGGAAAGAGGCATTCTGAAAAAATGGTATCGAAATACCCCAAATTTTCTGATCTTAAACTGGGGGGCAAGAGTTATTCTCTGTGCTGTCTCCAATGTACTTCCTAGGGCCTGGAATTAGGAGCCAGGTTGGTTTACCTTACACTGATGATACAAGGATGAGCTACAGACTAGAAAACGTTGACCAATTAATTTTTCAGGGGAAACAAATGATATATCTTATAGTCCAAATGACTGCAGAAAAAGTTGAAGGAACAAAAGGTTACTTTTTAAAGGCATGGAGCAGGGAATTGGCTGTTTGTTAAATATATCTTTTTTCCAATTATTTAAAAGTCCCATCCACAGCTAACTGATTATAAACATGGTCCTGTCTCAGGGTTACGCCAGAGGTTTTCCTTCTCAAACATTCTAGCTTGTCTGGTAAGGCCTCACTTACAAGGTACTTTAAAGTTTAACTGCCTCCTCTGCCTCCTAGAAGGGCACTACCTCAGCCTTCAGAGCCCAGGCAAAAGGATCCACCTTCTCTAGGAGGAAAGCTGGAAATAATGGGGGAAATTATACCCTCAAAGGACTGGTAGATAACCCAGCACTTTTTTCAGTGTAAACACCTCAACAGTTACTGGAAGGAGGCCAGGGGGCTTTGAAACAGTCTCATTGTTTCCAGATTCTTATGCAACTGAACAGATTAGCTAAGGTACTGGCTGTAGAGGAAACTCCCTGGACTGCAAGAAAGCTTGCTAGGGAGGGGACAAAAGAGGAAAGGAATCCTTGTTTATAATAAATAAATCTCCTTCTAAAGATGATGAGAAACTGGACATGTTGGTGGGAGGAGCACAAAGGAGCCAAGGTGATCTGTTGAGGAGCCAAATATTCAAGTAAGTCACACACATCACTCATGAAGATGGCCTCCCATCTTTTAACTGCCACCATTTGGTTTCCTGGCCAACTCTATCCTGTATCGTTAAACCTACTGTTTTGCTAGACCTATAAGGTGACTTAAAAATACATCCCTTGAAAAACCTACAATGTGATCTTTGAGACATCAGACTAACAATCTCACACGTGCTGGAATGACTATAGGATCAATAATGCTCCCTGCAACGTCCTAGGACAATTTGGGTAAAATATTTTGCAAAGAATTTTTTGTTGTTCTTGCTGGACACATGCCTCATTTTTTGGTACAAAGTGGACAAAAGGCAGTATGTGAAATCAGGTCAGTCGCAGGTACTTGGGTATGGTAGGCTGCATAACACCCCACCCCCTTAACATATTCACGTCCTAACTCCTGTGAACAATTCTTTGCAAGGAAAAAAAAGAACTTTGCGGATATGATTAAGTTAAAGATGTTGAGATGGGAGATTGCCCAGGATCATTCATGTGGATCCTAAATCAATCACAAGTATCCTAGTAAAGGTGAGACAGAGAAAGACTAGACAGGGACAGAAAAGGAGGAGAAATGTGACCATGGGGAAGAGACTAGAGTGATGTGGCCACAAGTCAAGCTGTGTCAGCAATCACCAGAAGACAGAAGAGGACAGAACTGGATTCTTCTATAGAGCCTAGAGCAAACATAACCCTAAAGACATCTTGATTTCAAACTTCTGGCCTCAGACTAATTTCTATTGTTTTCAACTACAAGTATCTCTCTTTCTATGTTTACAGAAGCCCCAAGAAACATACACACTCAGCCTACTAAAGCTGGACGTCTATTTTATAAGACCTAGAAACTTGCCAAATCAATCTGGAATGTTGTAAAGAAGGTTCTAATTTAAAAGGATTTAAAATACATCATTTAACATATGCTCATTCAACAGAATCAAAGGGAGATAGAAATAAAAGTGCAGATAAAATGGAACTTAGTAATGAATTCAGATAACTTTATCCTTCTATTCCAAAGCCCCATTGAAAATAAACATATTACTTTTGCAGAACATTCTTCTCTAGGTCCCATATCTTTTTTAACAACTTTGCAACTCAGCAATAATAAAAATTTTAAAGAAACCCTGCAGCTTCCCCCAAGCCAACCAAGGCATTTCCCATCCTTTGTTTCTATTCCTAAACAAATGAATTTACTTTAAAGTAAAAGAATTTGTTTTCATTTGTAACCATACAGCATCGAAGTGACTAAAAATGCCATATAATAGTTATGAATTTTACTAAGTGTAACATTTATCTTTTACCTTCAATCTTATGACAAAGACATTCCATAAGGAATTAATCTCTTCCTCATCCAATAATACAAATCCTAAAAAACCAAATTACTCTTGACCTTAAATGATCTTATGATGAGAAAAACCAAAATTATGTTTCAAAACAGAGTAGGATAAAATGTCTACTCACCAAAAGTAAATTAGTTGAATCTATTAAACACATTTCAGTGTCTTGCTCCTCAATCTTTAAGTAAGATAGCCTTATATTTCTAAACATGTATTAACAGCATTTTGTCAGATTATCCAGAACTTTTAAATAAATGGCTTTATATAAAGCAAGAATCTAAGTTGACACTGACACTGATATATTATGTCATTAATGATAATTTTCCTTATTTGCTAAAAATTTCTCCATTTTCATCAAGCTATTAAATAACTTTTTCAAATAGCATATAAGGAGTACAGGACTAAGAAAACAATAACAGGTAATACTGAGGGTTGAGGGTAAGAACATTCTTATATAATTTGGTGCAAAGAATCTTCCGATACATTTCTATAGGCTCAAAAGGCCTGTATTCTGTGTCTTGAGTAATTCTTCTTACGCTAAGTAACCGAATGCAAAATCTGTGTACAAAGATACTGTTGTGCTGCTTATGGTAGAAAAATGTGGGTATTATACGAGTATAACTGAGCAATTGGTTAAATGCACTACACATTTAAATACTTTTGTGCTCATTAATAATAATGCTATAAAGGAATACTTATTTGCTTAAAACAGCAAATTTAGAAGAGTTTATATAAATATTCACAGCTTTTGTCAAGCAAATACAAATATCCTCAACATGTTGTTAAGCAAATAAAAAAGTAATATAATTCAGATTTTTATGTGTTATTGTGACAACTTAGATCTTAAAAGTCACCCAAAAGCTCATGTGCGGAAGTCTTGGTCACCAACGCAGTAGTGTTCAGAGACCCCCTGGGAGGTTATGGGATCATGAGGGATCTAACCTCATGAATGGATTAATACATCTATAGATGCACAGCTTGGTGAGTTTGGGGAAGGGCTTTGTTGTAAACATCAGCTCTCTTTGTTTCCTGGCTGTCATGAGGTGAGCTGCTCTGCCCTACCAAGTGCTTCCCACCATGATGTTCTGCCTCACCACAGGCCCATAGCAACGGGCCCAAGCAACCATGGACTGAAATGAGTGAAAACATGAGCCAATAAAACCCTCCTCCTTTAAGTTGTTTATTTCTGCCTCAGGTATTTTGTCACAGTAATGGAAAACTGACAAGTAAAATTTTACACACACACTCATACTTTTCTTATAGAGCAAAAGGATTAGCAAGACAAATACAAACAGTAATTAAATTTGGTGATGAAATTTTACATGATTTATATTTGCTTTAATAATTATCTATATTTTAAAATACATAAAGTTACAGTCACTATGATTTTTATATTGAAGGAAAAATGTTCTCCAATGTAAGGGAGGATGACATCTTTAAAAAATTACTTCTTTTCATAAAAATCAGTTTTTAAACAGTGTGTTTTTTGCCAGAATTCCTGGCAAGAACAAATTGCAGGAAAAGACTAATAAATAATACACTAAAAATTGTGTATTAGCTACACAGAACCTCTGCTAATTTTATATTTGAAAATAAAGCTCATTATGCTGGTGCTAGAATTAGTCTTTCATGAATTCTAGACTATAAGAAACCTATGGCCTTTGCCATGTTTAATCTGTGATAAAGCACCACCTGATTCAAGATAATTTTCTGTAATTTATATACCCCCCCACAAATCACAGAATAACATGAGAACAGAAACTATTCAACTATTTGTCTCCATTTCCTCCTTCTCAATATTCACTATAATTAAGACACAAGTGTAACTTTCTTTAAATGTAATAAGTAAAGAATTAGATTAATAAAATATTTAAAAGAATTGTCATTTCAATGTACTAGGTGATATTTTTGATCTTATTATAGACTTCATTGTATCAGGATTTTACAAAACATGTCAAAATATGCTCAGTTGTATTTAGAAAATGAGCTTAATTTGAACATAGTGAATAACTATTAGCATATTGTAGGGAAGAAAATATAATATCCTTCCTTACCCATTATAAGGATCATGAAAATGTTCTACCAAAAGGCAGATCATGTTAAAAAGGGTAAAAATTATTTAGTAAGCTTTATGTGACATACGATTCTTCAGAAATGAAGACCCAAACAAATGGATGAAATCTGCATGTTTCTGCTTAGGCTGTGTGGAGAAAGGATAGAAATGAAAAAGTGGGACCGGACAAATAGGGGTATGGCCTAATACTAACAAATTGGGGAGATTAGCAAATCATGTTTGTTTAAATTCTTTTGGGTATCCCTATGCCTTCATTCCTTTCCTATGGGCACAGGGCAGGACACCTGTCAGGGAAGAGAAGAAAAGGGTCAGAGAGTAACATTTCTGCTTCTGTAGTTTTCTCAGATTCCTTTAGCTTAAAAGACACAGTTATGCAACAGTGTCTGTTAGGATATCATGTTCTGAGCCAGCAATATAATTCACTCTGTAATGATCAGTTTCCAAAGAAATTAGGATACAATGAAGTATAATCACTTCCCAAGAGAAGAATTGATTTGTTCCAAAAGATAGTTTGGATGTTGCTTATTTATCTGCAGCAATTCCCTTGGAAATGACATCTGAGGTCATATGTCAGCCCTCCAAAAACCTCTCATACGTGATGACTGAAATTGTTGCTCACCTCTTCTCTGGTAGCTCAGGAGCTTTGAAGGGTACAGCCCTAGGCTTAAGTAAGGGAGCCATGAAGATGATGGAGGGCTCTGTGGGAGAGGTTGGGAGTATCTTTGGCCTACTATGTGCAATGTCTTCTGAGGTGTCACATTCCTAAAAGCTTAGTAGGTCCATCTTTGGTTCAAAAGTATTATGAACTTTTAAAAATAGACGACATTTGCATATTAATCCTTTTTATAATAATGAATTACAGAAGTGACTGCTACAAAGAAATTTTTGTTTGCTAGGCTACAAGCAAGATATAGCAACCTTTAGGATATACATACATAGTCATATACCAAATATTGATGATTTGGTTAATAGAGGACCACCTATATGTGGTGATCCCATGAAAATGTAATAGAGTGGAAAAAAATCCTATTATTTAGTGACAACATTGCTATCTGACAACACAGCAAGATGTATTATTCATGTCTTTGTAAAGCTTGCAGGAGCAAACCTACTACAATGCAACTTAACAGATTCTTTTCTGAATTCTTGAATAACAAACTTGTTTTAGTAGGATATTTACACAGTATAAATATAAATATTTTGCAGAGTAATAACATCGTCTTATCTTTTATGCCTCTGAAATAAAGTACTTACGTTCTCACCAACTGAGGAGGATTGGCAAAGAGCAGAAATTATTTTATTTCTACTGAATATTTAGGGTAAACAGGGTTTTAGCCTTAATAGCCCTGAGAAATAAAATTTGTTGATCCTAGGAGAGTAAATAAAGGACCAGATGCTATTTTTGTTTTTTGAGACAGGGTCTTACTATGTTGCCCAGTCTGGCCTTGAATCCCTAGGATCAAGCAATCCTTCTGTTAGGCGTCTTGAATAGCTGGGTCTATAGGTACACACCATCACTGACTTGGATGGTAATGTTTTCCTTCTCTCAAAAGTAGAAGCTCTTGTCACTCTTTTCACAGGCAGAGGGAATATATGGTAGATGTGTACAGTTTCCTATGCACAAAAACACAAGTCCCTTACTGGGAGGTGTTAGCATACTCAGCAGTGGAAAGGGAGAGCTCAGTAATCCTCATTCCTACAATAGAGGTGCTCTGATAAGGTGTGACCAAACAGAAAACAAAATGGCAAGGTGCACAAATCAACTAGTTTGGGGAAGAGGGGATAGATGGATCATGTAAGAGTTCCTTTGGCTTTCATTTCAAGGTGTTCCTAATCTAGGGCCTTCTGGCGAGAAATACATCTTTGTCTTTAGAACACTCAGGGACTCAAGGGAGGACCATGAGAAGGGGCTCTAGTTATCATCTCCCTCAACTTTCTTATCTTCTTCACTAGAACATCCTTGAGCTACTGATGGTAGATTCTGCATAGTCAAGGTGGGGACTCAAGCCAGAAAAGATTGGGGCCCATGGACTTGTCTTACATTAATGATTCCGAGTAGGGTACCCAGACAGTAAACATGACCTGGGAATTTCTTACAAATACAAAATCTCAGGCTCCACTGATGTCTTCTAAATCAGAAACTCTGGGGGTACAACCCAAGAATCCAGGGTGTATTTAGCTAGCCAGATAATTCTAATGTAAACTAAAATTTGAGAAGAACTGCTTAGAATCTTCATCAAAAAGGAAAGGGGGAGGGTGCTTTTTAATCTTCGTTGGTGACCAAGCTTGTTCAGCAGGGACACAGTCCAACTTGGCATTTGAACTAAAACTCAGGTAAGTAGGAAAGATGACCCATTTGTCTAGAATGCACATTTCTCTAGGCTTGGAAAATTGAGGCTATAGAGAGTCTGAATGTTTGTACTTGCTTTCTAACCCAAACTAAGAGTCAATACTGAGGGCCTGAAGTAAATGAGTAATTTCCTCACATATTTCTTTCAAACCTCATTCTGAGGGTTAAATACAAGGTAAACATTTAAGGATGACAAAAAAATTTTGAAAAAAGTAAATAAAAGATAATGGAGCCACAACCAAACACACACCCAACACATCTATTTAATCTGCAGTGCAGACAGAGCAGTCATTTCACAAGTAACTTCAAGAAGTTCCTGCTTTTGGTTCAAGTCTTTATGGTACCTATTAATTAGAAGCTAGGAATGTGAATATTTCTCCTAAAAGCTCACTAAGAAATTACTAGATAAGCCAAGATTCAACCAACACACTCTCTTAAGTTTAAAAAACTGCAATTATCCAATGGTCTAAAAAGAAAAATTATGTTTGCACATGAACACTCTAGAAGAAATATGCCCAGAACTGTACTGCATAGCAGTGTTCATGGCTTTGCTTTTAACCTTTTTCTCTCTGGAGTTATCAGACTTGGTTCACTGCTTCAAACCCTGAGTTTTCTGCATTTTCTCTTTCTTATTCCTGAATCTCTCTACTAAATGTGACTAGTTACTAGTCACCCTTATAAAACACTGAGTCGAGTGCTACCCCCAGGCTTTCACATAAGCATGTACTTCCCTTTCTGTACATCTCTCTCTGTCTCTCTCTGTCTCTCTCTCTCTCTGTCTCTTTCTCTCTCTCTCCCCTCCCTCGCCTCACACTGTAAAGAGCTATTTGTTTATCTGTATCTTCATCATACAATGAACTATGAAATGACCTGGACCTCATTGACTATTATAATGTCCATATAGTGGGTACTTGATAAAAACTGAATAAGCGAAAGGATATCTTACTCTGTGAAGAGGCTCCCAAGGAACCCTAGAAACAAATGGGGACAGAGCATCAAAATTACGTCACAAACCCAGCACCATTTTTGTATGTACCTGCTCTCCCTTTCAGAGTCTTGAAATGCAGTTCCCAAAAGAACAAACCCTGCTGCCTATCTGTATCCCAGTCTAAGAACAAGTTTCCATTTTTCATTTGGTTCTATGGCCTGATTAGGCCTATGAATAACTCCCAGGCTGTGCCTTCTATTTACAAGTCTTTTATGCCCCATACCTAAGTCCAGACCTCTGACCACAGATTCCCAGTAAGGCCTGCTCAGACAGGCACCCAGGATCTCAAGGGTGGGGCTGTACCCTGGACATGTCTCATGGGATGTGTGGTTTTCTTAGCCTGTTTTAGAGGTGGACTTCTAGGTTGCTTTTAAAGGTCCTTCTCTCTCTTAATAATGCCTGGCTGTCCATACAATGCCCTTCACTTGTCCTTGAACTGGCTCTACCATAATTATTAGGCAAAACATCACCAACATGAATCATAATATATCAAGAGAGAAAACTCTATTTAGAGGCTTGATTTTTGCCTTAATTATCAGAATATTTCAAAGGGAAGATTTTTATTTTATCTTTGCTTGAATAATTTTCCTGAAGGTTGCCTCAGGCATGAGCATAGAGGAAGTCTGAGGACTACAAGACAGAACTTCACAAAAACTGGCAAACTGTTTTGGATAGGAGCAGATGCAAGCAACTTCAAGGATTCAAAGGACCCTTTGTTTTAAAACAACACATGCACACACATGGGTTATTAAATTTAATCAAGATTCCTTGTAGTTAAACATTCTCTAAGCTATTTTATGAATAGGTCACTGCTATTATTGTGCAGGAGTCATGAGATGAGGATAAAGTATAAGACCATACATATTGGAACTGAGTCTGGACCATATATGCGGAAAATAAAATATTTCCCCTTAGGTTTTGGAGCCAAGTGTGTGAAAATAACAGTCTTCAAAAGTTCATACAAAAGAAAGTATTAGTCTATGGCCTGAAAATAAGTTTTGGTCAAAGAAATATACCCTAAGTAAAATTCAAATCTCACACAAAATCATCATCCCCTTATGTGTTCAAAAGGGTTCCACCTTTAATCCTCCAAACTGAAACTAAGGACAGTGATGGATATGATCAAATAAAGACAGTGAGAAAAATTACAAAGAATTTAAGGTTTAGGAAAGCTGATTTTATTTCTTTTTAATTATGCAAATCCTTTTAAAAATCCCCAAGCCTTTCTTCCTCTTTTGTTTTTCAATGCAGAAAAATATAATCAATCTGAAAAGAAAAAGATGTGCAATCATTTAACTCAATTACTTTGTGGAAGAAGTGCTGTCTTTTCGTTTCTTTCCTCCAGGCTTGGCATTCTTAATTAACTATTATTTCAAATGAAGTTAGAAAAATCACTCTACAAACAGGTTTATGTAAGAAAGTAAAGGAGTTAAGAATGTGTCATCTCAAAAAAAATGCCAAATTGGCATACTGGATATTTTAAGCTGAAATCACACAAATACAGACAATTCCAGTAGGGGCCAATTGGCCTGTTTTTGGGAAAGAATTTTTTTCCCATATCCAGTCTGGAAAATACCTTGATCACCAGAGACTGGTAATTGCGATTGTACTGACCCTGGATATACTCAATGAAGTGGCTATTAGGTTTTCCATCTTCCCTGCTATAACTCCTAGTGACATCTCTAGAATTTGCTTTCTTATTCCAGGGACCTATTTTTCCTAGCATCCCTTCACACATTTATTGTTCTTTGCACCCCAAAATATAAAAGAATCTCAATTTCCTTCTTGTGAAGATCCCAATGTGCATGTAAAATTAATAAAATTTGTATGCTTTTCTCTTGTTAATCACCCTTTTATTTATTTGGTTTCTAGAACCACTCAAATAGATCACATAAGAACTAAAGAGAACTATAGGGGACCTCTTCCTCCCCTATGTGACAGTGTCCATAAAATCTGGGTGCACACATTAGATGCTATTTTTGGCTTTGTCTGATTGATCAGCAGATAGTGAAAGTGAGTCCATTTCATTAACTTCAGACATACCAATAACCCACGTTTACACAACTTCCAGTGTATGAGAAAAGTAAATTAAAAAGATCCAAATTTTATAGTTCTATAAAGTGATTTGGCCACATCTGAAAAATGGACCTAACTACAATAATCTATTATATTCTTTCCACAATTAATATTAATATAAACTGTTCTGTCTCCTATAGAGCAATCAGAGGGGCAATAGGAGATGTATGATCTGGATTTTGGTCCCAACTCTGTCTCACTTAATTGTGTGACCTTCAGGAAGCCCCTTAAACCTCTTCAAGCTTTTGTTTTCTATAAAATATAAAGATGGTACAGTCATTTTTGCTGATCTCTGCTAGCTTAGATTAGCTTGATCAATAATCTACAAATGCAGATGTTAATTAAGGACCATACATGTCTTTCCTGAAATACATTTTATTTCCTAAAATGAAAGCCACATTGAGATGAGTCCAAGTAAGATGTCAAACAATGCTACTATTGTGTATTGAAGAGCAACCAGCAGAGTAATGACATGGTGACATTTCTAGAACAACTCTTCAGTATCAAAGCACACTTACAAGATTCTGAGCCCTTGCCCAATCCTTATGAGGTCAACAGGCTTCAAATAATTGTCCCTTTCATAAGATGTGTGCTTTCCTTGGATTAAAGTGTGTTTGCTTCTATGGCTTATATCAAAATTGAAAAACATCCTTCTCTCTAACAAGGCCCAGAGGCAATGGGAAGGATATCAGAAGTCAAAGAGTCACATGTGAAGTGATTCCCAAGAGTTCACATCCTATATTATTTTAGCAAATGTCTTTAAACCAAGCTGGAAAAATACAGCAAATCTTGAGCTTTTTAAACTGAATTCACTGCCCCTTGTTAAACAATGTTTGGTTTCCCCCAAGTGTTGACACTAATAAGAAACATTCCTGAACATCACTTTGGTCCTTGTGTCTGCAATCAATTATTTTGTTTCTTCAGGGAAAAAGAGTAACCCAACATATTCTTAAATGCTACAAGGCTGTAGTTAAGTTTCAAAGACACGCCAGAAAGAAGTCAACAGCCTGACCTGAAACTAGGAGGATGAGGAACATGGCTGTTTTTACCACTGGGTTTTAAATGCTTAGGCTGGGGCACTGACCCTGACCCTGACCCACCAACTCTTAAAGCTCTCTCATATATGTGCACCAACAAAGATGCAAGGTTTTAATTTTGTCAAGTCTTTTACATGCTCTATTCAAATTAAAAAACATCACCCAGCTAGCAAGATATGGAAAGTAAAGCTCAAAAAAGCATAAATTCCCTCAAATCTTAGTAGAATTAGAACGTGAACCTGACAGTGACTCCACACCCTCACTATGTGGGATCTTGGCTCTCAATATCAAAGTTCTTTAAAGGCAGTAAAATACTCCGAGAATGTGCCATCTAACAAAAATGAGGGATGGGTAAACTTTTACTACAACTGGATTTAAGCTGCTTCAATAAGACATAGTTAAACCAAAAACAAAATAAACCTTTTCTGTTTATACGTTAATTGTCTTGGGCATTTGTTACAGCAATGGAAAGCTAAAACAAAAGGTTTTAAACAAAGAAACTACAGGAGAAAAGAAATTGGCCATTCCACATGACAAACATACACTTTTGGTGAACTCCAACCTTAATGAGCAAAAGGTAGTTGGCGAAACTACCATTCCTAGGGAGGGCATTGACCAAGAGATGAAATATTCTCAGCCAGCTTTCAGATTCTACCATTGCTTAGAGTGCTTTGTGCATCTCCGTGCTACAATATTAAGAAGCAGATCAACAGAATAGAGGCTGGTAGAGAATATGGAAGATACATCATTTAAGCCACACTTTTGATAAAAGAAGAGCCTAAGGATATCAGAGTGTAGGTGAGCTCTCCCTGTAATGGGGTGGAAATTGAAGTCAAGAAACCTAAGGCAAGCTGAGCAGGGTCCCACAGACCTACTGGTAGAACTAAGAAAGAAGCACATCCTTGAATTACTGGTCCAAAATCCATCCCATCCTCATTCTGACTAATAGGCCAGAGGTGAGAGAGATGCCTTCATTTATTGAAAATAACCTATGTGAAAGAGGGAGTAATAAACTCATTCTGTGTTCATTCAGAGGTAAAACCATGTACAGTTATCAGTGGTCTCAGAAATGCACATTCTCTCTCTCTCTTTCTCTTTCTCAGCTGTGCTAGGGATCAAACTCAGGGCCTTGCACATGTGCACATGCTAGGCTAGAGCTCTATAAATTGAGCTACATCTCCAATTCCAGGAATTCAGACTTTAAATAAGCAGGAAAATAAGAATTATTTTACAATAAAGTAAGTTTTTCACAGAATAGATACTCCCATTCACTTAAGTCTGTTGATATTGCTCTGTTCTTGAAGGTTATCAAGGGATTGTTGTTCTGAGTGAGATTAGGGATTAAATGCTCTGTAATGTCTTTCAGAAAATAAAGCTGGATTAGTGCATGTCACTAGGACATTATCAGTTCCTTTCCAAATATCTCTGAAGCAAAGTCTAAACATTCCCTAACTGTAAGCATGTAGTGAAAATGTCTTGCTGTTTATTCTGTGTAAGAATATTGATTATAGTTCAAGTGGAAAATAGTTAGCTGTAGAGTGATTGATTGTTTGTGGAAATGCCTGTCCAATTTTCCTTTTGCAAATACTCTTGGAGCTAATAAATAGGACAACTTTCTACTCCTTCAATAGCTATCATCTCTTTTGTTTTTTGACTTGTGAGCTTGAAAGGTACTCTTCAAACAGTCAAGCCATAAAGGAGACCACAAAAGGCAGTTGAGAAAACAAGGATTCACATTGCCTAAATTTCCTAAGATTTTCTTCCACCTTAAACTGGAACTGACAGCAATTCTGAAATCAAAGATTTGCACTTCAGATTCTGGTAATTATTGATCACCTGTATGCCCATCTCTGGGAAATGAAGAATTCCAATTTCAAGATACAAGCCAACATGCTAATTTTGAGAAGGTGCAGTTTGTCTGCCAAATAGTCATCATTTTATTTTATAAGCTGGCTATGGTATCCTGTATCAATACTTGTCATAAACCATTCACACGGCTTTGTTGCTATGTAGTTGCTTCATGTCCCCTCCCCCTTGCAATGGTAGTTTAAAATTAAATAACTAAAACTTATTTGTGGAATTCTGTATCTTGGTAACTTCTTTTATAACAGTGTGGAGGCTGTTACAATTCCCAAGACAGCAGCCACACCAGCAGCAGTTAAAGGAACTAGTGCAAAGGGAAAACATGTCTGAAATTCTGCCTGTTCTCTAGTTTAAAAATATGGAAATTACTGTTGTTTTGCTGAAGGGAAAGAAAGACACAAGGGATCTGAAGAAATGAGATATAAGATAGACCATGAAATGCAAATAAATCATACATACTCTTATTTAAGAAAGTTCCCATCTCTCTGGCAGTTTATATCACAAAGTAATGTTATTAAGGTTTTATGGAAAGGTCACTATTGCATTTCTATAATATTAAAATCTATCTTAGCATACAGAAATCTCCCATGAGCCTGAGATATTAGTTCAACACTAAGTTTATTAAGATTTTGGCATGACTCAATAATAACTTTCTCTAAATATTACGACCATTTTCAAATCAGATAAGCAGTAGGAGATAAAACTGTGGCTCATAAAAATAAAATGAGGCAAACAGTATCACTGCATATTGGTTCTTAGAGATTAACTTTAAAGCACTCTAAAATTGTGAGGCAGCTTATCAAAACAGTTCACTCTGCATTGGCATTTTCATTTCACAAAGGAACCAGATAGAAACCTGGTTAAGGTCTTAGTGTATATTGAAGTGAAGTGATATTCTTAAGATAAATTCTAATTCAAGTGCCAATAATAACTTCAGTTATCTTCAATATTCCTCTTGTCTTCAAAAACCTTCATTGATGAATTGAGTGATAATTTAAATAGCAAAATGCTTGGTAAGTAGGTTCTTGAGCCTAGAGTGTCTGCTACCTTAGGTTTTCTAGGTCATATATTCCAAGAAAGGTATAAAGTTTATTGGATATAATCTAATAGCAGAAGCCGAGTATTTGGCAATGTGTGAAATTACTGTAGTGATTTTTTCTAAATAAAATCCCCATTGTTAACAAAAATGTTGGAAAATTATAATGTTCCCTGAAGGTCCTACCGGAAATTTACAGAACACCAACAGCCTCACCAGATCCCCAATAAAGATGCCATTCTTTGACTCATTCTAGACAAGAGACCTGGTAAGAGACAGAAGTTGTTTGGCCCATATCCAGGAAGAAGTCTAGGAAGATAATCATGGAAACCTTCCTGGTTAGATGTCATACAGATCCCAGGGGATGGAAAGTCTATACACAGATGTTCTCTATAGACTCCTGCTGGACCTCAAGCACTCATTCTCTGCTTTAATTCTCTGTAGACTTTAACAGTTCACTGGAATCCTCTGTCTCTGAAGTCATGACTCACTGACATGGTACTAAAACACTGGATCCTACTGAATTTTGTAGTTATGTTTGAAAGTACTTTGAGGTGCATTTATAGTTCTCTGCAAAATAGTGTGTCACATCGCAAAGGTTAAGAAATTGTTCACAGAACTGGCATTTCCCCTCTTTGCTTCATGCAATGAAAGGTTTGGTCCTCAATTATTCTTGGACAATAGACACAAAGTTTCAGGCCTGAGGAAATGGGTGGTAAGAATGCAAAACCAGAAGCCAAGAACCTTTACTAATTGGCACCTTTGAAACAAATCTGTGTCTTCCACCATAACCACACAATCTCTTAATAGGCTAAACAAGGTCTTACTTTTTCACCAAAACTTTTACAAAGAAAGTTTGAAAGTTATGAGCGGAGACATTCCACAAATGTGTCAATGATATTTTCAAATTATTTCATTATTGGTAAATTGTCTATAGGAATCTGCATCCAAGAAATAAGAAGTAAATGGGGGGAAAAAAAAAGAAGTAAATGGGGAAAACTCCAAGCTGGTTTTGAATATTCTTCAATTACACAACTACATGAAACATGTGAATGCACTTTAGTGTCAACAGTGCACTCCCAGTAGAAGGACTAATTTCAAAACCTGGTTCACGCAAGTGCTGTAAAATCAAAAGAGAATCCCACAAACTACATTCAAGGAATTTTCACATCTGAAAACAGACATGCCTATAATGTTACTTGGAAGAAGATTCATGAGGAAGAAGAGATGTACACAGTAATGTTCTCAGAATAAGACAGCTTCCTGCATCTTTATGGAATTGTTCTCTTTCACCACAGACAATGACACTATTGTATCAACTACGGAGTATTTGAACCTTTGCAAGTGAACAATGAACTTGGCCTTGCCTTGGCCATGGCTAAGCCATAAGAGAACTTGTAAAACTTGTCTGCTTACTCATTAGCTCCATGGAGCCACACTAAGGACTTTTGCTTCCCAGTCTGTGAAATGGATTTAAAGAGACATTCCGCAAAGTTCTATTAGGATCTAAAACTAAATGTATTTATTGCTCATATTGTTTTTCAGGTTTTAGCCACAAAAATTGTTTAGTGGGTCACACAGAGAGGCAAACATCCTCTTTGATATTAATTTAACTACTTCACTGACAAAGAACAATCTCAGAAACCAGGTCTTTACTGTAGTAAGTAAATAAGCATGTATCCAAATGTTTCAGTTTATTATAAGAGACACCCTAAAAGGGCTTCCAGACTTAGGAATTCTAGAACTAAGAGGACTACACTATGCCAAATGGGTGGGAATCAGGCTGTATTTACTGAAGTCTACAGCAAATAAAAATAATTCAATTTTTCCTTTGACTCAACACTGCACACTATAGTCTAATATCAGTCACACAAAACCAGTAAGCCAGCATAATCAAATTATCTTGAAAATAAACAAATGACTTCATAATAAGTCTGGTTTAGCCTGGTTAAAATAATGCCATTATGAAGTGACTATAATTACATTTTTAAAGCACTAAACATTTCTTAATTATTTATATTTATCACAATATGTTGCTTTTGAAATGAAAAAAATTCCTACTTCATGTACACAGAAAGATGCTTGTTTTTAATGGCTTTCTTCATAGAAAATGAGTTTGTGAAAAACAAAATATCTTCATGCAGATAATTTTATCACAGTGAAAGTCAATGTTCTCCCTTCTGCATTGGCCCATCAGAGTCATGTGAAATCTAGGCCATTGGTATTTAAATAATAGCTGACTTCTTTTTATTAATAAAATATAGGTAGTTGGGTTTTACCAAAGCAATTTCAGCAGGTCTATCTAGACCTGATCAAAAAACTAATCCTTTTGCAATTATGATAACAGCATAAAGGACACATTTTTAATAGATAAAATGTGGTGAAATGACAAGTGGTACCTGGAACAGTTATATAATCTTATTTATTTTGATTTAGTTGTCTATTTCATATGCAAGAAGGCATTTGCACACATACCAGAATATCACTGTACATATTTTCAAAAACAGTAATGATTTTCAACACAGAATCAATCCTTGTCTATACAATACACTGTAAAAGTTCACATTATCTAGCCTCTCAACTCTCTCCTCTCCTGTTCTATTTCTATTCTCACTTCACTCTACCCACATGGACTTCTTCTTTTACCTCACAGAAGCCATTAAAAATTCTGACTCAGGGCCATGCATACATCACTCCTGAATGTTAGGCTGTTTCTCCCTAAATATATGTGTGGCTCACCCTTACCCTTCAGGACACAGTTTAAACGTCACGATAGCTGAGAGCCCTTCTTGACTGCTCATTACAAAATGTATCCCATCACCACCAGTGATGCACTTTTCCTCACCTGCTCTATTTTCCTATTTAACAGACATACAATGTTTTATATATTTTTATGTTTGTTTTCTTCTTTACTACTGCTTAAATTTTTATTGGTGTATATTGATTATACAAAGGGGTTTCATTGTGATGTTTTCATACACGTATATAATGTATTTGATCAAATTTACCTCTTCTATTATTCTTTCCCATCCTCCCTCTACTCCCTTTTAACTATTTTTACAGGTGTCATTATTCTGTCTTTATATATGAGCATAAAGTATTTTAATCATATTGGCTCTTCCTTTACCCTCTTCTTTTGCCCACCCCCACCCCCATTAGCTGCCATCCCCAAACAGTCCACATTTTAAACTCGTCATTCTTTTTTTTTTTTCGGTGGTACTACGGTCATTCATTTTTAAGGTTTAGATTTCACATATGAGAGAGAACATGTAATATCTGTCTTTCTCAATTGAGTTGCACTTGTTTTCTATATCCCTCTACCAGAGTAGCAACTTTATATATTTTGCTTTCCACTGTGTGTTTGTCACATAAACGTGTGACACATGGCTGGTACTCAATATAGACTTGAATGGAATGAATGAATGCCTCTTCCTCTGACCATTCTGCAGTGAAGGAGTTAACAGAACAACCCATAAGTGGCAGTAGCTTGAGGTGCTGGTGACCCAGGGAGAGAACACAACTAAACAGAACATTTAAACATAACACAAAGGAACAAACCAGGACGTTACAGTTAAATACAGCTTCCTCTTTCTTTGTCAAGACATTATTTGTTAATGATTTCACTGTATCCCTGCTAGACAAGACACTACACAGAATAAAACAGTGGCTAAGGCACAGACCCCACAGTAAAGCACAGAAGAGGTAGATAAACAATCCAACACAAGCTATCTAAAATTTATAGGAATTTGGAAGTAGGAGAGATGTCCTCCTCCCAAGGGAGACCAATGCAGGAAGATTCCTAGAAAAAACTGCTGAGCTAGGCCTCGAAGGCCATATGCTAAGTGAAACGTAATATGTTTGAGAGGTTGAAAGACTATATGAGATCAATACATAGGAGTCAAAACATCCTATTATTTCTGAAAATTTAAACTATTTCATACAATCATCCACTTCCCCCTAAACCCCTACCTATCTGATGACTGACCTCCAATCACATAGTGTTAAATATGGAAATTCACAGTATCCCAATAGAGCCAACTCTCACAGACCTGAATACATTTTGTTAAGGTTAAATAAGTGAAATGTAACTGTCATTTGACACAAATGTAATACCATGGTTTTACTTACTGTCCTTCTTTGTACCCAATCTCCATATCTCCCTGGATGGGGGTAGAGGACAGTATATGACATACTAGTTCCAGTCAATGTGCAAGGTATGTCTCACTTTGCTGGGCTGAAATATTTACTGCTCTTTTTCTGGGCATGGCTTTGATGCAAATCAGAGGCATGAAAAGACTCACTCACTCACACATAGGTGTTTTCTTGTTTGCTTCTCTATGAAACCCTGAGACTGCCATGTTTGAAAGGCTGAAAAACCTACTGGAAGACAACAGGTCACATGGCAAGAAGCCTCAGTCAGCCCAGCCATTTCAGCTAAGGCCCCAAATAGGTGAGACCATCCTAGATCATCCAGCCCTCACCAAGGCATTTCAGCCCAGCAAAATCATCCAATAACACCATCCCAACAGAGTTGTGATAAATAAACCATGATTGTTTTTTAAATCCACAGTGTTTTAGGATGGTTTGTTAAATAGCAAAAGTTTGCCAATATACCTGTTAATATAAGAGAGAAAGGGGTGAGGGTTCTTAACATGCCTCTTCCTTCAGCTGTAATGACAGAGGTACACTGTAAGAAAGAGGGAGAAACCTAGAAAAACAACATAGGGTAGGAGTATGGGAGTATAATAAAATTAAAGTCAGTTACCTGTGATTTTTTTCAAATAAGAACATAAAATTGTCACTTTTTTGGATGACACTAATTATTATAAACAGAAAATGTTGACTTTACAGTGAGCAACCTGACAGGGAGATTTGTATTTTATTTGCGTTTGACTCTCTCCTGTTTGTGTCTCCAAATCCTGAGGCTTGCAGCAACAGGATGACTAGTGAAACTTTGAGGGAGGAGAGAACTTTGAATGAGGAAAGAAACGATGGTCGTCATGCCATGTGATAACAAAGCTGTGTGTTTCATTTTACTCTAGATCCCTTTTGATGTCAGGCCTTGCTTTGTCCAAGACTGTTCTTTTTGAAGGCTTCTTTTCTCCTCAGAGGAAGGAATAAGGCAAAGATTATATGACACTCAAGAATGACTAAGGTTCTGAGTGAGGGCATCTGGATTTTATAATAGCATTTTATAGCAGGGAATGCATAATAGACATTTATAACATTTAGCTGTATTTTTCCCTTCTGAACACTTTACTTTTGTTTAACTTATGTACCTTATATTGTTATTAAATTGATATCTAGATAAATAATACAATCATGTAATATTTATTGAAATTTAAGTGTGTTTAGTGCATCAATGACATTTTGCGATCAAACTAAAAAAAAAGGAAAAACAAGTACCTAACAAAAGACAATTTTCTAAGAAACCTAAAATTTAATTTAAACCCAATTTAATTTTGCAAAACATTCAGCAACACACATAAGACAACATATTATCATTTTAAATACAAGAACCAATAGTTTATGAGGAAATTTAGGTAATAAAATGTTATGGGATAATAAAACATTTTAGAATTCAGTTGTATTCATACATATATTTAGATTCATAGTTCAGTTGAAATTGTCTTAGTTTGGATCATTTTCATTGTATAATTTTTACTTAAAAATGATTAATTATTTTGAATATGCTAATGTGCCTAGACCTGGCTCAGAGCAAGAAAAATACTGTTCCAAAATTTTATTTTATATGCCTGATATCACTTGCTAATCTGCAGATTAATAGAAAAATTTTCAATATTTAACTTGACTGTATTCTAAATGTTCTCTCCTCTCTAATCTGCATAAAGATGCTTTGTGACAGGTGCTGTCGCTGTCTTGGTTTTGCAGAGAGGCAAACTAAGGCCTCAAACAATTACATCACTTGTCCACAGTCTCATAGCTACTAAATGGTGGAGCCAATATTTAAACAAAGACAGTCTCATCCCGGAGTTAGGACACTTAAGTGTTATGAAATTCCGCCTTCTCTAAAAGATTTAACAGTTCTTTTAAAAAGCGAAGTTCCTGAGAATGTCTGAAACATGATTTAATGTGGGAAATTAATTCTGGAGAAACTTTCAAAACAGCATCTATTATGTAAAATGTGCTACATCTCTTTTTTTTTTTTTTTTTAATTCTTTTGGTCCCATGGAACAGATGTTTCTTTGCCCTAAGCTAAGAGTCTCCTTCCTGTCTCCTTCCTCTGCTGCACCGTAACACAAGTATGCCTCCAGGCAGTGTTATTACCAACACATGTTCAGCACAGGAAAGCACAGTGCCAAAGCACCACCTTCTGCTGGGGTTTACAACCCATTTACAGCTGAACTGACTGCAGCAGGCTCAGTGAGGATCTGTGTTTCCCTCCAATTCAATTATCTTCTCCTAGAATGAAATTTCCTAAAGGAAAGAAAGGACCAAAGACAAGAACAACCAAAGAAAAACATACCAGGCTCACAATATACAATGATCAAGTCAGAAGCATGGGTGTTCAACAACACTAAAAATATAGGCAAGGCATGCATTGACTTTTCTTGCCCTGTTTCCTACTAAGGAGAAAGCCCCTCCCTGGTTGCTAATGCCAACTAGAAGGGATAAGAAAGCCACTGATGTTAGGAAGGGTCTTTCACCTCCCTCCCCATCTTATCCACCTCCCTCTGTATTCCATTTTTCAGGTCAAACAGAGAGCAGAATCTTTGCCCTTTGAATAGGTCTCCTTGACTCATTCTTCTCCACTAGGAAATCCAACCTAAAGAGCCAGTGTTTGGACCCTTTACTAAAAATCCAAACTTCCCCAAGAAATGAGAAAAGTATCTAAGAAAGGACTTTGAAATACAAGTCACCTGCCCGGGAGCCACAAAGTCAGTGAACTTCTTCCAGGACAGGACCTAAGTTGCTAATTAATTGTTACCCTAGAAGACATTCTTGTTCTCTGTTCAGGCAGCTGTTTTGTGCACACAAGTCTCACAGCTCCTTCTGGTTAACAGTAGTTGAACAAGTCATTCTTCATCTCAGCTTTGTTTCAAGTGCCTTGGCTTTACCAGCTGCAAAATGCAAAGGGTTAAGTTGGCCAACAGACGTCTGTTTACAGCAGCAGAAAACATGGAATACTCAAAACCTCCAGCAATAGGGCAGGATAAAGTCAACTGTGACAAAGCCAAAAGATGAAACAGTACAAGGCCATTAAACACCATGGTTCCAAAGAGCTTTTCTTATGCTGGGTAATAGCTTGTACTATTATTTTAAATGAAAAGGTGGAACGTAATACATGATTTCACCTATTCAAAAAGATGCATGGAGACAAAATACAAGAGAGTTGAAGGAAAAAATTTCACAAACATCAGCTACCAGATTCATTTGGTGGTTTCCTGCCAAGTTTTATATATATATATATATATATATATATATATATATATATATATATATATACTTGTATGTACTTTCTGAATCTTTAAAAAAATTACTTTTTGATAATTATAGTAAATTTGATAATTATAATAAAGACTCATAAGATACAAAGTGATGCTCTGGTTCACATATAATTTTTAAATGATCTCTTATTTGGATTAAAAAACTCTAATTTCCATAACAGATAATCAAAATGATGAAAGAACTTGGAAGTTGCTTAGAAAGTCAACTGTTGATGCATCTGAAGTATTTTTCATACCTCAAATTTCAGCTAAATTTCTTTTAGTCACCTTCTCTATTTTCCCTATTGTTCTCTCTGCCTAAAATGAATCCATCCCCTACGCCACTCAACTCTCCATTCTGAAATCCTATTTATAAAAATATCACTTATCCCTTGAAATTTCCTAATCTTCCCTGCCTTGAATCTCACACTTTTTATGTTGTGGTGACTGTTTCTCAAGGTGAGGAGTGTTTTTAAATAGCACTATAATTATTCCAAGCTCATGCACAAATCTGAAATAACTTTTAGAATACACAAAAATGTTTATTCATTTTTGCATAGCCTACATAATACTTTGCACACAGGAAGAATTCAAATATATACTTACAGATAAAACATACAGATGAAAGAATAAAAGAGCAAGTGAATTATCTCATTTTATGTTTCAGTTCATAATCTGCCCTTAGAAATTTTCCCATTTTCTAACCAAATGGCATATCCCCAGTTTACCCACAGTTGCATAAAGTCATTAACCATCTTGCTTAAGAGGTATTGTGTGAGTGAGATAACCTGTAGTCATCAGGGCATGTCAGGGCAATATTCATTTTGCATGTCGCCTGCCATCTGGTGATAACTCAATTACTGCGTAGACAACAGTGGAGACCCAGCTCTCATGTTTGCTTGCTGTGAGATCCTATGCAGCTCCCTTAAGCCGTAAGTTGGAGGTAACGATATTTACCCGCTCATTCCTCGCCTTGGTTGTACTAAGCGATAAGTGATATTGCATGCAGAAAGCTGAGCACAGTGCTAAGCAATGAGTAAAAGCATGCTCAGCAGCTATCATTGTTCTGAGACAGCCTATCAGAATAAACCATGAATGAATTAGTAAGAAAATACCTTTTCTTGAATCTTACTTAGAATGTAATTTTGAAACTTTATAAATATTTTCTGTGCATCTCTTCAGTGAAAGTACTTGAAAATTTAGTTTCTGGATATCCTGTCTCAGCGATGTACACCATTTTGGGCAATGCTGTTGTTACAAATCAAATCCTACCTGTAAACTCTGCCAACGGAACATCAATATCAACTCTTTTTCAATTTGACTATAACAAAATACATTAGCATAAAAATGGAAAACCCCTTCCTTGATTTACAGAGCATTTAAGCTTGTAGTAGGTCACTGACACATAGTAAAGTCTTAAAGTTTTCAAGCAACTCTTCTCACCCTCTGTGAGCTAAAGAACAGACTTGTAACCAGGAGAGTCCACACAACTGGAATGGTTTGCTCTGACTTTAAGCACATTTGTTCTCAATGTTCAACTCTCCAAAAAAGCAAGATGGAAACATTAGTTCTGAGTGGCTTGTGAGATTTAATTGAATAAAAATAGCATACAGTTACCTTCTAAGGCAATAAGACATGTTGTGAGCACACAAGGTCATACACTGGACCCGAGGTACTGTTCCTGACGTATTTATTCTAAGAAAATCACAGACACAGAGTGAAAAGATCAAGAGAGCAAAACTTCCAGAAAACAGTTTCATTGTTTCACAACAGTAATGTCTGTTCTGTGTGTCCCTTAAGCTGGGACCTTCAGACTACATTACCCTGACACAGGAAGGATGTCCGTGTCAACTGTCATGGCATTTGGGGCCCCTGAGCAAGTACTCCCCTTCCCCCTTCTTTCCAGTAAAAGTTTTCCCTAAAGCAAGTTATGATCATGCAACTCACAAGGAATCTGGTCACACAAGAAAAAAGACCCTCCCTGACACAACTATTAAGACTCTAACCAACAGTCATACTTTTGGAACAATAGTGCAAGGTTAACAGATAAGCTGGGAACTGGGGTACCGCCGAGAATTTGGAATTTAAGGTGAGATGGATTGATAGGAAAATCCTAACCATATACTGTAGAAGGGAAACTGCTTGGGCTGAGTGTAAGAACTCAGTTTCTTATGTTCTCAGGGAAAGAAAAAAAAATTGTTTTTTTCAGAAAATCAAATCATTATCCACAATCAAAACAGAAAAGCTCTTTTTCCTCTGTTTTGCTCTGGCCTGTTTGGCTTATCTATGGAAACAGCTCATGCTTTTCAAAAAATAGGCTGAACAGTCTTTCAATATTATGTTGCTAAGTAGTCCTTTCTAGGTTAAATATGTTTACTCTTCATAAAGGCTGAAATTTGATGTGAGTGATTATAATCCTGTATGGCAAACATACACCAAATCCCCTTCTTCTCATGCATGGAAGGAAGGTGACCCTCACACAACAGGATTAGATTGAGAAGTGGCTCCCAAGAACCTGGTGCAAGGCTTCTCAGCCTTTACCATGTAACTGCACAACCAAGGGATTTGACAGGTCTGGAGTACGGCAGTGAGCAAGAGACGGAAACAATGTGCATGGAATGATGGGAAAAAAGAATGAGGCTGAATAAGGGAACAAAAACCAGGCTGGATTTGAGCTCTATCACCCAACAGCCATGGCCTTGGACAAATACTCACGTCCCAATTCTTTGCTTTGTAAAATGAGACAATAATCCCTCTCTCCCAGAAGAGACTTGATTCTAACAGGGGTTCATGACCAAGTGTTTCCTGGCAGTTCAGAAAATTCCATGTATTTCTCCTGTTCTGAGGCCCACACCTGGATCCTAACCTCTAAATGTTGAGTGGAAGTGATTTGTGTCAATCTAGGGCTGGCTCAGAAAATCTTCTCCAACATGCTCATTCCTCCTTGTGATTTACAACTTGTAGCTGAGCTCATCCCCAGCTGAACTTGGAAGCTACATGATCAAGATAACCTGGATTCTTGAGTAGCTGTGAATACCTGGCAGCCACACCAACTCTATCACCTGCCTAGATGAGCAAAACATAAACTTGAGCCATCTTTGAACCATTATGTATTTGTTGCCCTCTTTGTTCAGGAGCTAACCCACCTATGCAACACTTTTCCTATCCTTTTCCCTTCCTCCTTCATCTTTCTGATCTTCCTACTGCATTCTCCCCCGAAACAGTCTAACATGCATCTTAAACTACAGTGTATTGGTTAAAAGCATAAACTCTGAAATCTGAATCACTAGGTCCAAATTCACCTTCATCCTTTCCTTATATATACAGCACTGGAAAAGTAAGTTAAAAGTAAGTTATCAGCAGCTTTTCATCTCTATGACAAAATGCCTGGGCAAATCTTTAAGTAGGAAGATTTATTTGAGCTTATGGTTTCAGTCCATGGCCAGTTAGTTCCATTAGGCCTATCAAAAGGCAGAAACATCAGGGCAGAGGGCATAGCGATGGAAGGGGATCACCTCATTGTGGTCAGGAAGCAGAGAGGAGAGATAGAGAGATGGGATAGGGAAGAAAAGTCTGGGGACAAGGTATACCCTTCAAAGGCATGCCGCAGTGACCCACTTCCTCTAGCCAAGTCCTACCTCCTAATAGTCCATTTAGCTATTAACTCATTAATCTATTGATGAAGTTAACACCCTCAAGATCCACTCACATCTCAATATTACCACCAGCTGGGAACTAAGCCTTTCATATATAAGTTTTTGGGACCATTTTATATCCAAACCATAACATAAACAGAAGGTTCCCAATTTTACTTTTGTCACCTGTGGGGGAAAAAATCTTATCATTGCTCTCCTCTTGGAAGGTCATGAGATAATGAGTGCTAAGCAGCTAGCACCATATCTGGACAAAGTGAGCACTCCATAAACAGGTAGCTCTTTTTTAAAAAAATTCTATTTGCCTCAAATGAATAGGGTTTCGTTTAATAATATGTTACCCATTTCCTCCCCGCCAAGCAATATTATTTCATAAGAAGTATAAATAATTGTTTGCATGGTTGCAGATATCAGTATTTTCAAAATATGGGTAAAATTCTAAAGAGCCTTCAGTGTTCCAAATGGGAAAAAATTCTTTCAAGTGCCTTAAGTAGAGCAATATCTTTCTTATACTTTTACCTGCTCCCTTGAGCAGTAAATACAACTAGTCAGTCAGCAAAGAAGCCCTCCAAAGAAGTACAGTTTCTATTGCCCAGGTATCCCATATTAGAATCAAGGAGGGAGAAAGGCACATGGCACAGTTTTCACAGGACAGAAGAGTTTTCTCTACAATACTCTGTTAAGTTTAAGTATAGAATTTCCAATTATAAAGATGCATTAACCAAAGCCCATAGAAATAGTTTTGCCATTCCCAACCATACACATGACGGCTCATATATAATGCCATGTCAAACGTGTGTTTGTATGTACTGTCTAAGTGGAATAGGGTCTGAATCTGCTCAGTCTTAACACCTCAGGAGTATGGCACCCATTATGCTAGAGAAGGCTAATATAAGTTCTTTAATCTTGCTGTTGCATTTCATTCCCTTTTTATAGGGACATGGACTGTAAGAACAATGAAATGCTGGCCTGTAACAGAAACTATGAAATTCAAATTTTATTCTTTAAAATACTCTGAAGTCAACTCCTCCCTCTGACTCCTCTCACCTATACTGCTGTTGATTCTACTCCCTCAGTGCCTCTGGAATTTGCCCATTCCTCTTCCCACCCAAAGTTGAGTCTACAGCACCCCTTTTCTGGGCTGCTGATAAAGCTCCCAGTTAAGCTTTCAGCTTGAAGTCTTCCCTGACACTTTCCTGCAATCTCTACCAGGAATTCAAAAAAATTCTCTAAAAATACAGGTTTTATCATGTCACCTGATTAAAGTCCTTCCACAAGATAAATGCCCACATTCAGTGACTCAGCTTAACAAAGTCTTGCATATTGAGAATCATGGGCATTGAAGAAGGAGAAGAGGTACAAGCAAAGGGAATGCGTAATATATTCAACAAAATAATAACAGAAAATTTCCAAAATCTAGAGAAAGATATTCCCATACAGATGCAAGAGGCCTCCAGAACACCAAACAGACCAGATCAAAACAGAACTACCCCACGACATATCATCATTAAAACAACAAGTTCAGAAACTAGGGAAAGAATATTGAAGGCTGTAAGAGAGAAAAAACAAATAACATACAAAGGTAAACCCATCAAAATCACAGCAGACTTCTCAACAGAAACATTAAAAGCAAGAAGAGCGTGGGGTGAGATCTTCTAGGCACTGAATGAAAATAACTTCAACCCCAGGATACTCTACCCAGCAAAGCTATCATTCAAAATAGATGGAGCAATAAAAGTCTTCCATGATAAGCAGAACCTAAAACAATATGTGATCACAAAGCCACCACTACAAAAGATTCTTCAAGAGATTCTGAACACAGAAAGTGAAACCCAACATAACCATGAAAGGACAGGCAGTACCAAACCACAGGAAAAGAAAAGGCAAAAAGTAGAGATTAACCTCAACTTAGGTACACACAATGAAACCTTCAAAAAACTAAGACAACTAAATGACAAGAATCACCACATACCTATCAGTACTAACACTTAGTGTTAACGGACTTAATTCACCCATCAAAAGGTACCACTTGACTAAATGGATTAAACAGGAAGATCCAACAATTTGTTGCTTACAGGAGACCCATCTCACCAACAGAAATAAGCATAGGCTTAGGATAAAAGGCTGGAGAAGATTTACCAAGCCAATGGCCCCCGAAAACAGGCAGGAGTAGCAATACTTATCTCTGACAAAGTAGACTTCAAATCTACATTGACCAACGAGATAAAGGACATTCCATATTAATAAAAGGGGAAATAGAACAAAAGGAAATAACAATTATCAACCTATATGCACCCAATGTCAACGCACCCAATTTCATCAAACATACCCTGAAAGACCTAAAAGCATACAGTGGTTGTAGGAGATTTTAACACCCCATTATCATCAATAGATAGGTCATCCAAACAAAAAATCAATAAAGAAATCCAAGATCTAAAATATACAATAGATCAAATGGACCTACTTGATGTCTACAGAACATTTCATCCAACTTCTACACAATATACATTCTCAGCAGCCCACAGAACCGTCTCCAAAATAGATCATATCCTAGGGCACAAAGCAAGCCTCAGCAAATATAAGAAAATAGAAATTATACCGTGCATACTATCTGATCACAATGTAATAAAACTAGAATTCAACAACAAAAGTAAAGACAAAAAACATGCAAATAGCTGGAAACTGAATAACTCATTACTTAATGAACAATGGGTCATTGGTGAAATAAAAGAGGAAATTAAAAAGTTCCTGGAAGTCAATGAAAATGAAAACACAACCTACCGGAACCTATGGGACACAGCAAAGGCAGTCCTGAGAGGAAAATTTATAGCCATGAGTGCATATATTAAAAAGACTGAAAGATCCTAAATCAATGACCTAATGATACATCTCAAACTCCTAGAAAAACAAGAACAAGCAAATCCCAAAACAAATGGAAGGAAAGAAATAATAAAAATAAGAGCTGAAATCAATGAAGTAGAAACCAAAAAAACCACACAAAGAATTAATGAAACAAAAAGTTGCTTCTTTGAAAAAAAAATGAACAAGATCGACAGACCCCTGGCAAACCTCACTAAAATGAGGAGAGAAAAAACCCAAATTAGTAGAATCAGGAATGCAAAAGGGGAGATAATAACAAACACCATGGAAGTCCAAGACATCATCAGAGACTACTTCGAGAACCTATATTCAAATAAATTTGAAAATCTAAAAGAAATGGACAGATTTCTAGATACATATGATCATCCAAAACTGAACCAAGAGGACATTAATCACCTGAATAGATCTATAACACAAAATGAAATTGAAGCAGCAATCAAGAGTCTCCCCAAAAAGAAAAGTCCAGGACCTGATGGATTCTCTGCTGAATTCTATCAGACCTTTAAAGAAGAACTGATACCAACCCTCCTTAAACTGTTCCACGAAATAGAAAGCAAAGGAAAACTGCCTAACACATTTTACGAAGCCAGTATTACATTTATCCTAAAACCAGGCAAAGACACCTCCAAAAAGGAGAACTATAGGCCAATCTCCTTAATGAACATTGACGCAAATATCCTCAACAAAATAATGGCAAACTGAATTTAACAACACATCAAAAAGATTATTCACCACGACCAAGTAGGCTTCATCACAGGGATGCAGGGGTGGTTCAATATACGAAAATCAATAAATGTAATAAACCACATTAACAGAAGCAAAGACAAAAACCACTTGATCATCTCAATAGATGCAGAAAAAGCCTTTGATAAGATAAAACACCATTTCATGATAAAACTTCTAAGAAAACTAGGAATAGAAGGAAAGTACCTCAACATTATAAAAGCTATATATGACAAACCTACAGCCAGCATTATACTTAACAGAGAAAAACTGAAACCATTCCCTCTAAAATCAGGAACCAGACAAGGATGCCCACTATCTCCACTCCTATTCAACATAGTACTGGAATTCCTAGCCAGAGCAATTAGGCAACAAGAAGGAATAAAAGGAATACAAATAGGGAAAGAAACTGTCAAAATATCCTGATTTGCAGACAACATGATCCTATACCTTAAAGACCCAAAAAACTACTCAGAAGCTCCTAGACACCATAAATAGCTACATCAAGGTAGCAGGATATAAAATCAACATAGAAAAATCATGAGCATGTCTATACAACAATAATGAAAAAACTGAAAAGGAATGTATGAAACAATTCCATTTACAATAGCCTCAAAAAAAATCAAATACCCAGCTGTAAACCTAACAAAACATGTGAAAGACCTCTACAAGGAAAACTATACACTTCTGAAGAAAGAGATTAAGGAAGACTATAGAAAGTGGAGATATTTCCCATGCTCATGGATTGGTAGAATCAACAGAGTAAAAATGTCGATACTCCCCAAAGTAATCTACATGTTTAATGCAATTCCCATCAAAATTCCAATGACATTCATTAAAGAGATCGAAAAATCTACTGTTAAATTTATATGGAAACACAAGAGGACATGAATAGCCAAGGCAATACTCAGTCAAAAGAACAATGCTGGAGGTATCACAATATCTGACTTCAAACTTTATTACAAAGCAATAACAATAAAAACAGCATGGTACTGGCACAAAAACAGACATGAAGACCAGTGGAACAGAATAGAGGACCCAGATATGAAGCCAGACAACTTATCTTTGACAAAGGTGCTAAAAATATACGATGGAGAAAAAGCAGCCTCTTAAACAAAAACTGCTGGGAAAACTGGTTAGCAGTCTGCAAAAAACTGAAACTAGATCCATGTATATCACCCTATACCAAGATTAACTGAAAATGGATCAAGGAGCTTAATATCAGACCCCAAACTCTAACGCTGGTACAGGAAAGAGTAGGAAATACTCTGGAGTTAGTAGGTATAGGTAAGAAATGGGAAAGTGAACTAAATAGAACTTTCTAAAGAAGAAATTCAAATGGCAAAAAAAACACATGAAAAAATGTTCACCATCTCTAGCAATAAAGGAAATGCAAATTAAAACCACACTAAGATTCCACCTCACCCCTGTTAGAATAGCCATCATTAGCAACACCACCAACAACAGGTGTTGGCGAGGATGAGGGGGAAAAAGGAACCTTCTTACACTGTTGGTGGGAATGTAAACTTGTACAACCACTCTGGAAAAAAACTTGGAGGCTACTTAAAAAGCTAGATATTGATCTACCATTTGATCCAGCAATACCACTCTTGGGGATATACCCAAAAGACTGTGACACAGGTAACTCCAGAGGCACCTGCACACCCATGTTTATTGCAGCACTACTCACAATAGCCAACTTATGGAAAAAGCCAAGAGGCCCCACTACTGACGAATGGATCAAGAAAATGTGGTATCTCAGGAAAGAGTAGGAAACACTCTGGAGTTAGTAGGTATAGGTAAGAACTTTCTCAATGAAACCCCAGCAGCACAGCAACTAAGAGATAGCATAGATAAATGGGACCTCATAAAGCTAAAAAGCTTCTGTTCATCAAAAGAAATGGTCTCTAAACTGAAGAGAACACCCACAGAGTGGGAGAAAATATTTGCCAGCTACACATCAGACAAAGGACTGATAACCAGAATATATAGGGAACTTAAAAAACTAAACTCTCCCAAAACTAATGAACCAATAAAGAAATGGGCAAGTGAACTAAACAGAACTTTCTCAAAAGAAGAAATCCAAATGGCCGAAAAACACATGAAAAAATGCTCACCATCTCTAGCAATAAAGGAAATGCAAATTAAAACACTAAGATTCCACCTTACCCCTGTTAGAATAGCCATCATTAGCAACACCACCAACAACAGGTGTTGGCGAGGATACGGGGGAAAAAGGAACCCTCTTACACTGTTGGTGGGAATGTAAACTAGTACAACCACTCTGGAAAAAAATTTGGAGGCTACTTAAAAAGCTAAACATTGATCTCCCATTTGATCCAGCAATACCACTCTTGGGGATATACCTAAAAGACTGTGACACAGGTTACTCCAGAGTCACCTGCACACCCATGTTTATTGCGACACAATTCACAATAGCCAAGTTATGGAAACAGCCAAGATGCCCCACCACTGACGAATGGATTAAGAAAATGTGGTATCTATACACAATGGAATTTTATGCAGCCATGAAGAAGAATGAAATGTTATCATTTGCTGGTAAATGGATGGAATTGGAGAACATCATTCTGAGTGAGGTTAGCCTGGCCCAAAAGACCCAAAATCCTATGTTCTCCCTCATATGTGGACATTAGATCAAGGCAAACACAACAATGGGATTGGACTTTGAGCACATGATAAAAGTGAGAGCACACAAGGGAGGGGTGAGGATAGGTAAGACACCTAAAAAATTAGCTAGCATTTGTTGCCCTTAATGCAGAGAAACTAAAGCAGATACCTTAAAAGCAACTGAGGCCAATAGGAGAAGGGGACCAGGAACTAGAGAAAAGGCTAGATCAAAAAGAATTAATCTAGAAGGTAACACACCTGCACAGGAAATTATGCTTAATGTGAGTCAACTCCCTGTATAGCTATCCTTATCTCAACTAGCAAAACCCCTTGTTCCTTCCTATTATTGCTTATACTCTCTCTTCAACAAAATTAGAGATAAGAGCAAAATAGTTTCTGCTGGGGGTAGGGGAGAGAGGGAGGGGGTGGACTGGGTGGTAAGGGAGGGGGTGGGGGCAGGGCGGAGAATTGACCCAAGCATTGTATGCACATAAGAATAATAAAAAAATAAAAAAAAACAAAGTCTTGCATAATTTGGCTCTAGCATCATACTTTTATTACTCCACCCCAAACACACAAACACACTCCAACCACAACCATTTGTGTGTATGCTATACCATCCAACAGAACATTCCTGCATCTCTTCTTCCTTCTTCACTTGGCTATTACCTACCCATCATCCATAACTCAGCACACTCAACAGCAACTGTAAGAAGACTTCTCTAACCCACAACTCAGAATGGAGAGGCTCATGGGATCCCCCGTGTCTCTTACCTAACCAGCAGATTCAAGTATGTATAAGTACAGGATCTGCAGTCAGACTGTACAGGTTCAAATAAAAGGCACACATTTTATAGCTATGTGATCTTCAACACTTTACTTAACCTTTTTTTCCATTACTTGTAAAATGGGAACAAAGTACCTAGTTCAACAAACCAGTTTTGAGGATTAAAGGAATTGATATAGCAATGACTTAGAAGAAGGTCTTACAAAGAGTAATAATAAAAGTGGCTGTGGCATCATTCTATCCTCAATCTGAAGGTAATTTACCATTGGTTATATGCTTTGCAAAAGCAGGTATAGCACTACTTTCCTGCATGGTACTTGACTTATGTCTTAACATTCAAGACATTGTTTTTAATAAATATATCTGGACAATAAAAACCAACCAAAGGTTTCCACCTTCCTGCTGATTTTGCAGCTTTGTCTGAATTACATGGATGCATTTTGCTCTCATGCAACTTTATAGTCTTTCCTGTACAGAAAGTACCTGCTGTGTATCCAACATTGTGCAAAATGAAGAGAGAAAAATCATGCCTATAACTAGAAGCCTACAGGTAAGTTAAGTTCACTAGTAATAGTGAGCAAACTCTGAGGGCCCAAAGGCCATTTTTTTAAGGGTATATTCACTATGAAGCCTCTTCCACTCCCACCTATTCACTCTCAGGATCGGTACATTCATCCCCCTGAGACACAGCTCCTACAGACTGCTTTGCAAGGATCCAAATAAGTGTATGACTTGCCACCATGATATGTGCTTAGGAAGTGCTAAAACAATGCTATCCAAGCTCACATTTAACAGGGTGGGGGGAAATAATGGCGGCAAGGAGATGGGAAGGAGAGACAGACCCCTGAGGAGCCAGGTTGGAGAGTTGGAGACCTGCAGCTACCATGATGTTCAATGTCAAGCATTAGTAATGCAGCATCTTGGATCTGTGTTGCCAGTAAGCACCCTCAGTAGCAGAGCATGTCTATTAAAGCACTTGATGTAATATTTTTGGTCCATGGCCTTAATCTGATTAAATTTCATCAAATTATTTTCAAATGACATAGCAGAACCTCATAGCAACAAAGTTCTGTGTTAAGAAGGTTTGTATACATCAGGTCAAATCACCTCCCTTGAAAATTCAATAGGCCCACATGCTTAAAAAGCCCCACTAATTTAGTAAGCCTGGATATGCATTGTGACTTGTGACTGTAGGCACAAGTGTTATAAGGAATTCTACTGCATTTGCCATGTAGCAACCTTTCTTGGAAGAACCCAAGGTTTATGATTAGCATTCTCACGGGGAGGCATTATGTGCTCATGTCTCTCATTGTTCAGGAATGGTTGGTGGGGGTCAGTAATCTGGATAATCAGGTATCATCTTAATTATACAAGCACTTAATTATTGATGCACATAAGTATATACATACAAAATAGCACCAATGAAGTCAATGTCATTAAGCTTATTTGCAAAGGAAAAGCTAAAAGTTAGTGATCATAAGAGTAGATTTTGTTACCAGCATTCAAAAGTTCCATACTCTGTAATCCCAGCTACTCAAAAGGTGGAGACAGGAGGATCATGGTTTGGGCCAGTCTGGGAAAAAAAGTTAGCAAGACTCTAATATCAGTTACAAGCTGGGTGTGGTAGTGTATACTTGTAATCCCAGCTACTTGTCAAGCAGAGGTAGGAGGATCTTGATCTTAGGCCTCTGGGTAATAGAAAAAGACTCTATCTGGAAAGTAAACTAAAAGTAAAAAACAAGGAGTGGGAGTGTGGCTCAAGTCGTATAGTGCTTGTCTAGCAAGTGGGAAGCCCTGAGTTCAATCCCCAGTAATGTCAAGAAAAAAAAAAGTGCATCATAAATAGTAATGTGACTCTTGGGAAAGGAACCTAACTCTTTACAGCCCAAAATGATTCCATATTTTACAAATGAAAATTTGGGTAGGCGTCACTGGCCTTTTTGATCTAGTCTGGAACCAATCAGCAACAATTCATTCGAAACTATTTCTATCTTTAGGAAGACTCTTTGAGATGCTGTAGATGGGCACTTGCTACATTCTAGGCAGCACACCTAGTCTAAATATTAGAATGGGAGGAGTTTCGTTTCTTGATATCCTGCTCTATTCAGGAATCATACACTACAACAACTTTTTAAAATATTTTTTGCGGTACTCAGGGCCTGTATATATATAGGGAGGGAAGGAGGGAGAGGACAGGAAGGAGGAAAATTAATAGAGGGAAATATGTGATACTCTCAAAACACAAGTCATGAGTGGAATATACATGCAAAATAAGATACTGCTCCTTAAGAAGATACAGATTATCTGTACATGTAACAACATAGAAGAAACTCAATTGCCTTCCACTACTGTCAGATTCAACAGATACTGTAATTCCTTTTATATGACAAGGAAAAAACAAAGCTTGTAGTGATGAAACAAATCAGTGGTGACCAGGAGTTATGAACGGGGAGAAAACTTGAGTACAAACTGGTAGTAGATGGGAATTTTTTTGGAGTAAGGGGAACTCTTCTATATCTTAAGTATGCTACTGGCACAATGCATTTGTTAAAACTCACATAATTTATATAAAAATGATCTTTACTCTCTGTAAATTTAAAAAGCAAAAATAAAATGCAACTCACTGTTAAGTGAGATTTAATTTTAACATTATATTAAGATATCATAGATGGTTTCTGAACAAAAAGGGACTTCATTAATAAAATATGAGGAGAATCCATTTATTTAAAAAAATGGTAATATATAACTGTCGCTGCACATTTCCACTCCTACTTTATTCAGTTAGTGAGGACAGAAGGCAAAACACTACATTCCTGTAACTCTTGGTGTCTGGGACTTACCACTGTGAAGCACCTAAAAATTTGAAGAGCAGCAGTCATCTTCTTGTCACAACTGCTCTGGCCAATCAAGATTTGAAAGACACAAGTAATCCTAGCTACCTGAAAGGCTAAAATTGGTAGTATTGTGGTTCAAAGCCAGTCAAGGCAGGGAGTTCAGGAGACCCCATCTCAATAGAAAAAAGCTGAGTATTGTGCAGTGCCTCTGCCAACCCAGTAAGGAAGGGAAGCTTCTAACAGGAGGATTTCAGTCCTGGCAAGCCTGGCAAAAAGCAGGTCTCTATCTCAAAAATAACCATAGCAAGAAGTGCTAAAGGTGTGGCTGAAATGGTAGAGTACCTGCCTTACAAACACAAAGTCCTGAGTTCAAACCCCAGCACTGCCAGAAAAAGAAAACATTTAAAGGACACAGACTTTAGAGGAAGTGGTAGCAGCAATAGTAACAGTGTTGTGCCCTTGAACTCAAAAGTCCAGAAGTGGCTACACCATTCCTGGTTCTCCAGCTTTTCAGACCATTTTGCAAGTACCTCAACCCCCATATTAAACCTTTCCTGCTTGAAACATCTAGAGTGGTTTCTTTTCCATTCCTTGTTTGCTGTTGATATAAAAGTCACTTTATTTATAAAATGTTCCAATTTCATGGTTCCTGTAGACAAGATAATTCAGAAGTGCCAGAAATGTTCAATTTAAATTCATCAATCCAAGATAGGGTCAAACTACCTTCTGTTATACTAGATTGCTCCATGCTCCCCAGTGCTTGTCCACGGTCTTAGCATAATGACACATCTTAATTTAACAAATTATCTGTTACAATTGACAGCTCCAGGCTCATTACCTACCAGTACTATCATCCATATCACAAGAAAGACTACTTTCCCAGGTCTCTCAATAAAATCTCACGATTGAGCATGTTAATCCCAATAGGTTAGGTCTAGGTATGGTGTAAATTCCTGAACACAGAACATTCCATCTCCAATTGTGGGAGGCCACTTCCATCACTGACAAATGGAGAAACACCATAAAACCTACAACCCACTGATCAGGTGTTACAGTGTTCTTCATAGGCTTTCTGTTGTTCAACCTTTCCTTCTGTTAACAATTAACCAGATTAGTTAAATTTAAAATAAGTGCTGCAGACTTGTTTAAAGAAAAACTTCCCATGAGGGTTGGCAAATGTAGCCTGAAGAAGTAGGAAGAAGCCTCATTTGTGGATGCCGAGGGACCTAGCTGACTGTATTGTTAATGTCTCTAGGGAGGATATGTGAGCAAATTCAATACGATTACCTACTTGCTCAAATGCTACAATAAGCAGAGTATTAAAACAAGGTATAAGACAAGAGAGTTCAGAGGAGAAATGCATCAATGACAGGTCATGGATGCAGGGGTGAAAAAGTCTTGCCTGGCAGGTGCTCAGTGGAAAAAACATTTTTGTGAGATAAGTCTCACTATGCAGCCCAAGCTGGTCTGAAACCCACAATTCTCCTGTCTCTACCTTGCTGAAATTGCAGAAATGCCCCACCATTTGGGGGCATTTTTATTAAAGGGATGGTTTGCATGTACTTTGGGTCCTGTACAAGAGAAAAGGTCAGCCTAGACTAGGTTTCTTTAGCTCCAAAGTCAGAACAGCTCACAGAAGTGGAATTGGCAGTCTTTTCCCCTTACCACCCACCATTCCCTTTTCTTTAGATAAGAGTGCCGTCATGTTCTTTGTGGAATCTTCCCTCTCCTGTTCTCAGATGCTAAGGTTCTCATGTTGACTTCTAAAGGAAGCTTGTTACCTCAGCCACTGTTAGAAGATTCTTTAAGATACTGGAGAGAGACAATATAACTCAGAAGTCAACAGGCAAGACAAAAGTTACTTCTGTAGAAGGATACATACCAGAAAGTCTGGGAAGCAAGCACATTGGGTGGGAAGTCTGCCAGGATTTTATCTCTAATGCCATGCTGCCCCTCCCTGCCCCTGAATTGGGCAGGTTTTGGGTTCATAATCTACACAGTTGGCTAATTAGAAAGGGGCCAGGTTTGGAGGGGGCTTTGGGAACAAAGAAGTTTAAAATTTCAGGGAACCAAAAACTGTTTTAGGTTATCAGCTGCAGAACCAGGGAATTTAGTGGAATTCATTTTATTATGTGTTTGTTTGCCCCGCCTAGCTGAGGATAATAGCCCTTTGTTCTTAATAGAAACTTTTGTCAGAATAAGCTGAGTCCGTGAAGCTTGTGTATGGGAAGCAAGTTAGTAAAGTGGTGATTACTGATTAAAGTCTTTGACAGAAAAGACCCTACATAAGCTGATTCTTATAGCCACCATGAAGGATTAAATGTTCTTTCAGGAACGGACACAATATCAGAAACCAATCACTCAGGACTAACAAGCTCAATTCTGAGACTTCACTGAAGATAGGTGGGAAGCAGTCTTTCTTCTGCAAGATTCAGTATTGTGGGAATCATCTTACAGCAATCAGTGCCTGACATATCATGAACCAAATACAGCAGAAGGCACGGTACAGAGACACAAAGGACCCTAGAGAAATTAGAACAGACCCAGCCCTAGTGGTAATGAACACACTTTCTCAGCAATCTGAACCAAAAGTTACACTGTTCTTGCTTAAAACTCCCAAAGCCAACATACTGGTTAGCTTTGTTTGATTTTTTTTTTGTCATCAAAAACCCTTTAGTGAATTAACTGAATTACTGATTAACTGAAGGTTAATCTTCATCCCCAAGTGTGTATTTCTTTATAAATTTTCATGTGTCTAAAAATAGATTTTTTAATCTTTCATATTATCAGATGAGGTGTAACTGTCCTTCTAAAGAGAAATACCACCTCAGAAATTAAATAAGTTGCCTATTCTTTTCTTTTTTTTTGCACTACTGGGGTTTGAACTCACAATTGCTAAGAAGGCACTCTATCATTTGAGCCACTCAGCCAGCCACTATAAGTTACCCTTTTATGGCACATTCTTATTATTAAAAATTTAAAAGAAAACCTTGATCAACTTCTACTTATAAATAGAAAAGGCAAATGCAGAGTAATCATAAAAGAAAAGAAAGGAGCCAAGTGCTGGTGGCTCACTCCTGCAATCCTAGCTACTTGGGAGGCTGAGATCTGGAGGATTACAATCCAAGGCCAGCTTGGCAAAAAGTTAGTTAGACTTCCCTCCATGTCAACCAAAGCTGGTTGTGGTGGTGCACCCTGTAATCCTATCTATGCGTGAGGCTGAGATCAGGAGGATTATGGGTCTAGGTAAGCTGGGACAATAACTTTTCAAGATCCCAGTTCAAAAGAAAATAGCTGTGTGGTAGTGTATGCCTGTCATCCCAGCGATGGGGGAAGCATACAGTAGGAGGATTAGGACCTAGGCTCACCCAGGCAAAAAGCAAAACTCTATCTTCAAAATAACCAAAGCAAAAAGGGCTGGAGACATGGCTCAAGCTATAGAACACCTACCTAAGTAAGCATGAAGTCCTGAGTTCAAACCTTATTATTCATAAAAGAGAGAGAGAGAGAGAGAGAGAAGAAACAAAAAGAAGGAATTATGGAAGGTCAGTGTTTTATGATCTTCACAGTGTTGGGTCTGGGGACCTAAAGGACAGATGAGTAAGTCAGTTTTCCATCCCTCATGGAGAGCAGGATGTGCCCTGCACCCTGAGAAGGAGGTACATGGTCTCATAAATCTGCCACGGGTCTGATAGATAGGATGATCTCAAGGTCGTTTCCTTCCACCCCCAATAAGGGGCAAACAGACCAGCTCACTGAAGAAAGCCCGAGCATTCAAGTCCAAAACCAGTGGAAAGACCACACCTAACCCTTACCCTAACCCAGAGTTAAAGCATCCATAAAAAGCCCCAGCCTTCACCTGAATGAGGAAGCCACAGGTTTCTGGGTTCCACTGCACTGCTCTAGCTGCAGCTAGAGCTCTTTCTTTCTCTTTCTTTCTCTAAGAAATCCTACTTTGTGTGCCGACCTTGTTGTCTCACGAGTCAATCCACTGCCTCACCAGCCAATTCTTTGGCCCATGAAGGCAAGAACTCTCAACAGTGGGCTGCAACAACAGTTTTATGAATTCTTCTTTTTGGACACACCACCTCCAATCGTATTCAACACATTGAGTGGCACCCACAGCAAATGTAATTTATAGGTAAGACACAAGTATGATTTAAGTTGCAAGTTGATATAATGTCACAATCAACAAAATAGGTGAAGAAATGTCATATATGGCATATAATTAATGAAACACTGAGTCATTTTTAACACTGCAGTTTTCTTCTCATATTTTTAGGACCTGTAAATTTTGTTTTGGATTCACATTTTTGGACACGGTTGAAAATTACTGGTACCTAGGAACTGTGACTAGAGCACCCAAAAGAGAAAGTGATTAAAAGGGTTATTTTCATGATTCATATGAAAGGGAATCTGAAAAAAAAAAAAATCAGGGGCCAGGCAGCGGTGTGGCTCATGCCTGTAATCCTAGCTACTCAGGAGGCAGAGATCAGGCTTCACAGTTTGAAGCCAGTCCAGGCAAATAGTTTGCGAGATCCTTTCTTGAAAAAACCCATCACATGAAAAGGGCTGGTGGAGGGGCTCGAGGTGTAGGCCCTGAGTTCAAGCCCCAGTATCAAATAAATAAATGCCAATCAGAACTCAAAACAAAACCTTGCTATACAAAGTATGATCTTTTGATTGTCAACATTGCTGCAAAAATTGTGGGAATTTCAGAATCTCTATCCCTTTAACCCTGCTGATCAGAATCTGTAATTTTTCTTTAATGAGATCTCTTGGTAATTCATTTGCAAGTTAAAACCTAGAAGCACTATTCTAGGTACAGGTGTCAAAACCATAACATCAGCTTTCCCTTACTTGCATAATGTGTACCTGTGGGTAATCCATTCCACTCCACACATCTATCATCAAGTCCACAAGAAATTTCCACTATAAGTTTTCTCCACATTTATTTCAATTTAATAATTAATAGCTGCTGTTTTCATGTTATTTTGTTGTTTAAGGCTTTCAAAAAGCCTTTGTTTCCATTCACTTTTTTGTGTCTACTTTTCTTTTATGAAAATTATAATCACAATCTATATTTAATACTTGAAAATATTTTTAATGTCATTTTTGTTTTGTTTTGTTTGTCTTTGTGTTTTACAGTGTCTGGTTCACTCCTGAAAATTGGGTAGAATATTGATGAGTTTTTTTTTTTGGGGGGGTGGTTATTTTGATTCATTTATTTCAGTAAAATATAAATTAGAAAATTAGCATGAAAGTGCAACAAATTATTAACTAAACTAATGTTAAATTGCAAAATTCCCTTTAAAGAGGGAATAATTCTTTAAGCACATATTCCATAGAACTGTCTAGATTAGCAGCAAAGAACTAGCTCTGTAAAGATCACCTCAAGGGAGACACAGCAATCTGAGATTTCAATCTCCACTACCACAAAAAATCAAAATAAGGTAAAATAAAATAGAATGCTGAACCCTGTCTCCAAAGATTCAGATTCAAGAATTTTGTGGTTGGGCCCTAAGAATTTGTATTTCTAACATCGTGCTGGTTTATGGTATCCAGGGGCTATGCTTGTTGGCCAACTGTTTCAGTGCATCTATCAAGAGCCCTGGTGTAAGAACTGATACCAATGAACATCTTTAGCATCTGAATAACATCAAGGATTGGAGTTTCAAAAAGCCAGAGATTAATCTTTTCCAAGACTCTTTCATATTAAAGCTAAAGGGCTTTGGTTCCAGAAAGATTGAAAGTCTTAACTAAAGCCACAGAATAAAATGAGAAATACAACTCTACTCATCTATGTCCACCCTAGAAGTCCTGGCTCTACACCACTAACTGTCATCTATATCAAGAATGCCTGGGCTGGGCATACTGGTGCATTACTGTCATCCCAGCTACCTGGGAGGTGAACGTAGGAGGCTAGAGGTTGAATGCTGGCACTGGCAAAAGCAAGAGATGCTACCTAGGGGTCTCCTAAAACAAAAGGGACTGTGGGTGTGACTCAAGTGGTACAGTACTTGTCCAGTAAGCACAAGTCCCCTATACACCTAAATTCAATCCTCAGTACCACAAAAATAAAATAAAATTCTCAAAATCACTTACCTATGGGACCCTAATTACCCAACACTGAATACATTATTTTAGTACTATCAATCACTTTTTAAAAAAATTTTTATTGTTTTATTATTCATATGTGCATACAATGCTTGGGTCATTTCTCCCCCCTGCCCCCACACCCTCCCTTACCACCCACTCAGCCCCCTCCCTCTCCCCCCGAACCCCTCATTACCCAGCAGAAACTATTTTGCCCTTATCTCTAATTTTGTTGAAGAGAGAGTATAAGAAATAATAGGAAGGAACAAGGGTTTTTGCTAGTTATCAATCACTTTTTTAAGAAAATATCTCCAAGTGAATGTTTCTAAGTGTGGCCTAAAGGCTTCCTCTATCACAACCAAAATGGGACTGGGTCTTGCATAAAAAGTTAGATTTTTAAAGTTGTCCCCAAATTAGTAAACTTGTTCTCTTCAGGAGATATCTGGGAATGTGCATTTTGACAAGCATACCTACCCTCATCCCACCTATTGTGACTGTGATAACAGGATGATGGCTACCATTAGAAACCTAGGGAAACGGAACAGGTTTATAAATTCCAGTGTCCAGGCTGAAATCCAGACAACTACGTAGGGATCTCTGGAGTTGGACCACAGGCATCAGTATTTTTCAAAGCTCCCCAAGTTATTCCAGTGTTCAGTTATCATGGAGAGACTACTTGAAAGATTTCCAAATATCAAATTTCTCTCCAGCAAAAGTATATTCCAGCTCCTGACGAACTGACATTTTGTTTGAACGAATATAGAAACATGGTCATGAAGAATAGTGAGTGCATTAGAGCAGCTGGCTTCAACAATTCCAACCTGATCCAGTATAGCTGTGTATTTCTATTCCAACAAATAAGTCCTGGCAAAAGTTCTGAATTTGTGTCACAAGGGTCCCACTGTGTTGGGGCTTCCTGATTACCTAGAGATGAAAAATACATGTTATTTCCATCTGGTCACTTCTGGCTGTTACAAAGTAAGGATTTTGATAAGAAAATATTTTTATGGGTTTTCCAGACATGTTACCAAATAATAAAAGCTTTGCTGCAAATGAGCAGATTGATTTAATATTAGTGGCAGGTTAGAATGACAGGTTAGTTCCCAGGGCTCTTTATGGAGTAAATAAGAGAAATTCTAAGGAGACAGAATTTCTGTGAAGTAGAGTGTAAGAAGTTTATCTTTTTAGACTCTGAAATACAAAACACTAATGGTGTCAGTTTCCAAACTGCTGCCAAGGATTCTAGCTGGTGAGTTTCTTGAGGGAGTCAGTATATCTAAACAGATTATCTAGTAATTTCTCCATAAGCAAAAGTTGTCAGTTTAGCTGACAAAGAGCTTACGCTTTAGAAAAAGAGGTCTCTCTAAAGACTGTAAAATTTGCAGAGCTGGATACAAAAATGGAAGCAGCAGAGTGATCTAATACATTATGGCTTCAAGACAATGATGGTCCAATTAAAGGTGAGTCTTTCTTCTTTTCATCCCACTGATCAATTCTCAGAACACGATGCATTATGGTTCTCACACTAGACTCACAAAGTATATTTCTCTCAGGCACAGGCAGCTCTCTCTAGCCTTACCATGGACCCTAAATTTCCAGGAGAAATAGCTTCAAGGGTGAGCTCAGTGGGGACAGGAGAAGCTCTCAGCTGAAGAATGGCCAAGATGATTGTACTTGCCAGAGGAAAAGGGCAGGCGCCCAGGAAAGAAGTCATCGCAACAGCCCTAATCTGTGGTGGTTCTGAACACTCTCCTACATCTAATCAGCACTTCTTAAATATTAATATTCTTTAATTATTGGGGGTGTTGTGAACTACCAGATTCTGACTCAATAGGTCTGGAATAAAGCCCTAGATTTTACATTTCTACCAAGCTCCTGGGAGATGGAACCACACTTTCAATAGCGAGGACCTAGATAATATTCTTGATGGAAAGGAAACTGTCAGTGGTGAAAGATTATCTTCTCTCCCACATCTGCTAAGCACTATCATTAATCTCACAAATTCCTTCTTTGACAACTATTACGAGACTTTGCTATACTTTGGATCTGGAATAGTCCCTCGAAGCTCAGATGTTAAAGGCTTGGTCTTCAGCTAGGAGCTATTGGGAGGTGATGGAAACTTTAAAGAGGTGGGGTCTAGTAGGAAGTGTTCAGGGGTGTGCCTTCATGGAGGATTGGGGGAAAGTAGTCTCTTCCTCTCTCTGCTTTTTGGCTGCAATGAAATGAACAGCATTCTCTGTCATGTATTTCCTCCCTGCTGCCCTGTTTTGATATAGGCTTAAAGTAGTGGGACAAACCTATCATGGAATGAAACCTCCAAAGCTGCTAACCAAAATAAACTATTTCCTGTTTTTAATTTGACTAAGCTGGCTAACACAGACCTCTCTCCAGCAGGGTTTCAATGGCACCCATGTTTATTCTGAGACTGCCCCTGGCCTGGACAGCTGACTAGACAAAGAATGGACATGTTTCCAAAGCTGAGCAATTCAGCTTCTTCTTTTCTTGATAGTTTGGGACTGGACTTTCAGGGGTGTTAGTTATGAGCAACTTGTAGCAGGGGATGAAAGTATGTGAGGCAGTCAACCTACATCATGTTGAAAGAGAAACAGGGACAGAGGAAATCAGCATCAGTGGAGCAGAGAGAAGACAGCACCTGAAATAACCTGCTTTCTGGAAAACTTGCTAGTTTCAATTTTCAGATCCTGAGATTAGTGGATGGAGCCTTACATACTTCCAACAAATGTCCACATTTCTTGCTTAAACTGGCTTGCAACTGCACCTATGAATCCAGTGCAAAAGGAATGCAGGCTAACTTTTCATCAGAGAACTTGCTGATATATCAGTCCAGAGAGTCCAGGAAACATCCTGGCTCTGCCCCAGATGTCAGAATCCTAGAGAAATAAATAGTTTATGTCTACAACCAACAGTGGCGGGCAGCTTCCTGGGACTTCCTGGGAAAAACCAGATGGCCTCCTGCAACTCCTTTCAAAAAGAGCCTTCATTTTTTCATGGAATGCCACACAGTGTCAACACTACAAACTCCTCTGATAAAAAGACTCTATTTTAACTCACTTTCTCTTCACCTCCTTCACCCTTCTTATCCTTACATGCATACAAAAAGAAATCCTACCTCATCTTCCATCATTCCTCCCTACAGGACAACTCCAATTTCACCTCATGGGAAACAAATGGCTCACCCACAGGAGTCCAGAAGGTAGGAGTTACGATTTTTATAAATTCCTCCCTCTTAAGTATTAACTTACTTGACTACTTTTTTGATTCTCTCATCTTGTTTTATCACACATTCTTATTATAATGCTTGCAAATGTCTCTGATCTTCCACTTTAAAGTAATTAATGATTCTCTTCTGATGGCACAGGTCCTGGATTCCATATCCCGTAAGAACCATTTCTCTTCTCTTTCATTCACATGACCACAGAAGACACAAATTTGAACGCTCATCTTCCAGAATGAGCACCACATGCTATCTTTCACAACATACATGGACTGTCACAGGTGGAATTACCTAAATAATGCTGGTTTATGCCTAAGGAGTCATTAAACAACCCAGCAAAGAGGAACCTGAAACCTTCTGCTTCCTTGAGATAAGGACAGAATGTAGATTCATTTCTGTCCTGACATACCAGGCTACAGTTCTGTGTCACTTTCCATTAATGAAGTGGCTGCTTTTTACCTATTGGTAGGTACAGAAATACACAATCAGTCTGTTCTCATTAAATATGTAGTCTTGAATATTTTTCCATATCCACAGGGAAGACTGCTGTTCACCATTAGCAGCATAGGGAATTGCTATTGATTATGTTATGGTAAACATTTCATTATCTTTTTACTTACAGGATCAATTATACACTCAAAGTCAAGGAGAGGAATAAAGGTGTTCCGTTCCAGCCACAATAAAAACGCAACATATTCGCTCCAAATTTAAACTCTTAGAATATTGTAATAGATTTCTCCAATCTGAATTATTTTAGTCATTACATCTATGCTTTATAAAGAATATTTGGTCATGAAAAAGCCTTCAAAATACACCATTTGGTGAAAAAAAAAAAAAACCAGAATACATAAACATGGCATGTATCCTAAACTTTTTAAATGATCATATATACATGTCTAGAAATAATAGGAATTATTACCCAAGTATTTTTCATTTCTTTTTCCTAACTTTGTGTTTTCTTAAAAGCTTTTCAATTTACATGTACATAGGTGATTAGTGAATAAATATTAAAAGAAATAGTTGTATGTCTGTATTCAGGAAATAAAAAGTGATTTGCATATCCCTTTTCCTTTGCTTGTTCTGCTGAAAACACAATTCATTGGATCCAGCTTCTTAAACTATGCACTAGTCTGGTGGAGTGCTCAAGTGGTAAGCGCTTGCTTAGCAATAGTGAAGCCCTGAGTTCAAATCCCAGTACCACCAAAAAAAACCCAAAACAAACTTATGTACAAGGAATGAAGTGCAGAGAAGAAGTTGGCTGAGTTCTTCAAAAGCTGACTTCTTCAAAAGTGCCTTAGAATAAAAGGATGGGGTAAGGAACTGATTTCAGGGTTGGTTTGAACACTTCCCTCTTTGACTGATATATTTGGGGTGGAAGAGAAGAAAAATTATGGCTTTAATAACTTTTCCTGCAACTTACCTTTTTTTTTCTTCTAAAAATAAAAAGGTATTGCTTCCTGCCTTCGAAGGCAAGGTGTTCTGTTCTAAGAAAACCCTGACTGTTAGAACATATTTCAACATTTATTTTATGTCCTTAAGCACTTTTATTTGGAAAATGCAAAAAAGGATAAAAACTAAGTACATAAAATCATTAAGTCTATGATTGGCTTTCTATGAAAAATCTAAAAAACAACATGAAGTTTTCCCTTCCTTTGTCCTTCTGATCAGTCTTCTAAGAGGTAAGCACTATGACCAGTTACTGTTACATACATGTACACTACAATATAGTGTATATATGCAATATATTTTGTAAATATGTATATACTCACAAGCATATATACCATAAATATATATGTGAATGTCAGCATAAACATGTATACATATACTATCAAAGGATATGTAAACACATATGCTTTTTCAAAAAAATGACATCGAGCTACATGTATTTCTTTAGTTTGCATTTTTCTGAACAAACACACAGAACACATTTTTCAAAGGGAAATGTTAAATCAAATGGCACACAAATTCTAAGTTTAAGGCTGCCAAATTACTCAAACAAAAATAAACTATATGATATATTCTCCATTTAAGAACTTTCTTAAAAAGAATGTCTTTTTTTGTTATTAAAATTATAACATTATGACTCTAGTAGTCTAGAGTGGGAGGAAAAAATACATTCAGCGTCAATGGTGTTTTCTTTTTTCTTAAACTGGGTGGTGGGTTAAGGGTGTTCATTGTTTTGTTATTCCTCATGTCTTTTAAATATTTTACAAATATTCTTTTAAATCTTTTCAATATTTAATAAAAATAATTTTCTAAAAGTTGCAAAAAGAATAAAGCAAAATGATTTTCATCACTGTGTCCTAATACACCTCTGTAATGGCATAAATAAATAAATCATTTCTGGTTCAATTCTTCTAATGTGCCTCCATATGTTTAGGTTAGAGATTATTTAAGAGAAGTATAATATGAGTCATAAATTTAATTTAAAACTTTCTGGTAGTGATACTACAAACAACAGTCCTGGGGGTGTAACTCAGTGGTACTTAGTAAGGCCCTGGATTCAATCCCCAGCACCAGAGGGGGAGGAAAGAGAAAAGGAAAACAGAAAATGGCAAAATTAGTATTACCAAAATATGTTATTTAAGCAAATATATATGAAATGTTACCAGTATTATATTTAATCAATATAAAATTACCAGACACTCATCATTCATTTCTTTTTCACACTGTCTGAAATCTGGTGTATATTAAACATGTATGGCACACATCAACTTGGACTCCCACACTTCGAAAGCTTAAAACCCCACATGGTTAAATGGCTCCTGTGTTAGCAATGGAACTTCTAGAAACTATGCTCAACCCCCTCCTTCTTGATTTGCCAACTTCACCTTATCCCTTGGCTCTACACTATGTCATTGCTTCCTTTCTGCTCCCAACTCCACCAGCATTATTTCAATATTATGCTTTTTTAACCTAGACCAGTTGGTACATTTGTTCATGTTGCCTCTTCTCTTTCAACTGTTTGATTTCCCCCAACACCTGTTGAGTCTAGTATTTTCAATCATATTAATGAATCATCTGGAAGCCAAAGAAGAATCCATCCATCCAAATATGTATCCATATAGTTTCTTCATTTCTGACCATCAGAATTAGGATCATTCAATTTTTGATCACCTGAGATATAATTTTTGTGGTCTCTTAATCCTGTAACCCTTGTAACCATGAACCCTTTGGAAAAAAGACTGAGCTTTCTTACCAAAGTTTGCAAGAATATGGCAGAAGAGAATTTGATGTGAACTATTTCAGGGGTCAGGACTTATCTGACCGATAAACAGTCATGGTTTAATCAGAATACTGAAAACAGATTCCAGAATTAACTCAGCATTACAGAATTAAATTGAACAAAATTCCATTTAAAGTCTAAGAAATAAACTAATGCATTTATTTTCATACTGTTCCCACTTGTGCCATTTTAGGACATCCTACTGAGGCAAAGACACAATTAAAATTGTGTAGATAGCTTCATCCTTTCTTATTATGGTAGCCTATACCAAAGAAAGAGCAAACAAGCGCTGTGTTCCCAGAAGGAGAATAAATACTGCCCTGCAGGTAGAAGACAAGGATCTCAAGATACACAAGTGAGAACTAAAATGGTCTCTTTGTGCCTATTTAGTTGTTTTTTTCTCCAAATTTGTATCAGATTCATATTTAAGAAAGTTACTGAAAAACCATTTCTCCTTAAAGTACTCTGAGTTCATAAAATCTTGCTTTCATGTGCAGTCATCCTCCAGGAAAACAGCCTAGCTCTCAAAGCTCGAAGTGTGAATTGCGTGGCATTGATATGAACTGTACTCTTCCTCTGAATGTTGCTAACCCACATATTAAGGGTCACATCTAAACAAAGTCCTTCCAAATGAAAATCTTCAGGAAAATGTATTTCTGAAGACCATTCTCAAGTGATTATACATGCATATTACACATTTACATAAAAATGTGAATAATGTTATTTAATTTCCCAATTCAGATGGAAAGCAAGCTGCAAACCTGGGGATACTTAAAAAGATATGTTGCTCAGGGGAGAAGATGATATAATGTTAAATATCTGTAATGAAATATAAAAGCCACTAAAACAAGAACAGATGCCTCACCAGATGGTGTGCAACTTACCCACCCAACATTCTTCCTTCTGATTTTGGAGGGTGATAGCAGTGATCCCACCAAAAAATACTTGCTTCCTAAAACTTCCTTCTAATTGTAATCCTGTTTAATCCAACACAAGGAATGTGGAGATAGGAATAAGGGATGTAAATTTCTAATTTTCTAATAGAATTCTTCCTGCTCCTTCTTTTGCTTTCTGTTGGGAGTGTGCATGTGACATTCGAGGCACAGCACTTATGTGCTATATAATCCTCTCTTAGTTCAGGCATGACTTCATCCCTGAATTTATGCCAAACTTATGAAAAAACTATGGTTTCAAAGTTTTAATGCCTTCAGAGTTAGCAGAAAAGAAACTGAGGCTGTGAGTAGAAAGGAGGTGCTCTTTGGGCTGCTCTCTGGTGGCAGGGGAGCATTCAACTCACTAGCCAGTTCTTAGTCCGAAAGTCCAGCATGCTTAAAAAACTGTTAACTGACAGTCCTAAGATATGAAGAGGCACAAGAAAAAGAGGCACAGAAAATAAAGCAGCATGTTGCAGCAAAAAGAATACCAGCTAAGGAGTGAGAAGAATGATTTCAAATCCTATCATTCTACTGACTTTGGGTCATCAGACTTTACTCTTTTCTGTTTTCAAATCTATGAAATGGGAGTAAAGTATCTGCTTAGGACCACAAAGGATGGTGGCCATGCTGGTGAAAGCCACATGAACACAGCAGGGCACAACATGCCCAGGGATGATAGGCAGTGTTTGATAAATCATTATATGTGCAGGCATAAATATGTATTACCAGATATAATTGGTATTTAATTGTTGGCGTTCCCCTTTTTACTGAATAAAGTGCAGAAAAGTCAAAATTTATCTGGTCTATCAAAATGTAATATGGTTCTTGATGGTACTTGCTAATTCTGACACTGGAAAGTTGACAGTATACTTTTACTCTTCCCATTCTACATATAATTTGAGTCCAAAAGATCACATTTCTTGGAGCTTTCCTGAATAGGCACTAAACAACAGACTGCTTGTGATAAACTTTCAAAAATTTTGAGAGGAGTTTGATGTATTTTTAAAAAAATATTGCTTCTAGGACTCATAGGACCTAGAACTCCAAAATCAAAAACTGCATTTCCTTTTGTAATATTTTTTATTGTGGGGGGTCTAGAATCAAACCCAGGACCTTGCGGATGCTAGGGAAGAACCCTACTACTGAGCCACAATCTTAGCCACCACATTCACGTTTTATTGCAATAAGTATTAGAGAAGGTATGCAAACCTGATAGATCTTTAAATAAGACAATATTTTAAGTCCTGCATCACAATTTAAGGATTCAAACATTCTATTTTCTAATCTGAGACTTTTTAAACTAATAGGATCTATAAAGTTAAAATACTAACCTAATTTCCAAGTATAAGCTGAAGAACTGATTTTGTTGACTAACTTTTAAATTTCTCAAGTGCTCAGTCTTCACATACATTTTTATACAATTTAGACTAACAGCATATATACATTAATTATGGTTTCCAGAAACTGATAAGATTTCCCTTAACATTTAGTTCTCTTCAAATAAATATAGTCTACTAAATAGTTGTTTCATTAATTACACAGCCTATATTTTAGAGAAGTCCTTGTATTAAATTAGACAGCAATTACAGTTGTTACAGTATCTTGTTATACTGTGCATTCTTATTATTACTTTGAAATGATAGTAGCTAATAAACCTACTGCTAGCTATTATTATTTTATGGACTAACATAAAGATGTATATATATTACTATGTCATAATTCATAATATACTGATAACTGTTATGCAAAATATTTATTTCTTTGGCAATCCTATGTATGCTATTTATATATTAATAATATTATTATGACATAATAATTTAGGTTTCTCCATATGTTAATTGGTTAATAGCACAAAAATATTAAGATGCCCCCTAAAAGACAGAACAAGTCAATTCATCAAATTGATTTAGAATAAATGGGATCATATATGACAAGTCAAGGCAATTAGAAGTATTTTCCCTTTCTAACTCATTGTTCACTCATGCAGCAGGTACCAGAGTAAACCATCCTTTAAAGCACTATGACAGATGATGCAGAAGGTACAAAGATAGAGAAAGTAACCCTTTCCTCAAGGAGCCCAAGCCTCATGGGAAGAAAGAACTATACAGTCAATTGTATGTGAAAAATCTTACTACAGAGATATTAAATGTTAGATTAAAAAAACTAATAGTTGAAATTGAATATCATTGAAAGCTCTTAGACAGAAGTGACTTGAACTGAGTTTTTCTCTGAAGGACTGATCGGGTGGAGCAGTTTTCATACTTGCTGCAGGGAGACTGAAATCATCAACTAGCAATTATAATCATTCCAACAAAAGATATCAGAGGCCTGATGGAGAAAGCGCAAAGGGAGAAACGAAAAAGCTCTCGTCTCATGCACAGGCCTCCATCTGAAAAATTCAAAGTGTAGCTCATATCAAGGAAATGTTTAGCTAGAATAACTTAATTGTATTATATATTATGCAATTATTTAAAATAGTGTTTCAACAGCTTTGTAATAGCATGGGAAAGTGTTTTGTCAGATTAAATGGAAAAACACTACAAAAAGTTGCATACACTTAAAAGTGGATGATTGCAAAAATATCTCCTGTTTTTTATCCTTCACTGTATTCACAAATGTGTTAGTTTCCTGGTGCTGCCATAACAAATTTCCATGAACTGGGCAGCTTAAAATAACATAAATTGATTCTCCTGCAGTTCTGGTTACCTGAAGTCCTGAATCACAGTGTTAATGCTGACAGCACCCCCACAGAAGCTCTGGGGGAGATTCCATTCCTGACCTTTCCAATATCTGTAACTGGAGGTATTCCTTGGCTTGAGGTCTCTTTAGTTCATTCTCTGTCTCATCATCACATTACCTTCTCTTCCATGGGTCTCTCTCAAACTCCCTCTGTCTCTCTCTTATAGGAATACAGATAATTGCATTTAGGGCTCAGCTGGATAATTCTAAAAATCCTTAACTCACTAACATGCTTTTCCATGTAAGGTTACCGTTCATAAATTTCATAGGTTGCAGGGGCCTAATGTGGATATCAGGAGCTACTTTTGGCCTCCTCTCATCAAGAGGTAAAGTCTATTTCCTTACCCCTCTAAATCTAGACTGATTTGGGAACTGGCTTTGCCCAATATGATGTAGCAGAAATGACTTTGTGTCACTACCTAACCCTGGTCTAAAGAGACCAGGCCTACTTCCAGACTGCCTCTTTTGAAATCCTGCCTCCACTATGCAATCAGGCCTTGACCAGCCTTCTGGGTGATGAGAGGCATATATGGGCTGCTCACACCATCCTAACCTCACAATGGGCCAACTCCCAGAGGTATAAAGGAGGCTATCATCAGCCAATGCATGAGTGACACAGATATAGGAATGACTTCAGCTGGATCAATCCAGCTTGGTCTGCTTCCTCAGAATGGCTCAGAACCCCCCACAGACTCATGAAGAATAATAAATGCTTAATGTCCAAAGCCATCAATGTAGGCAATACAGTGTATTTTCTTTACTGAAAGAAAAGTAACAACTATCACGACGTGGTCAGAATTCAAGCACTACAAGAATGAGTGCATATCTTATTGCAAATTCAAAAGGGAACTTCACTTAATAAACGTAAACTTTCCAGCAAAACAACAGCAAAATCAAACTACCTAAATACCTATTTAACTAACAGAGTAAATTCAGCAGAATCCTGAATAGACTGACTAAACTGATGTTTCACCAGGATATTGGAATCTATTATGCAAGATTTAAATCAAGTGTAGACAGAAATTATACATTATATATGTATACTGCTGGTGTTATTTTTCACTATCAAAGTTAACAAACAAAGCCACTTAATTTTCATCTTCAAAATTTAAAAGAAACTAATCTTGATGAAATCCACAATTCCAATAAAAACATAGCTGTTGATTGAAAATTTTTCCATGACTAAATTTTTGTCCTTACAAGCAGAACTAAATGGATTTAGAGTTCAAGTTTCTCAAAATATTTTGGAAATGTCATTAGTTTCTCTGTGACATTAGATGGCATTCTTTTACAGTGTTTTAATTGAATTCAATTTGCAATGGGAAATGAAACCCAATACTCTTGGGAGTTTCTAGAAGATGTGGGAAAGTTCATCCCAGGAGAGAAAAAGAAATAATTCACGACCAAGAAGTAGCAGTGCAGAGCAAAATCCTTGTGAACCCAGAGCTAACACCTATAGATCAGGGGTCACAGAGAGGGACAGTATTGCTAACAAGGGACAACTCTTCTCCCATACATGACAGTAAACTTCCTTTCAACAACGGCTTTGGCAATCACAACCTCTGAATGCCCAGGATTCCTAGATTCAAGCCCTTAGAAACATAAAGTAACACTTAATGAAGACTGTTCCAGGCAAATCTTATATTTCTCATGAATAAATTCAATTAAACCTCACAACAAGTTATGAGAGAGTAGCTATTAATAATTCCTATTTCACAGATGAGAAAGTGAAGTCATAAACTAACCTGAGGTCACATAGATAGGACCGGCTTACATAACTAGGATTTTAACCTATGTAGTTCAATTCTAAAGCAACCTCCTAATAACTCTCTTTAGTTCCTAAAAGCCAACCTTCCAGACAAGCTAAGGCCTGAAAAATAATCAAGAGACCATAACTTAAAAAAACAGGAATGTAAAATCTGCAAATTCAAATAATCTTAGTAAAGTCATAAGAGAAATTATCTGCTCCAACCTCATGTTAGCAAATGTCTCTCTCAACTGACCCTGCATAAACATGGGTTGTAGGACTAGCTGCATTATAATCACAGGAAATTTCCAAATCTTTGAGAATTACGGTATCACCCAGATCCCCCAATGGAGTTATTTATTGACAACAAGTTTTGCCTTGTTCTAAGAGAAATTTCCTCTAGGTTAATTTGAGCAGCCATAAAGAATAACTCAGCACCATTCCCATTAAATAAAATCCTCCAACCTATTAATCCCATCAATGCTCTCCTTTCTGGGCTCATCAAGTCAACTGTGAATCTATCTGTCTAGAATTTCTATCATGTAAAGGATCCTGATTGTTTATTGAACTATCTACAATTTTTCTACCTCTCTCTCTAGGGTTGCCAGATAAGATAACACAACACTTAGTTAAATTTAATTTTCAGATTGACAAATAATGTTTTAGTATAAGTATATCCTACATATTACATGGATATACTTATACTAAAAAACTTACTCATTAATGATATGGAATTCAAATATAATTGGATGCCCAATGTTTTTATTTCCTAAATCTGTCTAACTATTGTACCACTTTAAAACCTGCCAAAACTGTATACAATCCTACTTCCACAATCTCGAAATCAAGCATGCATCAGAATCTCCTAGAGGGCTCTTAAAACACAGACTCCTGAATCCCACCTCCAGAATTTCTGACTCTATGTGTCTGGGGTGGGTTTAGAATTTGTATTTCTAGCAAGTTGTTAGGTAATGCAGATGCTGCTAGTCTGGGGACCACATTTTTGGGAACCATTACTCAAATTTCCTGATTTAATAGAACATAAGGAAGAAGCATCTCCAAGTCCACGAAAACCAAGCTAAAGTGACCCAGCCCACAGAAAAACATGTTTATGTCCACTGGGAATTCCAGTTCAGTTATCTCAGAAAACATCAAAAGTTAAGAAGGTCCAGCCACTGTTTATGGAATGGTGCTCTTTAATGCTCAAATGAATTATTGCCTCAAGGAAAGCTTGCATGGTATCCATGACACATCCCTTAGTATGTCACTTGCCCCTGAAAGAATTTGCCCCTTCTCCTTAGGATGAAGCCTGAGATGGTTCCATCCCAAATCCCCTTCTTTAAAGCTGATTTCTTCATAATAACTATTCCTGCTGTATTTTCTGAGTTTCCTCCAACCTGTGAGCCCTAATCAGTCTCCCAGACCCATAAGCCTGACCATATAATTCCCCAGTCCCCATGCACAATATTGGGTATTGAGTCTGTAGCAGATTTGCTGTCTCCAATTAATAAATCCTTGCCTCTCTCTGGAACTTTGAAGTGTCTCCCCATTCAAACTGTAGAGATAGCTTTGGGATTTGTTTTGGCTACCACAATGAGAAAATGGTCTTGCATGCTTCTGTTCTTTCTCTTGGAACCTTGCTCAGATGCTATGAATGAGCCTAGACTAACCTTGGAGCGTGAGAGACCATGTGGAACAGAGCTGAGCCATCCCAACTGAAGTTTTCTCAAGTTGGCCGCCCCCCAACTGACCCACTAGCTGACCACAGATGCATGAGTAAGCCCAATTGAACCTAGACAAAACCAGCAAAAATGCCCAGCTGACCCATAAGTTTGTGACCAAACACGAATGTTTATAGTTATAAGTCAAGGTTCTGGAGAAATGACTACACAGCATTACCGCAGCTATAGATAACTGATTCAGTCCTGACATTTTATTCATGTCTCAACTCAACTCTATCATTCTACTGACTTTGTTAATGTTCCCACCTCTCCTGTTCCTACCAACACCTGCTCTCTAGAGAAGGAGTTAGTCTCCTTTAGGCTCCTCCAAGCTATGCCCTTGGCTTAAAGCCACACATTTCCATGGCTATAGTAGGTAGACTCCTTGGATGTAAGTGATTCCATCCCCCAACTGTCCTACTCAGTGTTTGTCAACACTAATCATAGTTTTTTCATATCATTTTCCTTTTATGCTTGGCCAATTTTATTTTTCATTTTGTTTTTGGCTCAGTGGTTTCTCCTAAAAAGTTTTGAGTTGTGTGTGTGTGTGTGTGTGTTTGTTCATGTATTGTTACTGTTTGCCACAAGACAAATAAAACCACGACTGACAGATTGATGTGTCAATTCCAGCTTCTCTAACAGTGGGAAATGTAAAAGAGGTATATGGATGAGCAAGATAAATAGGAGAGGGGAGAGAGGTGTCAGTGTTTACTATAGTCATAAAACCATTACTGGTATCAGAGAAATCAGAGAAGATTTCAGTCAAGAAAGCATAGCTAAATAAACCTAAATACACCAGAATTTTTTCCTATTTATTTATTTCTTGTTTTGCTTATATTCCAAAAAACTAAGCCTAAATATTTCTTTTACAGGTATTGTCTTTCATTAATATAAGGGAAACGAAGGCAGAAATGTAACTGATTCAGTGGATTAGATAATATTTTGGTTAATCCAATCTTATTCTCTGCTACCAGGAAGAAAAGCAGTAAGAGTTCTGTTGTGTGGCAGAGTTCATCAGAAAAGAAAACAGAGGTATAACAAAATGGCCAGGGTTGTTGAACTGAATTCATACTTTGTCTCCCCTCTTCTCCCTCTCTCTACTACAATCTGCAGTTTGTAAGGTCTCCAGTGAAACAGAAGTAGAGCAGATAATGGAAAGAATTAGCAGATAACCTAAGAGAAGAGAAAGAGTCAATGGCAAACAAGAATAGAAGTCAGAGACAAAAAAGCAGGGATAAGTGTGTTACACAGAGATCAAAGCAGAGAAAGCTTTTGAGCAGAATATGCCAGGAGAGGGGTCACAGTGTGTGGGCTTGGCTTGAAGCTGACTGACCCAGGGGATAGAGGGGGAATCAAGCTTAGATACAGTGCAGAACACTTAACAGTGGTTATGAAAAATCAAATGCTAAAAGGCTGAGGTGATAAAGTTATTTTCAACACACTGAGTTGCAGAGAAAATGGAAGGGTTTACTGGTAGAAGGGGAGCAGAAAGAAATAGTCCATTTAAGGAAAAGCCATAATTCACACTATTTATTGTCAGTCTCAGAACACCCCATAATATGGCACCTTGGAGATCATTCTCCAGTCTTCTCCTACTTTTCTTCCCAGAAATATGTTCATAAGAATTTCTTTGACCTACATCACCTAAAAGTTCATGAGACTCTCATCCCTGAGGGGTGCTGCCCTATACCCAGAAATCTAGAAACAGGCATTCTGAGTTCCCTTGAGTTGCCTTTTATCCTCCAATCGTACTTCTGTATAGAAATACAGGGAACCCTGAGCTTTTAGGTCTTCATTTTGGAAATCTCCCATGCTATTAAAAACTTTAGTTGGAAGAATGGAATTTTTCATTCATAGGTAAATGGATGGAACTGGAGAACATCATATTAAGTGAAGTTAGTCAGGCTCAGAAGCCCAAAAATCACATGTTCTCCCTCATATGCAGATAGACCTAAAACAAATACAGTAATATTATTGGACATGGGTCACAAACTAAGGGGAGACTGTGCACGAGAGGGATGGGGCAAAGGAAAGAAACCGAAAACTTGAATGTGGTTGATGTACTCACTGTACAGGAACAAATACAGTAAATGGCCCAAGGTCACTATGGGAAGGGGATTAGGGAGCAGTGAAGAGGACTGGTAGAGATGAACCAATTTGATTTGTAATACATATATGCATGGAAACAACACAAAGAATCTTCCTGTATAGCTATCTTTATCCCAAACTAGCAAAAATGCCATGTTTTTCTTACTATCTTTTATGTTTTTTCTTCTACAAAATCAGAGAACAGAGGGTTGAACAAGTTCTGCCTGGTGGTATGGGGGGGGGTTCTCTGGGTGGGGAGGTAGTGGGGAAGGGGTAGGAGGATGAATGTGGTGCAAATAATGTATACCCATGTATGTAAATGCAAAAATGATTCTTACTGAAACTGCTTTAGGAATCGGAGGAGGGGCATGAAAGAGAGCAGTGAGGAGGGGTGAATTCAAGTATGATATATTTACATTGTAAGAACCTTTGTAAATATTCCAATGTACCTCCACCCAGCACAATAGTAATGATTAAAAAAAAAACTTTGGTTGAATAAAATTTACTTTGCAAGTAGGTACTGGTGGTTCACACCTGTAATACTAGCTATTTGGGAGGCTGAGATCAAGAGGACTGCAGTTCAAGTCTAGTCTGGGCTGGGAACTCACACCCCATCTCAACCAATAGCTGGGTGCATCCCAAGCTAAGTGGGAGGCTGAGTTAGGGAGGATCATGGTTCCAGGCAAAAGTTGGCAAGACACCATCCCAATGGAAAAAAGCTGTTATCTTCATAATGGCAGGATGTTTAAAATAGGATTGTGGCCCAGACCAGTCTGGGCAAAAGGCAAGATCCTATCTCCAAAAAAAACAGAGCCAAAAGGTCTGGAGGCATGGCTCAAGCAGTAGAGTACCTGCCTAGTAAGCACAAAGTTCAAAGCCCAGTACTAGCCCCCTGAAAAAAACCTACTTTGTAATAAACATGTAATAACATGGGAAAACTCTCATGATATAAGACATCAAAAAGGAAATGCTTGAATACTTGACAATATAAAAAGTAAGATGACTATGAAAAGTGGGAATGAAAAGAAAATAGCTCAAGGACAGTGGAGCAAACAGCACCATCTGTGATGGTGGATAGTCAAGACAGATTTTCAAATGTTGAAAGAATAAGGAATTTAAGAATGCAACTTTAACAAAGTCACTAACAGAAGAACTACGAAGAATCATGTATCAAAAAACAAGGTTGTAGTTTATATGAATTAAATACTTACCTATTAAATTGGTCAATAGCCAATATCTAAAACTGATCAATGAATTATTGGAAGCCAGATGTATGCTATAACACAAACTACCAAAAGACTAAAAAAAAAATCAGAAATAGTGATTGCCTCCAAGGATTTGAAACATGGTGGGAGAACTGATCTATTTCCTCATGTCTTTTTTGACTGTTTTTAAAACATGCCCATGTATTACTCTTATTTTTAAAAAAAATGAAAATGTTACATTTTCCGTACTGAATGATTATGCAACAAGATAACCAAGTTGGCTAGCTAGAGGCACAAGAGGGCACTTTTTGTGAAAAATAAAGTCCTTCAAATCTAATCTGTTTTTGAGTATTATTACTTATAACATGGAAAACTTCAGTAAAAGTCTTAATAATGAGGAACTGCTTGCAATTTCCACTCTCATTTTATGGAATGAGGAAAGTTATGGAGACAGATACTGTGGTATTAACACAGCAGCTCCCCATAAATGTGGTATTTTCTGGTGACATTGTCATCTGTTTAACAGACTGGAATGTAAGATCAGATTTGGAAATCGAAGACCATGCTATTGTCCAGAACTCCTGCTCTGCACTGAGAACAAAAAACACACAGGCATACATGGGGATGAGTGTCCCTCCACGGTGTCAACTGTGCCTTCTCCTCCATAGCACAAGCCCAGCAGCAACCTGCACCACCAGGCAGTATCATGAGGCTATTGGCAAATGACAATTCCTACTTTGAGAAAGCTTGTACTGAAATGAGAGTATAATTCCTTTATAGCTGAATGTTAAAATAGTATATGTTGGTGCTATATCCACAGGAGCGACAGCCTTCCTACAACATCTCAATCCCACCTGGATTATCCTAGGCATACTCCCTACTGGTATTCAAACTTATCGTTTCCTTCTTGCCAAATCCTGTCCTTACTTCCAGCCTCTCAAGCAATCCAACTGTCTATATCATTCATACAGCATGGTTCTCATCATGCTACTCCATTTCTTTCCTGAAGAAAAACTTTCTTTGGAACTGGGTGCCACTGGCTCACACCTGTAATCCTAGGTAATCAAGAGGTAGAAATCAGGAATATCGTGGTTCAAAGCTGGACAGAGCAAATAATTCACAAGATCCTATCATGAAAACACTTAACACAAAAAACACACTGGTGGAGTGGCTCAAGTAGCAGAGCGCCTGCCTAGCAAATGTGAAGCTATGAGTTCAAACCCAATTGCCACCAAAAGAACTTCTAAAAAAACCACTTTGTTTCATCACTGCTACCATAGTAGATCCCCAAGAGTGTTTTCCAGGCAAAACTAATTCTTCTGTTACTATGTATTAAAAATACTAAATAAGAAAGGGAAATCATTTTCTGTGGCAAAACAATTTTGAAAACCATGAAACTGTAACTTCCTTTGGGTGATTCATACTCTGCATCAAGATACTCTGGAACCTGGGAAACCAAAAGCAATGAAACGTATCTAGTTGTGTTTAGTTCAGCATTTCACTTCTGTACAAAATGTCTAATAACTACACTTAGAATTCCTCTTGTGTTGAGCAAGCTTTGTCAACAACACTGGTTTGTGTTCTCAGGAGCTCTGGTCTAGTGTGCTTCTCAAACTTGAGTGTACATAAGAACCACCTGGAGAGCTAGTGAAAACTCAGATTGCTGAGCCTCATTTCAGAGATGCTGAGGCAGCAGGTCAGGTAGGTCATCTCTAACAAGTTCCCAAGTGATGCTGTTGTCTTTGGACAATATTGAAGAGTAAGCACCTGTTACAAAAAGTCTAAATTCTTCAGCATTACATTCAGGGTCCTTCTTATTTTAATCACGTCCTTGTCATCTACTTTTTCTCTTTTAGCTTCTTTTTGATTATCTTATGCTACAACCCCAAAACTTCCTTCTTTTCCCTGTCTCCATTATCTCCTCCTCCCAAATCTTTCCATCTTCAAGATCCAGCACAATGCCCATTATCTCCACTCCATTCAACACAGTACTGGAATTCCTAGCCAGAGCAATTAGGCAACAAGAAGGAATAAAAGGAATACAAATAGGTAAAGAAACTGTCAAAATATCCCTATTTGCAGACGACATGATCCTATACCTTAAAGACCCAAAAAACTCTACTCAGAAGCTTCTAGACATCATCAATAGCTATAGCAAGGTAGCAGGATATAAAATCAACATAGAAAAATCGTTAGCATTTCTATACACTAACAATGAGCAAACTGAAAAAGAATGTATGAAAACAATTCCATTTACAATAGCCTCAAAAAAAAATCAAATACCTAGGTGTAAACCTAACAAAAGATGTGAAAGACCTCTACAAGGAAAACTATACACTTCTGAAGAAAGAGATTGAGGAAGACTATAGAAAGTGGAGAGATCTCCCATGCTCATGGATTGGTAGAATCAACATAGTAAAAATGTCGATACTCCCTAAAGTAATCTACATGTTTAATGCAATTCCCATCAAAATTCCGATGACATTCATTAAAGAGATCGAAAAATCTACTGTTAAATTTATATGGAAACACAAGAGGCCATGAATAGTCAAGGCAATACTCAGTCAAAAGAACAATGCAGGAGGTATCACAATACCTGACTTCAAACTGTATTACAAAGCAATAACAATAAAAACAGCATGGTACTGGCACAAAAACAGACATGAAGACCAGTGGAACAGAATAGAGGACCCAGATATGAAGCCACACAACTATAACCAACTTGTGTTTGACAAAGATGCTAAAAATATACGATGGAGAAATAGCAGCCTCTTCAACAAAAACTGCTGGGAAAACTGGTTAGCAGTCTGCAAAAAACTGAAACTAGATCCATGTATATCATCCTATACCAAGATTAACTCAAAATGGATCAAGGATCTTAATATCAAACGACAAACTCTAAAGTTGATACAGGAAAGAGTAGGAAATACTCTGGAGTTAGTAGAACTTTCTCAATGAAACCCTAGCAGCACAGCAACTAAGAGATAGCATAGATAAATGGGACCTCATAAAGCTAAAAAGCTTCTGTTCATCAAAAGAAATGGTCTCTAAACTGAAGAGAACACCCACAGAGTGGGAGAAAATATTTGCCAACTATACATCAGACAAAGGACTGATAACCAGAATATATAGGGAACTTAAAAAACTAAATTCTCCCAAAACTAATGAACCAATAAAGAAATGGGCAAGTGAACTAAACAGAACTTTCTCAAAAGAAGAAATTCAAATGGCCAAAAAACACATGAAAAAATGCTCACCATCTCTAGCAATAAAAGAAATGCAAATTAAAACCACACTAAGATTCCACCTCACCCCTGTTAGAACAGCCATCATTAGCAACACCACCAACAACAGGTGTTGGCGAGGATGCGGGGAAAAAGGAACCCTCTTACACTGTTGGTGGGAATGTAAACTAGTACAACCACTCTGGAAAAAAATTTGGAGGCTACTTAAAAAGCTAGACATCGACCTACCAAGAGTGGTATCCAGCAATACCACTCTTGGGGGTATACCCAAAAGACTGTTACTCCAGAGGCACCTGCACACCCATGTTTATTGCGGCACTATTCACAATAGCCAAGTTATGGAAACAGCCAAGATGCCCCACTACTGACGAATGGATTAAGAAAATGTGGTATCTATACACAATGGAATTTTATGCAGCCATGAAGAAGAACGAAATGTTATCATTTGCTGGTAAATGGATGGAATTGGAGAACATCATTCTGAGTGAGGTTAGCCTGGCCCAAAAGACTAAAAATCGTATGTTCTCCCTCATATGTGGACATTAGATCAAGGGCAAACACAACAATGGGACTGGACTATGAGCACATGATAAAAGCGAAAGCACACAAGGGAGGGGTGAGGATAGGTAAAACACCTAAAAAATTAGCTAGCATTTGTTGCCCTCAACGCAGAGAAACTAAAGCAGATACCTTAAAAGTAACTGAGGCCAACAGGAAAAGGGGAACAGGAACTAGAGAAAAGGTTAGATCAAAAAGAATTAACCTAGAAGGAAGTCAATGCGAGTCAATGCCCTGTATAGTTATCCTTATCTCAACTAGCAAAAACCCTTGTTCCTTCCTATTATTGCTTATACTCTCTCTACAACAAAATTAGAAATAAGGGCAAAATAGTTTCTGCTGGTTATTGAGGGGGTGGGGGAAAGGGAGGGAGCGGAGTGGGTGGTAAGGGAGGGGGTGGAGGCAGGGGGGAGAAATGACCCAAGCCTTGTATGCACATATGAATAATAAAAGAAAATAAATAAATAAATAAAAAGATCCAGCACAAACAGAGACTTGGTCATTTCATTGTCCTTATCTTCCTTATAGACTTTAGAATTTTCTATCTTGATTTTTAATTGTGTACTTACATTGCTTAACTCCTACTGTAGTCTACAAGCTGTAGGACAGCATATTCTGTCTGTAATGTTTGCAGATGACAATATCTGGCAGAATGCCTTATAAGAATTAAGGGTCCAATAAGCAATTGATGAGTAAATGGATGTGTGGCTAGTAGAAGCAATGATGCGAAACAGGGATATCCTTTTTCACATTACACTGCAAGACATGTGTGGAAACACTCTCCGTTCAAGTGAACTCTACTATGTTCAGTTCAGTGTAAATCTACTAAGCACTTTGAGGGGTTGGAAACTGGACTTCTTCAAATGGTTTCATAGGTTGTTTACTGCACAACATGAGCAGATGTACATGGCAGCCCAGGTTAGAAAATATAAAAAGTGATCCTTAGCTACAAGGATCTAATAAAGGCTAGTCCATGTAGGGGGTGGGGATGTGTGTGTGTGTCATGTGTGTGTCTGCTTGTCATGCATATGATCACTTAAACATACATACGTGTATATGTACATCATCATCTGGGTTATATAGCTGTATATAACTATATAAAAACTCTTGAACTAGGATTTGTGCATTTATCCCATGTGTAAGTTATATTCCAATAAATAAAATGCAGTGGAGAAAAGTGAGAAAAAATAAAGTGTTTAATACAGAAAACTCATGTTTCAAAATTTCTCTTTAATCCTTTTTTGTTTTCTCTTAAGAGCTATGGGAGAATGGCATATTATTTGATAATCTGTATTTTGGAACAAAGTCAAGGTATTATTTAGGAAAGTTATTGGAATAAAAACTAGCACATAGGTGTCATCATGATATATGTGTGGGCCCACATATAAGATCAGCAATCTGTACATTGTTGCGTAGATAAAACATTTCACTTGTCCATTCCCATGAAAGAAATGATCTCATTCTTTTGTTTCTTTCGAGGCAACTTTTATCCAAAGTCATATAGCCCAAGCCACCTTTTGAAGAAACAGCTCTGAGCTGTTGATCTCATCTGACATTGTTAGTTTCCATAGAAACTCCCCAGAATGCACCACTTGTCAGGAATAAGTGCCTCTCCCATCAATTGGAAAGCCATGCCTCAGGGTCTGATATCTTACAGTCCAGGAAAGCCGTGCCTCAGGGTCTGATATCTTACAGTCCTTCTCTTGCAGAGGACAGAAGAGCACTTAAGTCCATGTCTGTTACCTTTATCAGAAAGGCCATCTCCATTACGGACACACAAATGAAAGATTAAACACTGACTTGTGCAATTAGCTTTAGACTAAGTATGCTGTTTCCTGCAGGATTTTTGTTACAAATGTTCCTGAGATTCATATTTGAAAAAATAAACACCACAACAAAAACAAAACATCAAAGGAAAAACTTGGATATGAGAAAAGTTACCTGTGTCTTGTCAATTTATATCATTATATAATTACCAGCAGTCTTTGAGGGTAACATAGTTATTTATGCTGGAAGGTTGTTCTTCCAAGCTCAGGAGGGAGGAGAGAAGAGTGGCAAGAATTTCAGGTCACAGATGCAGCACAGACCTATAGGCCATTTAAACATTCTTTGTTTTACCTGTCCTGGAGTACCTGCTCACCACAGCATACTCTTCTATGCAAATATCAAGACATCAAGAAACAAAATTAATGTACATGAAAAGTCAAGAGAAGCAGGGCATGGTGGTTCATGACTGTAATTCCAGCATTCGGGAGGCTAAGGGAAAAAGACGGTGAGTTCAAGGCCAGCCTGTGCTACAAAATAAGACCCTGTCTCAAAAAACCATTGGTTGGGGTTGTACCTCAGAGGTGGAGTGCTACCATGCACAAGATCCTGGGTTTAATCCCCAGTACTGGAAAAAAAAAAGTCAACGAGGTTATCTTAAAGGAGCAGATAGTGAGCAAAGGAGGTCATGAGAAGGTACCTGGGGTATTGGGAATATCCTGTTTTATTATCAGGTTACCTCGATGAATTTATGAATTTACTTCCTGAAAATCCAAGTACCTATTTACTTATGATTTGAGCACATTTCTACATGTATGTTAATTACACTTCAATAAAGAGATTTTATACCCAAACAAATAACAGATAAGCCAAGGTACCTAAGTAACAGAGAAATTTGGCATGGAACAGATAAAGGCAATCACAGCCTCCTAAGTTCTCTACTGAACTCAGCTGTGAGGTAAGTTAATAACAAGATCCAGGTCATTCATGAAAGATGTCAAAAGCAGTGGCTAGGAACCCAGATTACATTCATTCCTCCTCAATGAGAATGTGTTCATGAAGCGTGTCTTGCATGAGCCTTTCTTAAATCATGATTTGAAACAGCTGGTGTTTGTTAAGGGGCATTTAGGGAATTGTTTGCCCAACAACCCATCTATACATCTAGGGACTTTGCTATAGCCATGGCTGACTGATCCCTGGTTCCACATAGGTCTTGGGCTCAAGGTCACTCATTGTCTTCCAACACAATTTTGAAAACAAGATTGAAATAGAGACTAATCTTTCTGGATGCCTATCATGCAATATGGGTAGTTGGTTGGCTATAAGAAACTGGGTTTTCTACTACAGAGAAAAGAATTCCAGATTATAGAAACATAGTTCATATTACTTATATTCAAAGGGATCTTAGATACTATTAAATCTTTTCTGTAATATTATGGATCAGTACATTTTTACATGAATGGCATAAAAGACACAAAGGAGAGTTCAAGGCCCTTGACTTTTTAACCTCCAATAATAACCTCATCCACCTGACTTACTACCCGTTCCTACATGCATCTGCTTGACATCATCCCCTGATACTACACTCCCTTTTAAAATCACATGCAAGTATTCTTTCCCTGCCCAATCATCATTATCTTCTCTATTACTGAGTAAATAACCTTTATCCAAAATGCTTGGGACCGAAAGTGATCACAGATTTTTTTTAATATTTACATATATGTGAGCTACCAAGGAGATGAAACAGTCTAAATACCAAACTCATTTAAGTTTACACCTTATACACATAGCCTGAGCATAATTTTATACCATATTTCTAATATATCTGATTTTGACTGAGGCCTGTCACATGAGTTCAGGTGTAGGATTTTCGAATTGTAGTGCCATGTCAATGCTCAAACAGTATCAGATTTTAGAGCATTTTTGATTTGGGACTGTCACATTAGGGATGCTTAACCTCTATTATATCCCCAAGTTCAGTAACTGTCAGTCACACTGAAACCTAAACTCTGCGAAACCTACCACTCTTTCATTGCCCGTTATAGTCTTCAGGTCCCCTTCCCCTCTTACCCATCCTCAATCCCTCTGTCTGTCATGCCTCAAAACCACTCTTCTTTCCCTTGGCTCACTCTCTTTCCATCATGCTCACTTTGCTAATTCCCCAAACATGATCACACCTAATTCTTTGCTGACTTGGCAACTATGGTCATAGAGATGAACAAGGCAGAAGAAAAATCTTACAGTGACACTGATCAGTTTTCACTCTAAATTTATGACCACAGTTCTCGAAGGAACACTCAAACAATCCTTCTTTAGTATGTTGACTCTACTCTCTAAAACTATTATGTCATTTGGTGGCCTCAAGACTCTAGTCCCCCCTTATTATGCCCCTTTCAATGATAACATTGCCCCTAAATCAACGTCTTAAAAGTGTCAACATACACAGGCTTGAGTTCATCACCTCTTTTTTCCTCAAACTACTCCAACTAGAATAGTTTCCATTTCTCAAAGACCTTAGTGGCCTACATGTTGTGAGATCCAATAGTCACCTTTTTGTCCCCATCATCCAGCTCGATAGCCTTTGAGTCAATGGTCCACACTCTCCTTCTTGAAACATTCTCTTCAATGACAGCGATCCTAGTTTTTTCTGACCTCATCAGCCACTCATCCTCAATCCTGATCTCCTTTGATTTGTTTAGCTTCTGAGTTCAAGTGACTCATCTCTGTATTTTCTCTTCTGAGGTGATCACATATGGTTCCAAAGTTTTAAATACCATCTTCATTTTCATCTCCTTCCCTAGCTCTCATGTGTTCAACTGCTTAGTTGACATTTCTACCTGAATACTCAGTAAACATATAAAACTTTAAAACTTAAAGCAGAACACTTACTTTTAAAATAAAATCCATGTTTTCCTCTAATGTTTCCCATCTCTATAAATTTTTCACCCATTGTTCAGCCTGGCACCCTAGAAGTCATCCTTGCTGCCTCTTTTCTCCTCATATCCATGTCTAATTTATCTGCTGTTGGTACAGCTTTAAAAATAGTTACAAAGATTGTCTAATTTTTGTCCATCACAACCTGCAGCTCTCAGGTCTAAGCCCTTTCTCTTCTATTGCTAACAACAGCCTCCTCACTGGCTTTTCTGCCTCCAATCTTATCTTCAGCTCTACACTCCTAATTCATTTTTCCAGTGAAGAGTGATTTACTAAAACATAAAGCATTTGTATCAAAGAATTCTTACTCCTTGTAAAGAGAACAAAGTAGAAACACCAACAATAAAAACCACTCGTTACCTAAGTCTCAAGAGGATCATGCACCCAAGCTGCTGCCTACCTCTCTGACTTCATCTACCTTGATTCTCTACCTACTCCCCAGTGACCACTGCTATTTACATACCAACTTCAATTCTACCTTAGGGCCTTTGTCCGTACTGTTCACTCTGTATTGAAAGCTCTACCCCTGACTCTTCACGTAGCTGGCATCCTTTGGGTCTTGGCTTAAATGTCACATCACCTATACACCTCATAATGAGCTGCTATCATGTCACCTCACATGCTTTTCTCTCTATTTCTTTTTTTTTCCTTTGACAAAATATCTTACTATGTAGCCCAGGTTGGTCTTGAATTCATGATTCTCCTGCCTCTACCTCCTGAGGTTTGCACCATCACACCCAGCTCAAACTCTTTTTCTTTCTTTTCTTTCAGTGCTGGGGATTGAAGCCAGAGCCTTATGCATGCTAAGCAAGTACTGTACCACTAAGCTACATCCCAAGCTCTCAAGGGATCATCCTTTTGGTCACTACTATCTGAAATTATCTTATTTGTACATTTCTTTATTATCTATCTTCCCTTACTAGAAAATATTTCTCTGTAAGGTATGTCTGTTCCAAGTGCTTAGAACTTTGCTTGGTACATGGTAGACAATATTTGCTAAATGAAAATTCATTCAAACAATCTACATAAAATACAAAAAAAGAAAATATTAATGAAGAGGGAAATAAATTTTTTTTCTAGGTCAGCATCATTATGTTTAGTATTAAAGTATTAAGAAGAAGAAATCTGAAAATTATTTCTGTATGAATGAAACTGAGATACATTCTAATCATTCCAAGTAGACTATAATTTGGTTAAGAAGTAAACCAAAATCTGCTTTGATTTTTAACACCACCACCCTTTGACAATATAATCACTGTCTCTAGCACTCTGGAGGCATAAATGACATCTGGGAATTAATAAACCCTTTGATGCTAAAAGAAAAGAAGTTGTTCTTACTAAGTTACATCCAGTATTGAACCCAAATAAACATATGACAGACATATTTTTTCTCAGCTTGATCTTTCGAACAACTAGAGAGTGAGTAGGCCAAGAAAGGATTTTAGCAGTAAGCTCTACATGACCACATTGGACACATCCAGATAATTTTTAGGAAAAATTTTCTCCTGTTCTTATCTACTTTTGCCCCCTCCAGAACACATACTAGCATACCTAAAACATTTACCACATTCAACACTCTGATTTCTATCAAAGAATCATATTTGATTATTTGCCAGCTAAATGATCTATGAACCATAAACCCGATCTTAACTGTTTTAAACTGCATCCATGTTGAAAACAACCTATCACCTTGACCCGGATGTCAGCTACCATATTCAACAATGCAAGAGAAGTTGCCACACTTCTATTGAAGAATTCTCCAAGTTTTGCTTTAACAAAAAAGATATTGGCTTAGTCACATGGCCAGGTCTATAGCATAATAAAACTAAGTGGGATTTTTTGTGTGTATTCTTGCCTACTGTTTCTAACACTGGACAAGTGAAAGACAAATAAGCCATCTCTAGCTGAAAAGTAGCTTTTTCCATGTGGCAATCTTATCTTTTCATTGCTTTTCCCCACTTTTATCACCACCAGGGCACTATTTTGAAGAAGATTCTAGACATACACAAATACAGATATTCTACTTACAAATTTTTGTAAGTATTTTGGAAAGACATGAAATACTCTTTGTTTTTTACAGGTTTAATTGTTATATTTCATATTCATGTAAAAGTACATCAACTATATTCACCCTCCTTAATCCCCTCCTCATTCACCCTCCCCTCCCACAAGTACCCACCCTTCACAGGACCTGTTTCATTTATTTTTTATTTTATTCATATGTGGATACAATGTTTGGGTCATTACTCCTCCCTTCCCCTGCCCCCTCCCTTTCCCCTCGTCCCCTCCTTCTCCTCCCCACCCCCTTGCTTCCAAGCAGAAACTGTTTTGCCCTTATTTCTAGTTTTGTAGAAGAGAAAGTATAAACATTAATAAGGAGGACCAGGGATTTTGCTAGTTGAGGTAAGGACAGCTATACAGGGAGATTCCTAGCATTGCTTACATGTACATATGTGTTACATTCTAAATTGATTCTTGTCGAACTTACCTTTTCTGTAGTTCCTAGTCTGCTTCTCCTATTGGCCTCTGTTGCTTTAAAGTTTCTGGATTAGTTCCTTTGCATTGAAGACATCAAACACGATCTTATTTTTTTGAGTTACCTACCTATCCTCATACCTCCCTTGTGTGCATTCACCTTATCATGTGATCAAAGTCCAATCCCCTTGTTGTGTTTGCTGTTGATCTAATGTCCACATATCAGGGAGAACAATATGATTTTTGGTCTTCTGGGCCTGGCTAACCTCACTCAGGATGATATTCTCCAGTTCCATCCATTTACTTGTGAATGATAAGGTTTCATTCTTCTTCATGGCTGCATACAATTCCATTCCATTGTGTATAAATACCACGTTTTCTTAATACATTTGTCAGTAGTGGGGCATCTTGGCTATTTCCATAACTTGGCTTTTGTGAATAGTGCCGCAATAAACATGGGTGCGCAAGTACCTCTGAAGTAACCTGTGCAGGACCTGTTTTATAATCCTGTCCTTCATTTAAGTCCATAATCATTGTTCAAAGGGGTTTCACAAGGGCATTTCAGTTGTGGATGCACTATACCCCCATGGGCATGTTTTTTATGACATTTTCCTATACTAATGCAATACATTCTGATATTGATGACTCTCTATTATGCTCTTGACAAGTCACTTTTGGAAAGCTTTACATTTTTACTCTTTGTAAATTTAAGTTCCCTTTTGATGATCAAAAAAATTTACATTTTTCTAATGTAATATGTTAGAAGAAACATGGTCCATCCTTCCTAAATTGCCCAAATCATAGAGGCACATGATATACACAGTAAAATACACCCAAGTAAGTAACTAGCACCACAATCAAGATATTAGAACCTTATTCATCAACCAAAAGTTTCTTTAGGCCCTTTTGCTATCACCCTACACACACACACACACACACACACACACACACACACACACACACACACACCAGATAAAAACAATCACTGATTCTAACTACAGACTCGATTTGCCTCTTCTTGAACATTCTCAAAATAAACTGATAGCTCATTCATAATTTTATGTAGGGCCTCGTTCACTCAGAAGAATGTTTTTGAGGTTTATTCAAGGTGTTTGTGTCATTAGTCTTCTCCGTTTTATTGCAAAGTAGTACTCCACTGAATGCATGTGTCATATTTTGTTTACACCATCAACTGTCAGTAGATATTTGCTGTTCATTACTACTACAGCTTCCAAGAACATTTATGTATAAGTCTTTGTATGGATATATGCTTTTATTCTCTTGGGGAAACATATACCAGGAGTGAAATTTCTAGAGTCATATGGTAAGTATATGTTTATCTTTCTAAGAATGTACCAGTTTTAGATGAATGTACTAAAATAGGTTTATTTTTCTTTCCCAATATAAGACTTTAAAATTAAAATTTTTAGTGTACTTTCTCCATCTTGCAAGTTGCTAATATGTTTATCTCTATAAAAATTTAGAGTGCAACAATATGAAGGGGAAATTGCTATACACAATCATTTTCATATGATATTCTGAATTAATAAGAGGAAATACTCTCTTATCAGAGCCCCAAAGTACCAAACACTAGAAAATCTGGTGAGAAGGAGGTAACTTTCTCCAAAAAGTTTATTTGTATGCACCATATTCTCCCATTTAAGGGAGACAAGACCCTAGAGACCCCACTGTATCAAGGCTTCAAGAGTCCCAACTCCATGAGATAGCAGCTGGAAGATTTCACTTGATCACCTGACCCCAGAAGCTATATCCAGGACTAGTGATCTGGATAGATAAAGACAGGCAGGAAAGTAAAACATCTAGAATTATAAATGTACAACTTAAAACTATACATCCCAATTTGGGAATAAAGAAGGACCATCCATAAATAAATGCACTTATAATTAGATTGCTACTCTCTGACTCATGAGTATAGACATCTGTTATGATGAATTTTTATAGTTATATCATCCTCGCCTCCAAAGTTATTTACCTAAAAGGGTCCATTTCCTCACCTCTTGACTTTGGGCTGGCCTGTGTCTTGTCTCAGTGAACATAATGTGCAGAAATGTTGTTGTTTTGTGCTTTAGTATCCTCACTCTCAGGCCTTTGCCACTGTCATGTGAACAAGCCCACACTACCTTGTTAGAAGGCAGCAGATCTATGGAGGAGAAATGAGCCATCTTGCTAAGGCCATCCTGGACAAGCCAGCATTCGGTGCACTCAGCGCTGACCAAATGCCTATGAGCCCAGTGGAGATAAAAAGAACTTCCCAGCCAAGGCTAGTCCGAACATCCAACCCACTGAACTGTAAGCTAAATGAATGGTTCTTATTTCAAGCCACTACATTTGAGGCTAGTTTGTTGTGCAGCAAAAGCTAACCGACGCAGTAATGAGCTAGGGAAATAGTACCTTTTCTGTTAGCAGTCTGCAGATTTCCTCCTACAGCTTTTCCTTATTATCATGAACTACTTTTCTGATTCTTCTTAATTCATTTATGTCTTCCTTTACTCCTATGCAGCCTCTTATGAACTAAATTTTATCTCTACCTTTAATTCATATGTAGAAGCCTTAAATTCCAGTACCTCAGAATATGATTGTCTTTGGAGACAAGGCCTTCGGGGAGATGAAGAAGTTAGAATGAGGCTGTCAGGGTAGGTTCTAGTCCATTTCATTGGTGTCCTTATAAGAAGAGGAAATTTGAACATACAACAAAACATTGAGATTTGCAGGCACAGAGAAGACATCATGTAAGGAAACAGCAAGAAAGCAGCCTGAGAGCCAAAGACTGAGGCCTCAAGAGAAATCACCCCTCCCAACAGCTTGATCTTGGTCTTCCAGCCTCCAAAACTGAGTGTTTACCCCACCCAGTTGGGTATTTTGTTATGGCACCCCTAGCTGATTGTCACTGTCTGTGAAAAAAAAAATACAATAAATTTCTCAGTTTTTATCACTCACAGATAGTTCCTTATACAATATTCAACAATTTTAAACACAAAACACCCATACTTGTCACAAACAAAAATTTTAAGTAAAAAATTCAAAGTAAAAAATAACTTCACCCCTTTTGAGAAAGCATATAAAATAAAGAAAATAAAACCTTCATGTTCAACATTACCCTGAGAAGGAATCCCTGTCAACAGTTTGTTTTGACTCTTTATAGTGTGAATTTTACTTACTGGCTTTCCCCACTGCATGGAAATCTCGGCGACAGCCACTGAGCATGCAGAGGACACATGCCCGTCACCAGTTGCATGGCATCCTAAATCCCTTTCTTTGCAGAATTTCTGAATCCATTTTAGCAGCTGAATATAGCACCTATCCATGCTTGCAATTGATCAGAAAGCACACATCCTTGGAGAAGAGTTTCTTGTTGTACCTGCTTAATGAGATTTTACCATTCCTTCCACTGCTGTAAGGAAACAGTCAGTAGATGAACTACACAAGAAGTTGTATTCTATACCTCCCATGGAATCTCCTAAAAAATGGGCACTCTATGGAGAAACCTTTCAGAAGTATCCCTTTGGTGTATTTAAGAACAATAGTAGTTACCATCTATAGAGCACTTACTGTGTTTCAGGCACTGTCTAAGGGCATGGGGCTAGTATAATATTGTTTGCATCAGATGGGAATTTTAATCCTCACTGTGGTGTCATGGCTCCTATCATTCTTCGAAGATCAAGCAATTCTTATCATAGAGGTAAGCTTCAATTGGACCTAAGTCAGGCCTGTTACTATCTATTGGCCCTTAAGGATCTGCTTCAAGTTCTCTCAGCAGTCCCTAGAGGGGTCTCCTGAATGCATTTTAGTGAGGCTTATTTGAAGAACACCTGTCTCTTTCTCACTCCTTGGCAATGTCAAAGTGTCCAAAGGTTAAAGCAGTTCTCTCCCATCCACCAGAAGCAATCTCTCAGCTTCCAAAAGATGAGAACTTTAAGGGCCATCTGGAAATGCTTAAAGAACAGTGCCTGAGAACTAACAGCTAAGACTTCTTTCCAGAAGGGAAATCCCACAAAGTCCCTGCAACTCTCAACAGAATGGAGAGTTCCAAGGTCAAATATACTGGAAACAAATGTGACTCATTCCAGTGAATGATCCTAGCAAAATCACCAACTTTCCTGTTTGCTCTGTCTTAGCACAATTCTGACTTCCTCCAGATTTTCATACCTTGTATGTAGGAGAGAGATTTTCAAAATTTATTTATGCAATCGAATAGGAAAACCAATACCATTGAACATGTGCAAAAATCAGAACAATACCTAGTTCTCATTGCAAATGGGAAGGTTCTATTTTTCCTCTTTTCCAAAAGGATTCTGGAACAGGCCCCCTTGTTATTCCAATGAGCAGCAGTGTACTGGCTTTGCTTTGAAAACCACTAGTGCAGTTCTCACCAAAGTTTCTAGGAAGTGACCTTAAGCAAGAGGGCTTCTGGATTCTGGCATGCCTCAATGACTATGCACTGAGGTTGCTACTTTCTCCTCAGCTGCAATATCACAGCTCAAGAATCACTATAGGACAAAACAACAACAAATGCCAATGGAAGAGGAACCATAAATAACCAAAATAATACTAGAAAAAAAACATACTTGGAGGATTCACATTTCCTGAATTCAAAACTTACTCAAAAAGACACAGTAATCCAAATATTGTAGGTGCTGGCATAAGGATATGACTGTATAACAATGGAATCCAATAAGCATTAAGAAATAAACCCATACACCTATGCCAGTTGATTCTTAAGAAGGGTGTCAAGATCACTCACTGAGGAAGTAGTCTCTTCAATAAATGATTAATATCCACAGGTAGATAACAAAGTTGGACCCTTACCTAACATCACAGCCAAATAGAATCAATAACTTAATTTTAAGAGCTAAAAATTACAAAATTCTTCAAAGAAAAGATAGGGATAAATCTTAAGCAAATCTTCACGAGCTTGGATTCTCAAATATGACAATGAAATATGAATAGCTCTGATATAATATAATGAAAGATGAAGCAACAAATTACTTCACCAAAATTAAAAACTTTTGGGCATCAGAAGATACTTGCAAGAAAGTAAAGATCAACCACAGAATGGAAGTTGCAAGTAATGACTGATAAGGATTAAGTATCCAGTAAAAAAATATGTAAAAAAATACACACATATATATGTGTGTACATACATACACATATATGTATATACAAATATCTATCTATCTATCTATATACATTTGTATATACACAACTCCTACAACTGATTCAACAACAAGTAGGCAAGGAAACAATCCACCTAAAAATAGTCAAAGGACAAGAATAGAACATTTCTGCAAGAAAGATACACAAGTGGCCAAGAAGCAGAAGAAAAGATGCACAGTAGAAGTCACTAGGGAATATAAATGAAAACCATAAGGTATCTACTAGGAATGCTTAAAAAAGAAAACAAAGTAGCAAATGTTGGCAAGAATGGGGAGAAATTGGACTGGAAACCTCATGGTTGCTATTAAGAATGTAAGAGAACTAGTGGAGTGCCAGCCTGGCAGCATGAGGCCCAGAGTTCAAATCTCAGTACTGCAAAAAAAAAAAAAAAATGTAAGAGGATGCAGGCACTACAAAATAGTTTGTAGCTCCTCACAGAATTAAATATATACATAAACTCTTCTGTCCAAGTTGACTTTTCCTTAAATAAATTAGAGGCTCATGACAGTCAGGTTGGAAGTAGCAATCCTAATACTTCCATTTTTTTCTTTTTTTTTTTGAGATTTATGAGAACTAGGCAATGATTCTTAACAGGAATTTGAAATTCTGGTGCATTTAATTTGCCTCTTGCTGGCATATCCTTAGTCACAAACTAGTCCTTCAGAATTTTGTTTAGTTTTGTTTTGTCAGTCTCTCTCTGTAGCCCAGGCTGGCCTCAAACTCACAATCCTCCTATCACAGTCTTCCAACTGCTGTGCATACAATACCCAGCTAGGAATTAAAATACAGAATCATCATATGATCCAACAATTCCATTGTTAGGCAGACACACCAAAGAATTGAAAAGAGAGACACAGCATGTATGTACCTGTCCGTACCATTCAGAATAGCCAAAAGACAAGAACAGTCTTATGGCCATCACTGGATGAATAGATACACAAATTGTGGTATGCAGAAGTACCACATCTATAAGAAAGAATGAAATATTGACACATACTAACACATGAATGAACTTTTAAAACATCAAGCCTAGTGAAAGAAGCTAGACACGAAAGGTCAGAATCTATATGACTTTATTTATATGAAATAGTCAAAACACGTAAATCCATACACACGTACAAATGCAAACTGGTGGTTGTCAGGGACTGGAGAAAAGAAAATTATGGAGCAAGTGCTTAATGAACTAGGGAGAACTGGTAGCTGTATATGACTGTGAATGTTCTCAATGATAGTGAACTGCTTACTTAAAATGGTAAATTTTTATAACAAGAATTTCACTTTTACTTTAAAAGATTGCAGAGGCAAGAAAAGAGAAGGCAAATCAACCCAGGTTATTCATTATGCAGAAGCCCTGTAAATGGCAGAAATTAGCACCAGGAGGCATAAGTGACAGTTAATGTGGGAGAAGGAAACAAAGAAGATGGAAAAATAGTGTGAATGCATTAAAAGTGGTTCTCTTCCTAACAGAAGTGTTTGTATGCAGTCCAAAATCCACACAGATGTCACTTGTGAAATCCCAGAGGACAGAGTATCACTGGGAATGAGAAAGGTCCCAAAGTGAGGATAGTGTGGTACCTTGAGCTCTTCAGGACCAGACTTCTGCAGAGTCTTTACATTTGTGCAGAAGAAAAGCAGAAGGCTACAGAGGAGCAGAAAGAGGCAAGTTAATTAGAAATAAATTCTGAGCCACACAAGATAGTCTTGTTTTCTATTGACATCCACAAAAAAGAAAGGAAAGAGAAATGGGAATGAAGAGAGGATTTACAATGATAGGCCGTACATGCACCATTGCTTTGTCAATACTTCCAAAACCCAGTGAAATGGGTGGTACTGTGCACATTATATAGACAGGAAAACCAAGGCCCCAGGCCTCAGAACTTACATTCTTCCTCCCACGGGATGATGTATTCAGCAGGTGACAAATTCAAAAACTCACCAGTGTTTCAGTAAATTTCTAATTTCTTGAGGAAAGTGGATTTGCATTTTATTTTTTCATACGTTCAATAAAGGATTCTTTCACTTATCCCCAATGCAAAAATGTACTTCATCTCTCTAAACCGTAGACCACTATATTAATCCTCAGGGAAAAGAAAGAACACACTGCAGTTGCATCAATTGCCTGCTTATTTGTCACAGAGGATTTCCTTCTCCCAACTACCTGATTCCTTACTATAAAACCTCAAGTCCTCCAGACATACGGGAAGGGTCAGTGGATGATGTCAGCAATGTCACCTGAAAAGCCACCGGAGTCTTCCTGAAATTGCTCCCTTCCTGCCTTGGTGACACTTGACTCCCCCAACAGGCTACAAAATATGGAAAAGAAAGAAGCAGCTGATCTGTGAGGTGGTTGCAGCCCAAGGTCACCAGCTGGTTCCTCTCCTGGGAAAGTTTATTTTGGTCCTCAGTCCTGGGCAAGCTGCCTTTTCCTACCTGAGGACAGCAAAGACAAGGTGTCTGCTTCTCTTTCCAGTTCAGAAAAGTAGATAAGGGCTTTTCAAATACAATTTCCAATGACTTTAAACATTTTACTGATACACTCCCCTCCAAAAAAAATGTGTTAGGAACCTCAACTGAATTCCTCCATTTTTTCTCCCTTGTATAGAAATAGTTAAAACAAAGGAATAATTCCTATTGCTTGGGAGAGGAATCCATATTTTGTGTCTAATAAAGATTTGGGATATCCAATTCAAAATGTGAGCATGTAGAATGGGTGAGGGGACAAAAAAGATATCCTGTCGTTGGAATAACAAATTCTGTCACCATCTCAAAGGCCCTTGGGCAATTATATCATAATGACTCGAACAGCATCCTCACAAGCAATACATGAAAAGCCTCATCAAAGAAACCAGGAGATGTAAGGGCAATGGCTACAATTTTAGACTACTAGACTGTCAGACCTTTTCCAGTTTCTCCAAACAGTGAGGGGAAAACTGAAGCTGGAACAAATAATAATGCTAATATAACCTTTTAAAGGTTGAGCTGAAAAACAGGACAGCATTAAGCATTCGCTAGAGTAGACATTTTGCTTTCAAATGCAACCTGTTATATATAATTTTTTGTTAATACTTCTCTTCACTAGCATTTTATTTTAAAATAAACAAGTGTCAATTTATTTTTTTCCTGTACATAGATTCATATATGTATATATATACACACACACACACACACATATATATATATATATATATATATATGGCCCCTCTCCATCAGCTCTTTTTAAATACACATTTCACAGTAAGTAAGTTGCTGAACCGAGAGTACTTCACCAAATTTTTTACGCAGCTGGCAATTTAGTCATTTCTAGTTGAAGGTTGTGACTTTGCAAGAGGAAGGTAGAAAGGGAAAGTAAGTGAATGCTCATTCTGCACCTGTGTGAGGGCTCGAGGGGAGGTAAAGATGAGATCCTAGCAAAAGACAGAGATTTTCTGATGGAAACCAGGAGCTGACCTTAGCAACTGTTAAGAAAATTATCTTTCAAGGGTCATGGAGTTTGCCTCATACCCTGTTTCCCTCTTTCTAATCAACTTGGAAAGGAAATCCCAGTTGGTCATAGAAAACAAAACAAAAGAGTGTCCCCCACTGGGAGGCCAGTCTCTGGCCAACATGCAGAATGCTCTCCTCTGCAGAAGATATCCTTGGATGTAAAGGTATCTATGCCCTCTTCCTAAGATGACTACGCATTTAGAAACTTCTTTTACCACTTTATTTTTGCTCTGTCCCTGACATCTCTCAACTGCTTAACAAATCAAGAAAGGGAGGAGAGCATTTAGGACTACAGTATGCCCACCACCTGGGAACACCTCAAAAAGTGAGAAGGGAAGATAATGGCAAGTAAACAGAGGTCCAAGTTTGGCCATTTAGGAAGGCGGCAGAAGACATTAGCTTTTTTAAGAGGCTATCCAGCCTAGCTTGCTGGGGAAGGAGAGTGTCACCATGCAGAAGCCTGCCTGAGACTGAATTCTGTGGTATGCTAGAGCACTCCAGAGAATGGCTCAATGGGCATGATGCATACAGCAGCACAACATTCTCTTTATACTATGCGACTTTAATATCCTTCTCTCTGAGATGTGGGCTCTTGTTTGGGAGGTACTAGAATTTGAACTCAAGGCTTTGCACTTGTTAGGCAGGCACTTTACTGTCTGAGCCACAACTCTACACCTCCTTGCTCTGGTTTTTTGTAGACAGGGACTTGCTTTATGCCCAAGCAGGCCTGAACTAGGATCCTCATATTTTAGGTTTCCCATAATCACTGAGATGATAGGCATATTCTTCTACACTGATATTTTATTGATTGAGATGGGGTCTCAGGAACTTTTTTGCCTGGCCTGGCCTAGAACCACAATTCTCACAATCTCAGCCTCCCCTGTAGCTAGGATTACAAGCATGTGTTGCTGGTGCCCAGCTGAGAGATAGGTCTTAAGTCTCCTCTTCCTAAAACAGGCAGGTTGTGATTCATTTGGAAGAAAAAGAATGTGCTGGAAGTGATATGGGATGGTATCCAAGACCAAGTCACACATGATAATCTCTCTGCTCTATCAGCTGGAGTTATCACACAGGAGCCCCCATAAGGAGTTCACCTGTCCTGAAGCCACCATGCTGATAGGAAGCCCACCACTGATCTTGAAGAGATACTCCCAAGAAGTCCTGAGGCTGTGTGAGGAGAGAGTTGCCCACCTAGACCGCAGCTGCTCCAGCCTCTTGTTCTTCCTGTGTCAGAAGCCATCTGACTGCAACTGTATGAAGAGACCCCAAGTAAGAAATGCACCGTGAAGCCCTTCCCTAACTCCTGACACACAGAAGAAGTAAATATTAAGAAGGTACCTGCTACCTAGCAACAGATGAATGGACAGAGTAAATGTGGTATGTATACAGCGAAGTATTATTCAGAAGAATGAAATTATGTCATTTGGATATAACTGAAAATCATTATATTAAGTGAAATAAACCAGACTCAGAAAGACAAATATTACATGTTTTCTCTTATATGTGAAATTCAGATCTACAAAAAAAAAAAAAGGCATGAACATAAAATGAGGACTGTTTGGCTGGGGAAGATCAATGGGAGAAGGAAAATAGAAGGTGAGGTGGGGAAAATATGATTAAAGTACCACTGTATGCATGCATGAAAAAATCATAATGAAACACATATTTAAAATTGTGGGGCCGGGCATGATGGTTCATGTCTATAATTCTAGGTACTCAGGAGGCAGCCTGGGCAAAGAAGTCAATGAGACCCCATTTCAGCAAATTAGCCAGGTGTGGTAGTATGTCTGTAGTCCCAGCTACTTGAGAAGTAGAGGTAAGAGGATTATGGTGGGAGGCTGGCCTGAGCAAAAGTGCAAGACCCTAAAAACAAACTGAAAAAAGCAAAAGGACTGGGTGTTGGTGGGGAGTGGTTCAAGTGGTAGACCACTTGCTAGCAAATTGAGGCCTGAATTCAAACACCAGAATGGCCGGAAAAAAAAAAAAAAAAAGCAGGAAAGTTAAAAAAAGGGGGAGGATTTGATTAGGGGAAAAGGGTAAGAAAGAGTAATAGGGATTGGTATGATCAAAGTGCATCATATGCATGTTTGGAAATATCACAATGAACATCTCACTTTGTACAATTGCTGTTGTTTTCAAGTGATTTTTCTATACAACAATCAGTAACAAGAACAGATGCCAACATATATGCTAAATTATGGTGACACCTCATTTCACACACTGTAAAATCCAAGTCTTTAAGCCTGGTATGAATTTGGCTACTTTATCTTTTTGTTGTTGTTGTTGAAATGGGATTTGAACTCTTGATCTCAGCTTCCCAAGTAACTAGGATTACAGGTGTGAGCCACCAGCCCTACCTTTCTTACTGTGTAATTAACCCTATAGCTTAATAAGTCTATATGGAAGCACCCAAACCTTTCTAGAATCTTCCCCCAACACATGTCTCACACATACATATTCCTTCCAACCCTGAAATACCCTCCTTTCCTTTTTCTTTTTCTTACTTTTTTTTCTTTTTTTTTTTTTGGTGGTAGTAGGCTTTGAATTCAGGGCCTCAAGCTTGCTAGGAAGGCAATCTACCTCTTGAGTCACTCCACCCTTTTTTTGTATTCAATATAGGGTCTCACGAACTATTTGCCCCAGGTGGCTTTGAACCATGATCCTCCTGATCTTTACTTCCTGCATAGTTAAGATTACAGGCATGAGCTACCAGGGTCCAGCGACCCCTCCTTTCTTGTTTTTGATCTTTCTACAGTCTACCCTTCACTCAAAACCAGTCTCCCAAAATGTTCTCCTAGCTTCTTCACTGCTGAAGATTATCAGTGACATCTTACCTGCAAAATCCAATCATTTAACCTCAATTCTAACCCACAAGGCTTAGATCTAGCAATGGCTCACCAAGGATGGTTCAATTCACTTTCTTTGGACAACAGAGTTGACTCATTTCTTCACTGAATAGGATTCCAAGCCAGGAGAAAGAGTCATATCTCAAGCAGGAAAGCCTTCTACCAGAGTTTTTCTCTAACATATTAAAGCTGCACTATTCAATTTGGTGCCACCAACCAAATCTTACTTTTGAGCACCTGAAACATCACTAGTCTGAATTTTGTTGTAAATATAAAATGCACCAGATGAAAAATGTTGTATATTAATGTTTATATTAATTAAATGTTGACAAGATAATCATTCAGCTATACAGGGCTAAGTATATGATTCAAATTAATGTCACCTGTGATCTTGGTCTTCTCTGTCTCAGTCTTGTCAAATTTGACTTGTTTCTTTTCTTTACCGAAACTCCAAGAAAATCTAAAGTTTTATATGTTGCTTACATGGTATCTCTATTGGGCAGGACTGGTCTCAAGAGATCAGATGGGCTATATTGAACGGAAGGTGATGAGGAAATGCCATATTCCTACTTAAAAATTTTCTCAAAAGAAAATAATTTTAAAAGCAAAAGTGAACTATTGGGAAATAACATAAAAGATAGTTAAAAGAGGCAAGAACAAAAATTATCACAAAGTTAATTTATACATTTGCAAATACTTCTAGCAAGAATAACTGCAACTCAAACAATCACATGATATCCTTGCCTCTTTCTGCCGGGCCATGAAATCATTATTCACAATGACAGTCATTTAAGGAAAGCTTTGAAATTCTGGATTTTATTTTTCTAACTTTATGTAGAAATTCAACTTGCTGAAAATCACCTAGGCATCTTTCAGTACTACAATCATTTAAGAACATATTTTTGTAGTGGCTTACTACATTCTCAAGGGAAGAAAATGAATTTTATTCTGTTTCTGAAAGTGCTTAACTTATATCACAACATGGCCAAAGGGATGAAAAAGTGCCTGCAAGGAAGAAAGTGAGATGCCATGTTGTTTCCTACCTGGGCCCTCCTAACTGACCTGTGTGCCCACCTGCCAACTTTTGTGTGGTTGGCTTCTAGGGGATGGCATGTGAAACTTTTTAAGAGCAGCCCCCTTCAACTGTTTGAGCTACTTCACTTCAGACTCAGGCACAGAATGCTGAGGCTAATGACCAGTGGGAATGGGAAAGCCCAGCTCCATGGACAAAAGTGGGACAGACTGAGCAACTATGTTCCAAAGTGCCCTAGGGATCGGGCTGAGGTGGGCATTTTGCTTGGCTCATCCCCTGCTTGGCTTCTTCCCTTTCCCTTCCCTTCCACCATCCAGTAGTTTCCCCTGGGAACCCTGCCACATGTACAGAAATCCTCATTTCGGGTTTGCTTCTGGCAATCTCAACTTAAGACTCTTGGCATGTACAATGTGCTCCAAATAAGAGCATCGACAACACTCAAAAGTTTGAAATGACTCGGCAACATCGACAGTCTAATAAGCAAGCAGTGTTCCAAAGAACACTGCAGCTGCCCTAAAATGCAGGTCTTAGATCTAGGGGAAAAAAGATAATAACTGACATAACATATATGAGTCTCCAGGTGGAGAGTCTGGGACAGCATGTAAGGATTCAAAGTGGAGGTAAAAAGAAAGAGAAGCCAACATTAAAGTTTGGTGAGGTATATGCCTAACACTAGTACTATAAGTTCTCTATATAATCAAGATTTAATTTAAAAAACTTAAAATTACTCAGAAAAGAACAAAACACCCCAAACATTGCATAGATTTTTCAAGAATAGCATGTCTTCCAAACAAAAATCTACAGGAAAGAAGTTAATAGAGTGTTGCTTTTTTTCCATCAAACTTGAAAATGTCCTTTGATTTGCCTCAACTAATAAATTTCTAGCAGTGCAAGGGTGGGGATAATTCATCCAAAATAGTCATTTTGTTCTCTATATAATTTTTTTAAATTTAGGAGATTATTGACTAACAATAGTAATAAGCCAAGTTCAATATGACATAAATAAAGAGATCTAAAATATACCATGACAGGAACTAAAATATATTCTGAATGTCCATTGTGGATGTAACAGGCCTGAAAATAATTTAGAACTGACACATCATCAGAGCTTCTCACTGTTAAAATTATAGGAAAATAAATCAAGCATTTCAAGAAAAAATCAGAAGAGTTTAGTTTCTAGGTTCTAGTATTCCTAACTTTTCATATAGGAAGATATTACACAAAATAATCAGATATAACTCAACATTTTTGAAAAACTCATAATACATAATATCTAACAATTGAACAGTGATGAATAGAGACCAAATGTGTTGACTTTTAGGAGGGAGTAGAAAGAAACATAAGACATTCTCTTCTGGGAAGATCAAGTCTAACACAAAGATAAAAACCAGGTGACACCAAGTCCAATCAGGTCCTACAGACATGTGGAATGAGAGAGGAGCCCTCTTGTGATGTCTGATATCCTAGGGCCTGCTGCTATCCAAAGTCTGTAAAGTCAAATGCAAGACACATTTCTACTACTTAATATAGAGAATTCCTTTTCAGGACTTAAAATATTTAACTTCTGAGTTCTGCTTTTGTTTTAACGACTCTTGAATTCAGTGTTCATATTCATTAAATGCATAATTCTTCATAGAAACCATTTACATTACAGCTGGTGAAAAATGACCAGTTTAAGAATAATACAACCATTATACAGGAAAAACGGATAGTCCAGAAAAATGTAACAAAAACACAGTAAAGGGCGGATGGTAAATCTATACTGATTTAAGGTCTCTAACATTACTCAGCACTCAACTCTGCTGTGCCTACTAAGACAAGGTTTATGAGTCATCTGTAGGGAGTAATAAAATATTGTCCACTTGACTAAAAATAGGTAAGAACATTCAATAATAAATCTACTTCCTTGATATTCTTATGCCATCATTAAAGACTGATGATTTGGAAACCTGTCAGGTTATGTAATTCTTTCTTCTCTGCACAGAAAGGCCGGAAGAAAATCAGCCATGGGCACTGCCAAAAAATAATGAAGCACCTGGCATGACATGCGACACACAGACAGAAAAAAACACTGGTGTTAAAAGCCTATGACCTGGAGTTCATGATTAAGAGGAACAGTAAAGTTGGTGGTTCCTGTGGTCACTACAAAATGACTTCTTGTCCATTAAAGGAAGAAAGGACAAGTGGTACCATTTTTTTTTTACATATAACAGCAATTAGAAAACAGCAGTTTAATTAAGAATGACAAAATGACAATCTCATATTTGCTAGCATTTTGGCTCTAACATATGCATTAGCAAGTTCCAGCTTATAATGAAAATGAATCGGCCATACAAAAATAATTCCAGTTCCATTTTGGCATTTCATGAAAGATTCATAAAATGGAACATTAGGGGAGTATACAAAGAATTTATTGACATCATGCCCATATTAGTTGACCCACAATGGAGAATTCTAGCTAACAATGTGCACAGCTGTGATTTCTGACATTGGCGGGAATCTTCTTAGCAAATCCTGCAGAAGACTGAAAAGTCACATGTATTTCTTCTGAGAAAGAACTGTGCAGAACAAAAGCTTCAATAACATCTGATGCTTGCTAAATGCAGACAATACTACCACAAGTACCAAGTAGAAAATCAGCAGAAGGTATAGTGCCCAAGCTGGTAGTGGAATTAGTAAAATGAAACCAAGAAAATCCTGGGAGATTCTGCTTAATTCTCCACTACACCAAGGAAAAAGTCTGTGAATCATTTTCAAGAGACATTTCAGACAGGGCAACGGCAAAAATTAAGAGATTCATTTTGCAAACTGAAAGCTCTGGAACCCCACTACTAGCATTGTCACCACAGTACAAAGAGTACTCACCAGGCAGCTCTCCGCCAAAGGCAAGCGATGTCGACTTAGTCAAACACAGGGCACAGCCCTCTGTGAAGCAAGCAGACACCTACAGGAGAAAAATCAATGTCAAGGACTTTTAGAGTTCTCAAGCAGAGAAATAACCTTTGCACTTCACATTAGAATTTATAATGTATTTCTTAACATGTATCAGAAAGATACATCAAAACATTAGTGACATTAGTTTTAGACAATGAAAATGTAATGTCATCAAATCAGAAATATTTACTGCTATTCCCATCCTAGGGGGTTTACAGATTATCACTACAATGTGGCTGATTTCCTACTCACCCTCTTCAGCTAGTAAAATAATTAAGCAGCAATTGAACAAGGTATCTAAAATCTTCTTGAAGTAAATATAATTGTCTTTTCCTGATTAATACTAAAATGTCCTTAGATGAACTGTAATTGCACCAAATCTCTCAAATGTCCTTAGATGAACTGTAATTGGAAGAAACTTTTCTAAGAGGCACAGTTCTGAACAGAGAAGATTTACAATGGAATTGCATCTATCTACAAAGAGTTATTATTTTTATGTGTGTTTCTGTATTTCCTTTTTTAATAAGTTGTTTATATCAATTATGGATTTGACACTGGATTTCTAGTTTGGCTGAAATGTAGCTTTCAAGACCTTTCCAAAATGTAGTGGGAAGAAAAAAGGTTCCAGGTAGTAACAGAACTGCATAGAAGAGGAAGCACATTTTCACATGGGAAGAAGGTAGAAACATAAAAATTGACGATCCAGAATTGGGATAATAATATCTATCTGTAAAAGGGAATGAATTTGGAATTTGTGACTATTATCTGTTATGGTCTATATATGGAGATGTCTATATTGGGGTCCCTTGATAAGGTTGCTATATCCATGCATCACAAGATTATGTCATGTAATAGAAAGGAACAAATCTGGATTTAAATGGACACTTATAGAAATAAATTTTAAGACTATAGTATTAATTTTTAAAAACACTGAAGTAGTATAGTTATATGACCCCATTGTGTTAAAGCAAATTTCACTATCTACACGTAAACACACAACCAATTTTATTGTTAATTTATTCTTTGTTTTATGCAAATAACTGGAGAGGTAATAAGAATCTATAGTGAGGCTGTCTCTGAGAAGCTGGCATTGAAGGGAGGTTAAAAAAAATTTAAAAGGGCAGGAAAAGTCTGATTTTAATCTAAAATTTAGCCATTGTGTAATACTTAACCATGAAACATACTACTTTTAAAGGAGAAATTGGCAGGGGGGGAACCCAATTCATCTGAAACTCTATACAGACCAAAACATTGCACTTTAAATACAGAAACTCCCTTATAGCTATTTTAAACAAACAAAAATGTCATTTTATTTTTCTTTTACAAAACCACAGAACAGGAGGGTTGAACAGGTCCTTTCGAGGAATATGGGGGTTGGTATCAGTGGGAGAGGGGAGGATGTGGAGAAAGGATGTAGGAGGGTGAGTATAGTGCAAATACTATGTACACATGTATGGAAACAGAAAATGAGACCTGTTGAAACTATTCCAAGAATGGGGGGGGGGTAAAGAAGAATGATGGAGGGAGTGACTTCAACTGTGATGTATTTGGTATATTGTAAGAACTTCTATAAATGCCATAAGGTACCCCCACCCAGAACGATTAGAAAAAGAATACAGTTCAGAGAATTAGAGACAATAGAGCATTATGTACACTGACCTTCCTGATTTAATGAATATTTGCTATGACCCAGGCTCTAATCATGAATTTCCTCATCATATACAATCACATAAAACCTCTAAAATGTATGTACTATGGTTATTCCCATTTCATAATAGGGAAGAGTGAGAAGTATGGGGAATATTCAAGAATCAGCAGACCTGGCAAGTGCCAGGAATTCAAGTACATTGAATACATTAAAACTCAGGTATACTGACTCATGTTTAGTCCCTATGGTACTACCTCCTCCATGGCATTTATTGTATTTTCTATATGACTTATAGATTTATTAATTTTTTTATGAATTCAAGTCTGTAAATGGCATGAGGACAGGAATTATGTATGTTTGAAACCATCATACATATCCCCAGCACCTAGCCCAGGGCCTGGCACTTAGTAGGTGCTCAGTAAATCCTTCTTAAATAGGTGAATAATTAAATGTTCTCCCTAGAACTGAGACATTACGTAACTCTTTTATAACTCTTAGAGCTATGAAGCAGGCTGACTTCCTAAAAAGCTCATGGATTAATGACTTTTCCATACCTGGCTTCTCATTCTGAGGAACCTCTTGCTGCCTGTGTTTTTGTAATTGAAGACTTAAAAGATTGGACACATAGTTTCCCTTCCTTTCTCAATTCCCTAGAGACCATCAAGCATAAAACTGCCATATGGATCTGTAAACCTTTCTAATTCTGAGCATACTTAGGATACTTCAGCATTTAGGAAAACCAGTGTTATAATGCCTTACAAAGAAGTAAAGCAGTATGAGTGTCATGAATTATTTAGCAGCTGGCATACCATCGCCAACTACTGTAACTGACTGGATCGTACAGTCATATCTGAATGAAGATCCCAACCTATCAACTTTTTCATTCGAATATTATTATTCTGGTTGTTCAAAAAAGGGGGTCTTTGATAAAGGAGGGGCTGCGTATGAGAGTATGAGAGGGATGGTGGGGGAATCTGTTTAGATATTTATATGTGTGTCTCTCTCTGTGTTTTGCTCTTTAAAAAGAAGAAAGGTATTTTTTTCCATAGTATGGAAAGGAAACCCAACAGTTAAAATACACAGTCCCAGTATGGGATAGGTGTTAAGCTGTTTTGCATCCAATAAGGGTATCAAGACCATTCAATTGGGAAAGACAGTCTACTGAACAAGAAGTGCTGGAAATAATTGGATAGCCACAAGCAAAATAATGAAGATAGATTCTTACCTCAAATCATATACAAAAACATTAGCTCCAAAAAGTAAAACCACGGTTATACTTTTCATGATTTCAGTTACCATGGTCAACAAGAGAAAGGGTAAGTACAACACAATAAGATATTTTAAGAGAGAAACGCCACATTCTCTTAACTTTTATTATAGTATATTGTCATAGTTATTCTATTTTATTGCTAGTTATTATTGTTAATCTTTTACTATGCCTAAGTTAGAAATTATACTTTATCATAAAGGGTATGTATAGGGAAAAAAAGTATATGTAGGGTTGGGTATTATCCACAATTTTAGTCATCCACTGAAGGTCTTAAAAATTATTTACCATGGATAAGGGTAGATTACTATAAAAAAGTAAGTTTAACATTGGAACAAAACTTTGTAACCTTGGATTAGGCAATGGTTTCTTAGATACAACACCAAAAGCATGAGCAATAAAAGGGAAAAACAGATAAATCAGGTATTATTAACAGCTTTTGTGCTTCAGAAAATACCATCAAGAAAGTGAAAAGAGCATCTACAGGAAATGAGACAACATTCGCAAATCATTTATCTGACAAAAAGACTTTTATCCAAAATCGAAGAATTCTTACAACTCAACAGCAAAAAACAAATAACCCAATTTTAAAATGGGCAACTGGCATGAAAAGACATTTCTCCAAAAAATATACAAATACATAAAAAGTTTCTCTGCCATTGGGGCTATGTAAATCAACACCACAACGAGACACTACTTCACAACCACTAGGAAAACTATAATCAAAAGACAGCTAATGATAATGGGAATTTGAGGAAATCAGATCCCTTATCCACTTTTGGTGGGGATGCAAATGATGCAGACACTTTGGAAAAGCCTAAATGTCAGTTCCTCAAATGCTTGGACATAAAGTTGCCATATCACTTGTAGATACCTAACTAAGAGAAATGAACATAGTCATACCAGAAATACAATTTCTTTCAAAACAGCACTATACATAATAGAAAAAGTGAAAATAAGCCTAATGTCCATCAACTGATGAATACATTAACAATGCAATACTATTCAACAATAAAAAAATGTAACAGTGGATGAACTTGAAAAAAACCATCATGTTAGGTGGAAGAAGCCAGTCACAAGGACTACCTATGGTAAGATTCATGCCTAGAATAGGCAAATCCACACAGACAGAAGGCAGATTCCAGCTCTCAAGGACTAGAGGGCATGTTGTGACACGATGTCCTTTTGTCCCACTCAGAGAAGATGGACAGTCATAGCTAATCAGTGCAGGAATTCTTTTGGGAGTGATAGAAATTTTCTAAGAGTAAAGTGTGGTGCTGGTTGCACAATGCTGTGACTACACTACAAATCACTGAATTGGACATTTTAAATGGGTAAGCTTTTGCTGTACAAATTATATTTCATTAAAATGGTTAAAATGCTGCATTACAGTGAGTTTGCCAGTGAATATTAATTATCTTTTTTCAAAAATGACAAAACACTTAATTCACATTCTTTGAGAAAAACACAGGAAACGGTAAAATGTGCTTAAATTTTTTTTTTTTTCTGATTGCAATTCTCCACGGGATTCCTTTTGATGGGAAATACACAATTGTATTTTACGCTTGCAAAGAGCCCAAGTATGGGACCCTCCAAACCACAAGATAACACCAATATCTTACTGCAGACCACAACTCACAGTGCCACAATGTTTATGACATAGTCTTATTTCAAAGCAACAGGGAATTTTAGCCAACAGTGAAGTTTTATTTAAGTAGTGGAAAAAAAGTCTACAAATATTTTGGGATGCAAGATGCCCAGACAACATGAAGGGGGTTCATTCCTGCTCTGTTCACATACATGGTTAATAACTTCCAAAAAGTCCCTCAAATGGAATTGTAGGTTAAAAAGAGGAAATGAG